>NW_006408571.1:12972372-12984395 GCF_000296735.1 Chrysochloris asiatica
GAGGGACCAGTTGCTGGAGAAGGATATCATGTTTGGTAGGGTGGAGGGTCAGAGAAAAAGAGGAAGACCCCCAATGAGATGGATTGGCCAAGTGGAAGCATCAATGGACTCAAGTGTGGCAACAGTAGTGAGGTTTGCCCAGGATTGGGGAGTGTTTCGTTCTGCTGTGCATAAGGTCACTATGGGTTGGTACCTACTCAATGGCACCTAACAACAACACAACAAACATTCAGAAGTAGTCTGCCTCAGCAACACGCAAACCACAACAGCATGACCAACTGAAAGATGAGTGGTGGACAGTGCGTTGGGGCAGGTGCACAATTTAGATATCACCCCTGGGTAGTCATTGTGTCCCTGCAGAGGTGAAATTTCGGAGTACCATAGGTTCCTCTATTAACAATAGCTCCTTGCTCCTTCTTCTGTCCTTGGGAAGCAGCTGTGGCATGTTATTCCTGCCAGAAATTCCAGGAAACCAGGGTGTGCAGGCTCTGAGACATCACAGACTCCCTTCCTCTCCCAGTCCCAAAGTCTTATTGATTCATCATAGACCAAAAAATGCCTGTCTGGGCCTGCTCATGTGCTCACCTTGGGCAATCCTTTCTGCTGGGGACTGGCTGGGCTGTTCCTGAAGCACTTCCTCACATGTGGTGGGGCCTCCTCAGAACCCCAACTCAGCTCCTGGGTACCCGACACATAGACCCCCAGTTCACTCCTGGCTGAGTCCCCCGCTTCTCCCTCTAGGCTCCTTCCTGGGTGTGTGGTCATCGCTGTACCACCTGTGGGATGTTTATGGCACCTGCTCCAACTCCTCTGAGCTCTCTGAGCTCCAGCACCAACTCCACTGCTTGTCCTTGGGCAAACCCCTTCCCCTGACCAAGGCCGTTCCTTCGTGTGTACAGATCCCAGCACAAGAGAGACCTCCAGGACCCTTCCTTCTCTGACAGTGTAGGGCTCCCATGCAGAGGCTTGTCTGTGGACAATAGCGCCTATGCTAAGCACTGATATTGTGCCCCTTGCAGGGGTATAAGAACCCCACTTTCAAGATGAATGGATGCTGATAGTGGCAACAGCAAAATGCTTTTCCCCTTCTTGTCCACCTGCTTCAGTCAGGCACCTTTCATATTTGTGTCGCTTTGGAGTGTCATTCAGCACCTCATTCTGGCCCCTTTTGGACTTGCACCTGTGTTCAAGTGCCACCCCCCATGCCCCACCTACACCTTTGGATGTCCTTGGGCTGTACAGAGTTAATAGAATCTGTTCAATAGTGCCCTCCCCACTTTAACTGGTGCCCAGGGCACATGTTATCATACCTGCCACACTTGGATAGGAGTCCTGGTGTGGCACTGTAGGTGAATGTGCTGGACTGCAGGGTTGTTTGAACTACAACATCGGTGGTTCAGGCTCACCAACCACTCATTGGAAACCCTATACAGGGTCAGTAATGGGTTACAACTGACTGGAAGGCACTTAACAACAACAATGACATACCTTAGATATGCCTCTGCTCCTGTGACCTCTATCTCAGACCAAGTTCTCTCAGTGAGGCTCAAATGTTTAGAGAAAAACTTTTCTGGATTAAAGACTAAACATTTCCTTCAACCAAATTGGGCTCAGGGGGCAGCGGGTCTAATGAATCTTAGGGAATCTCCATGCCCTCCAGAGATGCCACTTGAACTTTTAATGATGCTGCAGTGAGAACTCCCTCCTGCAGATTTCGGGGTCCCCCAGAGCTCAGTTACCTTCCCTAGGGAACTATTATGAGGGAAGCCTGCTGTAATGAGGAACCTTGTCTTTCTTGGGAACTTGATGAAGCTTCCATTCCACACTCACTGCTGGAGGCTGGGGCAGAGCTGTACAACCTGCAGATTCACACACCCCCTCAGTCAGCACAAAGGGTCCCTGGGAATCACCCAGACCAACTTCTCTCTGACACATGGGGAAATTAGACTAGAACAGGCAAGGAATGTACCTAAGGTCCCCAGCTTGGTGGGCTGTTCTTTACAGTAGATAATTAAGCAAGCACTGTCCATAGCGTGATAGGATAAGCACTGGACTGCAAGGTTGCTGCGAACTGCAAGGTCAACAGTTGAACAGTTCAAACTCACCAGCCGCTTCTTAGGAAACCTATACATGGTTGTTATGAGTCGTAACTTAACAACAGCAGCAGCAATCCAGGGGGTGAGTGAGTGGGCATCTGGAGCAAGAGACTGAGAGGAGCTGGAGACCTCTCCACTGAGATAGGAGGGAAGAGGATGTGTGGGTATGAGGAAGTCCTTTGCTTAGTCTGGAAAGTCAGCTTGCCGAGAGCCAGCCCCGGCATACTTATTTTAGGGTTTTTTTCCCAAGACGTGTGCGGTGTCGGCGATAAAGGATTACACGGAGTCATGGGTCTTAATAAATTCAAAATCTTCTTATTACATGCTTTATTCTTCTCATTTCTATGCTACTCTAATACTCTACTTCTCTCATTCTTTACTGTCCTGCTCATTCTTTACTCCCCTGCTCTCCTGCTCATCTCTTCTGCTTCTTTTCTCCCTTCCCCTGCCCCTGCTTCCATTCTCTCCTCTCCTGCCCATCTCTTTTGCTTCCTTTCTCCCTTCCCCTCTTTCCATTTCCTTACTGTCTCTTTCTCTACATTACTCTTATTCTGTTTCCTTCTACACTCCTCCTCCTAATTATCTACATTACTGCTTTCACTGCTTCACTCCCCTGCTCCTTCTCTACATTATTCCCTCTATCATCCCTCCATTCTTGTCTCGTCTCCTCTCCACCTCATATTCCTTCTTCTCCCCCTTCCTCTCTTCTCCTTCCTTCTACTTACCTCTACTCTTACTTACCTCTACTTCTCTTGCCTCTACTTCTACTTACTTATTCTATCTTACAACCCCCTTATGTACCATCACAAAAAACATTGCTTTCATAGTAATCAATGACATTAAAATACAATCTATCTTGGAGCACATTCCTTATGGTTTACAACAGGGATGAAAAGTTACAGCAAAGAGACATTATCTCAACTCATAGGAGACATTCAGGCACCTTGAAATCTTTCAGTTAAGCATTCGTTCCTACATAAATCTATTCTTTTCTCTGAGAAGCAAGTTAACCTTCACATATGTTTCTTAACCTTTGTCTGTTAAGTCTTGTTAATTTTAGTTGTTAGGTGCAATTAACTCTCCATTAACTTCTTCCATACACTATCTGTTTATAGTCTACAAAAACATTACTTATCAGGGAAACTGAGGCTATGAAAAACAACTTCTCTATTTTACTGATCATTAATTTAAGAATGTCTAAGTCAGACTTTTTATTTAATATCTGTATATACCCATAGCCTTTATCTATAGTCTAATTGTTTTTAGAAATTCTTGTACCCACAGCCCTTTTTTATAGTCTATTCACTTTTAAGATTCTTTATTGCCTTAAACTAAGGCTACAGGAAGAATGTTTACAATCACTAAACCTAAGCTGGCAGTAATTCAATCGACAAATCCTGTCTCCTAGCAGTCTTGAGAACACTGTTAATATAAGTATTAAAACTACCTAAGATTACAAGTAGAATAAAATGTAACTAATATATGGCTTCTAACTTTTAATAAAAATACACTAAAGTGTAGGAGAGTCAAAATCCAAAGTAAAAGGGATACTAATAAAATCATGAATAAATCAGAGAATGATTCAAAAGGAAAAAAATAACTAGGTGTCTGCACACAGAAATAACTTTGTGGCTCTGCCATCCAAAGAAAATAATTCATCATAGCTCTGCTAAAACAATGAATTCTATGTGCAGGTTTGCCCTTGTCTCATTTATTTATTTTAATTCCTCGATTAATATGTCTCAATTTATTTATTTTAATTCTTTAATTAATTATGGCTCTTGCCATCAGCTGTCATCCCACGGATTATGCTTGGTTAATTGCTTACTGTAGAGAACAGACCACCAAACTGGGGACCTTAGGTACATGCTTTGTCTTTCCTGGCCTCAGTTTCCCTATTTGTCAGGTAGGAGTTGGTCTGGGTGATTATCAGGGGCTGAAGGTATGTGTGTGTATGAATCTGCAGACTGTTCAGCTCAGCCCCACCTTCCAGCGTCAAGTATTGAATGGAAGCTTTATTAAATTCCCACGAAAAGAAAGTCCCGCCCCCCCCCCGCCCCCCCCCTCCACACAAGACAGGTATATTTCTTGAGTGCAAATAGAAGCTCTGGTAGCGTAGTGGTTACGAATCGAGCTGTGAACGACAAGGTCAGCTGTGAACGACAAGGTTGAAACTACCAGCTATTCTGCGGGAGAAAGATGAGGCTTTCTGTTCATGTAAAGATTTACAGCCTCGGAAACCCTGTACAGGGTCGCTATGAGTCAGAATCGACTCCACGGCACATAACAACAACAACAAGGAGGCCTGGTGTGGCGCTGTAGGTTAATGCACCAGACTGCAAAGCCGTTTGAACTGCAAGGTCGGTGATTGAAGCTCACCAGTTGCTCCTCGGAAACCCTATAAAGGGTCGCTATGGGTCGGAACTGACTCAACAGCACTTAACAACAGGATTCTTTCTTATCATGATTAAAAAGAAAAACATCTCAAACCAGTTGCTTATCATGGTGAAAGATATGGTGTCTCCCCATCTGGACAGAAGCAGGAAGATTAGATCTTAAGGTGGACATATTTGGGTGCTCAGGGGAATGGTGTTGAGACCAGTCCCTAGAGCTTCAGAACTTGTTAAGACCTTCTAGGAAGATTTCAGTGGACACAGGGTTTGTAGGATTGATGATTTTAGAGAAACACTTGACTGTGTCTTGGAAAGCTGTCCTGTGGATGTGTCGTTGTATATATTTCTTCTCCTGGGGAGGATCTTCTGCACATTCTGCAAGCAACCTTCGCAGCTGAGGGACAGGGATTCTAGACCAGTAAGCCTTTTGAAGTTCATATCATTTAGCTTTGTGTCCATGTTTTCCAGGGTACTCAAACTCATGAATGTACTTGCACAAGTATATGCTTGGAAACCAATATTGCTCTTTGGGAAGATTCATGTACTAATTGTGTGCAGACACTTTTGTTCAAATACATGCAGGTGCACACAAGCTCACAAGCCTGTACCTGTGCTTGCTTCAGCGATTCTTGATTGTCCTACAATGGCAACTGCATTGTTCCCATTCATTAGTAGCACCATCTAGTGGTGAGCCTGAAACAAAGCAGTTTCCTATTCTGACACACACTCTAAAACACCTGCCAAACGTTACACCATTCTGATTTTTATTTACAGGTAATCTGAACCTATGCATTTAACTTTTTCCTCTCAAATCCCAGATGAGTTGACTAAAGAATTAAATGTACGAAGATATTCTTCTACACTGCAAATCAGTAAAAAGTCACATTATTGACTCATCTTTTAGTTGACAAAGAAGAGACATTGGCCAGGAGGTTCATAGCATGGAAACTCATACTAGTTAGAGAAAGGAGACACTCCTCCAGTGGACTGGTGGATATTTATGCAAATACTGAAAAGAAGTCTGCAAAGCAGCAACTTCTGTCTTATTCTTAGGAGGTTTCCTTACCCTGCCTGTGATCAACTAGACCTACCAATCTAGAAATCTAAACCATAAACAATCTCTTTCTCTCTTCCTCTCTCTCTCTCTCTCTCTCTCTCTCTCTCTCTCTCTCTCTCTCTCTTTCTTTCTTTCACAATTGCCTGGAACCAAGATTCTTGAAAATGATCCACATAATCTGTTATAGAGGGAACACTGCGACTTTGTAGAATAAGCACTGGACTTTTAACCACAAGGTTGGTGGTTTGAGCCTACCAGCACCCTGGAGGACAGAGATGAGGATTTCTGCTCCTGTAACGATGTACACAAAAGTGAGATTGGCCCAGGATCGGGCAGTGTTTCGTTCTGCTGTGCATAAGGTCGCTATGAGTTGGTACTGACTCAATGACACTTAACAACAACAACAATGATGTACAGGCTCCGTAACCATATACAGGGTCGCTATGGGTTGGAACTGACTCGACACTACTTAACAACAAGAACAAAGATCTGTTACAGAACTCATTTCAAATCACAACTTCAAACAAACATAGATCTATGTCCCTCTGTGAAGATGAGCAGATAGAGAAACTTACTAGACAGATGGAAAGATGTAAGGCACTATGTATTCTTTTTACTAGGATTACCAGAATCTGAGAAACAAAAATATATTAAAATTTCCTAGTTTATACTCTAAATGATATTCAAAAAGTTCAGCCCATATATGAATATGGGAAAGTATGCAACACAGAAAATTTTCCTTTCAGAATTAAAAATATTACTTAATTTGAAAATGCAATGAAAACAATAAGCAACAGGTTAGAAATTACAGACACTGAATCAGGAAAAATTGCTTTGAGAGTCTTCCTGTAACATGAGAGCCCAATATGACCTTAAACATATTCCACCTGAATTTAGAGACCATCTCAAGAACAGATTTGATGCATTAGATGTTAATGGCCAAAGACAAAGAAGAGCTGTGGGACGACATCAAGACCATCATACAGGAAGAAAGCAAAAAGGTCATTAAAAAGATAGGAAAGAAGGAAAAGATCAAAATGCATGTCAGAAGAAACTCTGAAACGTGCTCTCAATCGTAGAGATGCTAAAGCAAATGGAAGAAATGAGGAAGTAAGAGTTCAACAGAAAGGTTCAAAGAGCAGCTTGAGAAGACACAATCAAGTCTTATAATGAAATGTGCAAAGACATGGAGTTAGAACACCAAAAGGGAAGAACACACTCAGAATTTCTCAAGATGAAATAAATGATGGAAAAATTCAAGCCTTGACTTGTAATATTGAAGTATTCTATGGACAAAATATTGAATGATGCAGAAAGCATCAAAAAAAGATGGAGGATATACACAGAAACATTGTACCAAAAAGGAATGGTGGTTATTCAACCACTTCAAGAGGTAGCATATGATTAAGAATCGATGGAACTAAAGGAAGAAGTCCAAGCTGCACTGAAAGCATTGGTGAAAACAAGGTTCCAGGACTTGATGGAATACAAATTAAAATCTTTCAACAAAATGATGTAGTACTGGAAACACTCGTTCATCTATGCTAAGAAATTTGGAAGACAGCTACCTGGCCAACTGACTGGAACTGATCCATATTTGTACCCGTTCCAAAGAAAGGTGACCCAATGAAATTTGGGAATCAATGAACAACACCATTAATATCATGTGCAAGTAAAATTTTACTGAAGATCATTGAAAAACAGCTACAACAGTATCTACAGAGAACTGCCAGAAACTCAAGGCAGATTTAGAAGACAAGGTAGAACTAGGGATATCACTGCTGACATCAGCTGGATCTTGGTTGAAAGCAGAGAATACCAGAAAGGTGTTTATCTGTAATTTATTGACTATGCAAAGGTTTTCGACTGTGTGAATTATGACAAGCTATGGACAACATTGTAAGGAATGCATGTTCCAGAACACTTAATTGTGCTCAAGAGAAATCTGTACGTAGATCAAGAGTAAGTGGATACTGAATGGTTTAAGACCAGAAAAGGTATACGCCAGGTCTATATTTTTTCACCATACTTATTCAATTGATATGTTGAGCACATAATACAAGAAGCTGTATTATATAAAGAAAAACATGGTGTCAGAACTGGAGGAAGACTCCTCAACATCTTGTAATATGCAGACTATAAAACTTGCTTGCTGGTTGTGAAGAGGCCTTAAAATACTTAAAGATGAATATCAAAGATCACAGCCTTAATATGAGTTTCATGTCAATGTAAAGAAAACAAAAATACTCACAACTGGACCAATAAATAACATGATAAATGGAAAAAAGATTGGAGTTGTCAAAGACTTCATTTTGTTGGATACATAATCAACAAGCCGCAGTCAAGAAATCAAACAACGTGTTGTTTTAGGCAAATCTGTTGCACAAGACCTATTTAAAATGTTCAAAAGCAAAGACATTAGTTTGAGGACTAAGCTGTGCCTGACCTAAGCTATGGTATTTTCAACTGCATTATAGGCATTTGAAAGTTAGACGCTGAATAAGGAAGCTCATAGAAGAGTTGATGTATTTGAATTATGGTGTTGGAGAAGACTATTAAAAGCACCATGGACTGCCAGAAGAAGAAACAAATGTATTGGAAGAAGTACAGCCCAAATGCTCCCTAGAGGCCACATAGTGAGTCTTTGTCTCTTACACTTTGAGCATGTTCAGGAGAGACCATTCGCTAGAGAATGACATCATGCTTTGTGAAGAGGAGGGTCAGCACAAAGAAGAAGACACCTAGCAAGATGGGTTGCTGCTGTGGTAGCAGTAACAGGCTCAAACATAACAACAATTGTGAGGATGGCACAGGACCAAGCAGTGTTTTGTTCTGTTGTGCATAAAGTCACTATGAGTCGGAACTGACTCGATGGCACCTAACAACAACAGCGACAGAGACAAGTTGTTGTCATGGAATGAGCCCTGTATTAGAAGTGAACAGTCTCAGGTTTGATTGCTGACTTTGATCCTGTTCTGTTTATGACCTTGGTCAAGTTTCTACTTCTGTGAAATGAAGACTTTCAGTTAGTTGGTCTATGATAATCTATATGAGACATTGGTCGTTCTCTTGCCTTTTATGCAGGAGACTTTGGTTAGTTTCCTGGTCAACTTACATTATGTACAACCACTGCCCAACTGACAGTGGGGACCTGCATGTAGTTAGGACACTTTGTTGTTTTCAGTGGAGCTTCCAGTCTAAAACAGACTATGAAGAAAGACCTGATGAATTACTTCTGAAAATCAGCCAATGGAAACAATGCCCTGATCTATAACTGATCAGGGATACGGCACAGGACGTGGCAGTATTTCCTTCCCTTGTGCAGGGGGTTTTCATGAATCAAGGGCAGACTCCACAGCAGCTAAAAACAACAATGGTACTCTGACTCCCCTGACATGCTTCCTCACATTTTTTTGAGCATCTTCTAACCCTGAGACCACTTTGTAAGATAAATGTTAAATATCAGTTACACTGGCCTGCAAATCTAGTGTTAGCCATTTAATATTTATGTTATGCTTCATAAATTATTTTAGAAGAAAGGGAGGCATAGCAAGTAGACAGTGTCTATTAAAAATTTTTCTGGAATGTTTGAATCTGGATTTCCTACTTACCATTGCCTCAGTGTGAAGGAGGCTAGCTGAGTTGGATTTCCTAGCAATTTTCTGCGCTTTAGATTCCTTCCCTGTAATGTAGAGATGATCATGGTGTTTCCTGGTGTTGTGTTTTGAGGATCCAGTGAACAAAAGCCTGCAAAGCTCTTTGTACAGAGCTACTAATGGTAGCTCATTATTATCCCTATTGTCCATGTCCCTTCTCCCAAGCAAATATTCTGGTTTTAAATGTAAAAAACAAAAGATTTCATGTGAACAATCCACATGCAAATCACTGTCCCTTATCTACTCTGGTTTGGCCCTGTGGCAGAAGTGCATACAGGTGGTTGGATGTGACTGGCAGGTGAGCTGACCAGGAGGTGGAAGAGCAAAGAAAGAGTGCTGAGCTCATCACCAGCAGGCCCACTGCTATAGGTCGAGTCAGAATGTAGAGTTCTCAAGAACCATCTCCTGGTTCCCTGCCAGAGACACAGCTCACTGCTCTCAGAGACCTCATGATCCCTGTTCAATTTAAAGTACAAACTCTGCAACCACACAAAGTTTCAGGGGTTGGAAGCTGTTGGCCTGGGCTTTATATACTCCAGTGTCTTGGTCTGGCCCCAAGCTGACCCTGCTGAGGTGAAGTGGACAGAGGAGAGACTGTTGGACAGAGAAGCTAAAGACAGAGTTCCATTCCAGCGCCACCTCTAAGATACTACAGCCTCAGGGGCCTAGGAATCCTCTTCTGTGGACCTGGAAGTCATGGCCTGTGTGAAATGGAGTAAGAAAATCTCACACTGTCTCCTTTCAGGAATGCTCCAAAGACCTAGATTTATGAAAGCTTCTCCTTCTTTCCCCTCTTTTCTCCCATCCTCTCTCCTTTTTTCTCTTTACAATAATGAATAACAAATTGGCACAGTTTGTAGTGGTTAGAAGCTGTCAGGTTGGTTTTGACTCTATGTAACACAGAATGCAACACTATCCTGTCCTGTGACACCCGCACAATTGTTGATGTGTTTGAGTCATTCTGCAGGGACAGTGTCAATCGTCTCCTTGAGTGTCTTCCTCTTTTTTGGTGGCCCTCTATTTTACCAAGATGATGTCAATCTCCAGAGACTTGTTTCCCCTGATAACATGTTCAGAGTATATGAAGTAAAGTCAGGCCATTCTTGATTTTAAGTAACATTCTGACTATAATTCTTCCAAGACAGATTTGTTTGTTCATCTGGAAATTCATTAAATATTCTTCACCAACACCATCATTTAAATGCATAAATTCTACTTTGGTTTTCCTTATTCGTTGTTGAGGTTTTGCATGCATATGAGGCCATTTGAAGGACCATGGCTTGGGTCAGATACATCTTAATCCTCAATGTGACATCTTTGATTTTTAGTACTTTTAATACATCTTTTGCAGATTTCTTGATTGCTGCATCCATAGGTGTTGATTGTGGATCCAAGTAAAATGAAATCCTTGACACCTTCAATCTTTTCTCTGTTTATCATGACGTTGTTTATTGGTCCAATTGTGAAGATTTTTGTTTTCCTTATGTTGAGATGTAATCCTTACTAAAGGCCATAGTCTTTGATCTTCATTAATAAATGCTTCAGTTCTCTTCACTTTCAGCAAGTAAGATTGTGTTATCTGCATGTAGCAGGTGGTTAATGAGTCTTGCTCTCAACCTGAAGACCTGATTTTCTTCAGATAGTTGAGCTTCTTGGATTATTTGCTCAGCATATATCTTGAATAAGTATGGTGAAGGGATGCAGCTTTGACATACACCTATCTTTAAGTAAAGCAACAGAAGCTGCAAACTCTCATATTGTGATAATATGTCTTTAGAATTTTTGTCAAGAAAGTAAAACATGGAAGACAGCTATTATTTCTTTTCTAAGTGCTCATGGAACAGCTGCCTCTTGCTCCCCTATGTGTGCCCTGAACTCAACATGTCTAAGACTCAGTATTTCCATCCTCCACCCATGCTTCTCCCATGTCCCCCATCTCAGTATCTCAGTGGGTAGCTCCATTCTCCAATCAAATGAGCCAGAATCCAGGGCATCAATCCACAGTCCTCTCTCCTCCATCCTCATCCATAACTATCTGTTATATCCAGCTCTTTCTTAGCTTCACCTTCTCTCCTCTTCTGCCCACCTGGTTGAGGGGTTATTGCCCATCTGGTTTGCTGAAACAAACTTCCCACCATTTTCTACTCTAGGGTTAGGGTGCTAATTTATTTAAAATGAACATTTTTCTTTTTCAGTTCAGAGTATGTTTATTTAAAAAACATTGGATAGTATTGAAAATAATAATTGATAAAGTATATTTACCTGTAACCAGTAAGAAACCCACCACTCATCTGTCAGTTTGCCTACTGTGGTGGCTTGTGAGTTGCTGTGATTCTGAAAGCTATGCCACCAGTATTTTAAATACCAGCAGGGTCACCGATGGTGGACAGGTTTCACATGAGCTTCCAGATGAAGACAGACTAAGAAGGAGTGACAAACTACTTCTGAATATTTAGTCACTGAAAACTTTATGAATAGCAGAGAAACACTGTCAGATACAGTGCCTGAAAATAAGCCCCTCAGGTTGAAAGGTACTCAAAATGCGACTGGGGAAGAGCTGCCTCCTCAAAGTACAGTTGACTGTGATGAAATGAATGGAGTAAAGCCCGTGGGAGAAAAGCCAGCTGGACTTTCATTTGCTGATCGGGCACAACTCAAAATGAAGAGAAAGACCTGTAAATATCCATTGAAAATCAGAACATGGAAAGTACAAAGTATGAAGCTGGGAAAATTGGAAGTTGTTAAAAATGAAATGGAATGCATAAATATCGATATCTTAGGCATTAGTGAGGTGAAATGGACTGGTATTGGCCATTTTGAA
>NW_006408571.1:12986435-12997384 GCF_000296735.1 Chrysochloris asiatica
CAATAAACAACATTCTTATCAATGGGGAAAAGATTGAAGTTGTCAAGGACTTCATTTTTCTTGAATCAACTAAGACTTGATCTTACAGATTTATGTGTCTCTCAACTGGGAACTTGTGAGATGAGCTCTGCTTGTCTGTGCCCTCAGTGTACTTATGCTGGGTCTGTTTCTGACCAATGGAAGAAGCAGGAAGAGGGTTGGGTGGGAACTGAGCACTTATGCAGCCAAGGATCAGGAGCGCAGTACTGCAGATAGGAGGCCACGTCCAGCTTTCCACCACACAGATGGTGCCACTGGGACAAGAGGGGTGCAGAGAATGGAAGTGCCCCCAAGGATCAGGAGAGCAGTACTGCAGATGGGAGGCCAAGTCCAGCTTTCCACCATACAGATGGTGCCACTGGGACAAGAAGGGTGCAGAGAATGGAAGTGCCCCCAAGGATCAGGAGAGCAGTACTGCAGATGGGAGGCCACGTCCAACTTTCCACCACACAGTTGGTGCCACTGGGACAAGAGAGGTGCAGAGAATGGAAGTGCCCCCACGGTTTGTTTTCACTGTGTGTTCACTGAGTTCTCAGAAAGCTGGAAGGAAGGTGAGCAGCAGGAGGGGCAGGTATGGCAGGACCCCTGAGGGTGAGGGGAGCAGGGCCAAGCACGTCTCATCAAAGCCATGTGAGGTCTGGGTGCCAGGAAGGAGACACTGGAGGTTTCTGCTGCCACAAAAAGGGAAAGAAGGTGGGGCCAACCTTAGGTGCTCAGGATGATTGGTGTCCCAGGGGCCAGATGGATCTGGGAATAGTGAACTATAGCCTCATCACTCCCAGTGGGCCATGCTGTGCCTGTATCTGCGAACTCCATCCCAGTTCCACTCGATTTAGGAAGGACTTCCGGCTCTGATTTTATCACCTCCTACATTAATGTGCTCATATGGTTGTTGAAGAAAAATGTGCAAGGCCTGGGTTAGGCAGAGCCGGAGCTTGGGATTCTGACACTTTGCTTCTGGAGTAACACTGAAAATGTGGCAGGAGGAGAACAGTGGGAGGAGCAAAGTGGGGATTCTTAGACTTCCTGGTGGGGGTTATTTTTGAGTTGGGTCTTAACTTTCACTTCTCTAGTTGTGTGCTGGCAGACAGTTGCCTTGTGGGAAGAGCCCAGGGAAGGCACAATGGCTGGCAGTGCAAGTGGTAGTAGGTAAGAGTGCAAAGGGTAGTAGGTAAAGAGGTAGACTATGAGACAAAAGGAAGGGGAATTTAGTAGGCAGGGAAAGCTTGTTGAGTCTTGAGTGACCTCTATAGCAATTGTACTTTACCCTATACCAGTGGGAGCTACTAACAGCTTCATTAGAAGCATGATCCAGTGGTTTATGCTTTTGAAACAAATATCTCTGAAAGATTGATTAGAAACCTAGAGGCCGACCAAGAGGCTTGTGTGAAGGTCCAGGGATCAATGCTGAAAACTGGTCTAGGATGATTCAAAGGCAAGGAGCAGAGTGAGGAACAATTTCTGCTTCAGGGTCAGTGTAACTTGGTGTTGCCTTCTGTGAATTTTCAGGGGTGAAGACACTAGACACATGGCTTAGTCCACATTCTGGTCTCCTTGAAGAACAGATGGTGGCCTCACCTTCCAACCAGAGAGCCCTGTTGATGCTGAGCCTTGCCTGTCTCACCTGGAGGTCCACTTCCTATTCCACAACTTCTTGGCAGCCTCCTTCACTTCCTTGTTCCTCAGGCTGTAGATGACAGGGTTCAGCATGGGGGTAACCACAGCGTAGAGGACCGTGAAAACCTCATCAGCAACATGGGCCTCCTTGTTCTTGGGCTTCATGTACATGTAGATGACAGCACCATAGAAGAGTACCACCACAGTCAGGTGTGCTGAGCAGGTGGACAAGGCTTTGCGGCGCCCTGCAGCTGAGGGTACCCTCAGAATAGAGACCAGAATTAGAGCATAGGAGAAGCAGATGAGTGTCAGGGGCATGGGCAGCAACAGAATGCTACCTGCCAGCAAGAAGGCCTCACTGACCGATGTGTCTCCACATGCCAGCTTCAGCACTGCCAGGATTTCGCAAGCGAAGTGACTGACCACATGGCAGCCACAGAAGGGCAGCTTCATGGCAATGACCGTCTCAGTGAGTGATATGAGGAACGAGAAGGCCCAAGGGGTTCCCACCAGCAACACACATAATCGGTGGTTCATGAGCATGGGGTACTGGAGTGGCCAACAAATGGCCAGGTAGCGATCGTAGGCCATGATGGCAAGCAACAGGCACTCCGTGGAGCCCGTGGACAAGCCCACACACATCTGGACAGCACAGCCAATGAAGGAGATGGTCTTCTGGGTCGACAGGAAGTGGACCAGCATCAAGGGTGCAAATGAGGATGTGTAACAGATGTCCAGGATGGAGAGGTTGCTCAAGAAGAAGTACATTGGCGTGTGCAGGCGGACGTCCAGCACACTCACTACCACGATGGCTGTGTTTCCCAGCAGGGTCACCAGGTACACAGTTGAACAAAACAGGAAGAGCAGGCGCTCTAGGACAGGGTAGGCAGAAAATCCTTTGAGAAAGAACTCAGACACTTCTGTCATGTTGAGGGTCTCCATGCTATAAGGTTTGGAGAGACACAAGCTGGGAATAGGGGATGAGGATTCAGAGTTGTGGGAAGTGCCAGAACCTCTGGGAGGAGGTGACTACTTGGTCCTTTTCCAGGTCTGTGACTTTATTCAATCTCCACACCCTCAGTGGAATCCAGATAATTCATCTGAAAAAGAAGCAGGATTGATTTCAATCAGTGTATTTCTAAGAGACTGCCATTGTGGAATGTTAGTAGACAATCAGAGAAGTCAATTTGATTATACACTGGATTAATCTTCAGTAACTCAAGCTCTCTACTGTAAGCCTTCCCAGAGCCTTTTAATATGCATGTGGACTGTCTAAAAGGAGTTCTCCAAATCTATTTGACCACTAACCCTCCTTTCACAGGGCACCATTACCCTTTTTCAGAACAATGTTCTAAGCGCACATTTATGGAAACAATGAGCTGGTATAGAGCTCCTCATGTTTTAGCTGCTATAGAATCACCAGGAGAGTTTTTTAAAATTTTGTTTGCTGGGCTCCACCCCAGACATTCTGACAAAGTAGATCTGGTTGATGCCAATATTGCTGCTCTTGTTCAGTGGTCCTGAAAGCGACCTACCTGGAGGTACCTGGTATGTGGAGGGTCTTTGTGGCTTTAAGGAATCCTCTGAGTCATTGTCAGGGATGCCCTTCCTTGTCTCTCAGCCTACAGAAATCTGACATGTCTCCTCAGGCCAACTCTGGTCTCCATGATCAACTTGGATTGGAACTGGGGGCATGCAGGCCTCTGAGCCCATCAACTGACTTATCACCTGTCCTGCCCCAGGACCTGCCCCACACTCACTGTGTGTGCACTGAATCTTCAGAATAGCCCCCCTCCACTGCCTATCCTCCTGTTTCCTCTGTCCCAGAGCCAGCCCTGCTGGACCTCCAGAACTTCTAGGGGATCTGCCTGGAAAACACTCTGAGCAATTAACCTGCTGAGTCTCTCATTGTGCACATGGTAAACTAAGTTCACACAGTGGTTCTCTGGCCAGGTGATTCTAGAATTTAGTTCTCCTGGCAGCAGAAGAAGTTTTACTTTGTCCAAATCTCCAAACATTGTCCTAACAGGATGTGCA
Source organism: Chrysochloris asiatica (assembly GCF_000296735.1). NCBI lineage: Eukaryota > Metazoa > Chordata > Mammalia > Afrosoricida > Chrysochloridae > Chrysochloris > Chrysochloris asiatica. Next base: position 12,990,129 of record NW_006408571.1, read on the forward strand.
TCTTTCTCTCATGTCCTCCCCACAATCCTCTTACTAGCTAAGGAGAATGATTCAACCTCGTCCTTGTGTTTGGGGGCACTTCGTATAGTGGTAGATTATTCCATGGGCATATTGCCAGATCCTGGGCCTGGGCTGAGTGACACGCTTATTGAGAACGTTTCCTCTCTTTATTCCTCATTCATTTATTTCAGAAGCAAGATGTTAGTAGGTTGTGCTAGGCATCAGGGGAGCAGATGAGGCTGGTGTGCCCAAAGTTTCCTGCATCAAACCTATCTTGTCTCTTCCACTTCATGCCTAAACTCATCCTGTGTCTGCTTGCATGTCTCTAGTGACAGGAGGCTCATTTCTTTTCTTTTGCTCTTAGCCACATGCATGGTTACAAAATCCTTCCTAATAGAGTTTCCCTGACTTTTCTACCCACTGTCAGGGTAATTGTTGCCTTAGTAACTCCTTTCTGGCATACAGTGCCCCTGTCCTATGAACTGATGTGGTCCTACCACAGAGAATTCAGGGCCACTTCTGCTGCAAAGAGAACTGTGAACTCACTCTAGGGTTTTAGTCTAGGGTCATCACTGGGTGGACATATGTTAACTACCAGTTCCCTGTATATATGCTACATGAAAGACTCACGAGTCTCTATGGATGGTCATTAACCTGAGTGCCTGTCCAAAGCGGATGGATACATCCCTCTTACTCTCTCTTACACTGGCACACACACACATGTGGCACTGAAAACCACTAGTACGGATTCTTAGAACCACGACCATAGTTCAGCAGACCTGGCAGGAGTCCTTCTTCTTGGCAGAAGCTCTACAGAGACCATGGCCAGATAAGGACCTTGGAGGTATCACTAGAGAAGGAGTAACCCTAAAGGCAGGGAGCAAATGGCCCAGGTTGAGCAGCAGGATGAGGGAGCCTCTGAGTAAGGTCAAACACACAAGCAGTTTGCTTCCCAACCTGAGTGCCTGTTTTGTCTTCCTTCACTTAGCTGAGGATGAGGTCAGGGGATGGTGGGGTCAGGGAGAAATGTAGCAGGATGCTGTGGAATGCTGGTCCCCAAAGCAGAGCCTGGATGTTTTGTTTGAAGGAGAGCTTAAAGGTCCTTTCTGCCTTCACTTCCACCTAAACTCAAGTTCATATGCCACCTTCCCTGGGCAATAGCCCTAGGGAGGTATCTTCCATTATCCTGTCTGATCACCTGAGTCTTCTCTCCTATGGTCCTGTGTTTGTACCACTGGGATGACACTCATGTCCCCTCTTATTCCCTGCTCGTGCTCTAGTGCTGACAATTTGAAAGAATTTCCTTTTCTTCTCCTCCTGTCCCAGGTCCTGAAAGCCACATTGAACCCCAAGGCTGGCCATAGCCATTTTCTCCCTCTGTTTTGCTTCTGCTCTTGTGGCTAAGGCAACCTTAGAGTGAGCATCTGGCTGCCAAGCCTAGCATCTGCCCAACTTAGATGATAGCTTGTTAGAGACAACAGGGGTCTTAGAGAGCAACTAGACTACTCCTTGTTAAATATGGGGAAACTGAGGCCCAGAAAGCAAACACATCACACAATGAGATAAAGAGGAAAGCCTAAGTCCAAGACACATGCATTCCCAGGCTTCCTGACTGCCAGCCCAGCCTCCTTCCTCTGCCCCACACCACTTCTCACTCACCTTCTTGGATCCTTGCTCCTGACTGCGTGGAGGGTGTTTCAGAGGGTTCAAGACCAGCGACTTTCTTCTCTAGCTGGAGCTAAGGGAACATAGGCCTGAGCTTCTACATAAGGAATCCTAGTGGGCAGGACATTGGGTTTCTGGTGACCCAGTTTTCCAATGGGAAATGTGCCTAGACTTTCCTAGAATTCATCAAATGTTTGAGGAAATTTGATAGAACTCTGAAGTTGTTAGAATTTGGTAGAATTATACAAAGTGCTTAGAACTCACTCTGAAGTATATCAGATTTGGTTGAGTCTGGCAATCTTGGCGGGTTCAAAGGTGGACAGAGTGTCCAATCATTCACTGTGGGCAGCCAGGATGCACTGAGCTCGGCAGTTCCCACTCTATGCTGGCTGACAGCCTCTGGGATAGTAGTTTGTCAGAGGGAGGAGGCACCTTTCAAAGCTTCCTGTGCACCAAGGGACCGTGCATCCCCCAAGGTAATTTAGTGCAAGTAGACATGTACTCAGCTTAGAAAGTTTGGGTGCCTTGTGGATGATGTCCCAAAGACCCAATTACTTTTGTTGTAGAACTCATAATTGATGTGGAAAAGTTAGAGAAAGTGCCTCAGGGAGAGGGCTGTACCCACATAGTTCCCAATCAGTGATGGCCCAGGAATGTTTATGGAATGAATAAATGCAAGAACAATTAAATAAATGCAGAAACAACTTCTAATTTGTAAGTTTACAAATAAATGAATGAATGAGTGAACAAATGATAGCCATAGTTGTTTTTCAGATGGAGAGTTAGAGGTTGACTCAACTCTCACATGAATCTTAAGGAAATGACCAATCTGGAGAGAGGGTTACAGGGGAAAGAGCTGAATGAAGGGAGACACACGGGATTTTAGAATATCAGAGCAGGGACGTCCTTAAGGCCATTGTGATGTGGTACAGATTGGACCTGGGGTTACAGCTCAGTGTCACTTAGTGAGGTTGAAGCAGATCCCAGGCTTTGTTTTGTGACACTGCATGTCCACCCTGAGTCATCTCTGTCTCAGTCAGTGCAAAGCAGCTCTGCCCAGGATCCCAGCATGTCTACCTTGTTTCTCTGTCCTGTGCTTAAAACGTCTCCATCTTGCTATCTCCTCCTTTAGATTCCTTTCAATTCTTAGTTTATAAGCGCAGACTGATGGCCATGTAGGGTCCATTTATTTTAAAACTGGCTCAGGACTGTGCATTGTTTCCTTTTGTTGTGCATGAGTTTCACAAGTTGTGGACCAGGGATGCCATGAGTTGGGGGCCAACTTGTTGCTAGCTAACAAAACATTGTTACTTTGTTAGATTTGTATATAACTGTTTTTTTAAAATTGAATCCCTAGGTGATGTAAATGGGTAAGTTCTCAGGTACTAACTGAAATGTCTGGCTGTTTGTATTCACCCAGAGGTGCTTTTAAAGAAAAAGACCTGGTGATCTGATTTGGAAAAGTATCAGCCTTGAAAACTCTACTGAGCACATTTCTAGCCTGCAACACATCAGGTTACCAGGAGTCTGAAATAACTTGATGGTAAGTGGTTTGGTTTTAGTGAAATGGTACCCTACTGTGCGTTATGTTTTGGGGTTTTTTCTCTTCTATATTTTAGTTATCTTGTTGTTGAGAATTTATGAAGCAAAACATACTCCAATTCAATAATGTTTACATGCACAGTTCAGTGACATTGACCACATTCTTGGAGTTGTGGAAGCATTGTCAATTTCCCTTTCTGAGTTGTTCCTCTCTTTTTAACATAAACTCACTGTCCCCAGGGCTTCTAGCTAATGTTTCAAAGTGCTGATGTCAATTTGATCCTACATTGATAGTCCTGAACGCAGAACTAATTAAGCTAAACTGTTGCTTGGTTTTAGCATGACTTTAGGAGATATTTTTGGGTTAAAGTTTAAAGATTATATCAGGGCAAGAGTTTCAGGCATTCATTCCCTTTCATGATTCCAAAGAGTCTAGTTGTTGTCTAGAGTTCATGAGAATTTGAAAGTCCATTCTGCATTCCTCCTTTTGATCATTAGTCTTATATAGATTCTGATCAAAATGTTCAGTAATTAATGGTAGCCAGGCACCATTCAGTTCTTCAGATTTAATGGCAAAGGAGGCAGTTGTTCATTGAGGCTGACCCTTGCCCTGCCTCACTTGGAGGTCCAGCTTCTGCCCCACACCCTCCTGGCAGCCTCCTTCACGTCCTTGTTCCTCAGGCTGTAGATGACAGGGTTCAGCATGGGTGTGACCACAGCATAGAGGATCGTGACGTGGGCCTCCTTGCTCTTGGGCTTCATGTACACATAGATGACAGTACCACAGTCAAGTGTGCTGAGCAGGTGGACAAGGCTTTGCGGCGCCCTGCAGCTGAGGGTACCCTCAGAATAGAGACCAGGATAAGAGTGGAGGAGAGGCAGATGAGTGCCAGGGGCAAGGGCAGCAGCAGAATGCTACCAGCCAGCAAGAAGGCCTCACTGACCGATGTGTCTCTACATGCCAGCTTCAGCACTGCCAAGATCTCGCAGGAGAAGTGGCTGAGCATGTGGTGGCCACACAAAGGCAGCTTCATGACAATGACTGTTTCTGTCAGTGACTTGAGGAGAGCGAAGGCCCAGGCAGTTCCCACCAGCAATAGGCAGAGTTGGTGGCTCATGAGTACAGGGTACTGGAGTGGCCAGCAAATGGCCAGGTAGTGATCATAGGCCATGAATGCAAGCAGCAGGCACTCCATGAAGCCCATGGACAAGTCCACACACATCTGGACAGCACAGCCAATGAAAGAGATGGTCTTCTGGGTCAACAGGAAATGGGCCAGCATCAAGGGTGCAAATGAGGATGTGTAGCAGATGTCCAGGATGGCTCAGTCCAGAACCATCCTCACAGTTGTGGTTAGCTTGAGCTGCTGCCACTGTGTGAACGTCATTAGCATTGTTGCTGACACTGTCAATCCATCTCCTTGTGGTGGTGGTGGGGGGTGTCTTCCTCTTTTTGGCCTACCCTCCACTTAACCAAACATGATGTCCTTCTCCAGGAACTGGTCTCTCCTAATAACATGTCCAAAGTATAAGAGACAAAGTCTTGCCATGCTGGCTTCTAAGGAGAATTTAGGCTGTACTTTTTTCCAACACAAATTTGCCCTTCTGGCAGTCCATGGTACTTTTAATATTCCTCTCCAGCACCATAACTCATATGGACCAATTCTTCTACGGTCTTCCTTATTCATTGTCCAACTTTCATATGCATATGAGTCTATTGAAAATATCATGGTTTAGGTCTCGTGCAGTTTAGTCCTCAAAATGACATCTTTATTCTTGAACACTTTAAGCAGTTGTGCAGCAGATTTTCCTAATATAACACTTTGTTTGATTTCTTAACTGATTTCATGAGTTGTTTATAGTGGATCCAAGCAAAATGGAGTCTTTAACAATTTCAATTTTTTTCTCCACTTATTTTTTATTTACTGATCTAGTTGTGAGGATTTTCGTTTTCTTTACATTGAGGTACAACACATACTGAAAACTGTGGTCTTTGATCTTCATCAGTAAGGATTTTAAGTCCTCTTCACTTTCAGAAGCATATTGCAGGTTCAGTCCTGATGATATGCTCTTTTTTACATAATCCAGCTTCTTAGATTATTTGCCCAACATACAGATTGATTAAGTATGGTGAAAGAATGCAACCCTGATGTACACCTTTCCTGATTTAAAGTAATTCAGTAACCCTTTGTCTTGCTCTAACGACTGCCTCTTGATCTTTGTACAGGTTCCTCATGAATACAGTGAAGTGTTCTGGAATATGCAGTTTTCAGAATGTTATCCATAGTTTGTCATGATCTGCACAGTCAATAGCCTTTGCTTAGTCAATAAAGCACAGATAAACATCTTTCTGGTATTCTCTGCTTTCAGCCAAGATCCATCTGATGTCAGCAAAGATACCCTTTGTTCAAGTTTCTTTTCTGAATCTGGCTTGAGTTTCTGGCACTTCCCCTTTGATGTACTGTTTTAATAGTTTTTTAATAATCTTCAGCAAAATTTTACTCACATGTAATATTAAAGATGTTCGATGATTTCTACACTTCTGTTGTTTTAATGTTTAATAAATCTAATTTTCCTCTTTTTTATTTGGATGTGAAAGTGTGTTAATTTTCCTCAAAGTTACCCTGCAATTTAGTAATATTCTCCCATTGAAAACAGTCTGTTTTATCTTGAAGTCTACTTGAGTTCCTTGCCAATTGGGAGTTCTGTATCTATACTACTCCCTCTTTTTGCCTTGAATTTGACTTCAATATAAATTGACATCTCTGCTGCTCTATTTTCAGTCTTGTAGTTGTTTTGTTGGGGAGTTTTTTCTAAACTTTAAGTATTTGTACATCTGGATTGAATTCTCAGTGATGTTTTCTACTGTTGTTGGTTCTCAGTCCGAATAACACCCTTTAGTATTCTTTGTAATGCTGGTCTGGTTATTACAAATTCCTCCAAGTTCTATTTATCTGTAAGTGTCTTAATCTCGCTACCATATCTGAAAGACAGCTTTGCTGAGTTCTTGGGTGACAATTTTATTCTTTCAGAGTTTTGTATGTGTCATCCCATTGCCTTCTTGCCTGTATGCTTTCTGACGTGAACTCAGAGGTTAATTTTATTGGTTCTTCTTCAGAGGTAACTTCATTTTTCCCAAGCTGTTCTTAGGATTCTTTCCTTGTCTTTGGTTTTGGAGAGTTTGATTATGATATGTCTTGGTGATTTTCTTTTGGTATTTATCCTATCTGGGATTCATTCAACTTCTTGTATTCTTATCTTTTCATCTTTCATGATGTTGGGGAATTTCTTCCAACAACTCTTTGGAAGTTTCCTCTGTGCTTTTTATTATTTCTTCTTGTTATGCAATTCTGTTCACCTGCAAGTTATTCCTCTTTTTGGTGTACTACATAACTTAGACTTTCTTTGGATTTTTCACTATTTTTTCTGATAGTTCTTCTAGCATATTAGTATTGAGATATTTATCTTCAAACTCACTAATTTGTGTTTCCATTGCTTTGTGTCTACGCCTTTGTGCTTTCATGTATTGTTCATTTCTGAAATCTTAGTATTAAACTTCTGGATTTCTAATCATAGGCTTTCTGTTGTTTCAAAATTTGCATCTATTTTGTCTGTTTGTTCTTGAATTCTTTGTGTGTGTGCATGTGTCTGTTTTCCTGAGATCTTCTAAAAATTTTTTTCTTCTGCTTTTTCCTTGCTGTCCTTGATCTTTCTGCCAATGCTTTGAAGGTACTTAAATATCATTCTTTTGAATTCTTTTTCGGTTATATCAGTTACCTTTTCTTTATCAGAAACATTTCCTGACTCTGCATCTTGGTCATTTGTTTGAGCCATTCTCTCTTGTTTCTTCATGTGAGCTAAACTTATCTGTTGTTTCTGGAACTTTGTGGTGCTGTCATATTGGTATTCAATTTATGATTATATGTTGATGTGTTCTTAGGATCTCACGAAGTGTATTTTGTGGATGTACTTGAAGATGAGAAGTGTGTGCATATCTATTGGTGAATCTCATTTTAGGGTGGGTTTGGCTGGTGTTGGCTGCTATCTAT
>NW_006408571.1:12999129-13001373 GCF_000296735.1 Chrysochloris asiatica
GGGAATAAGATTCTTATGATTCAATAGTGAGTAGTAGTTATCATGACTAATTGCAACTCTCACAATTGTAAAGGTAGAAGTTTTGTATTAAAAACGGGGAGTGGTGGATCTTACAGTCCAGAAACAAAGGACACTAGTACTATCAAGGGAGAAGAGCACAGGTGAAATGCGAGACATTATCCAGAGAAAAAGCAGCGACACCAGAGGTGGAGGCAGAGACAGGGACATGGAGAGAGGGAGCAGTTGAGGACGCTAGACTCATGGGAAGAGAGGGACTGAGAGCTGGTGGCTAGGAGGCAGACTTGCACAATGTGCCCTTTGGTGGTGTAAATTCTTATATATGCCTGAGTGTTTAAAAAAAAAAAAAAAGCTAAAATGAATAGAGAGAAATACTGCTAACTAATAGTACATGGAGGGGATTATAATTATTGTAATGAAACAAGGTGTATGATTTATTGAATGTAAAACTGATGACCAAAGGACCTAAATGTGAATCCCAGAATTATCAAGGCCATCAATGAGAAAATAGGGACAAATGTGAGGGCACTAATTCAGGGAATACACAGACTACAAAACATTTTGAAAACCACACAAACAAAAGTAGACAAAATAAAACTGATGACCAACCCTATAAACTTTCACTCAATTCACAAGAAAAACTTAAAAAAAAAAAAATCACTTAGAAATACCAGGGAGAGTGGGGATAAAAAGAGAGAGAAGAGAGTAGTAAAGAAAGACCAAAAGTAGAAAACAGCGTAAGAGTGGAAATGAGAAGCAGAAGAAAAGATGGAAAAACAAAAGCAGAGATAGAAATGAAAAAATTCAAGGGAATGAAAAGAGAAGAAGGATAAGAAAGAATAAACAAACAGAAACAATGAAAGGAAAAAAGCCCAACCCCAAACCATTAACAACAACATGAAACCCCAGTGTGTTGTTGGACATGGTGTAGAGAGAATCATGCCCAGCAATGTTACACATATTTTGAGGGGACACATTTCAATCGATGACGAATATATGTGTTCTAATTGAATATGTAGGAATAGAATTGACTACATGTGTGGGAAGAGAAAACCAGTCGTTTGCCAGTATGCTGTACTGTGGTGGCTTGTGTGTTGCTGTGATGTTGGAAGTTATATCATGGATATATTAAATACCAGCAGGGCCACTCATAGTGAACAGGTTTCAGTTGAGCTTCCAGACTTAGATTCAGAAGAAGGAGAAGCAAACTACTTCCTAATGTTAAGCCACTGAAAACCTTATGAAGAACAGTTAAATAGAGTCAGAAATATAAGAATATTGAACGTTGAAACATGATGATAGCATGAGAATATTGTTAGATACAGTGCCAGAAGATGAGCCGCTAAGGTTGAATGGCACTCAAAATTAGATTGAGGAAGAGCTGCCTCATCAAAGAAAAGTTGATCTTGATGACACTAGTGGAATAAAGCTTTCATTTATTGATGAGGCTCAACCCCAAATGAGGAAAAATAGTTGCAAGCATTCATTAATAATAGGAATATGTGAAATATGAATCTAGGAAAATTGGAAGCTGTCAAAAATGAAATGGAATGCATAAACAGATATCCTAGGCATTAGTGAGCTGAAATGGACTGGTATGGGCCATTTTGAATCTGATAATCACATGGTTTACTATGCTGGGAATGACAAATTGATGAGGAATGGCATAATGTTCATTAACAAAAAAATAGATTTCAAAATATATCTTGAAGCATAATACTGCCAGTAATAGAATAATATCCACATGACCAGTTAATTCCACTATTATTGAAATTTACACACCAACCACTAAGTCAATGATGATGAAATTGAAGAATTCTACCAATTTCTTCAGTCTCAAATTCATCAAACATGCAATCAATATATGTTGATAATTACTGGTGATTGGAAAGCAAAGTTTGGAAGCAAAGAGGAAGAATCGGTAGTTGTAAAATACAGCTTTGGTGATAGAATGATGATGGAGATTGCATGATAGAATTTTGCAAGACCATTGACTTTTTTTTTAATAAATGTTTTATTGTGAATTATGTAATAGTTTACTTGGGAGAACATTAGCTTTACATTTATCCTATCATATATCATTTCATTGCCATGGTTACAATCCCCTCCATGCATCATCAACCAACCAAAGGGTACACCCTGCAAGCCTGTCCCCGGTCATCAGCACACAGTCCCTCTCCCTCTCTGGGTCTAGAGTCCCCAGCCGCTCCATCTCTCCACGTTTTC
>NW_006408571.1:13002903-13027767 GCF_000296735.1 Chrysochloris asiatica
CCCCCTGGCTGTCCTCAAATTGTCCCTCTCCCTCCCTGAGTCCCATGTCCCCAGTCACTCCATCTGTCCATGTCATCATCTCTGTCTCCATGCCTGGTTTCACTACCTCTATGGTTAGGTTCATGCTCTCTCCTCTTTTCACTTGATGGTCCCAGGGACCTCCGCCCCTGGGCTACAAAATCAATCACTCCCCTCCTTTAAGACCAATGACTTCTTCACTGTAAATACCTTTTTTAAACCACATAAAAGATGACTGCACACATGGACCTTATCAGATGGAATGCAAAGAAATCAAATTGTATACATCTGTGAGAAGAAACAGCAGACAAGCTCCAAAACAAGGCCAGGGGCTTGTTTTTATCTGTGGAACAGACCATTAATTGCTTATATGCAAGTTCAGACTGAAGCTGAAGAAAATTTAAGCAAGTCCATGATATACAAAATATGATCGTGAACATATCCCACTTGAGTTTAGAGACCATCTGAAGAACAGATTTGGTGCATTAGACACTAATGACCAAGGACCAGAAAAACTGCTATGACATCATTAATACCATATGTGAAGAAAGCAAAAGATCATTAAAAGGCTGGAAAGGAAAAAAAAAGATCAAAATGCATACCAGCAGAGACTCTGAAACTTGCTTTCCAGTGTAGAGATGCTAAAGCAAATGAAAGAAATGAGGAAGTAAATGATCTCAACAGAAATTTTCAGAGGGTAGATTTGAGAAAACAAAGTCAAGTATTGTAATGAACTGTGCAAAGACCTGGAATTAGAAAACAAATAAGAGAACACACTCAGCATTTTTTCAAGCTGAAATAACTGAAGAAAAATTTCAAGTCTCAACTTGAAAAAGTGAAGGCTGGCAGGAAAGTGAGCAGCAGGAGAGGCAGTTATGGCAGGATCCCTGGGAGTGAGGGGAACAAGGGCGCAGCATGTCTCACTAAAGCAAGTGAGGCCTGGTGCAATGGAAGCAGCTGCTGCCACAAAGAGGGCATGAAGATGCTTGAGATGATTAGTATCCCATGGTCAGGACAACTCTGGGAATCGTAGACTCTGACCTCATCACTCCCAGTGGGCCTAGCTGTGCCTACATCTGGGAAATCTACCCCAGTTCTACTCATATTAGGGTAGGACTCCAGTCTCTACCATTAGCACCGGTACATTAATGTGTTCATATGTTTACTGAAGAAATGTGCACAGGGTCTGGATTTGTATAGGGCTGCAGCTTGGAACAGAGGGGACTCTGACACTCTGCTCTGGGAGAACATAAGGCAGGAGGAGCACAGTGAGAGGAGGAAAGTGGAGTGACTTAGGCGGCCTGCTGTAGGTGGTGTTTGAGTTGGCCCTTAAAATGTTAGACAATACTTCTGTCTGTGTAGTTGTGTGGTAGGAGGAAGTTGCCTTGTGGGAAGAGCCCAGGTAACGCACAGTGCCAGGCATTGCAGGAGTACAAATGCACACATTTGGTTCATGGTGTGGTGCAAAGAAGGAGGCTGTGCACAGAAAGCTGAAAATTTGGGTCGGTAGGGAAAGCTGGTTGGGCCCTGAGTGGCTAACTGAGTAGTTTCTTTATACTTTATCCTGGAACAGTGGGAGTCACTTACGGTTGCATTAAGAGTGTGATGCAATGGTTTGTGCTTTTGAAACAAATCTCTCTGGAAGACTGATTAGAAACTTTGAGGTCAGCCAAGAGACTAGTGTGAAGGTCCAGGGAACAATGATGAAAACTGCCCTAGGGAGTTTTTAGGGGCAGAGGGCCCATTTAGGAGCAATTTATGTTGTAGGGTCAGTGGAACATGGTGTTACCATCAGGGGACTTTCAAGAGTGGAGACACTAGACACATGACCTTGCTTCACATCCTGGCCTCACTGAAGGTAGATGATGGCCTTACCTAGCAACCAGAGACCCTTGTTGATGCTGAGCCTTGTCGTTCCTCACTTGGAGGTCCAGATCCTACTCCACACCTTCTTGGCAGCCTCTTTCACTTCCTTGTTCCTCAGGCTGTAGATGACAGGGTTCAGCATGGGTGTGATCACAGGATAAAGAACGGTGAAGACCTTATGATAGATGTGGGTCTCCGTGCTCTTGGGTTTCATGTACACATAGATGAAAGCACCATAGAAGAGTACCACCACAGTCAGGTGTGCTGAACAGGTGGACAAGGCTTTGCGGCGCCCTGCAGCTGAGGGTATCCTCAGAATGGAGACTAGGATAAGAGTGTAGGAGAGGCAGATGAGTGTCAGGGGCATGGGCAACATCAGGATGCTATCAACTATCAAGAAAGCCTCAATGACTGATGTGTCTCCACATGTTAACTTCAGCACTGCCAGGATCTCGCAAGCAAAGTAGTTGATCACATGGTGGCCACAGAAGGGCAGCCTCATAGTAATGACAGTCTCAGTGAGTGATATGAGGAACGAGAAGCCCCAGACAGCCCCCACCAGCCACAGACAGAGCTGGCGGTTCATGAGTACAGGATACTGGAGTGGCCAACAAATGGCCAGGTAGCGATCACAGGCCATGAAGACAAGCAGCAGGCACTCTGTGGAGCCCATGGACAAGCCCACACACATCTGGACAGCACAGCCAATGAAGGAGATGGTCTTCTGGGTCGACAGGAAGTGGACCAGCATCAAGGGTGTAAATGAGGATGTGTAACAGATGTCCAGGATGGAGAGGTTGCTCAGGAAGAAGTACATGGGCGTGTGCAGGTGGACGTCCAGCACACTCACTACCACGATGGCTGTGTTCCCCAACAGCGTCACCAGGTACATAGCTGAGCAAAACAGAAAGAGCAGGCGCTCTAGGACAGGGTAGGCAGAAAATCCTTTCAGAAAGAACACACACACTTCTGTCATATTGAGGGTCTCCATGCTACATGGTTTGGAGAGACAGACTGGGGAGAGGGAACGAAGATTCAGACTCGTGGGAAGTGCCAGAACCTCTGGGAGGAGGTGACTACTAGGTCCTTTTCCAGGTCTGTGACTTTATTCAATCTCCGTACCCTCTGTGGAATCCTGCTTATTCATCTGAAAAAGAAGCAGGATTGATTTCAATTGGTTTATCTCTAAGAGCGTGTCATTGTGGAATGTTAGTAGACAATCTGAGAAATAAATTTGATTATACACTGGATTAATCTTTAGTAACTAAAGCTCTCTACTGTAAGTCCTCCCAGAGCCTTAAATATGCACATGGACTGTCTAAAAGGAGCATACAGTATGTTGTGTTCTCCAAGTCTATTTGACCATGGACCCTCCTTTCACAGAGCACCATTATCCTTTTTCAGATCAATGTTCTAAGCGCACAGTTAGGGAAACAATGGGCTGGAATAGAGCGCCTCATATTTTAGCTGCCATAGAATCACTTGGAGAGTTTGTTAAAACCTCATTTGCTGGACTCCACCACAGCCTTTCTGACTTAGTAGGTCTGGATGATGCTGATATGTTGGGAGTGACTGAGTTGAAGATCTCTGACTTAGAGGTTGTTTTACTGAAGGATTGCAACTGGACAGCTGTGGTCCAGAAACACAGGCTGCACCCAAGTCTGGCTGCCGCTTGGGTTTTTGTAAAGCTGACCCTAGGAACAAGGAACTTGCAACGTCTCTCCTTGTACACAGCCATGACCCTTAGCTCAGTCTGCACAAACATTTAGCTGTATCTAATTTATGTTCCAGCTAGCTACCACAAGTTACATTGTTCTGAGAGTTCCATTTACTGCATGCACAAACAATGCAAGGTGTTGTTTGTGCTCTTTACCCTGTCCCAAGCACCTCCCCTTGAGATGTGTATAAAATAAACTAGCTGCATCTATTCTGGGTTGGTAGTATCTCCATCAGAGTGCTGCATCCCACCTGGTACCAACTTTCATTTAACTTGTATGTGTCTTGTGGCTTCCTTTTCCTTCTAATCTCCCATCATCCCCACTTAGATTAATCTCTCCGCACTGGATGCAGAGAAAATCCGGTCTCAGCACTGATATTACTACTCTTACTCAGTGGTCCTCAAAGTGACCTACCTGGAGGTACCTGATATGTGGAGGGTCTTCGTGTCTTTAAGGAACCCTCTGAGCCATTGCTTATAACATTCCCACTGTCAGGAATGCACTTCTTTTTCCTCTGCCTACAGAAATCTGACTTGTCTCCTCTGATCTCCATATTCAAAGCCTGCATTGTGAGTTGTGTTGGAACTGGGTGTCCCTGAGCCCATCAGCTGACTCATAACTTGTCCTGCCCCAGGACCTGCCCCACACTCACAGTGTGTGCACTTAACCTTAAGAATCGCCCTTCTTCACTGCCTATCTTTCTGTTTTCTCTGGCCTAAAGCTAGCCCTGCTGTGCCTCCAGAACTTCTAGGGCATCTGTCTGGAAAACACTCTTGAGTGGTTAACCTGCTGAGTCTCTCATTGTGCAGATGGTAAACTAAGTTGATACAGTGGGTCTCTGGCCAGGTGATTTTAGAATTTAGTTCTCCTGGCAGCAGGACATGCACACAGTGCTCAAGGTAAAGGTGTACTTTGTCCAAGTCTCCAAACATTGCCCTAACAGGATGTACATCTTTCTTTCATGTCCTCCCCACAATCCTCTTACTAGCTAAGGAGAATGATTCAACCTCTTCCTTGTGTTTGGGGCCACTTGGTATAGTGGTAGATTATTCCATGGGCACATTGCCAGATCCTGGGCCTGGGCTGAGTGACTCCCTTATTGAGAACGTTTCCTCCCTTTATTCCTCACTCATTTATTTCAGAAGCAAAATGTTAGTAGGTTGTGCTAGGCATCAGGGGAACAGATGAGGCTGGTGTGCCCAAAGGTTTCTGCATCAAACCTGTCTTGTGAAGTTGTCTCCTCCACTCTTCCATGCCTAGACACAACCTGCTTTTGCTTGCATGTCTCTGGTGACAGGAGGTTCATTTCTGCTTAACACTTCTTTTGCTCTTAGCCACATGCATGGTTACAAAATCCTTCCTAATAGAGTTTCCCTGACTTTTCTACCCACTGTCAGGGTAATTGTTGCCTTAGTAACTTCTTTCTGGAACACAGTGCCCCTGTCCTATGAACTGATGTGGTCCTACCACAGAGAATTCAGGGCCACTTCTGCTGCAAAGAGAACTGTGAACTCACTCTAGGGTCTTAGTCTAGGATCATCACTGGGTGGACATATGTTAACTACCAGTTCCCTGTATATATGCTACATGAAAGATTCATGAGTCTCTATGGATGGTCATTAACCTGAGTGTCTGTCCAAAGGGGATGGATATATCCCTCTTACTCTCTCTTACACTGGCACACACACACATGTGGCACTGAAAACCACTAGTACAGATCCTTAGAACCACGACCATAGTTCAACAGACCTGGCAGGAGTCCTTCTTCTTGGCAGAAGCCCTACAGAGACCATGGCCAGATAAGGACCTTGGAGGTATCACTAGAGAAGGAGTAACCCTAAAGGCAGGGAGCAAATGGCCCAGGTTGAGCAGCAGGATGAGGGAGCCTCTGAGCAAGGTCAAGATCAAAAGACCAATTTGCTTCCCAACCTGAGTGCCTATTTTGTCTTCCTTCACTTAGCTGAGGATGAGGTCAGGGGATGGTGGGGTCAGGGAGAAATGTACCAGGATGCTATGGAATGCTGGTCCCCAAAGCAGAGCCTGGATGTTTTGTTTGAAGGAGATCTTAAAGGTCTTTTCTGCCTTCACTTCCACCTAAACTCAAGTTCATATGCCACCTTCCCTGGGCAATAGCCCTAGGGAGGTATCTTCCATTATCCTGTCTGATCACCTGAGTCTTCTCTCCTATGGTCCTGTGTTTGTACCACTGGGATGACACTCATGTCCCCTCTTATTCCCTGCTCGTGCTCTAGTGCTGACAATTTGAAAGAATTTCCTTTTCTTCTCCTCCTGTCCCAGGTCCTGAAAGCCACATTGAACCCCAAGGCTGGCCATAGCCATTTTCTCCCTCTGTTTTGCTTCTGCTCTTGTGGCTAAGGCAACCTTAGAGTGAGCATCTGGCTGCCAAGCCTAGCATCTGCCCAACTTAGATGATAGCTTGTTAGAGACAACAGGGGTCTTAGAGAGCAACTAGACTACTCCTTGTTAAATATGGGGAAGCTGAGGCCCAGAAAGCAAACACCTAAGTCCAAGACACTTGCATTCCCAGGCTTCCTGACTGCCAGCCCAACCTCCTTCCTCTGCCCCACACCACTTCTCACTCACCTTCTTGGATCCTTGCTCCTGACTGCATGGAGGGTGTTTCAGAGGGTTCAAGACCAGTGACTTTCTTCTCTAGCTAGAGCTAAGGGAACATAGGTCTGAGCTTCTACATAAGGAATCGTAGTGGGCAGGACATTGGGTTTCTGGTGACCCAGCTTTCCAATGGGAAATGTGCCTAGACTTTCCTAGAATTCATCAAATGTTTGAGGAAATTTGATAGAACTCAGTGGAGTTGTTAGAATTTGGTAGAATTATACAAAGTACTTAGAACTCACTCTGAAGTATATCGGATTTGGTTGAGTCTGGCAATCCTGGTGGGCTCAAAGCTGGACAGAGTGTCCAATCTTTTACTGTGGGCAGCCAGGATGCACTGAGCTCGGCAGTTCCCACTCTATGCTGGCTGACAGCCTCTGGGGTAGTAGTTTGTCAGAGGGAGGAGGCACCTTTCAAAGCTTCCTGTGCACCAAGGGACCGTGCATCTCCCAAGGTAATTTAGTGGAAGTAGAGATGTACTGATTTTAGGAAGTTTGGGTGCCTTGTGGATGATGTCCCAAAGATCCAATTACTGTTGTTATAGAACTCATAATTGTTGTGGAAAGGTTAGAGAAATTGCCTCAGGGAGAGCGCTGTACCCACACAGTCCCTAACCAATGATGGCCCAAGAATGTTTATGTAATGAATAAATGCATGAAAAATTAAATACGACCACAAATAATTTCAATTTATAAGTTTAAAAATAAATGAATGTCTGAGTGAACAAATGATAGGCAGAGTTGGATAGTTAGAGGCTGACTCAACTCTCACATGAATCTTGGAAGTTCTGTATCTATATTACTCCCTCATTTTGCCCTGAATTTGACTTCAATGTAAATTAATAACCTTACTTCCCTAGTTACAGTCTTGTAGTATTTTTTTTCTTTAAACTTTAAGTATTTCCACATCTGAATTCTCAGTGGTGTTTTCTGCTGTTATTGGTTCTCAGTCCAAATAACACCCTTTAGTATTTTTTGTAATGTTGGTCTGGTTATTACAAATTCCTTTAAATTCTATTTATCTGTAAGTGTCCTAATCGTGTTACCATATTTGAGAGACAGCTTTGCTGGATATATGATTCTTGGGTGACAATTTTATTCTTTCAGAGTTTCGTATGTGTCATGCCATTGCCTTCTTGTCTATATGGCTTTCTGAAGAGAACTCAGAGGTTAATTTAGTTGGTTCTTCTTCAGAGGTAATTTTTCATTTTTCCAAAGCTGTTCTTAGGATTCTTTCCTTGTCTTTGGTTTTAGAGAGTTTGATTATGCTATGTCTTGGTGATTTTCTTTTGGTGTTTATCCTTTCTGGGGTTCATTCAACTTCTTGTATTCTTATCTTCTCGTCTTTCATGATGTTGGAGAATTTCTCCCAACAAGTCTTTGGCAGTTTCTTCTGTGCTTTTTATTATCTCTTCTTGTTCTGGAATTCTGTTCACCTGCAAGTTATTCCCCCTTTTGGTGTACTACATAACTCTTAGACTTTCTTTGGATTTTTCATTATTTTTTCTGATAGTTCTTCTAGCATAGTAATATTGAGATATTTGTCTTCAAACTCACTAATTTGTGTTTCCATTGCTTTGAGTCTACTCCTTTGTGCTTTTCATGTATTGTTCATTTCTGAAATCTTAGTATTAACCTTCTGGATTTCTAATTGCAGGTTT
This sequence comes from Chrysochloris asiatica, assembly GCF_000296735.1. Taxonomy (NCBI): domain Eukaryota; kingdom Metazoa; phylum Chordata; class Mammalia; order Afrosoricida; family Chrysochloridae; genus Chrysochloris; species Chrysochloris asiatica. Next base: position 13,010,800 of record NW_006408571.1, read on the forward strand.
TGTGTTGTTTCGAAATTTGCATCTACTTTGTCTGTTTGCTCTTGGATTCTTTTTGTGTGTCTGTTTTCCTGAATTCTTCTAAAGTTTTTTTTTTTTTTTCTTGTCTTTTCTTTTTCTGTTTTTTCCTTTCTTTCCTTGATCTTTTTGCCAGTGCTTTGAAGGTACCCAAATATCATTCTTTTCCAGTTATCCTAATTATCTTTCTTTCGTCAGAAATATTTCCTGACTCTGCATCTTGATCATTTGTTTGAGCCATTCTCTCTTGTTTCTAAACTTGTCTGTTGTTTCCAGAACCTTGTGATGTTGTCATTTTGGTATTCAATGTATGATTATATGTTGATGCATTCTTAAGCTCTCACTAAGTGTCTCTTGTGGATGTAATTAGAATAACAGAAGTATGTGCACACTTTGTTGATGCATCTCATTTTAGGGTGGGTTTGGCTGGTGCTGACTGCTATCTATCACTGATCATGTGTTATAGGAGCTGGTATTGACTCTTGCCCAGTGTGTGGAACAGAAGAGGATATAGTTTGGGCTGTGCTGAATGGACACAATTGCTTTCTGGTTGAGGTTGAGTGTGGAAGGGGAGAAACCCTCCCCCCCCACACACACAAGAAAACAAAACAAGGTAAACAATCAAACAATAATGAAAATAGAAAATAATAAAGGAGAAAAAGAAATAAAAACATGCAGCAAGCAGAAAAATGAATATAACAACTAGTGAGAGAAAAGAGACACAGCAAAATAGAGCTATAGAAGAGAAAGATAAGAGAGAAAATAAAAAGAAGAAATAAAAAATCACTTGGAAAAATGAGGGAGGGATAATGAAAAGAGAAAGAGAGAAGAGAGTAGTAAAGAAAAGTCAAAATTATAAAACAGAGTAAGAGTGAAAATGAGAAGCAGAAGAAAAGATGGAAAAACAAAGGCAGACCTAAATGATAAAATTCAAGGGAATGGAAAGAGAAAAAGGATAAGAAAGAATAAACGAACAGAGACAATGAAAGGGAAAAAATCCCACAAAACTTAAACCAATAACAACAACAACAAAAACCAGTGTGCTGTTGGACACGGCGGGGAGAGAACTCTTGAGGGGGGCTCCTATTAGCTAAGGATCTGGAGAAGTGGGTGAGAAAAGAATGTCACAGTGGAGTTCCTGGCCTTAGATGAAGTTCCTATAGGCCTTGGTGTTATCTATAATCAGGGCACTCAATCCTCTCATCAAGCACTTAGTCCACTTTTCTAAACTTTCCTATTTAGTTCAGGGTTCCAGGATTTTCATCTGTGTCTGTTTCATTTGGTTTCTCCATTTTTTTTTGTAGAGGATTTGTGTAGTGCATGTGCCGAGTCTGCCATCTTGCCAGAAGTTCCTCTCTTTTTATCTCTTGTAAGATAAAAGTTGCTGTATACTATTATTCAAGGAAATCTCCCTTACATTGGATCAGGATCATGATAGGATCAAGGTGGTGTGTATAGGGGTGCTATGACTTGGAATGGACTCCACAGCCCTTAACAACAAATCCTACTCTTAATCCTCGTAATGGTTTATCTCATCAAATCACAACTTGAGGAATCACATAACTGCCAAACCACTGAGAATCACAACCAAGCAAGATTACATATATTTAAGGGGGACACATTTCAGTCTATGACAAATGAAAACCTAATGAAGAACAGTGAAACAGAGTCAGAAATATAAGAATATTGAACATTGTAACATGATGATTGTTGTTATGTGCCATCGAGTCAGTTCCGACCCATAGCGACCCTGTATAGGGTTTCCGAGGGTGTAAATCTTTACGGGAGTAGGAGAATATTGTTAGACATAGTGCCAGAAGATGAGCCGCCAAGGTTGACTGGCACTCAAAATAAGATTGAGGAAGAGCTGCCTCATCAAAGAAAAGGTGATCTTGATGACATGAGTTGAGTAAAGCTTTCATTTTTATTGATGAGCAAAACTCAAAATGAGGAAAAACAGTTGTAATCATTTGTTGTTATTGTTGTGTGCCATCGAGTCAGTGCCAACTCATAGCAACCTTATGCACAGCAGAATGAAACACTGCCTGATTCTGGGCCAACCTCACAGTTGTTGCCACACTTGAGCCCATTGATGCTGAAACTTGGCCAATCCTTCTCACTGGGGGTCTTCCTCTTTTTCTCTGACCCTCCACCTTACCAAACATGGTATCCTTCTCCAGTGACTGGTCCTTCCTGACAATATGTCTGAAGTATGAGAGATGAAATTTGGCCATCCTGGCTTCCAAGGAACACTCTGGTTGCATTTCTTCCAAGATAGATCTGTTGGTTCTATGGGCAGCCCATGGCACTTTCAACATTCCCCAGCACCATAGCTCAAAAGCATCAGTTTTTCTATGGTCTTCCTTACTCACTGTCCAGATTTCGCATGCATATGAGGCTATTGAAAATACCATGGCTTGGGTTAGGTGCACCTTAATCCTTAGGCTGACATCTTTGCCTTTCAACACTCTAAAAAGGTCTTGTGCAGCAGATTTACCTAATGCAATGCATCATTTAATTTCTTGATTGCTGCTTCCACGAGTGTCCAAAAAGAATGAAGTCCTTGACACCTTCAGTCTTTTCTCTGTTGATAACAATGTTGTCTATTGGTCCAGTGGTGAGGATTTTTGTTTTCTTGAAATTGAGATGTAATCCATACCGAAGGCTGTGCTCTTTGATCTTCATCAGTAAATATTTTAAGTCCTCTTGACTTTCACCAAGCAAGGTTGTATCATCTGCATATTGCAGGTTGTTAATGAGTCTTCCTCCAATCCTGATGCCACATTTTTCTTCATAGAACCCAGCTTCTCGGATTATTTGCACAGCATACAGGTTAAAAAAGTATGGTGAAAGAATACAACCCTGTCATACACCTTTCTTAATTTTAAATCATCCAGTGTTCCCATGGTCTGTTCGAACAACTGCTTATCGGTCCATGTACAGGTTACTCATGAGCACAATTAAGTGTTCTGGAATATTCATACTTCACAATATCATCTATAGCATGTCATGATCTGCACAATCAAAAGCCTTTGCATAGTCAATAAAGTACAAGTAAACATCTTTCTGATATTCTCTGTTTTCAGCCAAGATCCATTGGACATCAGCAATGATATCCCTCCTTCCACAGCCTCTTCTGGATCTGGCTTGAACCTCTGGAAGTTCTCTGTCAATGTATGCTTGCAGCAGTTTCTGTATTACCTTTAGTAAGACTTTACTCTCATGGGATATCAAAGAGATTGTTCAATGATTTCCGCATTCCGTTGGGTCACGTCTCTTTGGAATGGGCACAAATATGGATCTTTCCCAATAAGTTAGCCAGATAGTTGTCTTACAAATTTCTTGGCAGAGATGAGTGAGTGCCTCCTGTGCCACCTCACTTTCTTGAAAGATTTCAATGTTTATTCCATCAATTCCTGGTACCTTGTTCTTTACCAATTCCTTCAATGCACCTTGGATTTCTTCCTTCAGTATCATTGGCTCTTGATCATATGCTACCTCTTGAAATGGTTGAATATCAATCATTTCCTTTTGGTACAGTCACTCTATGCATTTCTTCCATCTTCTCTTGATATTTTCTGCATCATTCAATAACTTGCCCAGAGAATCTTTCAATAATGAAAGTCGAGGCTTGAATTTTTTCTTCAGCTCCCTCAGCTTGAGAAATGCTGAGCATGTTCTTCCTTTTTGGTTTTCTGACTCCAGATCGTTGCACAGTTTGTTGTAATATTTATCTTCTCAAGCTAACTACGAGGAGGATGAGTTAATTCCGTTATTTTTCAAATTTAAACTCCAATCACTAAGTCATTGTTGATGAAATTGAAGAATTCTACCAACTTCTTCAGTTTTAAATTCATGAAACATGCAATTGATATAGATTGATAATTACTGGTGATTGGGAAACAAAGAGGAAGAATTGGTAGTTGTAAAATATAGCCTTGGTGATAGAAATGATGCTGGAGATCGCATGATAGAACTTTGCAAGACCAATGACTTCTTCCCTGCAAGTATCTTTTTTAAACCACATAAAAGACAACTACTATTGCATTGGGGAAATCTGCTGCACAGGAGCTTTTTAAAGTATTGAAGAGCTGAGATGTCAGCTTGAGGACTAAGGCACGCCTGATCCAGGCCATGGTGTTTTCAATAGCCTCATATGGATGCAAAAGCTGGACAGTGAATAAGGAAGATCGTAGAAGAATTGATGCCTTTGAGTTGTGGTGTTGGAGGAGAATATTGAAAGTGCCATGGACTGCCAAAAGAACCAATAGATCTGTTTTGGAAGAAGTGCAGCCAGAATGCTCCTTGGAGGCCAGGATGGCTAAGCTTTGTCTCTCATACTTTGGACATATTGTCCTGAGGAAACAGTCACTGGAGAAGGATGTCATGCAGGGTAAGGTGGAGGGTCAGAGAAAAAGAGGAAGACCCCTAACGAGATGGATTGGACAGGTGGCATCATTGATGGACTCAAGTGTGGCAGTGGTAGTGAGGTTGGCCCAGGATCGGACATTGTTTCGTTCTGCTGTGCATGTGGTCGCTATGAGTTGGTTCCGACTCGATGGCACCTGACAACAACAACAACAAAAGACAACTACACACGTGGACCTTACCAGATGGAATGCAAAGAAATCAAATGGACTACATCTGTGGGAAGAGACAGCAGAAAAGCTCCAAAATAAGGCCAGGAGCAGACTGTGGAGCAAACCATAAATTGCTTATATGCAAGTTCAGGCTGAAGCTGAAGAAAATTTAAACAAGCCCACGAGAGCCAAAATATCATCCTGAACATATCCGACTTGAGTATAGAGACCACCTCAAGAACAGATTTGATGTATTAGACACTAATTGACTAGAAGAACTGTCATGTGACATCATTAACATCATACATGAAGAAAGCAAAAGGTCATCAAAAGACCAGAAAGAAAAAAAAATAAAAATGGATACCAGAAGAGACCCTGAAACTTGCTTTCCAGTGTAGAGGTGCTAAAGCAAATGAAAGAAACGAGGAAGTAAAAGATCTCAACTGAAATTTTCAGAGGGCAGCTTGAGAAGACAAAGTCAGGTATCATAATGAAATGTGCAAAGACCTGGAATTAGAAAACAAAAAGAAAATACACTCAGCATTTTTCAAGCTGAAAGAACTGAAGACAAATTCAAGTCTCAACTTGAAAAATTGAAAGAGTACACGGGCACAGTGCTGAATGATGCAGAAAGCATCAAAAAAACATGGAAGGTTAACAGAGTCACTATAGCAAAAAGAAATGTTTGATGTTCAATCATTTCAAGAGTTAGCATATGATCAAGAATTGATGGTACTGAAGGAATAAGTCCAAGCTTTACTGAAGGAACTGGTGAAAAACAAGATTCCAGAAACAGACAGAATACAAATAGAAATCTTTCAACAAACTGATGTAGCATTGGAGACATTCAATCATCTATACTAAGAAATTTGGAAGCTACCTGGCCAACTGATAGGAAGAGAGTCATATTTGTGCCCATTCCAAATAGAGGTGGCTCAATGGAAGGCAGAAATCATTGGACAATGTCATTATTATCACATGCAAGTAAAATTTTGCTGGAGATACTTTAAACATGACTGCAACAATACACGGCAGAAAACTGCTAGAAACTTAAGCCAGATTCAGAAGGCCTGATGAATTTCTTCTGAAAATCTGCCAATGGATCTGTAATTGATCATGGAGATGGAACAGGACCTGGTAGCATTTCCTTCCCTTGTGCAAGGGGGTCTCCATGAGTCAGGGGCAGACTCCGCAGCAGCTAACAACAACAATGGTACTCTGAACCCCCTGACATATTTCCTCACATTTTTTTCTAGCAACTTCTAACCCTGAGGCTATTTTTCAAGATATCATTTTCACTTTTACTAGCCTTTAAATGTTGTTTTAGTCATTTTATATTCATGTTATGTTCCACAGATTACTTCAAAAGAAAGGGAGGCATAGCAGGAAGACAGCTCCTGTTACAGTTTCTCTGGGATGCCTGAATCGAGGCTTCCTGTGTTATTATTTCCTCAATGTGCAGCAGGGTAATTGGATGGTTTTGGAGTATGAACCACCCAGGTCCAAGTCCAAGCTCTACCACTTGCTAGCAATTTTCTAAGCCTCAGATTCCTTCCCTGTAATGTGGAAATGATCATCATATTTCCTTGTGATGTTGTTTGGAGGATCTGGTGAGCTAATAACTATAATTCTCAGTACCGAGCCACTAATGGTGGTTGTTATTATTCATGTGTCACTTCTCCCAAGAAATATTCTGATTTTAAATATCTAAAACAGCTTTCATGAGAACAGTCCACATGCTAGGTGACTCTTCCTTACCTCCTCCCTCTTGGCCCCGTGGCATCAGTGCATGCAGGTGGCTGGAGCTGGCTGCCAGGTGAGCTGTCTAGGAGTGTGGGATAGCAGAGAAGGAGTGCTGAACTCCTCACCAGCAGAATCAATAGACTGGGCTGGACCAGGATGAAGAGGTCCCAAGGACCATCTCCTGATCCCCTGCCACAGACACAGCTTGCTGTCCTCAGATACCTCAGGGCCATTGTCCAATTTGAAGTTCAAACTCTGCAATTACACAAAGTTTCAGGGTTAGACTTCAAAAATTCCAGGGTCTTGACCCAGGCCCAAGAGGGCCCTGTAGGAGTGTGGTGGGTAGAGGAGATGCTGCTGGAGAGAGAATCTAAAGACTGGGATTCATTCCAGTGTCACCTCTAGAGTGCCAGAGCCTTGGGCACTCTAGCTTATGACTCCTTTTCCTTGACCTGGCTCCTGGGCTGTGAAATGAAATGAGAAAATCCTCCCCTGTCTCCTATCAGGAATGCTCTGAGAACCTGGATTTATGAAAACTTTCTTTCTTTTCCTCCTGGATCCACTCCTGTCTCTCTCCCCTTCACTATTTCTTTCCCTTCCCTCTTCCTCCCATGGTCTCTCCCTCTATTCTTTCCTTTTTCTCTTTACAACAAAGAATAACAAGTTGGCAGAGTTTGTTGCTGTTGTTAGGTTGGTTTTATCTCTATGTGAAACAATGCAATACCATCTAGGCCTACGACATCTACACACTCTTTGCTGTTTGAATCCAAGTTATAGTCATTGTCAATCTATCTCCTTGAGTGTCTTCCTCTTTTTTACTGACCTTCTACTTTACCAAGCATAATGTCCTTCTCCAGAGACTTGTACCCCCAGATAACATGTTCAAAGTATATTAGGTGAAGTCTAGCCATTCTTGATTCTAAGGAACATTCTGACTATAATTCTTCTAAGACATTTGTTTGTCCTTCTGGAAATTCATTCAATATTCTGCACCAACACCATCATTCAAATCCACAAATTCTTATTTGATATTATTTTGCATGCATATGAGGCCATTGAAAATACCATGACTTGAGTCAGGTGCACTGAGGTGCACTAATGTGACATTTTGCTTTTTAACACTTTAAAGAGATCTTTTGTAGTAAATTTCTTGACTGCTGCATCCATGGGTGTTGATTATGGATCCAAGTAACATGAAAATCTTGACAACTTGGGTCTTATCATTACGTTGTTTATTGGTCCAGTTGTGAGGATTTTTGTTTTCTTTATGTTGAGCTGTTACCATGCTAATGGCCATAGTCTTGGATCTTCATCAATAAGTGCTTCAAGTCCTCTTCACTTTCAGCAAGCAAGATTGTGTCATCTGCATATTGCAGGTGGTTAATGAGTCTTGCTCCCTTCCTGATGACCTGTTCTTCAGATAGTTGAACTTCTTGGATTATTTGCTCAGTATATAGCTTGAATAAGTATGGTGAAGAGGTACAACTTTGACACACATTATGGTGAAAAGGGGAAAGAATTGATTTTAAGTAAAGCAAACAGAAGCTGCAAACTCTCACAGTATGCTAATTTGTCCTTTCGAATTTTTATCAAGAAAGTTAAAAGTGAAAGACTGCTATCATCTCTTTTCTAAGCGCTCATGGAACAGTGTCCTCATGCTCCCCCATGTGTGCCCTGAACTCAACATGTCTAAGACTCAGTATCTCCAACCTCTACTCATGCTTCTCCCATGTTCCCCATCTCAATATCTCAGTGGGTGGCTCCACTCTCCAATCAAGTGAGCCAGAATCCAGGGCATCAATCCACAGTCCTGTCTCTCCCTCATCATCTTCTTCAGTCATCTGTATATCTCACCTCTTTCTCAGCTTCACCCTCTTTCCTTTTCTTTCAACATGATTGTGGATTCAGTGCCCATCTGGATTACTACGATAGACTCCTTACTTCCCCCTTAGTTTGGGGCCCTTCTATAGCATTCTTTACCCTGGCATTGGTGTGCAACCATTTCTTTAAAATGAACATTTTTCTTTTCACTTCAGAACATGTTCATTTAAGAAAAATTGGACAATATTAAAATAGTAATTAATGAGCAATACTTACCTGTGACCAGAAAGACTACACCCAGGTGAAACACTGATAGTTAATATTTTGTCATTGTTGTTGTTGTTAAATGCCATCGAGTCGGTTCCGACCCATAGCGACCCTGTACAGGGTTTCCGAGGGTGTAAATCTTTACGGGAGTAGAAAGCCTTATCTTTCTCCCGTGGAGCGGCTGGTAGTTTCGAACCGCTGACCTTAAGGTTTGCAGCCCAATTCGTAACCACTATGCTACCAGAGCTCCTTTATTTTGTCATAGTTTCCCAGAATTGTCTACATACACATTTCAAGTATCTATAAGGAAAATATATTTTTTTAGTTGGTGTCATACTGAATACAATATATGGTGTCCTGCTTTTATTTGGAAACATTTTGTATCATAGCATAGTGGTTACGAATCGGGCTGCTAATCTCACAGTCAGCAGTTGGAAACTACCAGCTGTTCTGCGGGAGAAAGATGAGGCTTTCTGCTCCCATAAAGATTTACAGTCCCAAAAACCCTATTCAGGGTCGCTATGAGTCGGAACTGACTCCACAGCACATAACAACTCTTTTAAAAATATGATTTCTAAGGACTGCATCACCTCTATTGTTGGACACCACCAGGGTTTATTAAACCGTTTCTCAGTGGTTGGACGTATAAAAAACTCAAATCCTCTGCCATTGAGTCAATTCCAACTCACAATGGCATTATAGGACAGAGGAGAACTTCACTTTAGGGTTTCTGAAGCTCTAAATCTTTAACGGGGGAAGACAGTTTCATCTTTCTTCCACGGAATGGCTGCTGAGTTTGAATCACCAACACATAACCCACAGCATTAGTAGGGTTAGACAGGCTATTACAGTTTTTTTTTTGTGTGTGGGGGGTTGCCATGAATAATGTTGAGATTTGTATCCTGATGCATATATCTCTTGCTGTATCTGTTATATATATAACTATTGTGTTATGTTTGAGTTCTAAAAATAGAGGTGTTAAGCCAAAGGAGGTGAAACAATTAAAAAATAACTTTAAAAAAAATTTTATGTAAAGTTTACATATCAAATTGAATTCCATTTTAATAATTTTTATATAAATTGCTCTGTCATATTGGACACAATTTTCCCAATGTGTCATCATCATTCTCCCTGTTTTATTCTGTTTCCATTGATTTAACTTCCTTTTCTCTCCTTGCCTTTTCATTTTTGCTTTTGGGTGAATGTTGACTACTTGGTTTCTTGTAGTTGATTGTTTAAGGGATAATATGCCTTATGAGTGATACTGTTTGGTTTATAAACCAATCTATCATTTGGCTAAAAGGTAACATCTGGGGATGGCATTAGCTCCAAGTTAAAAGGGTATCTTATAGGGTAATAGCCTCAGGTGTCCATCCAGTCTCTATCAGTTCAGTAAATCTGACCTTTTAATAGGAATTAGAATTTTGTTCTACATTTATACACTCTCTCTGGACCTTCTATTGTGTCTCTGGTCAAAAAAGTTGTCATTGATAGTTGGGCACTATCTTATTCTTCTGGTCAAAGTTTATGGGACTATTAGTCTTGTGGACTCATTTCCTCTTTGAGTCTTTGGCTGCATTTATTCTTATTGTGGTATCAGAAACTTTGAAAATTTCCAGTTCCTATTTCCAACTTTATTTCCAGGAATTCATATTAATTTATTACCCTCTCCAGTACAGGAACTCTGGTAGCATAATGGTTATGAATTGGCCTGCGAACTGCAAGTTCAGCAATTCGAAACTACCAGCTGGTCCATGGAAGAAAGATAGGGTCTTCTGCTCCCGTAAAGATTTACAGCCTCAGAAATCCTGTACCGGGTCACTATGAGTCGGAACCTACTCCACGGCACATAACAACAACAACAACCAGCAGCAGTATATGGCATTACCTAATTCACTGGACCTTATCAGACAAAAGACATTGTGTTAAAAATACCCTCTCCATCAAATTCATGAAGAAAAGTATTCAATCAGTAACCTTTCTAACCAGCAAATCTGAAAGCAAGTCCCGCTGTCCACAGGATCAATTTCAGATTCCTGTCATGGCATTAAGGGTCCAACAAAAAGTCACATGTGTGATGGCTATCACTCTTAATTCATCTTGGAGGTTTGTGTATCTCTCAGTCCTCATCTGGAAACTTGTGAGATGAACTTGGTGTCTCTGTACCCTCAGTATACTTATGCTGGGTCTGTTTCTGACCAATGGAAGAAGCAGGAAGAGGGTTGGGTGGAAACTGAGCACTCATGCAGTCAAGGATCAGGAGAGCAGTACTGCAGATGGGAGGCCACGTCCAGCTTTCCACCATACAGATGGTGCCGCTGGGACAAGAAGGGTGCAGAGAATGAAAGTGCCCCCAGGGTCTGTTTTCACTGAGTTCTCAAAAAGGAAAGGTGGAAGGAGGCTGAGCAGCAGGAGGGGCAGATATGGCAGGACCCCTGAGGGTGAGGGGAGCAGGGCCAAGCATGTCTCACTAAAGCCATGTGAGGTCTGAGTGCCAGGAACGGGTCACTGGAAGCTGCTGCTGTCACAAAGGGGGCAGGAGGGTGGGTCAGATTGTAGATGCTCAGGATGACTGGTGTCCCAGGGGCCGGACAGATCTGGGCATAGGGAACTCTGGCCTCATCATTCTCAGTGGGCCAGACTGTGCCTGTACCTGCAAACTCCATTGCAGTTCTACTCAGATTTAGGAAGGTCTCCAGTCTCTTCCATTATCACCCCTTCATTAATGTCCTCTTACATTTAAGGTGAGTGTGGTGGCTTCATATAATAAGCACTGGACTGCAAACCACAAGGTCCACTGTTCGAGGCAACCAGCCACTCTGTGGAAGAAAGATAAGGTACTTACCACCACCAACAGTATTTATTGAAGACATATGTGCAGGGTACAAGTTTGGGAAAAATTGGAGCTTAGGACAGAAAGGACCCTGACCCTCTGCTCTTTGAGTAACACTGAACATAAGGCAGGAGGAGCACAGTGAGAGGAGCAAAGTGGGGAGGCTTAGGCTTCCTGGTGCAGGTGGTGTTGGAGTTGGGCCTTAAAGGTCAGTCAATACTTTTACCTGTGTAGTTGTGTTCTGGGAGGTGGTTGCTTTGTGCGAAAAGACCAGAGAAAGAACAGTGCCAGGCAGTGCAAGGAATACCAAGACACCCATATGGTTGTAGTGTGGTAGAACGAGGGAAACTGTGAGGCAGAAGGCTGGGAAATTTGGTAGGTCGAGAAAGCTTGCTGGGCCTAAACAGCTTATACTTTATCCTAGAGCAATGGGAACTGCTTATAGTTCCATCAGGAGGATGGTACAATGGCTTGAAAAAAATCTCTTTAGAAGATTCACAGAAGACTTGAAGCCATCCAGGAGGCTAGTATGAAAGTCCAGTGATCATTCCTGAAAAGTGGCCTCAGGCGGTTCCAGAGAAAGGAGCAGAGGGCCCTTTTAGGAGCTATTTGCGTGTCAGAGTCAGTGGAACCATTTGTTGATTTCTTGGAACTTTCACACTTACACCCTGGCCTCCCTACTAACCACCTACTAACCAGAGACAACTGCAGATGCTGAGCCTTACCCTGCCTCACTTGGAGGTCCAGCTCCTGCTCCACACCTTCCTGGCAGCCTCCTTCACTTCCTTGTTCCTCAGGCTGTAGATGACAGGGTTCAGCATGGGGGTAACCACAGCGTAGAGGACCGTGAAGACCTCATCAGCAACATGGGCCTCCTTGTTCTTGGGCTTCATGTACATGTAGATGACAGCACCATAGAAGAGTACCACCACAGTCAGGTGTGCTGAGCAGGTGGACAAGGCTTTGCGGCGCCCTGCAGCTGAGGGTACCCTCAGAATAGAGACCAGGATTAGAGTGTAGGAGAGGCAGATGAGTGTCAGGGGCATGGGCAGCAACAGAATGCTACCAGCCAGCAAGAAGACCTCACTGACCGATGTGTCTCCACATGCCAGCTTCAGCACTGCCAAGATCTCACAGGAGAAGTGGCTGATCACATGGTGGCCACAGAAGGGCAGCTTCATGGCAATGACCGTCTCAGTCACTGATTTGAGGAGAGAGAAGGCCCAGGCAGCTCCCACCAACAATACACAGAGCTGGCAACTCATGAGTACAGGGTACTGGAGTGGCCAACAAATGGCCAGGTAGCGATCGTAGGCCATGATGGCGAGCAACAGACACTCTGTGGAGCCCGTGGACAAGCCCACACACATCTGGACAGCACAGCCAATGAAGGAGATGATTTTCTGGGTCGACAGGAAGTGGACCAGCATCAAGGGTGTAAATGAGGATGTGTAGCAGATGTCCAGGATGGAGAGGTTACTCAGGAAGAAGTACATGGGCGTGTGCAGGTGGACATCCAGCACACTCACTACCACAATGGCTGTGTTCCCCAGCAGCGTCACCAGGTACATAGTTGAGCAAAACAGGAAGAGTAGGGGCTCCAGGATAGGGTAGGCAGAAAACCCTTTCAGAAAGAACTCAGACACTTCTGTCATATTGAAGGTCTTCATGCTGCAGGGTTTGGAGAGACACAAGCTGGGAATAGCGAACAGAGTTGTGGGAAGTGCCAGGAACTCCTCTGGTAGGAGGCAACTACTCGGTTCTTTTCCAGGTCTGTGATTTTCTTCAATCTCCCTGCGCTCTCTGGTTCTTAGGTTATTTCTCTGAAAAATAAACAGGATTGATTTCAATCAGTGTTTGCCTAATGGTCATGTTGTTGTTGTTCAATGCTGTCAAGTCGGTTCCGACCCATAGCGACCCTGTATTGGGTTTCCAAGGAGCAGCTGGTGAGCTTAAACTGCCATCCTTGCAATTCAAAATAACTTTGCAGTCCAGTGCATTAACTCACAGCGCCACACCAAAATAGGCAATATAAAAAATCAATGTGAAGAAACAAACACTGGATTCATCTTAAGTCACTTAAGTTCTCTACTGCAGGACTTTCCAGAGCCTTTAATATGTCTGTGACTTTCTAAAACAATGTAGATAATGTTGTGTTTTCAAAATCGATTTGACCATGGACCTTCCTTTCACAGAGCATCATTACTCTTTTTCAGATCAGTGTTCTAAGAGCACACTCAGGGAAACAATGGATTAAAGCAGAACTTCTTATATTTTAGCTGCTACAGAATCACATGGAAAGTTTAAACCTCATTTGATGACTGAGTAGGTCTGGTTGATGATGATTTTGCTGCTCTTGTTCAGTGATTTTCAAAGTACCTGGAAGTACCTTATATGTGGAGGGTCTTCATGTCTTTAAGGAATCCTCTGAGCCATTGCTTACAATGTTCCGACTATCAGGGATGCCCTTCCCTGTCCCTTAGCCTATAGAAATCTGACATGTTTCCTTAGGCCAACTCTGGTCTCCATGATCAAAGTACACATTGTGACTTGGGTTGGAACTGGAGGTGTATAGATAGGTTCCTGAGTTCAACAGCTGACTCATCACCTGTCCTGCCCCAGGACCTGCCCTCGCACTCACTGTGTGCGCACTGAACCTTCCAAATCTACCTCATTCACTGTCTATTTTCTCTGGCCTGGAGCCAGCCCTACTGTGTCTCCGTAACTTCTAGGGTGTCTGCATGGAAAACACTCTGAGAGGTCAACCTGTTGTGTCTCTCACTGTGCATGTAGGAAAACTTAGTTCATATAGTGGTCTCTGGCCAAGTGACTCTAGAATTTACTTCTCTTGTCAGCAGGATATGTATAGATAGATAGATAGATAGATAGATAGATAGATAGATAGATATAGAGAGAGGAGCTCTGGTAGCATAGTGGTTACGGATCACACTGCGAGCCTTAAGGTCAGCAGTTCAAAACTACCAGCTGTTCCATGAGAGAAAGATGAGGCTTTCTGCTCCCGTAAAGATTTACAGCCTCGATAACCCTGTACAGGGTCACTATGGGTCAAAATTGACTCAACAGCACTTAACAACAACAACAAGAGAGAGAGAGAGAGTTCTGGTGTGGCGCTGTGGGTTAATACACCAGACTGCAAAGCCGGTTAAACTGCAAGGTTGGCGCTTCAAATTCACCAGCTGCTCCTTGGAAATGCTGTACAGGGTCGCTATGGGTCAGAACCGACTCGATGGCACTTCACAACAACAAATATATATAAACATATATGCACAGACACTGACTTGACATATAGATACATATGTACATGCCTATGAGTGTACGCCATTAGGGGACAGACACTTCCCTCTCACTCTCTTTAACAAACAGATACACACACATTTTGTTCTGAAAACTACTAGTGAGATCCTCAGACCTTTGACCAAAGTTAAGTGAACCTGGCAGAAGTCCTGTTTCCTGGGAGAATACACACAGAGACCAAGGCCAGGCAGGAAGGGACCTTGGAGTTGTCACTAGAGAAAGCACAATCCTGAGGAGAGGGAACAAAGTGAGCAGGATGAGCAGGAGGATGAAAGAGCCTCTGAGCAGGAACAAGATCACCAGACCAATTTTGCTTCCACGTCTGAGTGTCTATTCAGCCTTCCTTTCTTCAGCTGAGGATGAGGTCAGGGAGAAATGTGGCAGGATGTTGTGGAATGCTGGTCCCCAAAGCAGAGCCTGGATGTTTTGTCTGCAGAGCTCAAAGGTCTTTTCTGCTTTCACTTCCACCTAAAATCATGTTCAAATGCCACCTCTCTGAGGAAATACCCATAGGGAATCATCTTCCTGTGTCCTTTCTGACCACCTGGCCTCCTATAGTCCTGTGTTTGAACCATTGGGATAACACGTGTCTTTTTGTCCCTGTCCATGCTTTAGTGCTGCCAGTCTGAAGGAATGTCCTTTCTTTCTCCTCTCCCAAGTCCCAAGGCCAACTTCTTCGTTTGTCTTGCTTCAACTCTTGTGGCTAAGGCAACTTCAGACTGAGAAGCTGGCTGCCAAACATAGAGTCTCCCCAGCCACTGTTAGAGAAGAGAGGGTTCTTAGAGAGCAGCTAAATTACCCCTTGTTATACATGGGGAAACTGAGACCCAATGAGAAGAAGGATCTTGCCTAGTATCACACAGTGAGTTAAAGATGGAATCCAACTCCAAGACTCAGGAATTTCAAGTTTTCCTGACTGCCAATCTAGGCTCCTTCCTCTGTGCCCACACCCCACTTCTTACTCACCTTCAGGTTCTCTTGGATCCATGCCCCTGGCTATGTGGAGTGTGTTTCAGAGGGTTCAAGACCAGGGGCTTTCTTTGACGGAAGCTATTGGAGCATAAGCATGAGCCTTCTCTACATAGGTAATCCTAGTGGCCAGGACTCTGGATGTCCACTGACCCAGCTCTCCATACTGTGTAAGTGTCCCTAGACTTTTCTAGAACTCATGAAGTGTTTGGGATAATTTGATAGAGGTTAGTGGAGCTGTTAGAATTTGGTAGAATTATACAAAGGGCTTAGGATTCACTCTGAAGTACATCAAGTTTGGTCGAGTCTGGAAATCCTGGTGGGCTCAAGGCTAGACAGAGTTCCAAATAATTCACTGTGGGCAACCAGGACCCGCTGAGCTCCACAGCTTCCACTCCATCCTGGCTGACAGCCTCTGGGGGAGTAGTTTGCCTAAGGACGGAGACACCTTTCAAAGCTCCCTGTGCACCAAGGGATCGTGCAACTCCCGAGACAATTTAGAGGGAGAAGAGATGTGCTCAACTTAGAAAGTTTGGGGTGCTTTAGGGATGATGTCCCAAAGACCCAATTACTGTTTGTGTAGAAATTTTAATTGGTATAGAAAAGTTGTAGAAAGTGGCTCAGGGTCACTGGAAATTGTCAAAAATGAAATACAATGCGTAAACATGATATCCTAGGCATTGCTGAGCTGAAATGGACTGGTATTGGCCATCTTGAATCTGACAATCACATAGGTTACTATTCCAGGAGTGACAAAATTAAGAGAAATTGTGTCGCATTGATTATCAAAATAGCATATCAAGATTTATCTTGAAGTACAACACTGTCTGTGATAGGATAATATTCATATGACTACAAGGAAGACCAGTTAATACAACTATCATTAAAATTTATATATCAACCACTAAAGCCAGTGATGATGAAATTGAAGAATTCTACTAACTTCTTCAGTCTCAAATTCATCAGACATGCAATCAAGATGTATTGATCATTACTGGAGATTGGAATGCAAGGGTTGGAAACAAAGAGAAAGGATCAGTAGTTGGGAAAGCTGGCTTTGGTGATAGAAATGATACTGGAGATCACATGATAGAATTCTGCAAGACTTCTTCTTTGCAAATGCCTTTTTAATTTTTTTAAGTTTTTATTGTGAATTATGTGGGTTTGCATGGGAGAACATCAGTTTTTACATTCATCATATTGTATTTTGTTTCACTGCAATGATTACAATTCCCTCCATGCATCATCAAACAACCAAAGGGTACAACCCACAGGTCTACCCCTGCTCCCCACCCCCGCCCCGGTCGTCAGCACACAGCCCCTCTCCCTCCCTGAGTGCAATGTCGCCATCCGCTCCATCTGTCCATGTCATCATCTCTGTATCCCTCCCTGGCTTCTCTGCCTCTTTGGGTAGAGTCCCACTCT
>NW_006408571.1:13037301-13044548 GCF_000296735.1 Chrysochloris asiatica
TGATGAACCTGACCTATACTCAGAATGGTTGTTGTTGTTGTTGTCATGTGCCGTGGAGTTGGTTCCGACTCATAGCAACCCTGTGCAGGGTTTCCAAGGCTGTAAATCTTTACGGAAGCAGAAAGCCGCTTTTTTCTCCTGTGGAACAGCTGGTAGTTTTGAACTGCTGACCTTGCAGACCGCAGTCCAATTCGTAACCACATACTCAGAGCGATAGTTACTCTAAATACCAACAGAGTTGGTTACTCTAAATACCAACAGAGAGGGAAAGAGTCTTCACATCAAGTATCAATGCTATTCTCCTCTGTACACAGGGTAGATAGGGACAGGCAACTTAGACATTGGCTACCTAAAATGAGGGGGCAATAAAGACATGAAGTGACTGACTTACCAAGGTTTCAAGGGGGAGTTTAGTTTAAGAGTATGGGGGGAAAGAAAGAGTCCCCACTGAATAGCTGTCATCTTGTCTACATGGGTCTGGTGAAAAGAGATGGGGTAAGATTTGTAAGATTCATTAGTGAATAACTGTTATCATGACTAATTGCAACTGTCACAATTGTAAAGGTAGAAGTTTTGTAACAACAGCTGAGGAGTGGTTAATCTTACAGTCCAGAAATAGAGGATCCTAGGACCATCAAGAGAGAAGTGCAAAAACAGAATGCGGGACCTTATCCAGAGAAGCAGCAGCGCCAGAGATGGAGGCAGAGATGGGGGCATGGAGAGGGGGAGTGGCTGAGGACTCTAGATTCATAGACTAAGAAGAGAGGGACTAAGAGCTGGTGGCCAGGAGGCAGACTTGCAGAATGTGCATTTTGGAGATGTAAATTATTATATATGCCTGGTTTTTTTTGTTTGTTTGTTTTGTTTTTAAAAAAAGCTAAAGTGGATATAGAGAAATACTGTTAACTGATGGTACATGGAAGGGATTATAATCATTGTAATGAAACAATTGATCAAAAGATCAATTGAGCAAGATAATGTTACCATAATAATATCTACGCTCCCAATGAAAGAGCACCAAGATATATGTAGCAAACCTTACTAGAACTGAAGAAAGAAATAGATAAATCTACAATTATAGTGGGAGATTTTATCCATTCTGCCACTCTCTGTCTCTTCACTGGAGCATTTAATATGCCACTTTCAAACGGTTTTGATTGCAATATTGTATTTGATTGACAGTTTTGCTGGATAGACGATTCTTGGTTGGCAAGTTTTTTCTTTTATGATTTTGTATATGTCTCCCCATTGCCTTCTTGCCTGCATGGTTTCTGCTGAACAATCAGTTATGTTCTGGTCTCCATGCATAAACTATATGTTGTATCTTAAGTCCCAACTTTATAGCCAAAAGAATTAGGTAAGCACCATCCATCACCCACCTGCCTTATAGAGTCCATCTCTGAATAATAAAAGTTCATAATGAGTTCCTGTTTCTTATTCAGACCAGAGATCTCCTGAGCTATGAGACTACTTTTGTCTCCTAACAAGAGTGTGATATATATATCATCCTATTTCCTTCTTGCCAGCGTGGTTTCTGCTGTGCATAAGGAGCCACCCAAAAATAACACTCGGATCATACTGAATACGAAGTTTGGTGTTCTGCTTTTATCTAATAATTGTGTTTGCAGCTTTTAGCATCATCAAATACTCATAAAAAGTAAGATTTCCAGTGCTGCATCAGTTCTCTCATCGGACACAACCAGGATGTATTTAACTCTGGTAGCGTAGTGGTTACGAATCAGGCTGCGAACCTCAAGTTCAGCAGTTTGAAACTACCAGATGCTCTGTGGGAGAAAGATGAGACTTTCTGCTCCCGTAAAGATTTACAGCCTCGGAAACCCTGTGCAGGGCCACTATGGGTCGGAACTGACTCAACGGCACTTAACAACAACAACATAGTTGGACATTTAGGTTATTACCTATTTTTGTTGCTCTGACTAATGTTGAAATTAAAATTCTTACACATAGCCTCATATATCTTTTCGTGCATATCTAATTTTTTTATACTTGATTTCTAGAATAGAGGCATTAGGCCAAAGGGAACTGTAAAATTTTATTGTGTTGTAGGTTAAAGTTTACATAGCAAATTAGGGTCCGATGAAACAATTTGCATATAAGTTTTTCCTTGACATTGTTTGTCCTGTTGTGATTTGTCTAGCTTCCCTGTCCCTCCTTCCTCTTCACTTCCTTTTGAGAAAATGTTGACCATTCAGTCTCTTATGGTTGATTGTTAAAGGGAGTATGTTCATCATGGGTGGTATTGTTTATTGTATAAGTTTATCTATTATGAGACTGAAAGGAGACCTTCAGTTTTAAGTTAAAAGGGTATCTTAGAGTGATAGTTTGGGGGATTCCTTTACTTTTTAGTAGTCCAGTACATCGGTTCTTTTTAGGAATTTCAAATTTGTTCTGTGTTTTTCTCTTATTTTATCTGGGACCTTCTATTGTGCCCCTAGTCACAATGATTGGTAGTGGCCGGCACATCTAGTTCTGGTCTCATCCTGTCGACAGGTTTCTTCTTTGAGTCTTTGACTTCCTTCCTTCTCTTTTGTGGGACTGGAAAGGTTCAAGACCCTTGATTCATATTTTCAACTTTCTTTCCAGGAGGTTTATATTCATTTATTTCCATCTCCAGCAGAAGGGTATGACATCACCTATTTCTTTGCACCTTAACTGACAAAAGGCATTACATTTTACAATTCCTCATCAATTTCATAGATGAAAAGTGGTATTTATCAGTGACTTTTCTAAAAATCAAACCCTAATGCAAATTGGGCTGTGAACCGCAAGGTCAGCTGTTCAAAACTACCAGCTGTTCTGCAGGAGAAAGATGAGGCTTTCTGCTCCCATAAAGATTTACAACCTCAGCAACCCTGTGCAGGGTCACTATGAGTCAGAACCAAATCCACAGCACACCACCACCACCACCAATATTCACAGGATCAAGTCCAGGTTCATGTCATAGCATTTCGGGTCCAGCAGAAGGTCCCAGCTGGCTGATGGAGAGATTTGTGTGTCTTTCTACCCTGAGCTGGAAACTGCTGAGAGTGGGCTGTGCTCCTCTGTACCCTCAGTGTCAATGAGGCCCAAAGCAGTGTCATAATTGCCCAATACGCAAGGTAAGCATGGACTTACTTGTCTTTACTTACCAATCTGCAGTTAACAATTTCACTTTTTTTAAACCACATCAAAGGTTCTATTTCTAGGCATCTTTTTCTTTTTCAAAGATACACCACCTGCCTACAGAATCAAAACCTCTTCTAATTTATAATCCCTGAGAGGGGTGGTGCACCCAGTAAGCAAGTTAAGAATGGGCTTACTTGTGTTTACTTACTAATCTGTAGTTGAGCAATTTTATGTTGGTTTTACAATGTCATGGAACAATTTGTATAAAAATTGTCAAACAGGAGGCTGCTTTGCTATGCAAGCTTTCACCTAAAATATATATATTTTTTAAAATTCGACTCCTTGGATCTAACACCTCTATCTTACAAAAATGTGTTGATATCCATGTGAAATTCTTTACTACATAACAGCAAGTAAGCCTATGCTTACCTTTCATATTGGCAAACCATCTCTGATCAGAGGGCTGAGGAGAAAGAAAGTACTTTGTGAATGCATCCTACGGGGTCTGTTTCCACTGTGAGTTCACTGAGTTCTCAGAAAGGAAAGCTGGAAGGAGGTTGAGCAGCAGGAGGGCCAGGTATGGCAGGACCCATGGAGGTGAGGGGAGCAAGGGCCCAGAATGTCTCACCAAAGCCAGGTGAGATCTGGTGCCAGGAAGGGAGCACTGGAAGCTGCTACTGTCACAAAGGGATCATGAGGATGGGTCAGACCTTAAGTATTTGGGGTGATTGGTGTCCCAGGGGCCAGACAGAACTGGGGATCTTAGACTTTTGCCTCATCACTTCCAGGGAGTGAGACCATGCCTATCTTCTGGGAATTCCATTCTGGTTCTACCTTAATCACTGCCGTTACTACCTTTAACGTGCACATATGTTTATTGAAGAAATGTGCAGAGCCTGGAATTGGGCAGAGCTGGAGCTTGGGACAGAGTGGAACCTGACACTCCGCTCTTGGAGTAACACTGAAAATACGGCAGGAGAAGCACAGTAACAGGAATAAAGTGGGAAGGCTTAGACTTCCTGGTGGAGGTGGTGTTTGAATTGGGTCCAAAAGGTCAGACAATACTTTTACCAGTGTACTTGTGTGCTGGGAGTAAGTTGTCTGTGGGAAAAGCCCAGGAAAGGCCCAGTGCAAGGCAGTGCAGGGAGTACCAAGGCACACATTTCTCTGATGGATGGAGTGAGGAGAAAGATTGTGGGGTAGAAGGCTGAGAAGTTTGGTAGGCAGGAAAGCTTATGGGGTCTTGTGTGCCCAACTTAAAAGTTTATTCTTTAGTCTACAGTAGTGGGAGAGAGCTGTGCACATTTCATTAGGAGGGTGATCCGATGGTGTGCTTTGTTTTCAAACAAATCACTCTGGAGGATAGATTGGAAGTCTTAAGTTCAGCCAGGAAGCTGATGTAACCATCAACCATGCTGAGATGTGGCTTTGGCAATGCTAGGGGTATAAGCAGAGGGCCCATATATCAGTGATTCCTGTGCCGGAGTTAATAGGATTTGGTGTTGCCTTCTGTAGACTTTCTGGGTTGAAGACACTAGACACATGGCCTTGTTTCTTATCCTGGCCTCTCTGAAGGCAAATGATGGCCTCATCTACTAACCAAAGACACCTGTCGATGCTGAGCCTTACCCTGCTTCACCTGGAGGTCCAGTTCCTTTTCCACACCTTCCTGGCAGCCTCCTTCACTTCCTTGTTCCTCAGGCTGTAGATGACAGGGTTCAGCATGGGGGTAACCACAGCGTAGAGGACCGTGAAGACCTCATCAGAGACGTGGGCCTCCTTGTTCTTGGGTTTCATGTACACGTAGATGACAGCACCATAGAAGAGTACCACCACAGTCAGGTGTGCTGAGCACGTAGACAAGGCTTTGCGGCACCCTGCAGCTGAGGGTACCCTCAGAATAGAGACCAGGATAAGAGTGTAGGAGAGGCAGATGAGTGTCAGAGGCATGGGCAGCAACAGAATGCTACCAGCCAGCAAGAAGGCCTCACTGACCAATGTGTCTCCACATGCCAGCTTCAGCACTGCCAGGATCTCACAGGTGAAGTGACTGATCACATGGTGGCCACAGAAGGGCAGCTTCATGGCAATGACCGTCTCAGTCACTGATTTGAGGAGAGAGAAGGCCCAGGCGGCTCCCACCAACAATACACAGAGCTGGCGGTTCATGAGTACAGGATACTGGAGTGGCCAACAAATGGCCAGGTAGCGATCGTAGGCCATGATGGCAAGCAGCAGGCACTCTGTGGAACCCGTGGACAAGCTCAGACACATCTGGACAGCACAGCCAATGAAGGAGATGGTTTTTTGTGTTGACAGGAAGTGGACCAGCATCAAGGGTGTAAACGAGGATGTGTAGCAGATGTCCAAGATGGAGAGATTGCTCAGGAAGAAGTACATGGGCGTGTGCAGGTGGACGTCCAGCACACTCACTACCACAATGGCTATGTTCCCCAGCAGGGTCACCAGGTACATGGCTGAGCACAGTGGGAAGAGTAGGTGCTCTAGGGCAGGGTAGGCAGAAAACCCTTTCAGAAAGAAGTCAGGGACCACTGTCCTGTTGAGTGTCTCCATGCTTCAGGGTTTGGAGACATACAAGCTGGGGAGAGGAAACAAGGATGCAGAGTTGTGGGAAGTGCCAGAACCTCTTCTATGAAGATGCAGACTGCTAGGTTCTTTTCCAGCTCTGTGATTTTCTTCAACCTCCCTGCCCTCCCTGGGCCTCAGTTTATTCATCTGAAAAATACAGAGGATTGATTTCATACAGCCTTTCCCTAAGAGAATGCTAATGTGAAATGTTCATAGGCAATCTGAAAAATCAATTTGAGGAAGTACTGGATTAGTCAGGTATAACTCAAGCTCTACTGCAGGACTTCCAGAGCCTTTCATGCATCTGTGACTCTCTAAAAGCAATGTGTAGTGTGCTGTGTTCTCCAAATCTATTTGATCACGGACCCTCGTTTCACAGAACACCATTACCTTTTTCAGACCAATGTTCTAAGGGCACAGTTTGGGAAACAAGGGGTTGGAAAAGCTCCTCATAATTTTCCTGCTATAGAATCACCTGGCATTTGTTCAAATCTAGCTTTCTGGGCTCTACCCCAGAGTTTCTAACTCAGTAGGATGGGGTGATGGTGATACTGCTTGTCTAGCTCAATGGTCCTCAAAATGTCCTACTTAGAGGAATCTGAAATGCTGAAGGTCTTCCTGGCTTTAAGGAAGTCTCTAGGCCATTGCTAACTCTGTTCCCAGCAGGAATGTCATCCGTTGTCCCTCAGCCTACAGAAATCTTACTTGTCTCTTCAGGCTGCTCTAGTGTCCATGCACAAAGCATACATTGTGTCCTTGGTGAGGGAGCTGGTAGAGGCTGCTGGACTCTGCGTCCATCTGTTGGCTGATTCCCTGTCCTCCCCCAGGGCCTGCTCTCTCTGTGTGTGCAGGGAACCTTCACAACCGGCTCCCTCCTCTGCTAACCCTCCGATTTTCTCTGAGTCTGAATGGACACTCTGCTCCAGGCATGTCTAGGGCCTACACATGGAAATCACCCTGGAAGGTCAACCTGTTGAGTTTCCTGTTGTGCAGGTGGGGAAACTGTGTGTGTTCACACAGTGGTTCTCTGGCCAGGTGATTCTAGAATCCAATCCTCCTGGCAGTGGGACATGTACACTGTGCTCTCAGGGCAGATGTTTAGTCCTCGAAGTCCCCAAACATGCCTAAACTAAATAGGCATCTGTCTCCCATGTCCTCCTTACAATCCTTTCACCAACTAAGGAGCAGGATTCAACCTCTTCTTGGTGTTTCGGGTCACCATTAGGATGCCAGAAAGCCCTCAGGGGAGCTTTGCTAGATCCTGGGTCTGGCTTGAGTGCCTCACTTCTATGAGACCATTTCCTCCCTTTATTCCTCACTGGTTTCTTTCAGAAGCAAGAAGTTAGTACAATGTGCTAACATCAGGGGAGCAGATGAGTAAATATGTGCCCACATGTTAGTTAGAACATTAAACTTGTCCCATAAAGATGTGTCCTCTTCCAGGCCTGGCCTCATGCAGCTTCTGCTTGCACAGATGAGTAATGAGTAATGAGTAACAGGAGGCTCATTACCCCATTAGAGTTTTCTTCTCT
>NW_006408571.1:13045828-13053361 GCF_000296735.1 Chrysochloris asiatica
CCTCCTTCAGCTGGGGGTGAGCTTGTGCAGGAGGAGTGGGAAGGCATGTGGTAGAATGCTATGGAATGCTGGTTCCCAAAGCAGAACCAGGAGGTTTGTCTGCAGAGTTCAAATTCTTTCTGCCTTCACCTCTGCCCTGGCCCATTCTGATCTAAAAACAAGTTCTTATGATACCACACCCTCCACCACCACCTTTCTGTAGCCTGTCTGGCCACCTGAACCCTCATTCCTATGGTCCTGTATTTGCACCATTAGGATGATGCTCACGTTTCTTCTCACTCCCTGCCTAGTGCTGCAAGTCTTAAGAGATGCCCCCTACCTCTGCTCCTCCCTTTAGTTCTGAAGTCCAAGATGATTTCCTGGCCTGACCATGGCCAGCTTCTGTCTCAGTCTTTCTTTGTCTCCTGAGGCTAAGACAAACTGAGACTGGGCAGCCAGCCAAACACAGGGTCGTTCCAGCCTTGACTGCACCCAGGCAGAGCATACAGCAGTTAGACCAGCCCTTGTTATCCATGGGGAAACTGAGGCGCAGAGAGAGAGGAAGGGGCTTGCCCAGCATTACACAGTGAGTTAAAGAGGAAGTCCAGACTCCCAGTCCAGGTTCCTTCCTATGACCCCACACCTCACTCACCTTCAGTCTCTTCTGGATCCATGTCCCTGACTGTGTGGAGGGTGTTTCAAGAGGTTTGAGACCAGAGACTATCTTCTCTGGCTGTAGCTAGGAGAACACAGGCTTGTACCTCCTTCTCAAAGAAAATCCCAATGGACAGGACACTGGGCTTCTGCTGACCCTGATCTCCAGAATGTGAAAATGTGCCCAGACTTCTCTAGAATTCACCCAGTGTTTGAGGGAATTTGAGAGAACTCAGTGGAGCCGTTAGAATTTGATGAACAATACAAAGTACTTAGAATTAGCTCTGGAGTGTAACAGATTTGGTCAGCTCTGGAAATTCTGGTGGCCTGAAGGCTGAACAGAGTACTAAATAGTTTAGTGTTGACATCCAGGATCCCCTGAGCTGGGAAGCTCCCAGCTTCACCCTAGTTGACAGCCTCCTGGGGACTAGGTGACCAGATGGAGGAGGTGTGCCTTTTAAACTTCCTATGTACTAAGGGACTGCATAATCCCCAAGGCAATTTAGAGGGAGAAGATGGATGTGCCCAGCTTAGAAAAGTTTGAGGTGCTTTAGGGATGATGTCCCAAAGACCCAATTACATAGTTGGTATAGAATTCTTAATTGGTGTGGAAATCTGGAGAAAGTGCCTCAGGGCCAGGGCTGCACCCTCACAGACCAGTCCCCAACCACTGCTGGCCTAGGAATGCTTAAGAAATGAATTAATAAACAAGTGAGTACATGAACACCTTTCAATAAAGACAATGAAATAATAAATGAATGACCGAGTAAACAAATAATAGAGCGTTACTTTCCAGATAGTTTGAGGTGGGCTCAACTCTCACAAGGATCTTAAGAAATTGGTCAATCTGGAAAGAGTGTTACAGGGTTGAAAACTGGGTGAAGAGAGACACACAGGGTTATAGAAAATCATCAGAGTGGGAAAGTCCTGGAGGTCATCATGATCAAGGTCCTTCTACAGACTCAAACACTGGTCTAGAGGTGAAGGAGCTATCTCAGTGTCACTTAGTGAGGTCAGAGCCCAGGATTTGCTGCTTAACACTGAAGGTCCACCCTGAGACATCCCTGTCTCAGTCAGTGCAAAGCAGCTTTGCCCAGGACCCTAGCATCTCCACCCTGTCTCTCCATCCCGTGCTCAAAACCTCCATCTTGATAGTTCCTCCTAGAGGCTTCTTCCAGAGTCTGAAGTGCAGATTCAAGGCAAAATAGGGTCACTTTATTTTAAAATTGGTGCAGGACTATGGAATTTTTCCTTCTGTTGTGCTGGGTCATGATGAATTGGGGGCCAACTTGATGTCAGCTAACAACAACCTTGTTGTTAGATTTATATTTAAGTAATTAAAAACATTGAACCCACTGATGGTGCAAATGTTGACGTGCTTGGCTATAATCAAAAGGTTTACAGCTTGAATTCACTCAGAGGTGCTTGAAAAGAAAGCTTGATGATCTATGGAGAACACTTAGAGTCTGTGAATCACATGGACTAAACATGGGTGTGAATCATCTTGATGTTAACTGGTTTGGTTCCTTGTTTTGTTTTAGCTAGTGTGAAGTGGTACATTGCTACATCTTTTCCCCTAAATTTTATTTCTTTTCTTGCTGTTGTTGAGAATATACATAGCAAAACACATCAATTCAACAGTTTCTACCTATATGACTCAACGACTTTGACCACACTGTCCAAACTTTACAATGATTTTCACCCTCCCTTTCTGGGTTGTTCTTGCCTTGCTAGCATAAACTCACTGACCCTTCTGTCCAAGTTTCCATGTTCTTTTTCCAGTTGTTGTTGTCAGCTTGATTCCATAGAAATACTTAACAGCATGAGACTCAAGACAGATCTTTTAACTAGTTAAGTTAAACTACTGCTAGATTTTAAGACTGCAGGAGATATTTTATGTTCAAAGTTTAAAGATGATCTCAGAGAAATCAGTTCAGGGGTTCATCTACCTTACATGGCTCCAGAAAGTCTAGAATCCATAAGAATTAGAAATTCTGTTCTATAATTTCCTCCTTCTTAACAGGATTCTTCCACAGAATCCTTGATCAAAATATTCAGTAATGGTAGCTGGGCACCAGCCTAATCTTCTGATCTATGGAAAAGGAGGCAGTTGTTCATCACGGAGGCAATTAGCTACACATACTGTGGCTAATTCCTGACTCTTCCTATTCCTCTTCCTATTCCTAACTCTTCTTTCCTTGTTGTTCCAGGTGAATGAAAACCAACTGGTATGTGTTGGATGGCTGCTTGCAAGTCTTATAGTTTCTAGACATTACACAGCAAGTTAGGAGATAGAACTCAAGCCATTAACATTAAGTTGACTTCGACTTATATCTGAGACTGGAAATCTTTACAGAAGCAGGCAACCTCATCTTTCTCCTGCATAAAAGCTAGTGAGTTTGAATCACCAACCATGTGGGAGATACAACAGAAGACCTAAAATTAACTCAGATGTCCCATGAAACCATGACCATAAACTTCCAAATCAAGGAAAAGTTCCCATGAAATGTTGGGTTGTACATAAAGCAGCCTCAGCACTCTCTCTTTTCTTTTTCCCCCCAGTCATTCTTGTGGTTACAAGTCAGGCTGTTAACCTCAAGGTCAGCAGTTCAAAACTACCAGCCATTACATGGGAAAAACATGAGGCTTTCTGCTCCCATAAAGATTTATAGCCTTGTAAACCCTATATAGGGTTGCTATGAGTCGGAACCGAATCCACGGCACACTACCACCACCATTCTTGTAAATATATCTGTCTTAGTTATCTAGTGTTGCTATAACAGAAAGGTGGTTACAACAAATTCATTAACCACATTTAGAAGACTTGTTACTGTTTTGTTGTTCTGTGCCATCTAGTCAATAACGAGTCACAGTGACCTTACGCACAACAGAAGGAAACAATGGCCGATCATATGCCATCCTCACAATTGTTACACCTGAGTCAATTGCTGTTGTCAGACTGCCTCTGCATCTCGTTGGTTGGGTCTTCCTTTTTGTTGCTTACCCTCCATTTACCAAACATTAGATCCTTCTCCAGGGATTGGGTCCCTTCTAATAACATGTCCAAAATATGAGAAATGAAGACTCATTCTCCTGACTTATAAGGAGCATTCTGGCTGCACTTCTTCCAAGACAGATTTGTTTTCTCTTCTGGCAGTCCATGGTACTTTTACTATTGTTCTCCAACACCATAATTCAATCATATTGATTCTTCTATGGTCTTCCTTATTCATTGTCCAATTTTTACATGCATATGAGGTTACTGGAAAATCATGGCTTGGATCAGGAGCACCTTAGTACTCAAAATGATATCTTTGTTCTTGAACACTTTAAACGATCTTGTGCAGTAGATTTGCTAATGCAGTACTTCATTTGATTTCTTAACTGCTGCTCCAATAAGTGTTGATTGTTGATCCAAGTAAAATGAAGTCTTTGATAAATTCAATTTTATCATGATGTTAATTATTGGTCCATTTGTGAGTAGTTTGGTTTCCTTTACATTTCTGTGCAATCCATACTAAAGGCTGTAGTTTTTGATCTTCGACAGTAAGTATTTTAAGTCCTCTTCAGTTTCAGCAAGCAAGGTTGTGTAATGTGCATATTGCAGATTTTTAATGAGTCTTCCTCCAACCCTGATACCACATTCTTCTTCATATAATCTCATTTATTTGCTCAATATACAGCATGAATAAGTATGGTGAAAGAATATAACCCTGATGCACACCTTTCCTAATTTTAAACTATTCAGTAACCCCTTGTTCTGTTCTAACAATTACCTCATGATCTATGCACAAGTTCATCATGAGCATGACTAATTGTTTTGGAATGCCCATTCTTTGCAATGTTATTTATGGTTTGTCATGATATATGCAATTGAAAGTGTTTATGTAGTCAGTAAGCACAAGTAAACATCTTTCTGTTATTCTCTGCTTTCAGTTAAGATCCATTTGGCATCACCAATGATATCCCTCATTCTATGTCTTTTTATGAATCCAGCTTGAATTTCTGGCAGTTCCTTGTTGATGTACTATTGCAACCATTTTTGATTTTATGTTAGCAACATTTTATCTGTGATATTAATGACTTTGTTAGATGATTCCTGCAATACATTGGGTCACCTCTCTTGGGAATGGGCACAAATATGGATCTCTTTCAACTGGTTCCCCTAGTGCTGCATCAGTTTGTTGAAAGATTTCAATTTGTGTTGTCAGTTCCTAGAGGCTTGTTCTTCACCAATGCATACAGTGTAGTTTGGACTTCTTCCTTCAGTACCATTGGTTCTTGATCATACGTTACCTCTTGAAATGGTTGCAAATCAACCATTTCTCTTTTAGTATAGTGACTCTGTGTATTCTTTCCATCTTCTTTTGATACTTTCTACACCATTAATATTTTTGCCCATAGACTTCGATATTGTAAGTCAAAGTCAATGCATGTTTCATTAGATTTGACTTTACCTTCTTGAGTTGCCCTTTGAAATTTTTTGTTCAGCTGTTTAACTTCTTTTCTTCTGTTCACTTTATCTTCTCTACACTCAAGAGCAGGTTTCAAAGTGTCTTCTGACATTCCTTTTGGCCTTTTCTTTCTTCCCTGTCTTTTTTAATGACCTTTTACCTTCTTGTATGATGTTCTTTATCTCATCCCACAACTCTTAATCTTTGGTCATTAGTGTCTAATGCATCAAATCAAATTTTAAGATGTTCTTAAAATTCAGATAGGATCTATTCAAGGTCATATTTTGGTTCTCATGTATTTGTTTTAATTTTCTTCAGCTTCAGCCTGAATTTGCCTATGACCAATTGATGGTCTGTTCCACAGTCGGTCCCTGGCCTTGTTTTGGCGGATGACGTTAAGCTTTTCCTACATCTCTTCCCACATGTGATTAATTTGATTGCTGTGTATTTCATCTGAGAGGTCCATGAGAGTAGTTGCCTTTTTTTTGTTATTTGCAATAAATAAGTCATTAGTCTTGCAAGATTCTATCATGCAATCTCCAGCATCATTTCTATCACAAAGGCCATATTTTTTAACCTTCATTTCTCTTTGTTTCCATTTTTGCATGCCAACTTTAGCATGCAATTATCAATACATTTTAACTGAATATTTGATCAATTTCAGAATAAAGAAGTTGGTAGAATTCTTCAATTTCAACACCACTGGCTTTAGTGGTTGGCACATGTATTTGAATAACAATGGTATTAACTAGTCTTCCTTGTTGTTGTTTGTTGTTGTTATTGCTAAATGCCGTCAAGTCGGTTCCAACCTGTAGCGACCTTGTATAGGGTTTCTGAGGAGCAGCTGGTGAGCTTGAACCAACAACCTTGCAGTTCAAATGGCTTTGCAGTCTGGCACATTAACCCGCAGCGCTAGTGCCATCAAATTGGTACTGACTCATAGCGATCATATGAACAACAGAATGAAACAATGTGCCCGGTTCTGGGCCAACCTCACAATCATTGCTACATTTGAGACCACTGCTGCTGCCACTATGATAATCCATCTTGTCAGGGGTCTTCCTCTTTTTCTCCTACCCTCCATTTTACCAAACATGATATTCTTCTCCAGGGACTGGTATCTTCTGATAATATGTCCGAAGTATGAGAGACGAAGTCTGGCCATCCAGGCTACCAAGGAGCATTCTGGCTGTACTTCTTCCAATACAGATTGGTTTGTTCTTTTGGCAGTTTATGGCACTTTTAATTCTCCTCCTACACCATAATTCAAATGCATCAATTCTTCTATGGTCTTCTTTATTCCGTATCCAACTTTTACATGCATATGAAGTTACCGAAAATATCACAGCTAGGGTCAGGCACATCTTAGTCATCAAACTGACATCTTTGCTCTTGAACACTTTAAAGAGGGCTTGTGTATCACATTTGCATAGTGCAATATGTCCTTTGATTACTACTTCCATGAGTGTTGGTGGTTGATCTGAGCAAAATGAAGTATTTGGCGACTTCAATCTTATCTCCATTTATCTTGATGCTGTTTATTGGTCCAGTGGTGAGATTTTTTGTTTTCTTTACATTGAGGTGAAACCCATACCAAAGGTTATGGTCTTTGATCTTCATCAGTAAGTATTTTAAAGTCCTCTTCACTTTCTGCAAGCAAGGTTGTATTATCTGCATATTCCAGGTTGTTAATGAGTTTTCCTTCAATCATGATGCCACGTTTTTCTTCATATATTCCTATTCTTGAATTATTTCCTCAGCATACAGATTGAATAAATATGATGAAAGAATACAACCCTGGGACATACCTTTTCTAATTTAAAACCATTCAGTGTTCCCTTGTACTGTTTGAACACCTGCCTCTTGATCAGTGTGCAGGTTCCTTATGAACACAATTAAGTATTCCAGAATATTCATTTTCTGCAATGTTGTTTATAGCTTGTCATGATTCACACAATTGAAAATCTTTGTGTAATCAATAAAGCACAGATAAACATCTTTCTGGTATTCTCTGTTTCAACCAAGAGCTATCTGATGTCAGCAATGATATCCCTCATTCCACATCCTCTTCTGAAAATGGCTTAAAACTTTTTGGAATTCATTGGCAGATTCAGCAAAATGGCAGGGTACAAGATCAATATACAAAAATCAGTTTCGATTCTGCTGTATTAAAAAAGGCAATTCTGAAAAGGAAATTTAAAAAAAACAAACTTTTAAAATAGCCACCCAAAATATGAGATACTTAGGAATAAATCTATCCAGATAAATAAAAAGACATATACAAAGAAAACTGCAAAACATTACTACGAGAAACCAAAAAAAAGACTTACAAAAGTGGGAGAGTATACCATGGTCATGGATAGGAAAGCTTAACATTGTGAAAATGTCAACAATATCCAAGACATTCTATAGATATAATGCAATCCCAATCCAGATTCTAACATCA
>NW_006408571.1:13055006-13090224 GCF_000296735.1 Chrysochloris asiatica
TATAGAAAACTACAACACCTCTGGAGTCCTGGTGTGGCGCTGTGGACTAATGTGCCAGACTGCAAAGCCATTTGAACTGCAAGGTAGGTGGTTCAAGCTCACCAGCTGCTCCTTGGAAACCCTATACAGGGTCGCTATGGGTCGGAACCTATGCAACAGCACTTAACAACAACAACAACAACACCTCTACAAGAAAAAGATAAAAAAGACGAATTAAATATGGGCCCAGGACATGAACTGACACTTCACCAAGGAAGGCAGCAGACCCTCAACAAACCTATGAAGAAATGTTCACAATCATTAGCAATTGTAATTGTTGCTCTGTGCCATTCAGTGGTTCTGACTCTAAAAACAATAAAAAGAAACACCGCCTGGTCCTGCGCCATCCTCACAACTGCTCTATGCTTGAGCCCATTGCTGCTGCCACTCTGCCATTCATGCTGTTGGGGATCTCACTCTTTCTCTGACCCTCCACTTTCCAAAGCATGAAGTCTTTTTCCAGGGACTGGCTTCTACTGAAAGGATGTCCAAAGTATAAGAGATGATGTCTGGCCATGTTTCCTTCTAAGGAGCATTCTTGTTGTACTTCCCACAACACACAGTTGTTTGTTCTTCTGGCAGTCCATGATACCCTTAATATTCTTCTCCAAAACCATAACTCAAACACATCTATTTGCAATTAACAGCAAAGTTAGAAACAAACAAACAGAAAACAACAAATTCTGGCAAGGGTGTGGAGAGACTGTGACCCTGCTACATTGCTGTAGGGACTGTAAAATGGCTCAACCACTGTGGAAAGCAGCATGGATCTTCCTTAGAAAGTTGGAAATAGAAATATCATATGATCCAGCAATCCTTGTATTTGGTATATATCCACAAGAAATACGAGCCAGGACATGAGTAGATATCTGCACACTGATGTTCATTGCAGCACTATTTACAATAGCAAAAAGATGAAGACAGCCCATCAGTGGAAAAATGGATAACCTTTGGTACATACACACAATGCAACATTGGAGAATAATGATGAATCTGAAGGACATTATGCTGAGTAAAATTAGCCAGTTACAAAGGGACAAATATTGTTTGAGACAACTATAGCAAAAACTCAATAAAAGATTTTCATACTAAAAAATACTATTTGATGGTTCCCAGGGATGGGAGAAAGCAGAGAGTAATTCACTGGTTAGAGGATTGTTGTTGTTAAGTGTCGTTGAGTTGGTTCCAACCCATAGCGACCCTGTATAGAGTTTCCGAGGAGCAGCTGGTGAGCTTGAACCATCAACCTTGCAGTTCAAATGGCTTTGCAGTCTGGCACATTAACCCACAGTGCCACACCAGGTTAGACAAATGTTAATTCAGGTGATGATGGGGTGGACAACATTACAAGAAATGGGAGGGCAATATACAAGAAGAGGGAGGTTGGCAGAATGATGAAGGTAGGTGAAGACACAGGAAGGTATGCAAGGACTAAAGTGAGAGGTAAATAGTGATATATATACAACCTTGAAACAACAATGTTCTTTGGGTAGATATATGAACAGAGACACAGGCTGAATTGGTATGGGAAGAAGAATGGAGTATATATATCACTCTACCGAAAGAGTCACTGTACCAAAAAGAAATGGTCGATGTTCAATTATTTCAAAAAGTAGCATATGATCAAGAACCAATGATACTGAAGGAAGAAGTCCAAGGTGCACTGAAGGTATTGGCAAAGAACAAGCTCCAGGAGTTGATGAAATACAAATTGAAACCTTTCAACAAACTGATGCTGCACTGGAGACTCTCATCTGTGCCAAGGATTTTGGAAGACAGTTACCAGCCAACTGATAGGTAGAGATCCATATTTGTGCCCATTCCAAAGAGAGGTGACATGACAGAATGTGGAAATCATCAAACAACATCATTAATCTTTCTAAAGATAGTTCAAAACTGGCTATAACAGTATACTGACAGGGAACTGCCAGAGGTTCAAACCAGATTCAAATAAGGACATGGAATGAGGGATAGCACTGCTGACGTCAGATGGTTCTTGGCTGAAAGTAGAGAATGTCAAAAAGATGTTTACCTGTGCTTTATTGACTATGTAAAAGCTTTTGATTGTTTGGGTCATTACAATCTATGGCCAACATTGAAGTGAATGAGTATTCTGGAACACTTCATTGTGCTCATGAGGAACCTGCACAGAAAGCAAGAGGAAGTTGTTTGAACAAAACAAGGGAATGCTGAATAGTTTAAAGTTGGAAAGATGTGCACAAAGGTTGTATTCTTTTATCATATTTATTCAATCTGTATGCTGAACAAATAATCAGAGAAGCTGGATTATAGGAAGAGGAATGTGGCATCAGGTTTGGATGAAGACTCATTAACAACCTGAGATATGCAGATGATATACTCTGCTTACTGAAATTTGAAGAGGACTTAAAATGCTTTCTGTTGAAGATCAAAGATGGCAATCCTTGATATTGATTGCACCTCAGTGTAAAGAAAACAAAAATCCCCACAATGGGACCAATAAATAACATCAAGATAAATGGAGAAAAGTTTGAAGTTGTCAAAGACTTCATGTTGCTCAGATCAACCATCAACACTAATGGAAGCAGAGTCAAGAAATACAATGATATATTGGATTATGCAAATGTGCTGCACGTGACCTCTTTAAAGTGTTCAAGAGCAAAGATATTAGTTTGAGCACTACTGTGAGTCTGACCTAAGCCATGGTATTTTTAATAGCCTCATATACATGTGAAAGTTGAACAGTGAATAAGGAAGACTGTAGAAGAATTGGTGCATTTGAGTTATGGTGCTGGAGAAGAATATTAAAAGTGACATGGACTGCCAAAAGAACAAACACATTTGTGCTAGAAGAAGTACAGAGTTAGAAGCCAGGATGAACAGACTTTGTCCCTCATACTTCAGACATATTTTCAGGAGGGGCCCATTGTTGGAGTTAGACATCATGCTTGATAAAGTTAAGAGTCAGCAAAAAACAGGAAGACGCCCCCTTCCCCCCAGCTAGATGGATCGGCACAGTGGCAACAACAATACGCTCAAACATAGCAACGATTGTGAGGTTGGTGCCTGACTGTGCAGTACTTTGTTCTGTTGTGATAAGGTCGCTATATGTCAGTATCCTCTGATAGCAACTAACAACAACATATCCCACACATACTTAAGCGTTTGAAAGAGGATATTGACACATAAGTATTTCCCTTTCCTGCAAACACAACTATGAATGTGATGGAGCATACAGGAGGCAAAGTGATGAAAATTTCTTAGATACTATCAAACATCTTAAGGCTATGATTTGCTGGGCCAAGGACTCAGGACTAGAGTCTCAGGGGACACCATGATCAATTAGCATAACATAGAGCACAAAGACAATGCTCTACCTCCTACTTTGGTGACTATTATAAGAGATCTTAAAAGCTCATGAAAAACCATATAAGGTGCAGCCACTGATTTCTCCATGTGCAGAAGAGAGAATTGAAGAGGCGTTTAATCAATTAGTCCAATAGACTAATGTAACATGTGAACATCAGTCTCCATGATTCTCAGACCTGTAGGACTAGATAGTGCCCAGCTACCATTACCAACTCCTCTGAAAAGAATGACATTAGAAGGTCTCAGATAGAGCGGCAGAAATGGTGGAACAAAACTCAAAATTATTTTAAAGAAACAAAAAAGATAAGGCTTACTGCTTAGAAAGAGACTGGAGGAACTTGAAACTATCACCCATGACCACCCTTCAGGTCTGGAAAGGAATTCACCCTCATGGCCTAACTTTCAGCCAAGCAGTAGATAGGTATATAGGAGGGACAACAATACTAGTAAAGTATGCTCACTATGAATGGTGGAATGGTCACTCATTCAAAATCAAAAGGGCAACATTTACATTAAGACAAATTTGAGAAGGAATGGGAAGGTGGGTGGAATGGAAATAGGAACCACAGGAAGAAGCAGAATAACTGTTGTTTCATAGAGGGGACTGCAATCATTGAAGTGAAACCAAGTGTATGATTTGTTAAATGTAAAACTGATGATCTAGTCTGTAAACCTTCACTTATTTCTCAATAGAAAGTTTAAAAAAAAAAAAAAAAAAAAAAACCATCATAAAGGAAAAATGTAAAATGACAGGAAAGAAAGAAAACTTTAAAATGGATGTCAGAAGAGACTCTGAAACGTGCTCTTCAGTGACGAGATGCAAAAGCAAATGGAAAAAATGAGGAAGTCAAGAAACTGAACAGAACATTTCATAGGTCAACTCAAGATGACAAAGTTAAGTTTTATAATGAAGTTTGCAAAGACCTAGAGTTAGAAAACCAAAAGGGAAGAACATGTTCAGTATTTATCAAGCTGAGAGAACTGAAGAAAATATTCAAGCTTCAACTTGAAATCTTGAAGAATTCTATGGGCAAAATATTGAATGATGTAGAATGTATCAAACGAATATGGAAATTCTACAGAGAGATACTGTGTCAAAAAGAAGTGATCAGTGTTCAACTATTTCAAGAGGCGCCAAAGGAAGAAGTCTGAGCTGCACTGAAGTTATGTTAAGAAACAAGACTCTAGGAATTGATGAAATACAGATCAAAATCTTCCAACAACCTGATGCAGCACTGGAGGTACTCATTCACCTAAGTCAAGAAATTTGGAAGATAGCTAGTTGGTCAACGGATTGGAAGAGATCTATATTTGTGCTCATTCCAAACAGAGGTGACCCAATGGAATGTGGAAATCATTGAAAAATATTATTTATATTACATGCAAGTAAAATTTTGCTGATGATAATTCAAGTAGGGCTGCAACAGTCTATCAACAAGGAACTGCTAGAAAATGAAGCTGGATTCATAAGAGGACATCATTACTGATATCATTTCAGCCAATGGATCTTGGCTGAAAACAGAGAATACCAGAAAAATGTTTACTTGTGCTTTGTTAACTATGTAAAGACTGTTTGGATATGATAATAAGCTATGTATGGCATTGAGAAGAAAGGGTATTCCAGAACACTTGATTGTGTTCATGAGGAACCTGAACATAGACCCAGAGGCAACCATTTAAACAGAACAAGGGGATATTGAACGGCTTAGAATCAGGAAAGGTGTGCACCAGGGCTGTATTCTTACACCATTCTTATCCAAGCTGTATGCTGAGCAAATAATCTTTCTTTCTCTATTTCAACCAAGTAAAGCGAGTCTTATGTCTGAATCTTTTAAACAGTTCTTCCAGATCAGACATCATGATCCAGTTTTCTTTGGTTCCAGAGCATGGCACAGGACTAGGTAGTGTTGTAAATAGGGTCGCTATGAGTCAGAACCTGTAAAATGGCACCTAACAACAACAATAATAGCAACTATAGACCTCATGACCACCATTCACTGGTTCTAGACTACCCAACCTCTAGCTCTTACAACCTCCAACTCTCTCTTATTCCATATCTGGTGATCTCCCATTTCTCTAGTTGTAGAACTCAGTCGCCCATGTCTTCTGATTCAAGACTATATCCTATAACAAACCTCAACTTTCCTCATTCCAGATATTATCACTTCAAATTACTCTTACTCAAGAATTCATTCTTTCAATATCTTTTGATTCTAGATCTCCAGTTTATAAACTTCTCTCGTTCTAGCCCTGACAATTTCAACAACCTTTTTGAGTCTATATACTTGTATTATGGAGTCCTGGTATGGCACTGTGGGTTAATGTACTGGACTGCAAAGTTGATTTGAACCACCAGTTTGGTGGTTTAAGCTCACCAGTTACTCCTCAGAAACCCTATACAGTTGCTATGGGTTGGAACCAACTCAACTGTACTTAACAACAACAACAACGTGTACAGAGACAAGTCACACGATACACAAACCCAGCTGGGTTGACATGGATTCAGGACAGAATTGGCAAAATTTAGAAGGTACTGAGGAATGAGATGGAGCTTAGATACATCACACACAGCTAGAGGGACCAGAAGGGGCTCTCTGGAAGAAGGGGCTTGAGTGTGAATAAAATGAGGGTACACAATGCTGTCAGAGAAGTGTTTTCTCTGGCCACTATGTCCACACTGCATGTAATCCCTTAAGATTTCCACCATTCCATTTGGTCCCAGTGAGTAAAGGACTTAAAACACTTAGAACAGTTCCACAACTGGCACATGGTAAGTACTTAATGTGCATTTAGCAAACATACATTTGCTAAGTTGTGTTTAGAGGCAGAGAGGGAACATGAAGGGAAAGACACATATTAGCAGGAAAGACTAATATCTATCAGGGAACTAATATCTGCCAGGGCCTGGAGGATGTGTGTGGGTGTGTGGGGGGGGGCGGAGAGCAGTGGAGGTGAGATGACTTTCAGGAGGGCTGTTTGAATTCAATTTTGGACATTCGAGTTTGAAGTGCTTGGGAGATTTCTGTGGGGAGGGGACCAGCAATATGACAGCTCTGGGCATAGCTACTAATGAGGCATGAAACCCTGATTTCCTTGGTTGTTTCCTGATTTGTTTCAGTGGGAAATGGCACAAGATCCAAATAGCTCCTGCCTTCCTGAATACAGGCCTGTAATCAGCAGGTATTGTTGACCCTTCCTTCAGTTATGGCTACACACATAGCCAGATTGTTGTTGTTAAGTGCCATTGAATTGGTTCCAAACTCATAGTGACTCTGTATAGGGTTTCCAAGGAGCGATTGGTAAGTTTGAACTGCCAACCTTGTGATTCAAAGTGATCTTGCAGTCCAGCGCACAAACCCACAGCACCACACCTGGACTCCTATAGCTAGATTGGTGGTGGTATGCCATGGAGTCGGTTCTGACTCACAGCGACCCTGTATAGGGTTTCCGAGGCTATAAATCTTTATGGGAGCAGAAACTGAATGGCTGGCCATTTAGAACTGCTGACCTTGAAGTTAGCAGCCCATCTTGTAAGCACTATCTATCATAGCCAAATTAGGACCCTTGAATACCTACAGCTGCCCATAATAATTAGAGTAACACAGGGCTCCATCCCCTAGTGGTGTCTTTGTAAGGGCTTCTAAGTGACAATTCAGTTCAGCAAATCTTCTGTAGGGACGATTCCATGGGAGCTACAGAGATGAGTCAGACGTGGTTGAATTTTGCCCTCAAGAGATTGACACTGTGAAATATAATTAATACAAACAGAATGGGATAGCTATGAAATGAAGTGTTCCAATAAAGTACTATGGAATGTTAAGGTAAGAGAACAATGTCAGGAAATGATGCATGAAAGGGGTGGTGTCTAAACTGGAATTTTAAATTGGTTTAAGTCTTAAAATAGAAGAGTGTGAGCAGACATGAAGGTGGAAAATACAGTCAACATACTAAGGAGGAATGACCCATGTGAATGGACCCAGCAGAATATGATTCAGTTAAAGAATTTGGGCTTCGTGCATGACCATGGGAATCCATCGATGGTTCTTGATCAGAATAAAACTATGAATTACTTCAAGTTTAGCTATGCAGTAGAACTACTATGAGTAATATTCGGCATTTATTATGGAGAACAGACCTTATACAATTGGGGGAGCAGTGGGTGAAGTCTGTGTATAAATGTTATACACATTTATCTCTGCATTTGGTATTATTGTTGTTGTTGTAAAGTTCCGTCAAGTCAGGTGTGACTCATAGCGACCCTGTATACAGTTTCCAAGGAGCAACTGGTGGATTTGAACTACCAACCTCTCAGTTAGCAGAACTGCTATATAGATCAGCTGAACTAGCAGTCAGGAAGGAAAGCTGCGTGTGATGTGAAAGGAGTAAGGACAAACCAGAACTTGTGTCACTCTCGTTATCTTCAATCTCATTGTCTTCAGTCTCAATGAGATGCTACAGAAGTGCATCTTCACCAGGGAGATGCACTTGACCAGGAGTAAGAACAGCTGAAGGAAGAGATCTGGTGGGAACTAGAGAAGTTGAGGACGCAGGTTCTGCCCCATGCTTACATGGTGAACCAGCAGATGAGTCACAAGATGTGTAATGTTCTTGTGTTTGGAGCTCTACATTGGCCAGAACATAAAAAATAGTTGCTGCTTCACTTTTTTTTTTTCTTGTGGTCAACATTAACTCTGAACCATACAAGGAAAAGAATTTTGGGAAACATAGTTCCAACCTAGT
The DNA here is from genome assembly GCF_000296735.1 of Chrysochloris asiatica. Classification (NCBI taxonomy): domain Eukaryota; kingdom Metazoa; phylum Chordata; class Mammalia; order Afrosoricida; family Chrysochloridae; genus Chrysochloris; species Chrysochloris asiatica. The sequence goes on from NW_006408571.1 coordinate 13,063,134, forward strand.
TAGGTTGCCATAGTAAACAGTTACCACAAGATGGGCAACTCAGTTAGATAGGTGGTCAGAGAAATGACATCCAAACTTCTAATCATTTTGTGGTTGACCAGAATGATATGGAAGTCATTAGTCTATTGACAAACATTTCAGTCTTCTCTCTCCTTGCAGACACTTGATGTTAGATGTGAACATGTGACTTGTGTTAATTGATGAAACACGTGTGGAAATAAGATGTCAGTTCTGAGTGAAAATATGAAGAATAAGAGAATACTTTGTCATTTGCTCTTTTCCTTTTGTGATGGTAATCTGTTTCAGATTCCAGGTGGTTTATCATCCTGATTCCTAAAGGGATGAAGATGATGATGCATCTCAGTACTCCCACCCATCATCTAATGAATGGACCAGAACTGAAACGTCAAGATCATTAGCACAGAATAACCTAGCCTACCCTGACAGAGAAGGATGGCGTGCAGCAGTAAAATTGGGACATTTTCCTGGAGAGCAGATCTCCCCTCAGCAGAGCTATTGCAGCGGCTTTCACCTCTGTGTTCCTCAGGCTGTAGATGATAGGGTTCAGTGAGGGTGTCACCACCCCATAGAACAATGCAATGATCTTATCCAAGTCAGGGTCTTTGGCCTTGGGTTTGAAGTACATGAAGGAGATGGTCCCATAGAAAATCACTACTACTGTGAGGTGGGCAGAGCAGGTGGAGAAAGCTTTGTGCCGACCTGCAGCAGAAGGTACCCTAAGGATGGTAGCAAGGATGAAAATGTAGGACAGAAAGATGAATAGGAGTGGGATCAGGGCTACAAAAGGTGTGATAACCAATAATATCAGCACACTGATGGAGATGTCCCCACAGGCCAGTTTCACCACTGCCAAGATCTCACAGAAGAAATGGTTAATAACATTGTGGCCACAGAAGGGGAGGCGCCAGGCCACAATGGACTGCAGCAGTGAGTTGGCTTGGCCTATCCCCCAGCTCAGCCCTGCCATCTGAACACATGTCTTCCCACTCATGAGCTCTGAATACCTAAGTGGCTGGCAGATAGCCACATAGCGGTCATATGCCATCACGGCCAAGAGCAGGCACTCTGTGGAGCCCAGTGCCAGGGTCAGGTACATCTGTAGGGCACAGCCTAGGAAGGAGATGGTCCCTTGTTCTTTCAGGAAGTTGATCAGCATGAGTGGCACGGAGGAGGATGTGCCAAGGATGTCAATGATGGAGAGGTTGCTAAGGAAGAAGTACATGGGGCTGTGGAGGCGGGGGTCCAGCAAGTTCAGCCCTATGAGAAGGGAGTTCCCTAACAAATTCACGGCATAGATGCCCAGGAAAAGCATAAACAGGACCCTCTCTAGGTTAGGGTGCTCAGATAAGCCCAGCAGAATATACTCCCTGACTGCTGTCTGGTTTGTCCCATCCATCATTCTCCCTTTTTTTCCATCTGGACCACATAGAGTTGGATAAACACTCTGGCTGATCCGGTAGTTAAGCAGCCTGTATGTGTGTTCTGGGGTAGGTCTCCTTCATCTTTGAAATTTCGTTTCTCCATCTGTGAAGTGAGAGAGTTGGACTTCAGATTTGTAAATTGGTCCTCTCAGCTCTACAGTTCTACTGACTTAGCTTAGGTGAGAATGCTGCACATTCCAGTCCTCTAGGCTCCTCTCTGCTCCCCTCAGACAGAGTGAGAATTGTGCTTGACATGCTTCTTTGGAATCTAAAGACTTGTGGGTCGTTAAAAAGAAGCCTTTCTTGTAGGTTATGACGTCATATGGTTGCATTATACCCATAGTATATTAGATTCCTTTCATTCACTGAGTGCTCACTAGATTTTTTTTTTTTTTCTTTCAAGTGCTGGGACTACAGCAGAAAGAAAAATAAATGAAGTAAAGATGCCACTGTCCCAAGTGCTGTCCCCACATCCGTGAATTAGGTGAGATGGACTCTATAAGGCAGGTGGGTGATGGATGGTGCTTACCTAATTCTTTTGGCCATAAACTTGGGTATTTCTGGTCCATAGGATGTATACGCCTGATTTCTGATCATCTCTCCTCAAGGATTCACAGAACATCTATTGATTTGTGGGGTTTTTCTCTAGGATATACACGAACATACATATCCTAACAGAACTCCAGGTCACGGTATTTAACTCTGATCATCCAAGTGACTAACTTTTTGACTTCCATGTTGCTCTGTAGGAAAAATAATATTAATAATGATGCCACACAATGAGGAAAAATCAGCTTCTAACCGGCACTGTAGGATAAGCACTAGACCCGCAAGGTCGGTTTGAACCTCAAAGTTGGTGGTTCAAACTCACCAGCTGCTCCATGGGAACCCTATGCAGGGTCACTACAAGTCAGAACCAACTCAACAGCACTTAACAACAACAACAACACAACCCGGCAGAAGCTTTGTTAGTCATTTAATAGCTTTACTGTTAGAGGAGTGGAGAGCTTCCCTTGCTGTACTTAGTTGGTCTCCCTGCTTCCTTGAGAAAGACCAATTTTAGGTACACCCAAGTGCTCCCAAGGCACACTCTTGTTAGGAGACAAAAGCAGTCTCATAGCTCAGGAGATCTCTGGTCTGAATAAGAAACAGGAACTCATTATGAACTTTTATCATTCAGAGACTATAATCTCCCATCTCCTCTCTTCTTTCTCTCCTGTATTGATGAGCAGCACAGTGTCGTGAGACCAGGTTAGGAGCTTCATCTGATATTCTCCAGGATTGGATTTTTTTTTCTTCTTCTTCTTCTCATTCTTGTTTGATTCATGTAACTATCTGAAAGGGACAAAGTGTTCCTCTATCCTGTATAAAACATGTCTTTCACAAGTTCTACATTCTTTTGCCCAGGAAATCACCTTTCATCAATAGGTCTTTCTTCCTTCCTTGTGGCAATGTTCCTGCTTGTTTCTCAGAGCCCACCTCCACTCCACTTCTCTTCCATTCTTCTCCCTTTGGCACTAACTACTTCAGTACTAACTAGCTGTGTGATATTGACCAAGTTACTTGACCTCTCACAAACTTCCTTGGAAAATGGAGCTGCCGTGTAGCTCGGATGAAACATATACACTTAGATGCTTGTTAATTAACTGCCCAGGGTGGTGAATAGCATGTTGCTATGGAAACTCCAGACTGGACGATGACATCTTCAGCCAGAAAATAGCTGTTGGGTTTACACTCATCACCTCAGCATAAGATTTCCAGCATCTTTCATATACCTTCTCTCCCCAGGATTGATGCTGGCTTTCTGCCATCCACGCTGAATCAGGGAAACTATTAAACAACAGTGACTAAAACAAGCAGGCACAGTTTGTCCATCTGGGCCAGTAACTACCCTTTAATCTTGTCCACATAAACATTTAAAGGTCAAGTTTTCTTGCTGAGGTTGGCAAAAAAGAATTGTCTGAATATGATGACTTCATTCAACAAAGACTTACTGAGTACCTACTATGTGAAGTCCTGGGGCTATGTGCTAGGAGTAGGGCAGAAGCAGATCTGCCCTCATGGAGTTTACAATCCTTCACTTGCTTTCTTGGTGACTTTGGACACATCTATTCTCTCTGGGTTCTAGAGCCCTTTGCGGATCCTTCTAGTACTGCTAGCCTTTGAGTCTAAGATGTAAAAGACACATGAAACCTGAAATCTAGACGAACAATAAGGGCTTGCAAGGTCTATGCCAGGGGGGTTGTTAAAAAAAAAAATCCTATGCTAGTCTCATAGTCACACTGGACATGTGTGTGGGATGTTATCAAGCAGGCAAACCTCCGGACTATGCATTTCCTTTCTCATCCTTGTCAACAACCAGAAGGTCAGAGAATGATGCAGCATGTGATGTCTTCTGTAATCAGACTCTAGCTGGCTTCCTGCCTCTTTTCCCACTGTGCCCTTCTTGCAGCCCGAGCCATCTCTCCAGACGGCTCCCCATTGTATGCACAAGCCTCACCTGCTCCTAGCTCCTCTCTCTTCTTATGCTGTCTCCTCAGGCTGGAACAGCCTTAGTCTTCTACTCATTCTTCAAGGTTCAATTCACACCACCTTTAGCTAACCTTCTTCTCAGATGCCTCCCCAAAACTGACCACTCTGATAACAACTATTTAGCACAGATTAATTTCATTTTGCCATTGTTGTACCATGTGTCATTTGAGACACTTGCTAAAAATAAAGAAAAGCAATATGTATTTATTGTGTATCTCTAGACCATAGAAGAATTGATGCATTTGAGTTAAGGTGTTGAAGAGGAATATTAAAAGTACCATAGACTGCCAGAAGAACAAATAAACCCAAGTTGGAAGAAGTACAGCCCAAATGCTCCTTAGAAGCCAGGATGGCAAGACTTTGTCTCTCATATTTCAGACATATTAGCAGGAGGGAGCAGTCCCTAGAGAAGGACATCATGCTGGTAAAGTGGAGGGTCAATGAAAAAGAGGAAGACCCCCAATGAGACGGATTGACAGCGGCAGCAGCTATGGGCTCAAGTGTAGCCACGATGGTTCGATTGGCACAGGACCGGGCTGTATTTCGTTCTGTTGTGCATAAGGTTGCTACAAGACAGAACCAACTCAATGGGACTAACAACAAGAAGCCTTTTCTGTGAGCTGTCGAAAACAAAAGCTTTATCACTTTCACGGTCTCATACCCTGTACTTTGGACGGTTCAGTGATTACACTTGAGGTTGTTGTTGTTGTTAAGTGCCGTCGAGTCGGTTCCGACCCATAGCGACCCTGTACAGGGTTTCCGAGGGTGTAAATCTTTACGGGAGTAGAAAGCCTCATCTTTCTCCCGCGGAGCGGCTGGTAGTTTCGAACCGCTGACCTTAAGGTTCGCAGCCCGATTCGTAACCACTACGCTACCAGAGCTCCATTGGTAGCTTATTACGATCTAGTGCTGCCGTTCTGCTAAAAACCTTGATCCCAAATGTCTTATCTGGGGACCACCCTTCCTCCCACCCCTTCAACACACACATCAAAAGAAGAATGCAGACATGGTGATTGCTAGAGGAGAGCCTTGGTGGGCACCTGTCTGCTGCCTTCAATCACAGCTGCTCTTTCTGAACAGCTAAATCAGAGTGGGGTTTTTTTCACAAAGTATGAGTCCGATCTTAACACATCCTTAGAAATTGAACCAGCTCAATAGACAATATGATAAGCATTGGACTGCGAACCACAAAATCTGTGGCTTGAGCTCAACAGCTGACCCATGGGAGAAAGATGAGGTTTTCTGCCCCCACAAAGATTTAAAGCCTCAGAAAGCCTATACTGGGTCATTTGGGGTCTGTACCAACTGGACGCAACATAACAACAACAACAAAAGACGACATGCTTGTGGCCTCGATGAAATCAGTCTGTGTCTAGAAAATACCATGTTATCAGGTCACCAGCAGTTTTGATTCTGCAAACTTATACTTAGGCTGGGACATTAAGGAACAGCTCTGGTTCCCTTTGGGGTCCGTTAGGAAAGGCAAGGTTCTGCTGTAGCAACACATGACCCCATAATCTCAGAGCCTTAAAATCACTTGCTACATGTCCACTCTGGGTTATCTGGGGCTCTGCTCCATGTCATCTTCCTCATAGTCCCTGATTGAGTGAGGTTCCCTGTCTTGAACGTCACCAATCATTATGGTAGATGAAGAGCACACTGGATCATCTTGTATCAGAATCTAAGTGTTCTCATCCTGAAGTGATACAGCTCTTGGCTATTTATAATCCTACCTCATGCCCAGACGGAGCAGAACCAGAGATACTGCTCAGCAGCATGAATGCTTTATATTTGGGTATAATGGAGTTTCACAATATACTCAGACAGATATGCTAGCATGTATCTCCTAATGCTACACATTCTGTAAATGTCCTAGAAAATCAGATTCATGGAGGGATAATATACTTAGCGTCTCTAAGAGCAATTTCACCTTCCCAGTTTTACACCTCTTAGAGGAAAGGTGATACCACGGAATAAACCCTATACTGGGGGTGAGAGTCTCAGGTTTGAGTCTTTCCTTTGGTCTTACTCTGCTCTATGCTCAAGTTTCTCCTTCTATGAAATGAAGACACTCGATTAGGTGGTCTACAGTATTCTGTTTGAGATATTGGTAATTCCACAGCAGATTTTTTTTTTTTCTTTTTTCTTTTTTATCAGAGTAAAACTCTGACTTACTTCCTGGCCAATGCTTCTCAGAGATAGCCACTGTCCAACTGTCCATGAGGACTGCATGCTGTTATGATGCTGAATAGATTTCAGTGGAACTTTTGGGCTAAGACAGACTAAGAGGAAAGGCCTGGTGATTTACTTCTGAAAATCAGGCAGTGGAAACCCTGTGAATTCCAGTGGTTCATTCTATAATTGAGTAGGATGATGACACAGAATTGGGCATTGTTTCTTCCTGCTGTGCTTGGGTTCACCATGAGTCAGGGGCTGGCTCCACAGTAGCTCACAGTGCTACTCTATAACCTCTGAAGCATTTCCTCATGTCTTGCTAAAAACTTCTAACCCTGAGTCTACTTTGCAAGATAAATGTCAGGTATCAGTTTCACTGGCTCGAAAATCTAGTTCTAGCCATTTAATAGTCATGTTATGATTCACAGAGTCTTTTAAAAGAAAGGGAAACATAAGAAGAAGAAATCTTCTGTTACAATTTCCCCTAAATGCCTGAATCTGGGGCTCCTGCTTCACCACTTCCTCCATGTGAAACAGGGTAGTCAAGCCTGGACTTTGTGATCCATTAGGGTCCAGGTCCCACTCTTCTACTTGCTACCAATTTTCTGAGCTTCAGATTCCTTACCTGTAATGTGGAGATGATGCTATTTCATTGTGGGACTGTTTTGAGGATCCAGTGAACTAATATCTGTAAAGGTCTCAGCACAAGAACTTAGCATGTACATGGGAAATATTCACTAATAGTAGCTGTTATTATTATTCATACATCCCTTCTCCCAAGCAAACATTCTGTCTTTTAAAGATTGTTAAAACAGATTTCCTGAGAATAATCCACATGCTAGGTGACTCCTCCTTACCTCCTCCCTATTGACCCTGTGCCATAAGTGCATGCAGGTGGCTGGAGCTGGCTGCCAGGTGAGCTGACCAGGAGGGTGGGAGAACAGAGAGGAAGTGCTGAGTTCATCACCAGTAGGTTCACTAGACTGGGTGAGGCCAGGGTGGAGAGGCCCCAAGGATCATCTCTTGGTCCCCTGCCACAGACAAGACTCTCTGCTTTCAGGGACTTCATGGTCCCTGCCCAATTTAAAGTTCTAACTCTACAACTACACAAAGTCTCAGGCTTTGACATCTGTGAGCCTGGGCTTCAGAGACTCCAGGTTCCTGGCCCAGCCTCCAGGAGGTCTCTGCTGGGGTGAGATGAGCAAAGAGGCTGCTGGACAGAGGATCTGAAGACTGGGTCTCATTCCAGTGTCACCCCTAGGGTGCCACAGGCCTGGTTTGGTGGGGGGGGCTGACTGTTCTTCCCTGGGCCTGGGTGTCCTGGGCTGTGAAATCGGGCAGAAAATCCTTTACCATTTCCTTCCAAGCTTGATCTAAGGAACTGGTTGCATGAAAGCTGTCTTTCTTTCCTTCTTCCCCCCAACTTTCACCACCCGCCCCCACATTCCCTACCTTTCTTTCCCCTTGATTCTTTCTTTCCCGTCCTTATTCCTCCATGTCTCTGCTCTCCCTTCCTCCCTTTCTCCTTCCCTTTTTCCCTTCTTCTCTTTATGATAAAGAACAGCAAGTTAATACAGTTTGTTGTTTTTACATGTCATTGAGTAGGTTCTGAATTATAACCATATATTAAAAAAAAAAAAAAAAAAAGAAACTGTATCCTTTCAAAAAAAAAAAAAAAAAAATGAAACTGTATCCAGTACCATAACATCCTCACAACCTTTGCTGTTTGAGTTCATAATTGAAACCACTGTGTCAGTTCATCTGCTTGGGTGTCTTCATCTTTTTCTCTGACCATCTACTTTATCAAGCATGATATACTTCTCCAGAGATTGGTCCCTGTTGATAACATGTCCCAAGTACTTGAAATAAAGTCTTGAGTGCTCCTTGGAGGCCAAGATGCCCAAACTTCATCTCTCATACTTTAGACATATTGTCAACAGGGACCATTCATTGGAGAAGGATATCATGTTTGGTAAGGTGGAGGGACAAAGAAAAAGAGAAAGACCCCCAACGAAATGGATTGCCAAGTGGCAGCATCGATGGACTCAAGCGTGGCAACAGTAGTGAGGTTGGCCCAGGATTGGGCAGTGTTTCGTTCTGCTGTGCATAAGGTCGCTATGGGTCGGTACCAACTCGATGGCACCTAACAACAACATCCGTATGTCTAAGGAGCATTTTGGCTGTACTTCTTTCAATAGAAATGTGTTCATTCTCTGGCAATACATATTATATTCAATAGTCTTCACTGACACCATAATTCAAAGGCATCAGTTCTTCTTCAGTCTTTTGGATTCATTGTCCAGGTTTTGTGTGCATATAAGGCTATTGAAATTACTAAGGCGTGGCTCAGACGCACTTTAGTCCTCAAAGTGACATCTTTGCTTCTTAAGACTTTCAAGAGGTCTTTTGCACCAGATTTGCTCAATGCAATATATCATTAGATTTCTTTCTTTTTTTGTAAAAGAAAAAAACAAAAATTTTTAATGTAAATTGAGTGAAGGTTTGCAGAGCATCTTCTCTTTTCTTTTGTTAGATTTACCAGTGGTTTGTCAATTTTATTAATACTTTCAAAAGGCCAACTTCTTGTCTGATTGATTCTTTCTATTGTTTTTCTGCTTTCTGTTTCATTTGTTCCTGTTCTAATTTTTATTATTTCTTTTGTTCTTGAGGCTGTAGGCTTAATTTGTTATTTTGTTATATTTTTATTATTGTTGTTGTTGTTGTTGTTGTTTTGTTGTTAAGTGCTGTCAAGTTGATTTCAACCCATAGCGATCCTGTATAGGGTTTCCAAGGAGCAGGTGGTGATTTTGAACAACTGACCTTGCAGTTCAAATAATTTTGCAATCTGATGCATTAGCCCACATCACCACATTGTTGGAGATAAAAATATCAATGCTTTAACCCAGTATCTCCAATGGTAGTTAACAACAACAACAGTTATAAATTCCTTTAATTTCTGTTTATCTGAAAATGTCTTAATTTACCATCATATTGAAGAGTAAATTGTGCTGAGTATAGGACTCTTATCTGGCAATTTTTTTCTTTCAGAGTTTTATATATATCATCCTTTTACCTTCTTGCCTGCATGGTTCCTGCAGGGAAATCAGGGTTTAGTCTTATTGATTCTCCTTTGTAGGTAACTCTTCGTTTTTCCTGAGCTGCTCCGAGGATTCCTTCCTTGTCTTTGGTTTGGAAAGTTTGATTATGATATAACTTGGTGATAGGAAATTATAGGAAAGAAAAATACAACTAAGGAAATGGAAGAAGAAAAGAGAAAGAGGCAAGAGAATACTAAAAAGAAAAATCAAGAGAAAAGAGAAAAGAAATAAAGTAATTGTAGAATGACAGTATATAAAACAAGGGAAGGGAAAGAGAAAAAGAGCAGCATTGAGTCAGAGTGGCGGCCTGACAGTGTGGATGTATACATGTAGAAAGAAAGGTATGATACTCTCTTGTCTCCCACACTTTCCTGGTGACCAAGAAGATGTTTACCTGTGCTTTACTGACAATGCAAAGACTTTCCACTGTTTAGATCATGACAAGCCATGGACACCATTGCAGAGAATGAGTGCTCCAGAACACTTAATTGTGCTCATGAGGAACCTGACCATAGAACAAGAGACAGTCTTTTGAACAGAACAAGGGGACACTGAATGGTTTGAAATTAGAAAAGGTGTGTGCCAAAATTGTATTCTTTCACCATACTAGGTTATATGAAGAAGAGCGTGGCATCAGGATTGAAGGAAGACTCATTAACAATCTGTAATATGCAGATGACACAACTTTGCTTGCTGAAAACAAAAAGGAATTAAAATACTTACTGATGAAGATCGAAGACCACAGTCTTCAGTATGAGTTGCATCTTAATGTAAAAAAAAAAAAATCCTCACCACTGGACCAATAAATAACATCATGATAAATGGAGAGAAGATTGAAGATGTCAAAGACTGCACTTTGCTTGGATCCAACACTCATGGGAGCAGCAGTCAAGAAATCAAATCATGTACTGCATTAGGCAAATCTGCTACATAAGATTTTTTTAAAGTGTTCAAGAGCAAAGATGTCAGTTTGAGAGCATTTCTTCATATGTTTGTTGGTGTCTGAATTCCTTCTCTGGTATATTCTGCTTTCAACCAAGGTCAATCTGATGTCACCAAGATATTCCTCATTCCACATCCTCATCCGAATCTAGCTCGAACCCCTGTCAATGTACTTTTGCAGCCATTTTTGAATTATCATTAGCAAAAATTTACTTATATGTGATGTTGATACTGTGATGATTTTATTTGGTTGGGTCAAAAAGATTTTTGAATTTGAAAGGGAATATTGGTACATGGGTATTTATCTTTCCTACAAAAACAAACAGGGTCCTGGTGTGGCACTGTGGGTTAATGTTCTGGACTGCAAAGTCAGTTTAAACCGCAAGGTCGGCAGTTCAAGCTCACCAGTCACTTCTCAGAAACTCTATAATGGGTTTCTATAGATTAGAACTGACTCAAAGGCACTTAACAACAACAAACACAACTATAAATGTGGTGGAGCATGCAGCATGCAAAACGATGAGAAGTTCATTTTCCTATTATCAAACATCTTAAGGCAATGATTTCTGGCCCTGAATGCTTAGGACCGTATTCTCAGGGGACACCATGGTCAATCACAAAGACAATGTTCTACATCCCACTTTGGTGAGTAATTACACGGGGATCTTAAAACCTCATGAGCGGCCATCTAAACTACAGCTATTGGTGAAGCGTGTTTGCCAGGAAGGGGGTACTGAAAGCTGCTGCTGCTACAAAGGGAGAATGAGGGTGGGTCAGGTCCTAGATGTTCTGGGTGATTGGTGTTCCAGGGGTAGGACAAATCTGAAAATCGTAGATTTGGGTCTAATCACTCCCAGTAAGCCAGGCTGTGCCTATGTCCACAAACTCCATCCCAGTTCTACTCAGATTTGGGAAGGCCTCCAGTCTCTGCCATTATCACCCCTACATCAATGTGTTCATTTGTTTATTGAAGAAACATGTGTAGGACCCAGAGTTGGGCAGGGTTAGAACTTGGGGAGCGAAATGGGGAGGCTTTCTGGAGGAGATGGTGTTTTAGTTGGGTCTTAAAGATCTGACAGTATTTTTACCTGTGTATTTGTTGCTGGGGAAGAGCCCAGGAAAGGCATAATGCTGGGCAGTACAGAGGTAGTGAGGCACACATTTAGCTGTTGGGTGTGGTGTGAGGAGGGACACTGTGAGACATAAGACTGAGACATTTGATTAGTAAGCCAATTTTGTGGGGTCTTGAGTGCCCCCACTGAAGAGCTTACACTTTACCCTAAAACAGTGGGAGCCACACACAGTTCCATTAAGAGGGTGGGCTGATAGCATATGCTTTTCAAACAAATCTCTCTGAAGGACTGTTGGAAGTCTTGAGGCCAAGCAGGAGGTTGGTGAGAAGGTCCAAGAGTCAATGCTGACCCACAAGAAAAACGAGCCTCAACACGGGAAAATATATGCACACCAATGTTCATAGCTGCACTATTTTCAATAGCAAAAAGATGGAGACAGCCAAAGTGCCCATCGACTGAAGAATGGATAAATAAGCTGTGGTACATACACACAATGGAGTGTTATGCTACCTTGAAAAATAACAAGGATGCTACATGCCACTTCATAACATGGATGAACCTTAAGGACATTATGTTGAGTGAAATTAGTCAATCACAAAAGGAAAAATACTGCATAGGACCACTAACGTAAAAGACTAAGAAAAAGAACCCATACTAATCAACTAAAATGGATTCTTAGCAGGTTGCTAAGATGTAGGGGTAGGAATAAGGGTGGGAGGGAAAGGCGGAGCACAGGGCAAGGAATAGACACAGGATAATTTGGGTATTGGGGAGGGGGACAATATACAAGTATGGAGAGGGGAACAGAAGAACAAGGCAGACGGGAGAACAATTAGGCAGGTATGAATGAGCTAAATGGGACAGAAGTTAAAATAGATGTAGGCACAGCCTTGGAACAACAGGGCTCTGGGATCCAGAGACTGGGACAGGGTTGGAATAGGGAAAAAGGGGGAATAATGTTGAGATATTTGGCTGACTTTTGAACCTTGGTTTTCCATGCATTATAATATAAAACAGTCACTGGAGGGAGAGGAAAAGGAATAGCCAGAAATATCACCATAGAAAGCTTGTAAGTCCATCTTCTGCCTATAACCAATTGGAATACCTAAAATGGAGCTACAGTGTATCTAGTGAAGGAGACCTCATGAGGAGCCTCTGCATTACATAAGACTTATAGAAGAAAGCCTGAACCACATCCAGACCATCAGAGAAGGGAAACTTTCCTCTTGAAAGGACAAGCAGACCAGCCTGGAGCAGCCAGAAAACCAGAAGACACTTCTTGAAAGAAGGACCTACAGGAAAAATACAAAACAACAAGAGCCGTCCGACTGTTACCACAAGAACAAACAAGCTGTCTGCCCAGGAGACACCAAGGCAAGTGGTCAGGTCCTCTCAGTGCAAATCCTCCTCCAAGACTAAGATGCAAGGGGAAAACGCATTCTGATTGGCGACCATGCATGTCACCCATAAAGAGAAGTGACCGAAGAACATCAAAGAAGTAGCGAGCTAAGCCCTGCATCGTTCAGCAGACTATGGTGAGCCTGGGTGGAGACCTGGTTGGCCAGCAGTGAGGCAAGACCTGGGGACTCATGGGCTCAGAGTCAGTGACACATCCACAGAGGACTAGAGTGGAGACCGGTGACCAACTGATAAGAAGAGGGTGGACAGATACAGGAACACCCATACCTGCAGATGATACCCACTTGCCATGGCTCCAATGATGGGATGAACAGAGCTCAACCCGAAGAAGACAGAAGAGGAAAAAAGCGTCATCTGATACAATTTGATAAACTGGACATCCACCTATAAATACAGCAGTCCAAAAGAGGAAATAAATTCCTCCTCCAAGAACTATTCCCACCCCCTCCACACAAAGAATAGATAGGGATGGACATCTTGAACATTGACTAACCAAAAATGGGAGAAGGGATACAAAGGCAAGAAGTGACTGGCTTACAAGCTTTCAAGAGAGAACCTAGATCTACAGGGCAGGGAGGATGGTAGAGTCTCCAGTGACTAGTATTCGACCAGTCTAGGAAGGGCAGATGAAAAGAAATGCAGATGGGTCCCTTGGGAAGCAAGGGTGAATAATTGTTATCAGGACTGATTGTGAGGACTGGAAATGTAAAGGTGGACATTTTATAGCAAGGAGGGGAGTGATTGACCTTTCAGTCTAGGAGCGGAGGGCCTTGGGACCATCAAAGGAGACGAGCAGAAAGCGGGACCCCACCCAGAGGAGCAGTGGGCCTGAGACTGAGACAGAGAGAATGGCGTGAAAAGATGGAGTGGTTGGGGACTAGGGATCCAGAGAGGGAGAGGGGCTGTGTGCTGAGGACCTTGAGGGGAGGGCTGGCAGAATTGCGGGGTGCACCCTTTGGTTGGGTGATGATGCATCGACTGGATGGTAACTATGGCAATGAGACGATGTATGATGGAATGAATGTAAAACTAATGTTCCTCCATGTAGACTATCACACAATACACAATAAAACATTTAAAAAAAAAGAGAGAGTCAATGCTGAGAGCTGGCCTAGGGCATACCAGAGGAAGGAACAGAGGACGCATTTATGTACAATTTCTGTGACAGGGCCAGTTGGACTTGGTGTCATCTTCTGGGGACTTTCTGGGATGAAAACACCAGAGTCATGGCCACACTCCATATGACTCTTGCCTCCCTGAAAGTAAATAATGATCTCTCTTGTTAAGCAGAGACTCCTGATAATGCTGCATGCTATTCTGTCTCACCTGGAGGTCCAGGTCTGGCCCCATACCTGTCTGGAAGCCTCCTATATCTCCTGTTCCTTGAACTGTAGATGACAGAATTCAGCAAGAGCATGACTACAGCATAAAGGAGCATGAAGATTCCTTCAGAAATGTCGGGTTCCTTTTGCTTGGGCTTCATGTACCTGTAGATGACAGCACCATAGAAGAGCACCACGCCAGTCAGGTGTGCTGAGCAGGTGGACAAGGCTTTGCCCTACCCTGTAGCTGAGGGTACCCTCAGAATGGAGACCAGGATTAGAGTGTAGGAGAGGCAGATGATGTCAGGGGCACAGGCAGCATCAGAACGTTACCAGCCAGCAAGAAAGCCTCACAACATTGCCACAATTTCACAGAAGTGGCTGACCACCTGTAGCTTCAGAGGGCAGCCTCATGATCATTATCATTTCAGCCACTGACTTGAGGAGGCAGAAGACCCAGATGGCTTCCACCAGTAATAGGCATTGCTGGTTACTCATGAGCACAGGTTACTGATTTGACAATCAAATGGCGAGGCAGTGATCTTAGGTCATGATGGTAAGTAGCAGGCATTCAGTGGAGCCCATGGTCAAGCTCAGACACATCTGGACAGCACAACCACTGAAGGAGATGGTCTTCTGAGTCTACAGCAAGTGGATCAACACCTGGGATATAAATGAGGATGTGTAACAGATGTCCTGGTGTGGTGCTGTAGGATGAGCACTGGACTGCTAATCGCAAGGTTGAAGGTTCAAGCCCAGCAGCCATTCCTCAGAAACCCTATACAGGGTCGCTATGAGTCAGAACCAACTTGGAGGTACTTAACAACAACAAAAACAGATGTCTAGAAGGATAGGTTGCTCAGGAAGAAGTGCATGGGCCTGTGCAGGCAGACATCCAGCACACTCACTGCCACAATGGCTGTGTTCCCCTGCAGGGTCACCAGGTACATGGCTGAGCACAGAGGGAAAAGCAGGTGCTCCAGGGCAGGTAGACAGAAAAGTCTTTCAGAAAGAACTCAGGGACCCCTATCCTATTGAGTACCTCTATGCTGCAGGGTTTGGAGAGCCAAAGGCTGGGAAGGATGCAGAGTCACGGGAAGAGGCAGACTACTAGGTTCTTTTCCAGCTCTGACTTTATTCAATCCTCCTGCACTCCATGGAACTCAGTTTATCTATATGGAAAACAAGGATGATTGATTTCAATCAGCATTTCCATTAGAGGGTAATGTGAAATGTTAGCAGGCAATCTGAAAAGTCCATTTGAGGAAACACTGAATTAATCAATAGTAATTTAAGTTCTCCACTGCAGGACTTCCCAGAGACTTTAATACATCTGTGACTCTCTAAAAGGAATGTGGAGTATGTTGTGTTCTCCAAATCTATTTGATCATGGACTCACCTTTCACAGAGCACCACTACCTTTTGTTTTCAGATCAGTGTTCTGACTTGTCTCTTCATGTTCTGGTCGCCATGCATAAACTATACTTTGTACCTTAAGTCGCGGGGGGCTGCTGCCCCCCAAACTGCTCAGGAGCCCTTTAGTTGACTCACCCTTTGCCTTCTCCCAGGACCTGCCCAGCACTCACTGTGTGTGCACTAAGCCTTCAGAATCGGCCCCTTTACTGCCAATCCTCCTACTTTCTCTGGCCTGAAGCCAGCCATGCTATCCCTCCAGAACATGCAGGATTGCCTCCAGAAAAACACCCTGAGAGGTCAATCTGCTGAGTCTCCTATTGTGCAGGTGGGAAAACTAAGTTCACACAGTGGGTCTCTGGCCAGGTGGTTCTAGAATTCAGTCCTCCTGGCAAAGGGACATATACATTAAGCTCAGGACAGACTTGCCTTTTTACACATCCCCAAATGTTGCCTAAATTAGACAAGCACTTTTCTCCCTAGCAAAGGAGTAGGATTCAGCTTCTCCTGGATGTTTTGAAGGAGCTCTGGTGTCATGATGGGTTAAACACTGGGCTGTTAACCTCAAGGCTGGCAGGTCAAATCCACCAGCTGCTCCATAACAGAAAGATGAGACTGCCTGTCCAGTCTACATTTACAGCTTTGGAAACCCTAAAGATCAGTTCTACTGTGTCCTCTGCAGAATCCTATATGAGGCAGACTCAACAGTGGGTTTGGGTTTGGTTTGAGTTGGTGTTTTGGAGCACTTGGCATGGTGTCAGATAATGCCACAGGAAGCATTGCCAGACTCTGGGCCACGGCTGAGAACCTCCCTTGCATGAGACTGTTTCCTCCCTTTACTCTTCTCCCATTTATTTCAGCCTCAAGAATTTATTGCATTGCACTAGGCAGTAGGAGGCCAAATGAGGAACGATGTGCTCACAAGTTACTACATTGAACATGTCCATGAAGATGTGCCCTCTTCCGTGCCTAACCTCATCAACTTCTGCTTCCAGTCTGGAGGCCTGCCTGCCTGCGTCTCTTTCTTTCTTTCTCTAAACCTTTTTCTCCTTGCCCACTTCTTCCCTCCCTTCCTCTTGTTTTCTTTCTTAATTCAAACTGTTTACTTCTTCATAGGTGCATTCAGATTTACTATTTCTCCTAGACTTAGTTTCATTAGTTTGTTTCTTTTTAGGAATTTGTCAATTTCATCTAAGTTATCTAATTTGTTGGTAAAGAGTTATTCATAGTTTTCCCTTATAACCTTTTCCATTTTTGCAAGTCAGTGGTGATGCCCCTTTTTTTCAACTGACAAATAATTTGAATATTGTCTCCTTTTTCTGGCCCAATCTCGCTAAAGGGTTACCAATTTTGTTCTCAAAGAAGCAACTTTTGGTTTCCTTGGGTTTTCCCTTATTTTCTGTATTTCACTATTTTCTGCCCTATGTCCTGGTGGACCAAGTGCTTAAGTGCTCAACTGCTCACCAGAAGGTTCTATGTTCAAACCCACCAGTCATCCACAGGAGAAAGCTTCCATAAAGATCTACAGCCTTGGAAACCTTATGGTCAGTTCTATGCTATCCTATAGGGACACTATGAGTCATAATCAACTCAATGACAATGGGAAATCTTGATTATTTTCTTCCTTCTCCTTGTTTTGGAGTTAGTTTTCTCTTTTCCAAGTGAGTTAAGGTGGAAGGTTAGATTAATGATTTAAGATCTTCTTCTTTAAATGGAGGTAAGTACAGGTATACATTTCCCTATAAAAACTGCTTTAGCTGCATTCCATAATTTTGATTGTATCTTCATTTTAATTCATATCAAATTTTTTTCTAATTCCCCTCATATTTGTGAATTTCCCCCAATTTTTTGTTATTCATCTTTAATTCTGCCATTGAGGTTTGAGAACATACTTTACATATTCTCAATTCTTCCAAATTTATCTTTTTTCTCTCTCTCTCTTTTAATGGCATAGCATTTAACTTGCCCTAGAGAATATTCCTTGTGAATTTGGAAAGAACGTGTTATAGATTGATTTGTGTTCCTCCAAAAAACATGTGCTATAAATCACAACCTCTGTTATAAATCACAACCTCTGTATCTATAGTTATAATATCATTTGGGAATGAATTTTTTTATTGTTAATGAGGCAAAATTAGCCCAAGCTGTGTTTTAAGTCAATCTCTTTTGAGATACAAAATGGTAGATTAAGCAAGGAAACACGCAAGCAGAGAGGAGGGAAGATAGTTTCCAGACCCAAGAATAGAAACTGAATAGAGGCAAGTACCTTTCCCTAAAATTAGGTAAGACAAGTGTGTGTTTTCTGTTTTACATTCTGTGATGCCTGGGTATTCCATCTTGGAGCATTTGATCAATTACAGCTTTTTATGTTTTCCTCTTACCCTGATTCCATTACCCTAACATCCTATTCTTCCTGACATGGGAGGAGTGAACAAGTAATATGCTTGCTTTCAGTTTGGAGCTCTTTGTCCTTAGAGATACTACCACCTGATAGCCTTTCTTTTGATGGACTCATGCATCCATACCTTGAGATTTACATCATTCCATTTGGTTCCTAGTGAGTAAAGTGCTTAGCACAGTTCCATGTCCAACACATGGTAAGTGTTCAATATACATTTGCTAAAGGGGAAGATGTGTTTAGGCATGTAGAGGGAACATGGAAGGAAAGACACAGAGGCAGGAAAGACAGATATTTATCAGGAAACTGTGAATAATTCAGTATGTTTTGGCCTGGAATGTATGTGAAAGTAGAGAGTAGGGCAGTGGAAATTAGCAGCCAATGATGAAGTTGGATAAATAGAGGACATGTTTGGTTTTCATTCTGTAGGAAATAAGAAAGGATTTAAGCTGTAATAAAAATTAATGTTTTGCACTTGAAGGGGGAGGGGAATGGAAGAACAGTTAGGCAGGTTTGCATGGGCTAAGTGGGACAGAGGTAAATAATGATGTATCCTCTGGGATACAGGGATTGAGGCATGGTTTGAATGGGTAAAAGAGAGGAAGTAATGTTAAGATGCTTGGCTGTCTTTTGAATCTTGGTTTCCCTTATCTATTGTTGTAAAATAGACTCTTAAATGGGAGAGAAAGGAATAGCCAGAAACATCACCATAAAAAACTTATAAGTCTGTCTTCAGCCTATAACTGATTGGAATATCTAAAATGGGGCTAGAACTGCCCAGTGAAGGAGGCTTCCTGTGGAACCTTTGCATTGCATAAGACCATAGGTGGAATCCTGATCCTCATCCAGAACATTTTGAGGTGGGAAATTTCCAATGAAAGGACAAGCAGACCAGCCTAAAGTGGCTTAGAAGAAACAGAAGACACTTCTTGAAAGAAAGACCAGAAGGAAAAATAAAAAAAAATAACAGCAGTCTGGTTGACTACTACAAGAACAAGCAAGTCATCCACCCTGGGAGCCATCAAGGCAAGTGGTCAGGTCCCCTCAGGGCAAACCCCCTTCCAAGACTAAGATTCAAGGGGAATACACAAGCAGGCATGTGGTCTTACTGCTGAGCACGTTGGTCACCAGTAAGGAGAAATTGGGGAAAAACAACAATGAAGTTGTGAGCTAAGTCCAACCACAATCAACAGACTCCTATCAACCTGGGCTGAGACATGGTTGGCTGCAGTATGGCGAGACCTGGGGACTCCTGGGACCAGGGACAGGAATTCAGCCACAGAGGACTAGAGTGGAGAGTTAAGGGTCAAGCTGATATGAAGTGAGGAGAGATGCACAAGAACACCCATATTTACAGATAGTACCCATTTGACCTGGCTTCAAAGGTTGAATGACCAGAACTTGACTAGAGGAAGAAAGAAGAGGAAAAAAAGACTAATCTGCTACAATTTGATGAACTTGACCTATGCTTGTAGATGTAGCAGCTCAAAAGAGGGAATGAATCTTTAGAGCAAGGATCATTCCCACCTCCTTGGTACACAGGGTTGACAGGGATGAGCAACTTAGACATTGGCTACCTAAAATGGTGGGGCTACAAAGACATGAAGTGACTGGCTTACAAGCTTTCAAGAGGGAGCTTAGTTTCAGAGGGTACAGGGTAAGGTAGAATCTTCACTGAGTGTTTTCCAACCTGTCTGGGCAGGGCTGGTGAAAGGATATGGGGATAAGACTCTTGTGGTTCAATAGTGAATAATTGCTATCAGCACTGATTGTGAGTGTTAAAATGTAAAGGTAGATGTTTTGTAACAAAGGAGGGGGAGTGGCTGATCTTGCAGTCCAGGAGCGGAGGACCCTGGGACCATCAAGGGAGAAGAGTAGAGTGCAGGACCCTATTCAGAGAAGCAGCAATGCTGTAGATGGAGGCAGAGATGTTGACGTAGAGAGATGAAATGGCTGGGGACTCTAGACTCTGGGAGGGAGAGGGTCTGTGTGTTGACGGCCAGGGGGTAGGCAAACCCTTTGGCTGTTTGATGATGCATGCAGGGAATTGTAATCATTGCAATGAAACTAAATAAGATAGGATGAAGGTAAAGCTAATGTTCTCCCATGTAAACTATCACATAATTCACAATAAAAATTTTAAAAATAATAATGTTTTGATGGTCAGTGTGAAGGATGGATTTAGGAGAGAGTTGGGAGGACAGCAGCACGATGACACAGTTGTTCTAATCTTTGAGAGCTTTTGAGTGCAGTGAAAGTGGACAGGAGACATCTGGTTTCAGAGCAGTTAGGAGGTAGATTTTATAGGAGATTATGACGGATCGGAAATGTGGGGGGAGGTGAAGGATGAGAGGAAGTCTATGATGACCACCGTGTTTCTGGTTTGGTGACTCAGGATTGGTGATGCTAGTCCCTGAGAGAGTGACATGATTTTTAGGGGAAATGTGTGGGATTCAGTTTAGGACATTTTGAGTCTGAGGTGCTTGGGAACTAGTAACATGATAACTTTGGGCAGACCTGAACCTGATGTTGATCTTGTCATATAACATTGTCCTCCTTGATTATCTCCTGATTTCTTTCAGTGGAAGAGATTTCAAGATCCAAACAATACAGAGCTTTGGCCAATACAGAGCTGTGGTCAGCAGATATTGGTGGATGCTCATGTGCATCTGCTCACATTTCTGGACCTTTGACCACCTATAGCTACCTGGAGCAATTAGAGTAATAGAGGGCTTGTGTTGCAGACCGTGCAGACCTGGTCAGGGGTTCGAGGCCCTGTGGGCCCGAGTGTTTCAGACCATACAGGCTGCAGGCTCTGAGGAACAGACTCTAGCCACCTGGCAGTTATAGCAAATTGTTTTCCATCTTAGTGTCCAGTTATGTTTGTTATTATTTCATACATGAGCCCTTAATATCCACAGATAAATGTAATATTTTCCTAAAAGCCGAGACTGTAAAGGTTTCAAAGGTTAAGCTTTTCTCCAAAGGATTGACTAAAAATAACTTTGCTACTTCCCGGTTCTTTGTTCTATAGACAAAAGGACATCCTCCATAAACCTCTCCCAGGTGCAGCCCATTCACCTAGGTGTCTTGCGTCTTCCTGCAAACCTGGCTCAGGAAGCCAACACAGCGGGACTCCTCCCAAGCCTTTTGACCTGCCTTCTCACCTTCCCCAACCGAGCTCAGGTGCTATAGATATGTTAATTGAGCCTGAGAAACCAAGTTGCAGGCCTGGGACTTGAACCTGCAAATTATGATGTAAAGTTGCCTGAATGTCTGGCAAATTACGTATGTTAGCTGTACCTTGTCTTAGTCCCTCCCAGCTTGGTGTGAAGCTCCTCCCCTAAATAAAACGGAGGCACAGACCGACCCAGGTATGCATTACGGGCATGCGTTAAGAGCATGCATTACAGCCTGAAGGGTGTGTTATACGGCTGACCAGGCATGCGTGGCTGACCAACTAGCTAAGGGAACGAACTGCCCGCATAGCTAAGATGTTTGCTATGTGGGATCTTACTGCCCTCCTGGCTAATATGTTCACCATGCCTGATCTGCCGGACGCCAGTAATACACCCACTCTGGCTTCGGGGTGTCTCTTTGTCTCTCTTGTTGTGTCTCTTTGTCTTCTCTTGTGCTATCCCTATCGCCGCCAGGTATCACCACCTCGTGAACCAAACACTCGTGTCGAGGCCGGTCCCCGACAGGCTTGATCTCACATGGTGACTTTGTGAGGGTTTCAGAGAGTTGTTGTTGTTAAGTGCTGTTGAGTCAGTTCTGACCTATAAGGGACCCTGTATAGGAGCAGCTGGTGAACTTGAACCACCAACCTTGTGATTCAAACAGACTTTGCAATGTAGCACATTTATAGATCTTGTATAATTGGGGAGCAGTTGGTGAAGTCTATGTTACTTCTGCATTCATTGTTGTACCTGCTCTAGGTCAGTTGGGCTGGCAGTCAGAAAGGAAAGCTGTGTGAGAAGTGGGGGTGGGGGGTGGGGGCAGGGGATAAGGAAAATTGGGAGCCAGAAGGACAAACTGGAACTTGTGTCTTTTACTGCCATCAACTTCAATTACATGGGAGGCCTACAGTAGAAGTTGGTGCTCTTCACCTTGAAGATGCCCTTGGCCCAGGATTCAGGATGGCTAAAAGAAGACATCTGGTGGGAACTCAGGTGATGAGGGCCTACCTAGCTTCTGTCCCATGCTAACAAGGCAAGCTAGCAGATGAGTGACAAGATGTGTGTATTTCCACAGTATCTGGTGCCCCACACTGACCTAAGCATAAAAAAATAATTGCTACTAAACTTTTACTTTCCAAATCTCATTGCACATTTTTCTTGTGGTCAATCTTAACGCTGAACCATTCAGGAAAAATAATTTGGGGAAATAGAAGTAAAACTTCATTAGGTTGACATACTACAAAACTGCTGTAAGATGAGTGACCTTTTTTATTCCGCTGGATGGATGGTCAGGGGAAGTGAATCCAAGTCTCTAGTAGCTCTTAGATTGACAAGGATCGTATGGACATCATTAGGCCATTGACAAATATTTCAGTTCTCATTCTCCTTGCAGACACATGGTAGCTATTGTTCCCCTCTCCCTTGATGTTAGATGTGGTCATGTGACTAATGTTGATTAATGAAAACAACAGTGGAAGTAAGATGTCACTTCTGAGTGGAAAATTTCAGAATCATTGCATGCTTTGTCACTTTTTCTTTTCCTTTTGTCAAGGTGACATGCAATATTTCAGATGGTACTTGTTTTATCATCCTGATTCCCAGAGGGATGAAGATGACGATACAGATCAGAACCCCATTCCATCATCTAATGGGCCTGGAACCTGAATAGAAATAAACACTTGGAGGTATAACCTACTGAAACATTGCCTACCCTGACAGAGAAGGATGGCGTGCAGCAGTAAAATTGGGACATTTTCCTGGAGAGCAGATCTCCCCTCAACAGAGCTATTGCAGTGGCTTTTACCTCTGTGTTCCTCAGGCTGTAGATGATAGGGTTCGGTGAGGGTGTCACCACCCCATAGAACAATGCAATGATCTTATCCAAGTCAGGGTCCTTACTTAGCCTTGGGTTTGAAGTACATGGAGAAGAGAGTCCCATAGAAAATCACCACCACTGTGAGGTGGGCAGAGCAGGTGGAGAAAGCTTTGTGCTGACCTGCAGCAGAAGGCACCCTAAGGATGGTAGCAAGGATGAAAACATAGGACAGAAAGATAAGCAGGAGCGGAGCAAGTGTCATAAAAGGTGTAGTTACCATTAATGACAGTGCACTGACGGAAATGTCCCCACAGGACAGTTTCACCACTGCCAAGATCTCACAGAAGTGGTTAATGACACTGTGGCCACAGAAGGGGAAATGCCAGACCAGAATAGATTGCAACAGCAAGTTGGTGAAAACTATCCCCCAACTCAGTCCTGCCATCTGCAGGCATGTCTGCCCACTCATGAGCTCTGAATACCTAAGTGGCTGGCAGATAGCCACATAGCAGTCATATGCCATCATGGCCAGGAGCAGTCACTCTGTGGAGTAAGGTACATCTGTAGGACACAGCCAGGGAAGGAGATGGTCCCTTGTTCTTTCAGTAAGTTGATCAGCATGAGTGGCACAAAGAAGGATGTGCCAAGGATGTCAATGATGGAGAGGTTGCTAAGGAAGAAGTACATGGGATTGTTTAGGCAGGGGACCAGAAAGTTCAGCCCTATGAGAAGGGAGTTCCCCATCAAATTCACAGCATAGACGGACACCCAGGAAAAGCACAAACAGGACCATCTCTAAGTTAGGGTGCTCAGAAAAGCCCAGCAGAATATACTCCCTAACTGCTGTCTGGTTTGTCCCATCCATCATTCTCCCTTCTTTTCCATCTGGACCACATAGACTTGGATAAAAACTCTGGCTGATCCGGTAGCTAAGCAGCCTATATGTGTGTCCCAGGGCAGGTCACCTCCATCTTTGGAATTTAGTTTCTCCATCTGTGAAGTGTAAATTGATCTTCTCAGCTCTACAGTTCTACTGAAATTGCTTAGGGGAGGATGCTGGACATTCTGCTCCATGCCACCCTTAGGGTGAGTTTAGAGGAGACAATAGAGTGAGAATCTTTTGGAATCTAAAGGTGTATTGTTTGTTAAAAAGAAGCATTTCTTCTACATTGTGACTCTAGATGGTTGAGAGAAAACCGTAGTATATCAGATTCAAAGGAGACATAGTTGGTTACTCATTGTGCTGCTAACAGCAAGGCCAGCAATACAAATTCACCAGCTGCTCCTCAGAAGAAAGATGAGACTTTCTGCTCCCATAAAGATTGACAGCCTTGGAAATCCTATACAGGATCCCTATGAGTTGGAACCAACCTGACAGCACATAACCCCCACCACCTCTGATCATTCAATTCATTCACTGAATATTTAGTCTCATTGTACGCTAGGTATTTTTTAAGTACTGGGACTACAGCAGAAAGAAAAATAAATGGAAAAAAGATGCCACTGGCCCAAGTGCTGCCTGCCACCTCTGCTCTGAATTAGGTGAGATGAACTCACAGGTGAGTGATGGATGATACTTACTTAGTTCTTTAGGCCATGAAGTTGAGTATTTCAACTCCATTGTTTAAACTTGATTTCTGATCATCTGTTCTTAGGGGATCACAGACCATCCACTGATATTTTTCAAGGTCATACATGAACATACATAGACCTCCTGATAACAGTATTTAGCACTGGTCATGAAAATCAAGTGACTCACTTCTTGGCCTCCATGTTTCTCCTTAGGAGCAATGATATTGACAAGGATGCCACACAAGGACAAAAGAATCATAATCTAATGTGGCAGAAGTATTGTTAGTCATTGGCTAACTTTATTACTGGTGGATGGGAAGAGGCTGCCATTTTCTCCCAGATACCCTACCTTGCTGTTCTTAACTGCTCCTACGGCCTCCTTGAGAAAGGTTAGTGTCAAGTATTCACAGGAGGGAACCCAAGTGTCACCGAGTCACAGCAATCCTGTTTGGATAGGAAAGCAGTCTCATCATTCATGAAATCCTTGGTCTGAATTAAAAATAATGAGTTGAATATGGAGTCCTGGCATGTGTGGTGTTGTAGAAGAAGCACTGGACTACAAGGTTGGTTTGAACCTCAAGGTCAGTGGTTCAAACTCACCAGTCACTCCTCAGAAACCATATACAGGGTTGCTGAGTCGGAACCAACTGGGCAATATTTAACAACAACAAAACATTTTTATCATTCAGAGGATATAATCCTCCACCTCCTTTCTCCCTTCCCTCTGGATTGATGGGGAGGCCAGTGTCCTGTGACTGTCTTGGAGCCCATCTATCTGTCTTCAGGGCTAAATGTTTTTTCTCTTTCCTCTTGTTTAATTCTATCTACAATCTGTAGGGGCCAAAGGGATCACTCTTTCCTACCCCTTACAGAATTATCTGCCTCCTTCCTATGCTCCCTTTGCCCATCACTCCATGTTGTTGCACACCTGGAGAACAATACTCTTCTTCTTTACAGCATGTCATACAACAAGTCCCGCTAATGACAGTAACGCATGAATATGAATGGCTGATTTAAAAAACCGCTTTGCATCCCAACATCAGCACTAACTTGCTGTGTGATATTGAACAAGTTACTTGGCCTGTCTGGACTCAATTCTTCCTTGAAAAATTGGGCTGCTGTGTAGCTCAGATGAGACACACTCACACAGGTGCTTGTTAAGGTGATTAACTAGCATGCAATTAAGCAGGCTTCCGATGAGAAGAAGGCATCTTTAGCCAGAGGGCACCTTCTGGGTCTACACTTTGCACAAGAGGTCCAGTGGTTTTCCCCAGAACCTATACTGGCTTTCTCCCTCCACTCTGAACCAGGGTGAATGTTAAGGAACAGTTTCTGAAACATACTGGGGCAGTTAGTTGGTTAATCTGGTTCAGCAAATGCTCTTTAATCTTATCCACATGAACATTTAAAGGCAGGGTTTCTCCTACTGATGTTTGGCAAAAAGAAAAAGAATTGCCTGAGCATGATGATGCATTCAGTCATTCACTCAACAAATAGTTACCGAGTACCTATTATATGGGAGCTTGGGAGTTGCTGTGATTCTGAAAGCTATGCCACAGGTATTTTAAATACCAGCAGGGTCACCCATGGTGGACAGGTTTCACATGAGCTTCCAGACAAACACAGACTAGGAAGAAAGAGTGACGAAATACTTTCAAATATTTAGTCACTGAAAACCTTATGAATAGCAGAGAAACACTGTCAAGATATAGTGCCAAAAATGAGCCTCTCACGTTGGAAGTCACTCAAAATGCGACTGGGAAAGAGCTGCCTCCTCAAAGTAGAGTTGACCGTGATGACACGAATGGAGTAAGCCCGTGGGACCATCATTTGCTGATGGGGCAAAACTCAAAATGAAGAGAAACAGCTGTAAACATCCATTGAAAGTTGGAGCATGGAATGTACAAAGTATGAATCTGGGAAAACTGGAAGTTGTCAATAATGAAATGGAATGCACAAACATCTATATCTTAGGCATTAGTGAGCTGAAACGGACTGGTATTGGCCATTTTGAATCTGACAATCACATGGTTTACTATGCCGGGAATGACAAATTGAAGAGGAATGGTGTGCGTTCATTGTCAAAAATAACATATCCAGATCAGTCATGAGGTACAACGCTCTCTGTGATAGGATAATATCCATGCTCCTACAGGGAAGCCCAGTTTATACCACTATTATTCAAATTTACTCACCAACCACTAAAGCCAGTGAGGATGAAATAGAAGAATTCTACCAAATTCTTCAATCTAAAATCCATCAAACATTCAATCAAGATGTATTGATAATTAATTACTGGTGATTAGAATGCAAAGGTTGGAAGCAAAGAGGAAGGATTGGTAGTTGGAAAATATGGTTGTGGTGATAGAAATGATGCTGGAGAATGCGTGATAGAACTCTGAAAAATCCAATGATTATGTTCATTTGAAATACCTTCTTTAGACAGCATAAGAGATGACTATACAGATGGACCTCACCAGATAGAATACATAGAAATCAAATTGACTACATTTGCGGAAAGAAACAATGGAAAAGCTCCATATCATCAGTGAAAACAAGGCCAGGGGAAGACTGTGGAACAGACCATCAGTTACTCATATGCAAATTCAAACTGAGGCTTAAGAAAATGAAAACAATTCCATGAGAACCAATATATGACCTTGAATATATCCCACCTAAATTTAGAGATCATCTGAAGAATTTTAGCTCT
>NW_006408571.1:13090439-13091235 GCF_000296735.1 Chrysochloris asiatica
TCCTCAGGTTCTCTGTTTCTGGACTGTAAGATTAACTGCTCCTCCATTTTTGTTACAAAACTTTTACCTTTGCAATTGTGACAGTCACAATTAGTCATGATAACTATTACTCACTATTGAATCATAGGAATCTTATCCTCATCTCTTTTCACCAGACCCAGCTAGACAAGACAACAACTGTTCAGTGGGGACTCTTTCTTCCCCCACACACTCTTAAACTAAACTCCTCTTGAAACATTATAAGCCAGTCACTTCGAGCCTTTATCACCCCCTCAATTTAGCCAATGTCTAAGTTGCCTGTCCCTATCTACCCTGTGTACAGAGGGGATAGCATTGATACTGGATGTGACGACTCCTTCCCTCTCTGTTGGTATTTAGAGTGACTACCTCCATGAGTATAGGTCAGGTTCATCAAATTGTAGCAATATACCCTTGTTTTCTTTATCCAAAAAAAAATGTTGTTTGTTTGTTTGTTTGTTTTTTAGTAATCTTCCTCTAGTCGACTTCTGATTATCAAGCCATTGAGACTAGGTCAAATGGGTACTATCTGCAAGTTTGGGGGCTCTGTTCTTGTGCGTCTCCCCTCACTTCATATCTGCTGGATGCTTCAGTCTCAGCTCTAACCCTCTGTGGTTATGTCCTTGTCTGTGGTCTCAAGTGTCCCCAGGTCTCACCACACTTTGGACCAGCAGCCCTTCCTCTTCTCTCTCTCATATGCAGGTCAACAGGAATCAATGGACTGTGATTGAACTCAGCCCATTTCTTCATTGCTGCCTTTCCCCCTCTTCCACTTACC
>NW_006408571.1:13094150-13102176 GCF_000296735.1 Chrysochloris asiatica
TCCCCAACATCTTCTGACATCTATTTTGGTCTTTTCCTTCTTTCTTGTCTTCTTAATGACCTTTTGCTTTTTTCCTGGATGATGTTCTTGGATGTCATCCCACAACTCTTCTGGTCTTTGGTCATTAATATCTAATTCATCAAATCTGTTCTTCATATGATCTCTAAATTTAGGTGGGATAGGTTCAAGGTCATATTTTGGCTCTCGTGGACTTTCATTTTCTTCAGCTTCAGCCTGAAATTGCATACAAGCAATTAATGGTCTTTCCACAGTCAGCCCCTGGCCTTGTTTTGACTGAGGATATGGAGCTTTTCTACTGTCTCTTTCCACAGATGTAGTCAGTTTGATTTCTGTGTATTCCATCTGGTGAGGTCCATGTGTATAGTCATCTTTTATGTTGTTTTTAAAAGTTAGAAATCATTAGTCTTGCAAAATTCTATCATGTGAGCAAATCATTTCTATCACCAAGACCATATTTTCCAACTACTGATCCTTCCTCTTTGTTTCTAAATTTTGCATTCTAATTGCCAGTAATTATCAAGTCACCTTAATTGCATGCTTGATCAACTAAAGACTGAAAAAGTTGGTTGGTTGTTGGTTGTTATGTGCCGTCGAGTATGTTCAGACCTATAGCAACCCTGTACAGGGTTTCCGAGGCTGTAAATCTTTACAGGAGCAGAAAGCCTCATCTTTCTCACGCAGAGCAGCTGGCCTTAAGGTTCGCAGTAAAAGTTGGTAGAATTCTTTAATTTCATCATCACTGGCTTTAGTAGTCAGTGCATAAGTTTGAATTAATAGAGTATTAACTGTTCCTCCCTGTAGGCTTATAGATATTATCCTATCATAGACAGAATTATACTGCAAGATAGACTTTAAATTGTTCTTTTTCATGATGAATTGCTCAATTTGTCATTCCCAGCATAGTAAACCACGTGATTGATTTTAAGTGACCTATACCAGTCCGTTTCAGCTCACTAAAATCTAGGCTATCATTGTTTATGCATTCCATTTCATTTTTGACAATTTCCAATTTTCTTAGATTCATACTTAATGCATTCTAAGCTCCGATTATTAATGAATGTTTACAGATTCTTCCTCATTTTACGTTGTGCCATTTCAACAACTATAGGTCCCAAAAGCTTTACTCCGTTAGTGTCATCACAGTCAGTTCTACTGTGAGGAGTTCGCTCTTCCCCAGATGCATTTTGAGCACCTTCCAACTTGAGGGGCTCATCTTCCAACACTGTATCTGTCAGTATTCTGGTGTTCTTCATTATGTTTCAATATTCAGTATTCTAGTACTATCTGACAGCATTCCACAGCTATTCATAATATTTTCTTTGACTAAATATTCAGAAACTATTCATATTTTCTTTGACTAAATATATTCAGATATTTGCCTTCTTCCTAGTCTATCTTACTCTGGAAGCTCACCTGAAACTTGTCCACCATGGGTAACCTTGCTAGTATTTAAAACACCAGTGGCATAGCTTCCAAAATCATAGCAACACGTAAGCCACCGTGGTACAACAAACTGACAGACAAGTGGTGGGTTGGACATTTAAGTTATTATAAATTTTTTGCTACCATGAATAATGTGGTGATTAAAATCTTTATATATACATACTTTATTGCATCTCTAATTATTTTATTTTACTAGATTGCTAGAAATAGAGGTGGTAGGTCAAAGGACCTGGAAAAAAATGCTTTTACTGTGTTTTAGGTAAAAGTTGTTGTTTTTGTCAGGTGCCATCGAGTCAGAACCGACTCATAGCGACCCCACGCACAGCAGAACGAAACAATGTCCGATCCTGGGCCAACCTCATTACCACTGCCACACTTGAGTCCATCAATGATGCCACCTGGCCAATCCATCTCGTTAGAGGTCTTTCTCTTTTTCTCTGACCCTCCACCTTACCAAGGTAAAATTAGCAATGCAAAATTGGTTCCTGCAATGCTGTGAATTACTTAATATGATCTATGTAGCCATATTCCTACATTTTATGAAGTATTGTAATTCCTAACCTCTATGACTATGGAGTCCTGGTGTGATGCTGTTGAATAAGCACTGGACTGCTAATTATAACATTAATAGTTCAAACCCACCAGCCACTCCTCAGAAATACCATACAAATTGGTATAAGTCAGAACCAACTTGACAGCACTTAACAAACCAATCAGCATGACTGTTGTTAGGGCCCCATTTTGGAGTGAGTTGTCTGTTGTGTTCATGAAGCAAGATTAAGGTAAGATGTATCTTGAGTTCCCTTCTTACTAAAGAGTGTGACTCCAGTCACCAGTATTAGTTTCCCTGGGGATATGGCATGTAAATTACCTGTCATCTTTGATAGCTGTGTTAAAGCAAGAACTTACTTCCTGTTTTATGCTTTTCCATTATTAGACAAACCACCAACTCCCTGCTTAATTAATACAAGTAAGAGGTTAGGGTCGGAGAACTGGCTGAGACCAGATCTGGCCCACCTAACATGCACAGTAATGACCAATGTGTCCTCAACTTGCCCTTTTGACATCACAAGGCTGAAAACACACCTCCACCAACACCCCAGACATGGGCAAAAGACAATCTTTGTGACACCCCCCTTCCTGACTGAGGATTCACAAAAGACTAGATTTTGTGCTGAATCATCCTGATTAACATCAATCAGGTGACAGGTACCACCCTAGAAGACTCTAATAAAAGAACCCTGGCCCAGGACTAGAGTCCTGGGCAAACCAAGCAAGAGCTTATTCTTTCACTTTTGTGTTCTGTAGCCACAGCAAGCAAGACCTGGGAGATTTCAGTAACATTTTGGCAAAAGTCATTCGCTTGCTCTGGATCTTGTATCTGGCTTGTCTACATCTGACTTCCAGTTTTGGGGGACCTGAGTGATTGGCCTATCACTTCACCCAATTAGCCAGTTTCCATCCACAGTCTTGTGAGCCAACATCTTGTCATCTGACCTGCCAGTTTGAGTTTGTCAGCTCCTGAAACCACATGAGTGAGGAGAATCCTCCAGACTGACTTCTGAACTACAGGTTTGGGACTTGCCAGCCTCCATAACTATGTGAGCCATTTTCTTCATGGTTCATGAGTTATGTGAGATATTGCAGTGAATTATGGAACCCTAAGGTAAGCACTGGAATGCTAATCACAGGGTCAGTGTTTCAAACCCACCAGTCACTCCTTGGAAACCTTATTCAGTGTTGCTCTGAGTCAGAACCGACTCGATAGCACTTAACAACAACAACAGCAACAACAAGACATTAGGGAGAATTCTGAGGGGAGGAGTAGTAATTGATATCAGAGAGGATGAAATGGTTTTAGAAAAGTTGGATATCTGGGATATCCAATTCTAACAGTCACCTCATAGGGACTAGCCTTATGCTGGTCCTTCTAAAATAAATTATTGATGCAGTTCCAATTTAACAATTTTATTCAAATTGTTTTGTGGCATTGGGTACAATTTCCCCAATGTGTCAGCATTCTCTTTAATTCTTGTTCTATGCCCATTTGTCTGATTTCCTTGGCCTTCTCATCTTTGCTTTTGAATAAATATTGACCATTTGGTCTCATTGTGAATTTCACAAGAAAGCACATTCCTCACAAATGATATTATTTACTTTATAAACCGATCTGTTATTTGACTGAAAGGTGACCTTTGGGAGTGGTTTCAGTTCCAACTTAAAAGTGTATCTTAAGGCAGTAGTCTCAAGGGTTCCTCCAGTCTCTATCAGTCCAGCAAATCTTCACCTTTTATAGGAATTTGAATTTTATTCTACTTTTTTCCCTCCTTTTATCTGGAAGCTTCTATTGTATCCTTGGTCAGAATGGCGGGTAGTGGTATCTAGACACTACCTAGTTCTGCTTTCAAGGTAGAGGAGGCTCTGGCTCAGGTGGGCTAGTTTCTTCTTTGAGTCTTTTCCCTCCTACATTCTCTTTTGTGGAGTTGGAATGTTTTAAAACTCTTCATTCATTTTTCCAACTTCCTTCCCAGGAAGTTCATATTACTTCATTATCATCCCCCACAGCAATCTATGACATCACCTATTTCACTGCATTGTAAATGATGCAATGTGTTTGTTAAGCAAAACATAACAAAACAAAAAACTCTCCACCAAATTCATGGATGAAGAATGGTATTTAGCCAGTCATCGCTTTAAAAAGCAAATATGAATGCAATCCCTTCAATGTTCTCAGGATCAGGTCCAAACTCCTGTCATGGCATTCAGGGTCCAACAAGGTCACAGCTAGCTGATAGAAAGGTTTGTGTGTCTCTCACATTTGGGCTGGGAACTGCTGACAGCTGGATGTTCTCTTCAATACCTTTGGTGTACCTATGCTGGGTCTGTTTCTGACCAACAAAGGAAGCAGGAAGAGAACCTGAGAAGGAAACTGAAGGCCCATGCAGCCAGGGATCAAGAGAGCGGGGTTGCAGATAGAAGGCCAAGCCCAGCTCTCCCATCATATATACAGGTGGTGGCACTGAACACAGAGGATTGCAGAGAATGGAAGTGCTCTGTGAGTGTGACTCAGAATTGGCTTCCTTGAAGTCTTCATTAAGTCCTTCATTAAGGAATGCTGGAAGGAGGCAGAGAAGCAGGATGGGCAGGTATGGCAGGACCCCAGGGAGCAAGGCACCACAGGCCTCACCAAAGCTAGGAGAGGCCTAGATGCCAGAAGGGAATACTGGAAGCTGCTGTTGCCACTAAAGTAACATGATGATGCATCAGGTCCTTGGGGCTTTGGGTTATTGGTGTCCAAGGGGCCGGTGAGATCTGGTAAGTGTACACTTTGGCCTTACCCCTCTAAGGAGGCAAGGCCATGCTTTTCTTTTGGGATTGTATCCTGGTTCTACTCAGATCTAGGAAGGATCCCAGTCTGCCATTATCACCTTTACATTAATGTGCTCATATGTTTAGTAAAGAAACATGTGTAGAGTCTGATGTTAGGCAGACCTGTAGCTTGAGACAGAGCGGACCCTGACATTCTCTGCTTCTGGCATAACACTGAAAACATGGCACTAGGAGCAGAGTGAGTGGAGCAAAATGGGGAGGCTTTTTGGTGGAGATGGAGTTTGAGTTCCACCTCAAACCTCAGACAGTATTTTTACCTGTGTAGTTGTATGCTGGGAGGGGGTTACCTTGTAGGTAAAGCCCAGAAGAGGAACAGAGACTGTACATATAGTGGGTACCAAGTCACAAATATAGCTCATGGGTGTGATGTAAGGAGAGAGAATGTAGGGTAGAGGGCTGGGAAGTCCATTAGGCAGAGAAAGTTTGTGGGACCTTGAGTGTCCCATTGAAGAATGTATACTTTATCTAAGAGTAGTGGGAGACACTTAGAGTTCCATTAGGCAATAGCATGTGCTTTTCAAACAAATCTCTCTGGAGGATTAATTGGAAGTCTTGAGGCTAGACTAGAGGCTGTTGGAAAAGCCCAGGAATTGATGCTAAGAGCTGTCCTAGGGCAACGTTAGGGGAAAGTGCAGAGGACCCATTTATGATCTATTTTTGTAGCAGGATAGAGGGACTTTGAATTGCCTTCTGGAGGCTTTCTGGAATGAAGACACCAGCGTCATGAACTTTCTCACTATCCTTCCCTCCCTAAAGGCAAATGATGGCCTCACCTACTAACCTGAGATCCCTGTCAATGGTGAGCTTTGCCCTTCTTCTTCTAGAGATCCAGCTTCTGCTCCACACCTTCCCGGCAGCCTCCTTCACTTCCTTGTTCTTCAAGCTGTAGATGACAGGGTTCAACATGGGGGTGACCACAGCATAGAGAACCATGAAGACTCCATCAGAGATGTGGGGCTCCTTGTTCTTCATGTACACATAGATGACAGCACCACAGAAGAGTACTACCGTCGTCAGGTGTGCTGAGCAGGTGGAAAAGGCTTTGTGGGGCCCTGCAGCTGAGCGTACCCTCAGAATGGAGACCAGGATAAGAGTGCAGGAGAGGCAGATGAGTGTCAGAGGCATGTAAAGCTGCAGAATGCTGCCAGTGAAGCAAGAAGACCTCATTGATTGAAGTGTCACCACATGCCAGCTTCAACACTGCCAGGATTTCAAAGATGAATTGACTGATCACATGGTGGTTGCAGAAGAGCAACCTCATGATAAAGACTGTCTCAGTCACTGACTTGAGGAGGGAGAAGGCAAAACTGACAGTTCATGAGTACAGAGTACTGGAGTAGTGAGCAAATAGCCAGGTAGCAATCAGGCACTCCAAGGAGCCCATGGACAAGCTCAGACACATCTGGAAACCACAGCCAGTAAAGGAGATGATCTTCTGGTTCTACAGGAAGTGGACCAAGGGTGCAAATGAGGATGTGTAGCAAATGTCCAGGATGGAGAGGTTTTCTAGGAAGAAGTGCATGGGTGTGTGCAGGTAGATGTCCCAGCACACTCACTATCACAATGGCTGTGTTCCCCAGGTACCTGACTGAGCACAGTGGGAAAAGCAGGTACACTAGGTCAAGGTAGGCAGAAAGGTTCTTTCAGAAAGAACTGAGACTCCTTTCTTATTGAGTACCTCCATCCTGCAGGGTTTGAAGACACACACGCTGGGAAGAAGGAACAAGGATGCAGAGTTGTGTGAAGTGCCAGAACTTCTTCTGGGAAGATGCAGACTGTTAATTTCTTTTCTAGCTCAATGGCTTTATTCAGTGTGTCTGGCCACCTTGGGCTTCAGTTTATTTATCTGAAAAATATAGAAGATTGATTTCAATCAACATTTCCCTAAGAAAGAGTTACTGTGAAATGTTAGTAGGCAATCTGAAAAATTAATTTAAGGAAACACTGAATTAATCTTAAGTAAGTCAAGCTCTCTACTGCAAGATTTTGTTGTTGTTGTTGTATGTGCTGTGGAGTCGGTTCCAATTCATAGCGACCCTGAACAGGGTTTCCGAGGCTGTAAATCTTTATGGGAGCAGAAAGCCTCATCTTTCTCCCGCGGAACAGCTAGTAGTTTCGAACTCTGACCCTGAGGTTAGCAGCCCAATTCATAACCACTATGCAGGATTTAGAGAGCCTTTAAAATGTCTGTGAGTCTCTAAAGCAGCATAGAGTATGCCGTGCTCTCCAAATCTATTTGATCATGGACCTCCTTTCACAGAACAATATTACTCTTCTTCAGTACCTCCCTTGCATGGCATGTTTCCTTCCTATATTTCTTTCTAATTTATTTCAGAATCAAGCAGTTATTGCATGTATTAACCTGTTGTTGTCAGGTGCCATCAAGTCAGGACCGACTCATAGCGATCCCATGCACAGCAGAACGAAACAATGTCCGATCCTGGGCCAACCTCACTACCGCTGCTACACTTGAGTCCATCAGTGCTGCCACCTGGCCAATCCATCTCGTTGGGGGTCTTCCTCTTTTTCTCTGACCCTCCATCTTACAAAGCATGATATCCTTCTCCAATGACTGTTCCCTCCTGACAATATGTCCAAAGTATGAGAGACGAAGTTTGGCCATCTTGGCCTTAAAGGAGCACTCTTGATGCACTTCTTCCAAAACAGAGCTGTTGGTTCTTTTGGCAGCACATGGCACTTTTAGTATTCTCCTCCAACACCATAATTCAAAGGCATCAATTCTTCTACGATCTTCCTTATTCATTGTCCAGCTTTTGCATCCATATGAGGTTATTGAGAATACCATGGCTTGGGTCAGGTGCACCTTTGTCCTCAAGCTGACATCTTTGCTCTTCAACACTTTAAAAAGTTCCTGTGTAGAGTAGACAAGGATGGGCAGCTTGGACATTGGCTACCCAAAACTGGGGGGGCGGGGGAGCTTCAAAGGCAAGAAGTGACTGGCTTACAAGCTTTCAAGAGGGACCCTAAAGCCAGGGGGCCTGGAGGAAGGCAGAATCTCCAGTGAGTAGTATCCAATCTGTCTAGGCGGAGATGATGAAATGAAATACAGAAGGGTCACTTGTGATACAATAGTGAATGATTGTTGTCAGGACTGATTGTGAGGGTTGGAAATGTAAAGGTAGACATTTTATAGCAAGGAAGGGAGTGATTA
>NW_006408571.1:13103921-13116694 GCF_000296735.1 Chrysochloris asiatica
ATTCTCTGCTTTCAGCCAAGATCCATCGGACATCAGCAATGATATCCCTCGTTCCACGGCCTCTTCTGAATCTAGCTTGAACCTCTGGAAGTTCTCTGTCAATGTATGATTGTAGCCGTTTCTGTACTATCTTTAGCAAAACTTTACTTGCTTGAGATATCAAAGAGATTGTCTGATGATTCCACATTCCGTTGGGTCATTCCGTTGTATTAACCTAGGTGATGGGAAAGGCAATATGTAACAACACTAGTAATATATACTCACTTGGAATTAAAAAAATATATATTGTTTTTCAAATTATTGCATTGTGGTAAAGAATCAAATAAACTTGGCATGAGACAAGGGCATTTGACCTTCCTAACTCCACAAGGAAGGAGAATCACCACCAGCACCATCAGCTGAAGCCTGATTCCTATGAGACAGAGGTCAGACATACTTGTATCCTCTCTCCAACCTTAAAGAAAATTGCTGACACACAACAACAACAATCCTAACAAGAGTGCCATGCTCCTTATTAAAACTATCCAATCCACTTGGTGGGCTGCAAGAACCTCTTGTGCAAAGTCCTACAAAGTCATTTTGTGGAAATTACAAAGACTACAGCTGTTGCCAGCACTCATCTGTCAATTTGTCACATTGTGGTAGTTTGCATGTTGCTTTGATGCTGGAAGCTGTGATACCAATATTTTGTATACCAGTAGAGTCAGCCATGGAGGACAGGTTTCAGTGGAGCTTCCAGACTAAGACAGAGTAGAAAGAAGGAAAGGCAGACAACTTCTGAATGGTTAGCTGCTGAAAACCTTAGGAATAAGAGAACATTGTTGGATATAGTGCCAGAAGATGTAAACATTATGACTAGCAGCAAACACTGTCAGGCTGTGCTGGAAGATGAATCCCTCAGGTTGAAAGACACTTAAAATACCACTGGGAAAGAGTTGCTTCCTTAAAATAGAGTTGACTATAATGGTGTGAATGGAACAAAGCTTTTGAGACCTTCATTTGCTGATGGGGCACAGCTCAAAATGAGAAAAAAGAGCTGCAAAAATCCATTAGTAATCAGAACATGGAATGTACGAAGTATAAATCTAGGAAAATTGAAATCTGTCCAAAATGAAATGGAACATACAGAGATCAATATTCTAGGCATTAGTGAGCTGAAATGGACTATTATTGGCCATTTTGAATTAGGCAACCATATGGTTTACTATGCCAGGAATGTCAAACTGAAGAGGAATGGCATCACATTCATCATCAAATAGAACCGATCAAGATCTATCTTAAAGTACAATGCTGTCTGTGATAGAATAATATCCATACACCTACAAGGAAGACCAGTTAATACCACTATTATGAAAATGTATGCTCCAACCACTAAAGCCAGTAACGATGAAATAGAAAATTATTCCAACTTCTTCAGTCTGAAATTGATCAAACATGCAATCAAGATGCATTGACAATTACTGACTATTGAAATATGAAGCTTAGAAACAAAGAGGAAGGATCAATAGTTGAAAAATACGGCCATGGTTACAGAAATGTTACTGGAGATCACATGATAGAATTTTGCAAGAACAATGACTTTTTCATTACAAATACATTTTTTTTCAATACGATAAAAAGCAACTATACAGATGGACCTTCCCAAATGGAATCAAATTGACTAGATTGGTGAGAACAGATTTGATGCACTAGACACTAATGACCAAAGACCAGAATAGTTGTGGAACGACATCAAGAACATCATACAGGAAGAAAGGAAAAGGTCATTTAAAAGATAAGAAAGACAGAAAAGACCAAAATGGATGTCAGAAGAATGGATGCCTGAAGTTTGCTCTTGAAAAGAAGAAATGAGGAAATAAAAAAGAACTGAACAGAAAAGACAGCTCGGAAAGGCAAAGTAAAGTATTATAATGAAATGTGTAAAGACCTGGAGTTAGAAAACCACAAGGGAAGAACATGTTCAGCATTTCTCAAACTGAAGAACTGAAGAAAGAATTCAAGCCTCAATTAGTAGTATTGAAGGAATATTTAGTCAGTGAAAACTGCATGGATAGCAGTGGAACATAAGCATCAGAATATTGAATATTGAAAAATAATGAAGATCACCAGAATATTGTCAGATACAGTGCAGAAAGTAAGTCCCTCAGGTTAGAAGGCACTCAAAATACAAATGGGGAAGAGCTGCCTTCTTAAAGTAGAGTTGACTGTGATGATGCGAATGGGGTAAAGCTTTTGGGAATTTCATTTGCTGATGGGGCAAACTCAAAATGAAGAGAAACAGCTGGAAACATTCATTAATAATCAGGACATGAAATTTATGAAGTACATTATAGAATTTTGCAAACCAATGACTTCTTTATTTCATATACCTTTTTTCAACAACATTTAAGAGCACATGGACCTCACCAGATGGAATACACAGAAATCAAATTGACTACATCTGTGCAAAGAGACAATAGACAAGTTCCATATCATCAGTCAAAACAAGGCCAAAGACCAACTGTGAAAAAGACCATCAATTGCTCATATGCAATTTCAGGCTGAAGCTGAAGAAAATGAAAATAAGTCCACGAGAGCCCAAATATAACCTTGAACATATCCCACCTGAATTTAGAGATCATTTGAAGAGCAGATTTAATGAATAAGACACTAATGACTGAAGACCAGAGGAGCCATGGGATGACATCAAGAACATCATACAGAAAAAAAGCAAAATATCATTAAGAAGAAAAGAAGGAAAAGACCAAAATGGATGTCAGAAGAGACTCTGAAACTTGCTCTCCAGCAGAGATGCTAAATCAAATGGAAGAAATGAGGAGATAAAAAAGTTGAACAGAAAATTTCAAAGGACTCTTGAGAAGACAAAGTTAAATATTATAATTAAATGTGCAAAGACCTAGAGCTAGAAAACCAAAAGAGAAGAACACACTGAGCAGTTTTCAAGCTGAAAGTTTTTCTGGCTTTCTCCACTTTCAGCCAAGATCCATTCAATGTCAGAGATGATATCCCTACTTCCACGTCCTCATCTGATTCTGGATTGAATTTCTGGAAGCTCCCTGTCAATGTACTGCTACTATTATTTTTTAATTATCTACAGCAAAATTTTATTTGCATGTGATATTAATTATATTGTTCAATTTCCACATGTCATTGGGTCACCTTTCTTTGGAGTGAGCATAATATGGATCTTTTCCAATCATTTGGTCAGGTGGGTATCTTCCAGATTTCTCGGTATAGATGAGTCAGCACCTCCAGTGCTGCATTAATTTGTTGAAAGATTTTCATTTATATTTTGTCAATTCTTGGAGACTTGTTTTACACCAATGCCTTCAAAGCAGCTTGGATTTCTTCCTTCAGTACCACCAGTTCTTGATTATATGGTACCTCTTGAAATGATCAAATGTCAACCAATTTTTTGGTACCGTGACTCTGTGTATTCTTCCGTCTTCTTTTGATGCTTCCTACATCATATAATAGGAGTCCTGGAGTAGCACTGTGGGTTAATGCGCCAGACTGCAAAGCCATTTGAACTGCAAGGTTGGCGGTTCAAGCTCCCCAGCTGCTCCTTGGAAACCTGATACAGGGTCGCTGTGGGTTGGAACCAACTCAACGGCATTTCGCAACAACAACACATCATATAATATTTTGCGCATTTGTTGTTGCTATTGTTAAGTGCCTTGGAGTCAGTTCTAACTCATAGCAACCCTATATAGTGTTTCTGAGGAGTGACTGGTAGGTTTGAACCACCAACCTTTTGATTAGCAGTCCCGTGTTTATCCTACAGTGCCACGCTAGGACTCAATTTTGCCATTGTTGTTGTTATTGTTAAGTGCCATTGAGTCAATTCCAACTCATAGCAATGCTGTATAGGGTTTCCAAGGAGCAGCTGGAGGGTTTGAACCACCAACCTTTTGATTAGCAGCCCAGTGCTTATTCTACAGAGTCACACCAACATAGAATCTTTCAATATTTCAACTCGAGGGTTGAACTTTTTCTTTAGTTCTTTCTGCTTGAGAAATGCTGTGTGTGTTCTTCCCTTTTGGTTTTATAACTTTATGTCTTTGCACATTTCATTATACTACTTTACTTTGACTTCTCAAGCTGCTCTTTGAAATGTTCTGTTCAGCCATTTTGTGTCTTCATTTTTTCCATTTTCTTTAGCTTCTCTACATTAAAGAGCTAGGTTCAGTGGTCCTTCTGACATCCATTTTGGTTTTGTCTTCTTTCCTTGCTTTTCTTTATCCAGGTGAAACTATCACCTGAATATATCTACCTGGTCTAAGCCTTCTTAGTTCGCCCAGTACTCCGTGCAGAGGTCAGGCCTGGAAATCTGCTTCGGAAAGATCTCAGCCTTGAAAACCCTGTGGCGTGTGGTTCTGCTCTGCACACGAGTCTCCATGACTTGGAATCATGTCAGTGACAACTAACAGGACCCGTGCACGTTCTAATCCGAAGACAGGAAATCTTCTTTATTTCTTTTATGATCGTTTTTCCCATGTGCTCTGTTTTCTGCTTCTGCAATGTTTATTTTAGTCATGGTTCTCTAGATACAAGCTTATCTGATTCCCTTAATCTATTCTCCTGCTCACTCTGTGTGTGTGTCTTTTCTTTTTATCTTTTCTTTCTAAATTATAGGGAAGATTCTCAAAGCAGCCTTTCCTGATCTAGTTTTATGCAATTCCTCACCTGTTGCTTGTTGTTTTCATTGCATTTTAAAATTAAGTAATTTTTTAAATTCTGACAGTAAAATGTCCGGTGTGGCATAGTTACCCATATTCATGCTAAGGATTGGCCTTTAGAGTTCTAGTTTGAGTATAAATTAGGGAATTTTAATATTTCTCAGTTTCTTACATTTGAACCCTGTGGTTCAAACCTGAATTGCAGTCCAGTGCTTTATCCCACAGTGCCACACCAGGACTCCATAATAAGAATAGACAGTGCTTTATATTTTTTTATATATCTAGTAATTTTTTTCTCTATTTGCTCATCTTCACAGTGGGACATTGATTTATATTTGTTTCAGGTTGTGATCTGAAATGAGTTTCACAAAAGATTGCTGTTTTTGTTCAATTCCTACTCATAATGACCCTATGCAGGGTAACAGAGGCTGTACATCTTTCCAGGAGCAGAAAACCTCATCTCTCCTACAGAGCAACTGCTGGGCTTAAACAACCTGTGCTTTGGTTAGCAGTCCAGTGCTTAGCCTACAGAGTCACAGCACTCCCTTTATAACAGATTATGTGGATCACTTTCAAGCATCGTGGTTCCAGGCAATGGTGAAAGAAAGAAAGAGATTGTTTATAGTTATTATATTATTATCATTTAGATTTCTAGATTGGGAGGTCTAGCTGGTCATGGGTAGGGTAGGGAGAGATCCTAAGGAGAAGGGAGAAGTTTGCTGCTTTGCAGGGCAACTTCTTTTCAGTATTTGCAGAAACAGCCCAAGTTCCGCTGGAGGAGTGTATCTTGTCTCTTGCTACCAAAATGTCCATGTTATGAACCTCCTGACCAACGTTGCTGCTTTTCTTTCTCAACTAAAAGAAGTCTTTGATTATCTCATTTGGAATTTGTAAGGAAAAAGTTAAATGCATGGTTTCATATTACCTGTAAGTAAAACTCAGAATACTGTAACTTATATTTGGCACGTGGGTCAGAATAGAAAACTGCTTTATTCACAGACTCACCACTAGATGGGGCTACTAATGAACGGGAACAACGCAATTGTCTACGGGGCAATCAAGAACCACTGCAGCAAGTGCAAGCACAGGTTGTGAGCTTGTATAAAGTTTGTATGCGCTTGCGCTTTTATGAATGAATGTGTCCGCACAAAAAGATTAGTGCATGAATCTTCCCAAATAGCAATGTTGGTTTCCAAGCATACACATATGCAAACACATGCATGAGTTTCAGCACCCTGGAAAACATGGGAACAAAGCAACATGATATGAACTTCAAAAAGCTTACCTATCAGCCATGTTCTGGAATCTGTCCCTCGGCTGGGAAGGTTACTTGCAGAGTGTGCAGAAGACCCAACCCTGGAAGAAGAAATATATACATCAGTCCTGTGCAAATCCAATGTCCCGTACAAGCTTTCAAGAAGGTCTCAAAAGGTTGGAAGCTGTAGAGAGCTGGTCTCAGCACCATTCCCCTGAGTGCCCCAAGTTTCTAATAAGATGTCCACATTAGGATATGACCTTCCTGCATCTGTCCAGATGGGAAACACCATATGTTTTCACATGATGATAAACAACTGATTTGAGATTTTTTTTTTTTTTTAATCATGCTAAGAAAGAAACATCTACAAACATCCTTTAATAATCAGATCATGGAATGTACAAAGTATGAATCTAGGAAAATTGGAAATTGTCAAAAATGAAATGGAGCACATAAACATCAATATCTTAGGCATTAGTGAGCTGAAATGGACTGGCATTGGCCATTGTGAATCTGACAACCACATGGTTTCCTATACTAGGAATAACAAACAGAGGAAGAATGCGACAGAGTGATCATCAAAAAGAACATATCAAGATATGTCTTGAAGTACAATGCTTCTGTGATAAGAAAATATCTATATGCCTACAAGGAAAACCAGTTAATTACCACTATTATTCAAATTTACCCACCAACCACTAAAACCAGTGATGATGAAATTGAAGAATTCTACCAACTTCTTCATTAGCAACCTGTGATATGCAGATGATACAACCTTGCTTGCTGAAAGTGAAGAGGACTTAAAATAGTTACTGATGAAGATTAAAGACCACAGTCATCAGTATGGATTGCATCTCAATGTAAAGAAAACAAAAATCCTCACCACTGGACCAATAAACAACATTCTTATCAATGAAGAAAATATTGAAGTTGTCAAGGACTTCATTCTTCTTGGATTAACTATCAATACTCATGGAAGCAGCAGTCAAGAAATCAAACGATATATTGCATTAGGTAAATCTGCTGCACAAGACCTTTTTAAAGTGTTGAAGAGCAAAGATATCAGCTTGAGGACTAAGGTGCACCTGACCCAAGCCATGTTATTTCCAATAACTTCATATGCATGCAAAAGCTGGACAGAGAATAAGGAAGACTGTACAAGAATTGATGCTTTTGAGTTATGGTGTTGGAGGAGAATATTAAAAGTGCCATAGGCTGCCAAAAGAGATCTGTGTTGGAAAAAGTGCAGCCAGAGTGCTCTTTAGGAGCCAGGATGGCCAAACTTCATCTCTCATACTTTGGACATGTTGTCAGAAGGGACCAGTCACTGGAGAAGGATATCATGTTTGGTAAGGTGGAGGGTCAGAGAGAAAGAGGAAGACCCCCAGCGAGATGGATTGGCACAGTGGTAACATCGATGGGCTCAAGCGTGGCAACAATTGTGAGGTTGGCTCAGGACCAGGCAGTGTTTCGTTCTGTTGTGCAGAGGGTTGCTATGAATTGGCACTGAGTTGTTGGTACCTAACAACAACCAACTTCTTCAGTCTCAAATAGATCAAACATGCAATCAGTATGTAATGGTAATTACTGGAGATTGGGATGTAAAGCTTGGAAACAAGAAGTATCAGTAGTTGAAAAATATGACCTTGGTGATAGAAACTATGCTGAGATCACATGACAGAACTTTACAAGACCAATAACTTCTTCATTGCAAATACCTTTTTAAAGCAATGTAAAGACAATTACACACATGTACCTCACCAGATGGAATACACAGAAATCAAATTGACTACATCTATGGAAAGAGATAGTGAGGAAAACTCCATATCATCAGCCGAAACAAGGCCAGGGGCAGACTATGGAACAGACCATCAATTGTTCATATGCAAGTGCAGGCTGAAGTTGAAGAAAATGAAAACAAGTCCATGAGAGCCAAAATATAACCTTGAACATATCCCACCTGAATTTAGAGATCATCTCAAGAACAGATTTGATGTATTAAACACTAAAGCCAAAGACCAGTAGAATTGTGGGATAACATCAAGAACATCATACAAGAAGAAAGCAAGAAGTCATTAAGAAGACAAGAAAAAAGGAAAAGACCAAAATGGATGTCAGAAGAGACTCTGAAACTTGCTCTCCAGCAGAGCGATGATAAAGCAGATGGAAAAAATGAGGTAAAAGAGCTGAATAGAAAATTTGAAAAGGCAGCTCAAGAAGACAAAGTCAAAATTATAATGAAATGTGCAAAGACCTGGAATTAGAAAAACAAAAGGAAAAACCATGCTCAGCATTTATCAAGCTTAGGGAACTTAAAAAAAAAATCCAAGCCTCAACTTGCAATATAAAGGATTCTACAGGCAAATTATGGAATGATGCAGAAAGCATCAAAAGGAAATGGAAAGAATACAGAGTCACTGTACCATAAGAAATGGACATTGTTCAACCATTTCAAGAGGTAGCATATGATCAAGAGCTAATGATACTGAAGGAAGAAGTCCAAGTCCATTGAAGGAATTGGCAAAGAACAAGGCACCAGAAATTGATGAAATATAAATCTAAATCTTTCAACAAACTGAGGCAACACTGAAGGCACTCACTCATTTATGCCAAGAAATTTGGAAGACAACTACTTGGCCAACTGATGGAAAGAGCTCAATATTTGTGCCCATAACAAAGAGAGGTGACACAACAGAATGCAGAAATCATTGTGTAATATCATTAATATCACGTGCAAGTAAAATATGCTAAAGATAATACAAAAACTGCTACGACCATACATTGACAGAGAACTTCCTGAGGTTCGAGCTAGATTCGA
Organism: Chrysochloris asiatica; assembly: GCF_000296735.1. Taxonomy (NCBI): domain Eukaryota; kingdom Metazoa; phylum Chordata; class Mammalia; order Afrosoricida; family Chrysochloridae; genus Chrysochloris; species Chrysochloris asiatica. The sequence continues at coordinate 13,112,674 of NW_006408571.1, forward strand.
ATGAGGATGTAGAACCAGAGATAGCATTGCTGATGTAAAATGGATCTTGGCTGAAAACAGAGAATACCAGAAAAATGTTTAATTGTGTTTTACTGACTATGCAAAGGCTTTCAGTTGTGTAGATTGTGACAAGCTATGGACAACATTGCAGAGAATGAGTATTCTGGAACACTTAATTGTGCTCATGAGGAATCTGCACATGGACGAAGAGAAGGGAATGGTTTAAAATTAGGAAAGGTGTGCACCAGGGTTGTATTCTTCCACTATACTTACTCAATATATATGCTGAACAAATAATCTGAGAAGCTGGATTATATGAAGAAAAATGTAGCATCAGGTTTGGAGGAAGACTCATTAATAACCTGCGATATACAGATGATACAACCTTGCTTGCTGAAAGTGGAGTTAAAATACTTACTAATGAAGATCAAAGACCACAGCCTAAGGTATGGCTTGCACCTCAATGTAAAGAAAACAAAAATTCTAACCACTGGACCAATAAACAACATCCATATAAAGGGAGACAAGATGGAAATTGTCAAAGACTTCATTTTGCTTGGATCAGCCATCAACACTCATGGAAGCAGCAGTCAAGAAATTAAATGATGTACTGTGTTAGGCAAATCTGCTTCACAAAACTTCTTTAAAGTGTTGAAGAGCAAAGATGTCAGTTTGAGGACTAAGGTGTGTCTGACCCAAGCTATGGTATTTTTAATAACCTCATATGCATATGAAAGTTGGACAGTGAATAAGGAAGACCGTAGAAGAATTGATGATGTTGTTGGAGCTGAATATTAAGAGTACCATGGACTGCCAAAAGAACAGACCAATCTGTGTTGGAAGAAGTACAGCCAGAATGTTCTTGGTAGCCTGGAGGGCCAGATTCCTTCCGTCTTTCATAATTTGGACATATTATCAGGAGGAACCAGTCCCTGGAGAAGGATATCATGCTTGGTAAAGTGAAGGGTCAGAGAAAAAGAGGAAGACCCCCCAACAAGATGGATTGGCACAGTGGCAGCAGCAACAGACTTAAATGTACCAACAATTGTGGAGTTGGTGCAGGTCCGAGCAGTGTTTCATTCTGTGGTGCATCCGGTCGCTATGAGTCGGTATCAACTTGATGGCACCTAACAACAAAAATAACAAAGAGAGAATCTTAGTAGTCTCCTACTTAAACTTAAGAAATACAAAAGTCTTGTGTGGGTGGTGGTAGGGGGATCTTCATAGCCACACACCCTCTTCCCACTTATCTCAGTGGAGAAGCCTCCAGCTGCTCTCAGTCCCTTGCTCTGAGTACCCAACCCCCTGCCCATGGATTTTTGTTGTTGTTGCTGCTAAGTGCCATTGAGTAGGTTCCGACTCATATCGACCCTGTATAGAGTTTCTGAGGAACAGCTAGTGAGTTTGAACTGCCAACCTTGTGGTTCAAACCAACCTTGTAGTCTAGTGCTTATTATCCTACAGTACCACACCAGAACTATGTTGTTGTTGATAAGTGCTGTTGAGTTGGTTCTGACCCATATCAACCCGATATAGGATTTCCTAGGAGTGGCTGGTGAGCTTGACCTGCCAACCTTGCAGTTCAAACTGATTTTGCAGTCCAGCACATTAAACCACAGGACTTAGCGTTTGGTTAATTACCTACTATAGAGAACAGCCCACCAAACTGGGGACCTTAGGTACATTCCTTGCCTGTTCTAGTCTAATTTCCCCATGTGTCAGAGAGAAGTTGGTCTGGGTGATTCCCAGGAACCCTTTGTGCTGACTGAGGGGGTGTGTGAATCTGCAGGCTGTACAGCCCTGCCCCAGCCTCCAGCAGTGAGTGTGGAATGGAAGCTTCATCAAGTTCCCAAGAAAGACAAGGTTCCTCATTACAGCAGGCTTCCCTCATAATAGTTCCCTAGGGAAGGTAACTGAGCTCTGGGGGACCCCGAAATCTGCAGGAGGGAGTTCTCACTGCAGCATCATTAAAAGTTCAAGTGGCATCCCCAGAGGGCATGGAGATTCCCCAAGATTCATTAGACCCACTGCCCCCTGAGCCCAATTTGGTTGAAGGAAATGTTTAGTCTTTAATCCAGAAAAGTTTTTCTCTAAACATTTGAGCCTCACTGAGAGAACTTGGTCTGAGATAGAGGTCACAGGAGCAGAGACATATCTAAGGTATGTCATTGTTGTTGTTAAGTGCCTTCCAGTCAGTTGTAACCCATTAGTGACCCTGTATAGGGTTTCCAAGAAGTGGTTGGTGAGCCTGAACCACCGAGGTTGTAATTCAAACAACCCTGCAGTCCAGCACATTCACCTACAGTGCCACACCAGGACTCCTATCCAAGTGTGGCAGGTATGATAACATGTGCCCTGGGCACCAGTTAAAGTGGGGAGGGCACTACTGAACAGATTCTATTAACTCTGTTCAGCCCAAGGACATCCAGAGGTGTAGGGGGGCACGGGAGGGGGGGGCACTTGACCACAGGTGCAAGTCCAAAAGGGGCCAGAATGAGATGCTGAATGACACTCCAAAGCGACACAAATATGAAAGGTGCCTGACTGAAGCAGGTGGACAAGAAGGGGAAAAGCATTTTGCTGTTGCCACTGTCAGCATCCATTCATCTTGAAAGTGAGGTTCTTATACCACTGCAAGGGGCACAGTATCAGTGCTTAGCATAGGCGCTATTGTCCACAGACAAGCCTCTGCATGGGAGCCCTACACTGTCAGAGAAGGAAGGGTCCTGGAGGTCCCTCTTGTGCTGGGATCTGTACACACGAAGGAACAGCCTTGGTCAGGGGAAGGGGTTTGCCCAAGGACAAGCAGTGGAGTTGGTGCTGGAGCTCAGAGAGCTCAGAGGAGTTGGAGCAGGTGCCATAAACATCCCACAGGTGGTACAGCGATGACCACACACCCAGGAAGGAACCTAGAGGGAGAAGCGGGGGACTCAGCCAGGAGTGAACTGGGGGTCTATGTGTCGGGTACCCAGGAGCTGAGTTGGGATTCTGAAGAGGCCCCGCCACATGTGAGGAAGTCCTTCAGGAACAGCCCAGCCAGTCCCCAGCAGAAAGGATTGCCCATGGGGAAAATGAACATCTGTACCTGAGCAATGAACAGGCCTCGACAGACTCCGGTCTATGATGATCCAAGAAGCCTCCAGGATCAGGAGAAGAAGAGGAGTGGATGACTGCTCAGGGCTTGCACACTCTGGTTTTCTGGAATTTCCGGCAGGAATGACATGTTATAACTGTTTGACAAGGACAGAAGGAGCCAGGAGCTGCTGTTTACAGAGGCCCCTGTAGCAAACTCTGAAATTTCACCCCCACAGACACATAATGACTGTCCAGGGGCAATATCTAAATTGTGCTCCATCCCACCACACTCCAGCACTCAGGGGCAATCTCTCAGCTAGACCTCCACCAATTTCAACATGAGTAAGTGTTGATGGTGGCTACCAGTCAGCAGAAATGCCATATCCCTTCTTGTCCAGAAGCCTCAGTAGGGCGTTTTCATGTTTATGATGCCTCATAATGTTATTACACGCCTTATCTGGGGTACCTTTGATTTGCACCTTGGGAGCAAGTATTCCACTCTGCCCACTTCCATTCTCCATATGCCTCTTTGTCTACCATGCTTGAAGAGGAGATTAGCTCTTACAGGGTTAATAGAAATGCTCAATGGTGCCACCTTTAGGGCACTAGTCACCTGCCATACCTTAGCGATGTTGTTGTTAAGTGCCATCAAGTCCGTACCGACCCATAGTGACCTGATGCACAGCAGAAGGAAACACTGCCTGATCCTGGGCCAACCTCACTATTGTTGCCACGCTTGAGTCCATCGATGCTGCCACTTAGCCAATCCATCTCGCTGGGGGTCTTCCTCTTTTTCTCGGACCCTCCACCTTACCAAATATGATATCCATCTCCAGCGACTGCTCCCTCCTGACAATATGTCCAAAGTATGAGACACAAAGTTTGGCCATCCTGGCCTCCAAGGAGCACTCTGGCTGCACTTCTTCCAACACGAATCTGTTGGTTC
>NW_006408571.1:13118744-13125139 GCF_000296735.1 Chrysochloris asiatica
TTCTTCTGGTCTTCGGTCTTTAGTGTCTAATATATCAAATCTGTTCTTCAGATGATCTCTAAATTCAGGTGGGATATATTCAAGGTCATATTTTGGCTCTCGTGGGCTTATTTTCATTTTCTTCAGCTTCAGTTTGAATTTGCATATGAGCAATTGATCGTCTGTTCCACAATCTGCCCTTGACCTTCTTTTCACTGATGATATGGAACTTTTCCATTATCTTTTTCCATAGATGTAGCCAATTTGATTTCTATGTATTCCATCTGGTGAGGTCCATGTGTATAGTCATCTCCTACGCTGTCTAAAGAAGGTATTTGAAATGAACAAATCATTGATTTTGCAGAATTCCATCATGCAATCTCCAATATCATTTCTATCACCAAGACCATATTTTCCAACTACTGATCCTTCCTCTTTCCTCCCAATCAATACTAATGATCAGTACATCTTGACTGCATGTTTGATCAATTTCAAATTGAAGAAGTTGGTAGCATTCTTCTATTTCATCCTCACTGGCTCTAGTGGTTGGTGCGTAAATTTAAATAATAGTGGTATTAACTGGTCTTCCCTGTTGGCGCATGGATATTATCCTATCACAGACAGCATTATACCTCATGACTGATCTGGATATGTTCTTTGTGACGATGAATGCAACACAATTCCTCTTCAATTTGTCATTCCTGACATAGCAAACCATGTGATTGTCAGATTCAAAATGACTAAAACCAGTCCATTTCAGCTCACTAGTGCCTAAGGTATCAATGTTTATGCGTTCCATTTCATTTTTGACAATTTCTAATTTTGCTACATTCATACTTCGTACATTCCATGTTCCAATTATGAATGGTTGTTTACAGCTGTTTCTCTTCATTTTGAGTTGTGCCCCATCAGCAGATGAAGGTCCCGTGGACTTTACTCCCACAGGCTTTACTCCATTCACGTCATCAAGGTCAACTCCACTTTGAGGAGGCAGCTCTTCCCCAGTCACATTTTGAGTGCCTTCCAACCTGAGGGGCTCATTTTCCGGCACTATATTTGACAGTGATTCTCTGCTATTCATAAGGTTTTCAGTGACTAAATATTTGGATGTAATTCATCACTCCTTCTTCCTCGTGTGTCTTCATCTGGAAGCTCATCTGAAACCTGTCCACCAAGGGTGACCCTGCTGGTATTTAAAATACTGGTGGAATATCTTCCAGAATCACAGCAACTCGCAAGCCACCACAGTATGACAAACTGCCAGAAGAGTGGTGGACCTTAGCTATGCCTCTAGTTATTTAAGTCTAGTTGAGACTGTTGAACTGGTTACCAGAAAGCTGAGACTTGGGCTTGGTGGCCTCTAACTACCTCCCTTCACACCTTGGGGCTGAACCCCAGTCCCAATTGCCTTCCAGGTTGTTCAGACTCCCTGGATAAAGAAAATCATCCTGTGGTGCCTTAAGCAATTCATTTATCAGAAGCTGACTCTTAATCCTGGGAGACTTTGTTGACTGCTCTACACAGAGCCACAGTACTCAGATGACAAGATCACTTAGCTCAAACTCCATGGCAAATTATAAATTCAAATATTTGCCAGGAACTGGTTTAAACGCTTTATGTATATCAACTTGATTAATCCTCACAAAACCTTGTGAGGTGGGTCCCATGATTAGCAACTTTACAAATGAGAAAATGGAGACACAGAAAAGTTAAGTAACTTGTGCACACTCACAGAGCTCATGGTCCTGTGGTTCCAGGATCCAGGCTCTTAATCGCTGGCTACCCTGTCTCTTGAAGAGGAGAGAACCATAGTCCAGAGGCTGTTCCCTCAGCCAGCAGCAAAGCTGAAGGGACCAAGACCTTATATCTCCAGACACAGGGCTCTTCTCCCAACAAAGCTCAGTCTGACAGTGCCTCCCAAGGCCTCTGTACCGCCCCCCTGCCGGCCTCCCCAGAGTTAATAGCTGAGTGGCCTCGCCCTTTGGCCCACAGTTCCAGTCCAAACAGGCTGCTCCCACATTCCAGGGCTGCTCTCCAGCCTGCAGGAGCTGAGACAACAGGTCAGTGGCTGAACTGAGCTATGCAGGGAGACTGCTAACGGGAAGGAAGCAGCAAGAAGGCACCGAGCAGAGACCGGAATGTCTAGCACGCAGATGCTAGGCCTCCTGGGGAGCACAACCCTTGTGGGTTTGATTATAGGTGCTGCTGTGGCCGTTCTGCTGTTGCTGCTGCTGCTGGTCACCTGCCTGTATCATGGTCAGCAGGAAAACGATGTGGAGAGAAACCGCCCAGCTGCAGGGGTAAACCGAGTCTTATGGGCTGGGCCCTGGCTCTTGCGTGGCCGGGGCCACATGGGACACCTTCACCATGCCCATCGTCCTGGCCATGTGTCTCGCATGCCCCATGCTGGCCTCCACCACCACCACCACCACCGGCACCACTCTCCACACCATCTCCACCACCACCACCCTCACCGAGGTCACCGATGATGCCTGTGGGTGGCTGCTGCTGCCTCCCCTGCTGTCACCAGGACAAGTAGAGCTGGAACTTTCAGTGCAGAAGGACGTCTCCCTGTGGTGAATGCCGGTATTGTGAGCTGAGTCCTTTCAGGCTTCCTGTGCATATTATGCCCCAATGTACCATGGAGGCAGAGAACTGAGGAAACCTGGGTGGTGCTTCGACACTGGAGGATTATGGAGGACAGGGGATGGACGCCCCCTGTGACTGTAACTCTCAGTGGACACCACAATTAACAAGCATGCAAAGAATTCAGTGTACCAATGCATGCAGACACATGTGTGGACGGAAAACTCTCTGCAAAGTGCAAAGTGTCTTTGGACTTCCTTATTAGGCAGCTGAAATCTCTGGCCAGAAGGTGTAGTTGAGCTGAGCCCTGGAAATGCCCTTTGTAATTGAAAGAAGGCACAGCCAATTCACTGGCCCCTTTAAGACATGAAAATAAAAATCACAAAGAAGCTTTTGTGAACAGGCTCTTGATTGCAACATGGGTAGAAACTCAGGAGATAGGAGGCCTGTGGTCTGTATCCCCCTGGGGCCTCCCTCTTCCTTCTGATGGGAACAAGATTTCTTCTCCAGGCCTTTTGTCTCCAGCCAGTGGCTGCTGGTGCCAGTATGAGGCAGTAGGAATGGGAGGGAGGGGGAAGAGTTCTTTACACTGTTCCGGTAGCAACAAGATAAGTAAGGTAAGCACTGGCTTACTTGTGTTTTCTTACTAATCTGTAATGAACAATTCAAATCACTAAAGAACAGTAAGTAAACACAAGTAAGCCCATGTTTACCTTGTTTACTGCATATTCTGCCCCTTCCAGATTGTAAATTTGAAAAGAGGTTTTGATTCTATAGGAAGATGCTGTGGGGTTGAGAGAGAAAGATGCCAGCCAGACCTAGAAGCAAAATCTTTGTTGTAGTGAAATTGCCCACTGAAGATTAGTAACTAAGCACAAGTAAGCCTGTGCTTACCTTGCTTATTGGGTAATCCAACAATGTATTAGGATTAGCTCCTTGTGAAACTTGCTGGGTGGCCTTACAGAGTACTTGCCTTCCCTGGATCTCAGTCTCCTTCCTTCCCTAAAATGGAATTTGTAACAGTCTCCTCACCAAAGCCCGGAGACATGCTCCCAGATTTCCCATGAATGGCTGGTGAAATCCCACAGTGAGGAAGGAAGCCTCCTCCTGGGGCCTTCAGCCTGTGCCTGTGAGCTAGGGTGGGAGGGGGAGGGGGAGAGGCAGAGACCACAGAGGCTGTGGGGAGGGGGAGCCAAAGGCCTGATGACTCACTGGAACAGAATGTCCTGTTTCCGTTCGCAGCGGATTTTCTGTGAGGGCTTGGGAGGAGTGAGGGGGAGAGGGAGGCAAATTCACATTTCTGGGGTGGGAAAATGGACCATAGGTCCCTACGTGTTGTTGATTGTATCTCTGCAGTGTCCTTCAAACCCTCCTCACTTTCTCCATCTCTGTGCTCAGCCTAGCTCAGTCTTCATCCCCCAGCCTGGATTCCTGCCAAAAGCTCCTCAGGACCTGTCCACCAGGCCCTGATCTTTTTGTTCCTTTTTAAACAGTTTGTGTGTTCACTATTCATTTATTTAAACGTTTTCTTATAATTTGGGTACACATTCACAGAGTAAGTTGGTTTTCCATTTAACAATTCATACATATTTAACCTGTGGCCTTGACTGAATTCCCCTCAGTTTAACAGTCCTCTTCTTCCTCCCTGTGTTGGTTATTTCCACTCTTTTCCTGCCTTGAGATTTATCCCTGGGCAAACACTACCTTTTTAATTTCCTATAGTAGGTTGTTCTAAGGAGTATGTACTGCCCTGGAGTTACTGTTTATTGTATAGGCCTGTTTACTGGTCTAGTCCACTTTCCAATTATTAATGGATGTTGCAGCTGTTTCTTCTCATTTTGAATTGTGCCCCAACAGCAAACGAAGGTCTTGAAAGCTTTGTTCCATCCACATCATTAAGGTTAATTCTGCCTTGAGGCGGCAACTCTTTTCCAGTCATATTTTGAGTGCTTTCCACCCTGAGGGACTCATCTTCTGGCAATACATCTGACAATGTTATGCTGCTATTCATAAGGTTTTCAGTGACTAGCCATTCAGAAATGGTCGATTTCTCCTTCTTCCTAGTCTGTCTTAGTCTGGAAGCTCCACTGAAATTTACCCACTATAGGTGACCCTGCTGGTATTTAAAACACCCATGGCATAGCTTCCACCATAACAGCAACACACAAGACATCACAGTACAACAAACTGATGGACAAGTGGTGAAATGTACAAAATAATTAGAACATGGAATGAACAAAATATGAATCTAAGAAAATTGTAAGTTGTCAAATTAAAATGGAACACACAAAGATCCATATCTTTATTACGCAAGCATTAGTGAGCTGAAATGGAATGGTATTGGCCATTTTGAATCAAATAATCATATGATTTACTATGCCAATAATGACAAATTGAAGAGGAATGGCATTACATTCATCATCAAAAAGAACATTTTGAAATCTATCTTGAAGTACAATGCTACCTGTGAAAGGATAATATCCATATGCCTACAGTGAAGACAGACTTCACTATGGGTTGCATCTCAATGTAAAGAAAACAGAAGTCCTCACAACTGAACCAATAAATAGCATCATGGTAAATGGAGAAAAGATTGAAGTTTTCAAACATTTCATTTTACTTGGATCCACAATTAGCACTCATGGAAGCAACAGTCAAGAAAACAAACAACATACAAGGCAATTTGCTGCACCTACCTCTTTAAAGTGGTTTTAAAAAACAAAAAAGGCAAAGAGATCAGTTTGAGAACTAAGGTGCACCTGATCCAAGCCAAGGTATTTTCAGTCTCCTCATATGCATGTGAAAGTTGGACAATGAATAAGAAAGACCATAGAAGAATCAATGCATTTGAATTGTCATGTTGGAGAATAATTTTTAAAGGATCATGGACTGCCACAAGAACAAATAAATCTGTGTTGGAAGAAGTATACAGCCAGATGGTCCTTTGAAGCTAGGATAGCGAGACTTCATCTCTCATTCTTTAGGCATGTTATCAGGAAGCACAGGTCCCAAGAGAAGGACTACATGCTTGGTCATGTACCAACCTAAACAAAATGGAGTCAGTCTAGTCAATAGGTATCAAATGAATGTTATGAAGAAGTTTAAAAATTAGCTAATATGACCTTATGGTCCTAGAAGAACAGAACAAGGAGAGTAAAATGTGTTTAAACCCACCCAGATTAAGCAGTGCTTAAACCCATTTAGGATTAAGCAGCTGAGACCCTAAAGATAGAATGTTTGAGGAAGTTTATTGATGTATTGTTTCCTTTTCCAAAGAATGCTACCTTGATATTAAAATAGATTGTGTACATCCAAATGTAATTTACCCTATACAATGTGCCTGCTCTTCATAATGGACAGGGAGGTCCTGGGAAATTATTTTCTCCATCCTCCAGACAGCTGGCTTTCTGTAAATAAAGCTTGGGTTAGATCTCTCCCCATCTCTGTGATTGACTATAGTGAAGGCGGCAAACCCTCATTTCAGTTTGGCAACATTTATTTCCATGGACAGTAGGTGAAAACGATGAAGAACCCCAATGAAACGGACTCAAACACAATAATTGTGAGGATGGCAAAAAACAGGGTAGTGTTTCATTCTGTTATACATCGTGTCACTATGAGTCAGAACTGAGTCAATGGTACCTAACAACAACAACACAAAGAAGTACAGTTAACACAATATTATTCAGATTTACACAGCAACCACTAATGACAGTGATGATGTAATTGAAGAATTCTACCAACCTCTTCTGTCTGAAATTGATCAAACATACAATTAAGATGCATTGACAATTACTGATGATTGGAATGTGAAAGTTGGAAACAAAGAA
>NW_006408571.1:13126309-13127592 GCF_000296735.1 Chrysochloris asiatica
TTATAGCTAAGAAATTTGCACAACTTAGCTTCCTATTGTGTTTGTTGTTAGGTCCCATCCAGTGGGCTCCTGATTAGTAACAACTCTATGCATAACAAAAGGAAACACTCCCTGGTTCTGCAGGATGTTTGGCTCAAATGTCACAATCCTCACTGATGTTATGCTTGAGCCACTGCCTCCATGCCAATCCATCTCCTTGGGGTCGTCCTCTTGCTCAATGACCCTTGAGTTGCCAAGCATGATGTCATTCTCCAGGAGCTGATCCCTCCTGATAACATATTAGGATATTGATATCTTTTTTCTTGAACACTTTAAAGAGGTCTTGTGGAACATTTCTTGTGGCACATACCATTTCTTTAAGTACAGCAGATTTGCTAATGCAATGCGTCTTTGGTTTCTTGGCTGCCACCTGAGTACTGACTGTGGGTCCAAGTAAAATGAAGTCTTTGACAACTTCAGTCTTTTCTCCATTTATCATGATGTTATTTACTGGTCCAGTTTTTGATGATTTTTGTTTCTTTTACATTGAGGGACATTCTTTTCCATTGAAGGCTGTGACCTTTGTGACCTTTGATCTTCATCAGTAAATGTTTTAAGTCTTCTTTGTTTCCAGCAAGTAAGGTTGTATCATCTGCATATCGCAAGTTGTTAATGAGTCTTCCTCCAATCCTAATACCATGTTCTTCTTCATATAATCCAACTTCTTAGACTATTTGCTCAGAATACAGATTGAAGACATATGATGAAAGTATGGTGAAAGAATACAGCACCTTTCCTGATTTTAAACCATCTAATTAGCCTTTTGTTCCGTTTAAACAACTGCTTCTTGGTTTATGTACATGTTCCTCATGAGTACAATTAAGTGTTCTGGAATACCCATTCTTTGCAATGCTACTCAGAGCGTGTCATAATCCACACAGCCAAAAGCCTTTGCATAGTCAATAAAGCACAAGTAAATACATTTCTGGTATGCTCTGCTTTCAGCCAAAATCCATCTATTGTCAGCAATGGTAATCCTAATTACACGACCTCTTCTGAATCTGGCTTGAATTTCTGTCAGTTCCCTGTTGATGGACTGCTGCAGTTGTTTTTGAATTATCTTCAGCAAAATTTGACTTGTGTGTGATATTAATGATACTGTCCAGTGATTTCCACATTCCACTGGGTCACCTCTTTTTGGAATGGGCACACATGGATCTCTTCCAATTAGTTGGCCAGGTAATCAAATTTCTTGACATAGATGAATGAGCGCCTCCAGTGCTTCATGAGATTTTGCTCCCTAG
>NW_006408571.1:13131067-13148012 GCF_000296735.1 Chrysochloris asiatica
TTTTTTATGTTGATCTTATATCTTGTTACCTTACAGACTCCTTCTATTAGTTGCAGTAGTTTTCTTGATGCATATTTGTGATTTTCTATGCAGCTCATATCATCTGAAAATAGAGATAGTTTTGCTTTCCCTTGCTAATTTGGATGTCTTTTATTTCCCTTTTTTGCTCTGACTAGGACTTCCAATACAATATTGAATAAGAGTAATGATCTAGGACATCCTTGTCTGTTTCTCTTTTGCAAGGGGAATGCTTTCAGTCTCTTTGCATTGAAAATAATGTTGACTGTATGTTTGTGTATATGCCTATAAGTATTCTGAGAAGCTTTCCTTCTATTCCTATTTTGCTAAGTGTTTTAATCAAGAATGAGTGTTGGATTTTGTCAAGTGTCTTTTCTGAAATGATTAATGTTAGCATATAATTATTTTCCTTTGTTTTATGTATGTGGTGGATTACACTGATTTTTTTCCAAATGTTGAATCATCCTTGAATACTTGATATAAATTTCACTCGGTCATGATGCATTATTATTTTTTTTTAATGCTGTGAGATTCTGTTGACTAGGCTTTTGTTGAGAATTTTTGTATCTGTGTTCATGAGGGATATTGGTTTCTAATTTTCTTTTTGTGTGTGTGTGTGGTATCTTTGCTTGATTTTGATATCTGAGATATGCTTGCTTCTAAAAATGAGTGTAGGAGTATTTCATCCTTTTCTATATTCTGGAATTGTTTGAGTAAAATTGGTGGGGGGGAGGGGAGTTTTCTTTTATGACCTTTTCACTTTCTTCTTTTATGAAGGTTGTGTTCAAATTTCCTACTGCAGATGGTGTTAGCTTGGGTATTGTTGTTGTTACCTGCCACTGAGTCAGCACCAACTCATAGCAACCCTATGCACAACAGAACAAAACACCACCTCGTCCTACACCAATATCACATTCATTGCTAAGCTTGAGACCATTGGTGCTGCCACTGTTGGGCATCTTTCTCTTTTTCTTCCACCTCCCACTTTACCTAGCATGATATCCTTCCCTAGGGACTGGTCCCTCCTGACAATATGTCTGAAGTATGAGAGACGAAGTCTGGCTATCCAAGTGTCCAAGGAGCATTCTGGCTGTACTTCTTCCAACACAAATTGGTTTGTTCTTTTGGCAGTCTATGGTACTTTTAATAGTTTCCTCCAACACTGTAACTCAAATCAATTCTTCTACTGTTCTCCTTATTCAGTGTCCGACTTTCGCATGCATATGAGATTATTAAAAATATCATGGCTTGTCATAATATTAAGATGCTTGGCTGTCTTTTGAATCTTGGTTTCCCTTGCCTACCATTGTAAAATAGACACTTGACGGGGAGAGAAAGGAATAGCCAGAAACATCACAATAGAAAGCTTGTAAGTCTGTCTTCAGCCTATAACTGATTGGAATTCCTAAAAGGGGACTAGAACTTGCCCAGTGAAGGAGGCTTCCTGCAGAGCCTTTGCATTGCATAAGACCATAAGTGAAATTCTGAACCCCATCCAGAATCTTCTCAGGTTGGAAATTTCCACTTGAAAGGACAAGAAGACCAGTCTGGAGTGGCTAGAAGGACAGAAGATACTTTTTGAAAGAAAGACCGACAGGAAGAATCAAAACCAATAATGGCAGTCCAGTTGACTTCTACAAGAACAAGCAAGCTGTCCACCCGGAAGCCATCAAGGCAAGTGGTCAGATCCCCTCAGAACAAATCCCCTTCCAAGACTAAGACTAAAGTGGAATACATGAGCAGGCAAGTGGTCTGGCTGGTGACCACATTGGTCACCAATAAGGGGAAGCGGGGGGAAACCAGCAATGAAGTTGTGATCTAAGTCTGACTACGTTCAAAACAGGTTGAGACCTGGTTGGCCAGCAGTATGGCAAGACCTGGGGACTCCTGGGCCCAGAGACAGTGACACCACAGAGGACTAGAGTGGAGAGTGAAGAGTCCAGCTGCTATGAAGTGAGGGGAGATGCACAAGAACACCCATACTTGCAAGTAGTACCCACTTGACCTGGCTTCAATGACTAGATGATCAGAACTTGACTAGAAGAAGAAAGAAAGGGAATAAAAGCGTAATCTGCTACAATTTGATGAACTTGACTAAAGAGGGAACAAATCTTTACCACGAGGATCATTCCCAACCCCTCGGTACACAGGGTTGACAGGGATGAGCAACTTAGACATTGGCTACCCAAAAATGGGGTAGGGAGGGAGCTACAAAGGCAAGAAGTGACTGGCTTATAAGCTTTCAAGAGGGAGCCTAGCTCCAGAGGGTACAGGGAAAGGTAGACTCTCTACTGAGTGGTTTCCAATCTGTTGGGAGGGTGTTGATGAAAAGAAATGGGGATAAGAATCTTGCAGTACAATAGTGAATAATTGCTATCAGGACTGACTGTGAGGGTTGGAAATGTAAAGGTAGGTGTTTTATAACAAAAGGAGAGGAGTGGTTGATTTCACAGTCCTGTAGTGGAGGTCCTTGGGACCATCAAGTGAGAAGAGCGGAGTGCAAGACCCTACCCAAAGAAGCAGTGATGGAGGCAGAGATGATGACGTGGAGAGGTGGAGCAGCTGGGGACTCTGGACTCAGGGAGGGAGAGGGGCTGTGTGCTGACAGCCGGGGATAGGGGTTGTTTGATGATGCATAGAGGGGATTGTAATCATTGCAATGAAACTAAATACAATAGGATGAATGTAAAGCTGGTGTTCTCTCATATAAACTATCTCATAATTCACAATAAAAACTTTTAAAAAATAACAAAAAAATACCATGGCTTGGGTCAGGAACACCTTAGTCCTCAAACTGACATCTTTGCTCTTGAACACTTTAAAGAGGTCTTACGTAGCAGATTTGCCTAATGCAGTTATGTCGTTTGATTTCTTCACTGCTGCTTCCATGAGTGTTGATGGTTGATCTGAGCAAAATGAAGTGTTTGATAAATTCAATCTTTTCTCCATTTATATGGATATTGTTTATTGGTCCAGTGGTGAGGAATTTTGTTTTCTTTAAATTGAGATGCAATCCATACCAAAGGCTATGGTCTTTGATCTTCATCAGTGAGTATTTTAAGTCTTCTTCACTTTCAGCAAGCAAGGTTGTATTATCTGCATATCACAGGCTGTTAATGAGTCTCCCTCCAATCCTGATGCCACGTTTTTCTTCATATAATCCAGCTTTTCGGATTATTTGCTCAGCATACAGATTGAATTAGTATGGTGAAAGAATACAACCCTGGCACACAGCCTTCCTAATTTTAAACCATTCAGTGTTCCCTCTGTTCAAATAACTGCCTCTTGACAAATGTACAGGTTCCTCATGAGCACAATTAAGTGTTCTGAAGTACTTGTTCTCTACAAAGTTGTCCATAGCTTGTCATGATCCAGACAATTGAAAGCCTTTGTGTAGTCAAAATAGGTAAACATCTTTCTAGTATTCTCTGCTTTCAGCCAAGATCCATCTGACATCAGCAATGATAATCCTCATTCCTCATCCTCTTCTGAATGCAGCTTGAGTCTCTGGAAGATTTCTGTTAATGTGTGGGTGCAGCCATTTTCATATTATCTTTAGCAAAATTTTGCTTGTATGCAATAGTAATGATATTGGTTGATGATTTCCACATTCCATTGGGTCACCTCTTTCTGGAATGGGCATAAATATGGATCTCTTCCAGTCAGTTGGCCAGGCAGTTGTCTTCCAAATTTCTGGCATTGATGAGTGAATGCCTCCAGTACCATATCAGTTTGTTGAAAGATTTCATTTTATATTCCATCAATTCCCGGTGCCTTGTTCTTTGCCAATGCCTTCAATGCACCTTGGACTTCTTCCTTAAATATCATTGACTCTCAATCATATGTTGCCTTTTCAGATTGTTGAGCATCAATCATTTCTTTCTGGTTCAGTGATTCTGTGTATTCCTTCCATTGTATTTTAATGATTTTTGCATCATTCAATATTTATCCCATAGCAGTCCAGTGCTTATCCTATAGCACCACACCAGGACTCCAAAGTACAGAAGTAGGGGCCTGCATAGAGCAGGAGGGAGGGTCTTTGGCTCCCAGGGTCTCAAGGAGGACATCTATGCTCCCAACCCAGCCCCCAGAGTTGGGAAGATCTAAAAAGCGGAACACATTTAACCAGTGGAGGGTTGTAATCAGTAGGCCTAGGCTTCCCTCCTCAAAAGCCCAGTATCTCTGCAAAGTCTTGCCATTGCCCCTGCATTTCCTTACAGTGGTCTGGAGCCTCTAGGAGCACCTCTATCTTCCTTATGTTAAGATTCTCCCATCTTTTCCCTTGTTAATATAACAAATGTGCACTCTCTGGCCATTTCTCTGATCAATTAATGATGACAGATGCTAGGAGAAGGCACATGTATCTAAGTGATAGATATCTTTGGGAGCCCCATTCCACTATAACTCATGGGCAGGTATACATTATAGGATGGCAAAAGTCATGAGAAGAAGAAAAGATAACTTGGGGAAAAAACTTAAGGACAAATATCTCTAAATTGCAGGGTAAAGTTTATAGTTGTTTTCCTTTTCTACTCTTCTGAAAAAGCTACTGCCTCTGATCATAGAAAGTGAATTGTTTGGGGCATTGTTGGTGGAAGAGAGAGCATACTGAGCTAGGAGGAAATTATGCACCACAGAAAAGGTTTGTAACCTTTATTTGCCTTTATTAATATTTGGCCTTTTTGTCCTGAGCTTGAGATGTCATGCTGATTATTCCTACATCACATATTGCCATTGTGAGGCTCATGGAGACATTGTCACTGAAGAACCTGGGCTCATCTCATGCTGCACAGCCTCTTCAAATGCTGAGTGCCTGTTCTGAGGATGCACTGGTGGTGGTGGTAGTGGTGTGCCATGGAGTCGATTCCAACACACAGCGACCTTGTATAGGATTTCCAAGGCTATAAATCTTTACAGGAGCAGAAAGCCTCATCTTTCTCCTACAGAACAGCTGGTAGTTTTGAACCGCAGACCTTGAGGTTAGCAGCCCAACTCATAACCACTACACTACCAGAGTCCCTTGAGGATGCACTAGAATACCTATTTATAAGGATATCGGATTTATTTGTAATCATTTAAATCCAGCACAATTCTTTGCAGCTCAGCTGAACATGCTGTACTTTTTCCTCTGACCCTAACCATCGGAGCCAGTTAAAGGGCACACTGCCAAGCCCCCACACTGACAAATCTGCCCAAGTTCAGATTCCAGTCACAAATTTGGGAGTTCCTATGACACCCTCATTTTTCACCTGCTGGCTTTCACTACTCCCTTGGGATTGTTAATTCTCTCGAACGACTCACAGAACTCAGGAAAGTGCTATACTTAGAGTTACACACTTTGGCTTTTATGTTAAGTAAAGAATATAAGTCCTAATTGGCATAAAGAGACAGGGAGAGGTCTGATAGGGTCTCCAGTATGAAGCTATATGTCCCAAAAAGGGCATGTCATTCTTCTGAGAGCAAATGTCTTTTACCAACCAGGAAGCTAATCGAGATTCAGTGTCCAGAGCTTTCATTGAAGGCGGGCAGGGGAGAAGGTTGGTCTCTTTACATAACTCGAATCCTATCATCTCTCCATTAAGATCCATTGATACTATGAGTTTGATATCACAATGCTTATATCAAGAAGTTGATGATAATGGCGGTGAGTCTTCCTGGCATTGTCAGTCCCAACATGAGTCATAAACTCTCAGGTATGGTCTGACGTCCTCATCTCAGACATTTGAATCTGGGGAAATTGCAGTATTTTAGTGGTTATCTCTCAGGAGCCAAAGACAAAGATCAGGCTTTAAACCGTTTGTCCTCAAGTCAATTCCAACTCCTAACAAACCTATAGGACAAAGTAGCGCTGCTCCATAGGGTTTCTAAGACTGTAAATATTTATAGGAGCAGACTGTCTCATCTGTCTCCTGAGAAGCAACCGGTGGGTTTGAACCACCAACCTTTCAGATAGCAGTCTAGTTGCTTAATCCATTGTGGCATCAGAATTCTTTCCAAAGACTTAAGGTAAAGATAAACTCTTTTTTTTTTTTTTTCCTTCATTTCTCTTTATTTTTTCACTTTGCTTATAATTTCTTCCACATCCATAGGTTTGAAAAAATGATATGAAATGTAGTCTCCAATAACCATCTGCTGTTCTCATTCTCATATTGTGCTGGGTCTTCTCACAAGTTTTGCTGTTAGAATGCAACCTTCTTAAACAATTCTAACAGGTGGTTATTTTGATGGTTACTTACAATCTGATGTGTTTTAAAGTGAGTTATGGTGGTGGCCAGATGAGAAAATGCTCAGAGGTTTCATTTGTTTTTTTGTTTGTTTTGTTTTGTTTTAGTTTACATGGGAGAACATTGGCTTTACACCATCGTTTCATTGCAATGATTACAATCTCCTGCATGCATCATCATTCAACAGTATTTTCTTCCATTCCTTCTGTTTTTTTTGTTGTTGTTGTTGTTGTTGTTGTTGTTTGGGGGGAAGGTGGGGGATTAGGGAGATGTACACAAAAACCCTCAGGAATATATAATAACTTAAACAACTAAAGGGCAAATTCTGCAGGCCTGCCTCCTGGCTGCCAGCTCTCAGTCCCTCTGTTTCCATGAGTCTAGAGTCCTCAGCTGCTCCCCTTCTCCATGTCCTCATCTCTGCCTCCATCTCTGGTGTCACTGCTTCTCTGGATAGGGTCACGCATTCCACTAGTGCGCTTCTCCCTTGATGGTCCTAGGGTCCTCTATTTCTGGACTGTAAGATTAACTACTCCCCTGTTTTTGTTACAAAACTTCTACCTTTAGAGTTGTGACAGTAATGATAATTACTTACTATTGAATCCTAAGAATCTTCTACCCATCTCATTTCATCAGACCCATCTAGACAAGATGAAAAGTATTCAGTGAGGACTCTATCCTCCCACACACACTCTTAAACTAAACTCCCGCTTGAAAATTTGTAAGCCAGTCATTTTGTGCCTTTATTGCCCCCTCATTTTAGGTAGACAATGTCTAAATTGCCTGTCCCTATCTACCCTGTATATATAGGGGAAAGATAAACTCTTGATGTTGTTGTTAGGAGTGCTATCTAGTTAGTTATAACTCATAGCAACCCCATGCACAACAGAATGAAATATTGCTTGGTCCTGTGCCAACCTCACAACTGTTAGGTTTGCGTCTATTGTTGCAGCCACTGTGTCAATCCATCTTGTTGAGGGTCTTCCCTTTTTTTTTTTTTTTTTTTGCTGTCTTCTACTTTACCAAGAGTGTTGTCCTTCTCCAGAAACTGGTCCCACCTAATTAATGTCCAAACTGAGATGAAGTCTCATCATCCTTGCTTTGAAGAGTATTCTGACCATACTCCTTTCAAGATAGATTTGTTCATTCTTCTGGCAGTCCATGGTATATTCAATATTCTCTGCCAAAAAATCAAACATATTAATTCTTCTTTGCTTTTCCTTAAACATTATCAGGTCTTCACATGTAAATTGAAAGTACCTTGGCTAGGATCAGAAATACTTTAGTCCTCAAAATGGCATTTTTGCTTTTGAATGCTTTCAAGAGGTTTTTTGGAGAAGATTTTCTCAATGTAATAGGTCAATTGATTTTTTGACTACTGTTTCCATGGAAGGGTTCCTGTGTTGCACTGTAGGATAAACACTGGACTGATAACCACAAGGTTAGTGGTTCAAACCCACCAGCCACTCCTCAGAAACTATATGAGTTGGAACTAATTTGATGACATTTAACAATGACATTTCCATGGACATTGGTTGTGGACCCAAGTAAAATGAAATCCTTGACAACTTTGAACTCTTTGCTCACATCTGTTTTACAGGGGAATCCAAGAAGGCTAAAGGATTTCTCTCAAGTCTCAGGAGCAGAAAAGAAAACCAATACAAGGCAGAAGAGGAGAGGATTGTGCAATTATCTTTTATTTAGTTTTTTAAATGTTGACCCCTCACGGCTACTACAGCTAGCCTTCAACTACATGTCCCCTCAGAGCACAGACTAACAAGAAGTCAAAGGAACAAACAACCAAGATTGACACACAATCCGCTTGGTGCCTTCTGTCTCCTGAATTAACTAGTAGTTGATTTGCGTAATTCAGTCTGAAACCACAAACATCACAGATTGGTTTATCATTTTCCTCTCCGCTTCTGGTAACGCCAATTAATACAAAGTCTGGTCAGAAAAATAATCCAAGGGGTCAAGCTTCCTGTCACTGCCCACAGTGTGATCTATGGTCCTCTGTCCACATGGCGCCAAATCTGAGGGTCCAGATAGTCCAAGCATCTTAGACAGGGCATTTCATCATTTGCTGCAAACATTCACCCTCCCATTCTGTGAGTAGGCAGTGTCCTAATACTGGTACTAAAGAAAGTTCAATGGGGCATTGGAGAACTTGAAAAGGATGTTGAGACAGCCCTCTGTCCTCTGGACTTTTGCACTCAGATCAACAAGACTGCAGAATGAGGGTTATCTCTGAGGTCTCCTGGAACCTAAAGAGAGCGCAGAGCTAGGAATGGAGAGTTGGAAGCCCCTCCTTGGCCACAAATAGGTCATTTAACTTCTATGACTTAGCAGCATCTTTATCTGTAAAATGGAGGTAGTATCACTTCACAGGACTACTCAGAAGATTCCATGAGATAATGCCTGGCTGTGTCCAGTACCTGCAATTATTGTTTCTCACTACTCCCTTTCTCAGGGTATCTGTAAAATAGCCCAGTCTCACTTTTGGAAGTGGTGGCAGTCTGAGAAGGTCGCAGTGAGGGCCAGAACAGAGCCCCTTTGAGACTGGCTCAGTGGCCTGGGCCTCCCTCATCCTTCAAGTGGAGAATCCTGCAGGAGGCGGGGCCAGAGGGACTAGGAGTGTGCGTGGAGGGGGTGGTGTGTGGTAAGTGCAGTCACTGAGGTGGGGCGGCAGCTGTGCGGGGTCTTAGGCCCCTTTCACAATTGGAGGAAGAGATTCAGGAAGTGCTCACAGCTGCTCAGACATTTCAGAGCCAAATCCAAACAGGCCAAGGCTGTATCACCCAGGGATGAGCTGCCATGGTCTAATCCCTGGAGTGGCCACTGGGCCAGGAGGGGCCCCTCCGGGTGGCCAGGGTAAGTCTTAACAACACCTGAATGTAAGCAGCGGGCATGAAGAGGGTTGGTGGGCGGCTGGCAAAGAAGAGGGCGTCTCCTGGGTGTCTATCGTGTGTCACTAACAGGGCTTAGATACCCTACTCTACAGAGCAAGCCCTGCCCTATCTGAACTGATGGCCCCTGCCCCCATCCCCAAGGGAGGCTATATGAAACGCACCCCCTCCTTCCACAGCCTCCGTGGGGGCCCCTATGGCACTTGTGGAGACCTCGTTATGGCTCCCCACCCCCAGGCCCCCACCTCTTACCCAGAGCGGTACTTGGCTTCCTCTCCATCACATCCCTGGTTGGAAGTTTGGGAGGTCGTGCAAAAAGGCTGATATACGAGAAAGGGCCGAATGCCCCTCAAGAGAAGGAACCGGGACTCTTTCTGGATCCACAGGAGGGGGAGTAGTTTGCCTTTCGCCTGAATGTACAATCTATCTTGAAATTCGTAGGCGTTGCCAGAGGACTGAGGTTGGCAAGGCTCCCTCTGAGCAGTCTCTACCCCTTCCTCCCATCTTCTCCGTGTCATTGCTCACAACTTACACGGAACTGCTGCAGCTGAGTTGACCACAGCTCTTGGAAGCCTGGTTTGAAGCTTAGAAAGCAGACAAAGAAAAACTCAGAACCGAGAGGGGCCACGTGAAGGCGCCCAATGGCCTAGAGGGGCTCGGCTCAGGGCCTCAGACCAGCATCCTCTGCGAAAACCACAGGGAAAGCAGCCAAGGAGCACAGAGCCCTGCCGTCACCCAGAGACCCCCTGGTTGTTCCCGGGTCAACTGCCTCACGGTGCCATGGAAACAGCCGTGATTGGAGTGGTGGCTGTGCTGTTTGTGGTCACTGTGGCCATCACTTGCATCCTCTGTTGCTTCAGCTGTGACTCGAAGACTGGGAATCCTCACGGAGGCCCTGGCCCCAGCTTCACAGTGGCCACATTTCACCAGGAGGCGTCCTTCTTCACGGGGCGGGGCCGCCATGCCCAGCCAGCAGCTGGTGCCCGGGACTTCTGGACCTTCATGTGAGGCCTAGGCCTCCCCCAGGATTCAGTCTGCTGATGGGCCAGACTTGCCCACCCCTCAGAAAACCTTCCTTGGTGTCCCATCCCTGTCCTCCCCCTCCTGTATCCTGGGAACTCCTTATCACTTCCTAGATTGCTGGCCCTCTAGCCCAAGAAATGGTACCAGATGGGAGTAAGCCAGTGGTATCAGTAAGGGGATGCAAAGACTGAAAGTATACACAGTTACACTTTGCAGAGTGCGGATCCACAGCAAAAGGATTCATTTTTGTGCAGTGTTTCTGCAAACATTTATTATTTTTTTTAATGACCCTGTTCCTGTCGTTAGTTACATAGCAACAAATATATTTTTTGTAAGCCCAAGTTACATGTATCAATATACCTACAAGGCTGAACTCTATGCTAATTAACTTTTGGAACTTTCTAAGGAGCTCTGGTAGTGTGGTGGTGGTGGTGGTTATGTGCAGTGGAGTCGGTTCTGACTCATAGTGACCCTGTACAGGGTTTCCGAGGCTGTAAATCTTAACGGGAGCAGAAAGCTTCATCTTTCTCCTGTGGAACAGCTGGTAGTTTTGAACTGCTGACCTTGCGGTTCGCAGCCCAGTTCATAATCACTATGCTACCAGAGCTCCTTTCTGGTAGCATAGTGGTTACAACTTGGGCTGCAAACCTCAGGGTCAATAGTGCTCAGGTCAGGGCTGTCATTATTACCCAATTACACTGACGCTTCAAATCATGTGGTTTGGTCTGCACATATTAACTCTAAAAAGAACAAGCTGTTGTTTTCTTGCTGCCTGTGTTGTCAAAGTCACCAATTTTGTTAAATTTTATGGTGTTTTAGCTATAATATTGTGATGACTTATATTTGCAAACCTGTATCATAACTTTTTGAGATGAAGTAGTAATTAAAGGAAAAGAAGGAGAAAACATTAAAAAGACTTCCACTCAGTTACTTATAATGTTGTAACTAATAATGTAATTCAAAATAGAAAGATTTTACTAAGCAATTTTGTTGTGTTCATTATCATCTAAGAAATACTACATTTAAGCAATTTACAATGATTTTTATCATTTATTATTCTACTGTTAAAATTAATAATAAACATTACTAAGGATTCTATATGATCTGGTAGGGGATGGGAGGAGGTCTATGGGAGGAGTCAAGGGTGACAACCTGGTGATGCCACTGTTATGAGCTCTGGACCAGCCCTCAGGAGAGTAAGTGAACAAGCTCACTGTATTGTGTAAATGAACATAGCTCTGCTGATTTGGATAGGGGCCTATCCCTGGAATTGACTGTTGTTGTTGTTATTGTTAGGTGCCATCCATCGAGTCCGTAGCGACCTTATGCACAGCAGAGTGAAACACTGCCTGATCCTGGGCATGGATGGAATTGACTGTAAACAGTGCCATTTAACTCAGATTGCTACAACTATTTCCATTCTCATCAGAGGAAGCAGCACCCTCAAGTGGACACTTTGAGAAACCAATTCTGATCAAGAGTTTTTGCTTTTGCACATGATTTTGCACAGCCCTGGGATTATGAAACCAACGAGTTTTCTGTATATAGCTGTTTTGGGGGTTTTTTGTTCCATATATAGCTGCTGTGGTTTTTTTTTGGGGGGGGGAGGTTTTGTATATAGCTGTTTTGATTTATAAATGAAAATGTATATCCTTTTATGGATCTCCCAAGAAGCTGTCTGATTTGAAAAAACCACAGAAGAGAAGTTAAGAATCACTGAAAGCAGATGTTTTATTAACAGAAAATCCAGAAAGAAGATTTTAAAGCATATTTTGAATGAGACTTTGTTACTGTATCTTAACAGGTCGCTGTTTCTCATGGAGAATATGAGTGACTTGCATTGCTTACGAATGATAGAAAACTCTTTACCAGAAAGACAATTTCCAACAAGTTAAAATGTTACGTTCCAAATATGTAGCTAAGTTCTTATTTTCTCATCAAATAGACAATTGTTCCGTTGTTATTAATAGATAAATCTGTTTCTCACTGTGCCCACGAATTAAATGTGCCAGATTTGAAGAGTATGGTTTGCATGTAAAATACAAATCCCCTGTGCCCACATGTCTCCATCCAGCCCTGAATGGTGCCCCCCGCCCTGCTTGCTGGGGAGGCAGGAGTTGACTGCAGAGTGCTCTGGCCTCTCCAGGTGCCCAGCCTGGTGCCCTTGTCATAAGGAGGGCTCTCAGAGAGTGGACTTTGGGGCTGGAAAGATGCAGAGGTTGAGAAGAAAGAGTCAGTCTGATAGAAAGAGGTGGGGTGGGGTGAAGATGTGGAGGGGAGGGACACATCCCAAGGACCTGAGCTTCTGGGACCATGTTTGGTCTCTCTGGACCCCAGAGTCCCCAAGCTGTACCCTTACAGATCCATGTGGAAGGGACCTAGCTTCAGGGAGACCCAAGAAGATAAGTGAAAAGACTTGTTACAGATAATGTCCTCAACAAGTGAAGTTTGAGGTGCATGATGTTTCTTAGAGGTAAACACCTGTGGAGGAAGAAGTCAAACTGTGAGGCCCTGATGGCTGGCAAAAAGTTCTGAAGGAGTGGCCTGTGTGAGGCTGCAATGGCTGGGCCTCACTGTCCCCTCACCTTTGCTCTGACTAAGCAACCTGCTCCCTTCCTCCCCCCTGCTTTTCTGGGTAGGTCTCTCTCTGTCATAGAACAGAGACAGGTCCTAAAGGGACTCCTAGCTGTCAACTGTTTACTAACCACAGTTCTTGCAGCTGGAAGCAAGTTTTTCCTTGAAGGAAGACTGGGGTAACCTTCTTCACAGGAATTCAGTGGTCTGTCTGAGAGACCCACCAGTCAGAGATGGTGAGCATGTCCCCAAACAAAGGAATAGCTTGCTCAGGCACTCCCAATGGGGACAGATGGCTGGGTAGGACCTGGAAGGGGAGTGGGCCTCAGCCTCCCTCTGCTCCAAGTTGAGGCCGCCTTCAGCTGCTTCTAAGGTGGTTGTCTTGGGTCTCTCCCTCACTGGTGAAGACCAGGGGCCACGTTCCCATGGGAGTCATCAGTCACGGTTTTAGCACTCAGTGAACTCCCAGTGTGGTGATCTGGATAAGACCACACTACAGATAACCCACGCAGGGTGCTTGGGGAAGGGAGAGCAGGGGCAACCCAGAGACACATTACAGGAGGAGGTAGCCTCTGTGTCAGATTTGGAGACAAGAGAGGACTTCCAAAAGCAGAATTTGGAAGAGGATATTCAAGGCAGAGATATCAACATTAATGAAGGTTCAGAGGGTGTGTAGTGAAAGTTCAGCTTGAGTGAGCACAGAGATGAGGCTGGACTCAGGCAAGAATCACTTCTTGCACAGCTGCTCAGTAGGAGGAAGACAGCAGAGACAATGGCATTACAATAAGCGGTCACTGCCAGGGCAGGGAGGATCAATCAGTAGGAGGACTCAGAGAGTGGCCAGCCCCACTGAATGGAGATGGAGCTGATGGCTGGGAAAGACAGCTAGGAGAGCAGAGAGTTTGAGAGGAGAAGGCCGTCAATGCCAGTATACTAGAGCAAGCTGACAACAGGAAAATGAAGGAAGGAGCAGATTTGGTGGTTGGTGGTGACTGTGTGCCATTGAGTAGGTTCCAATGCATACTGACTCTGTACAGGGCTTCCGAAGCTATAAATCTTTATGGGCACAGAAAGCCTCATCATTCTCTCATGGAGCAGCTGGTAGATTCGAACTGCTGACCTTGAGGTTAGCAGCCCAAGTCATAATCTACTGCACTACCAGGGCTCCTTGTTGTTGTTAAGTGCTGTCGAGTCAGTCCTGACCCATATCTACCCTCATATGGTTTCTAAGGAGAAACTGGTGAGCTTGAACCGCTGACCTTGTAGTTCAAACTGACTTTGCAGTCCAGAGCATTAGCCCACAGCACCACACCAGGACTCCTTACAGGTGCTATATTTAGCAAATAAAAATTGTTGTTGTTGTTGTGAAGTGCTGTCAAGTCAGTTCCGACCCATAGTTACCCTGTAAAGAGCTTCCAAGGAGCAGCTAGTGAGCTTAAACTGCCGACCTTGCAGTTCAAACGGCTTTGCGTCTGGTGCTTTAACCCACAGTGCCACTGCAGAACTCCAAATAAAAATTAAAACCCTGCAAATAAAAACCCTGAATTCAGACTGCTGGATTCCAGAGCTGTGAGACAATAATGTCACCCATTTTGTAGGGCTTTCTTACAGCTGCACTTGGAGACTAGTACACTTCCTTATTAGAAAAACAACAACAATAAAAACAGTAACAACACAGCCTCCCTTCGAGCTAGAAATGGCTAACAAGTGGTGTACAACTTCAGGGACACAACCTTAAATGGAGGGAGAGTACTCGTCTCTGGTTTTCCTCCTTTCATCTGGCTGGGACATGAATGCAATGGCTGGAGCTATGGAAATCATCAGACTGCCCCATCTTTCTCCCAGGAGTGACTGGTGGGCTCACACCTTTTGATTAGCAGACAAGTGCTTAGCCACTGTACTACCAGAGCTCCTCACAGAAGTCAGACTGGACCATAAAGTGGCCTTAGGAAGGGAAACCACATATAAGAGAAGCACAAGATAGAAAAGCCTGGATTTCTAATGCTGTGGTGGCACCACACCTGCCTCTAGGCTTATACAGCAACAAGAAGTGAATGGAGGAGAGGCGGCAAGATGGCAAACTTGGTAAAAAGGTGTTACGGACTTTCTACACCAAAGTTAAGGAAAACCATCTGAAACAGATACAAATGATACTCCAGGAACTCTGAGCTTCAGAGTGAATGCTTACTGGGAGAAACAGCTGAGCAGATGTGGAGGAAAAAAAAAAAAAGAGGAGAGACTTCTGCCTTGTGTCCCTGGCCAGACAGGTACAACCATCTTGAGCTACAGTGAGTGACTTCAGAGACAAGAAAAAATATTGGTGTTGCAGAAACCTGTGGCTCACAGAGATAAAGGTGAAACATGTTTTTCTGGTTCTTCTCACTCCCCTGGTGGCCAGAGATGAGGCCAGCCCACACCCACATACATCCATCGGGGAGCTCCCCCTCTCCCAGCAGCACTGAACTTCAAGACAGATATTGGTGATTTTTGATGATGAATGCAACACCATTCCTCTTCAGTTTGTCATTCCTGACATAGTAAACCATGTGATTGTCAGATTCAAAATGGCCAATGCCAGTCCATTTCAGGTCACTAATGCCTGGGATATCTATGTTTATGTGTTCTATTTCATTTTTGACAACTTTCAATTTTCCTAGAGTCATACTTCCTATATTCCATGTTTCAGTTAGTAATGTATGTTTACACCTGTTTTTGCTTCATTTTGAGTTGTGCCCTACTAACAAATGATGGTTTCAAAGGCTTTACTCCATTTACATCATCACCGTCAACTCTACTTTGAGGAGGCAGCTCTTCCCCAGTCGCATTTTAAGTGTCTTCTATCCTGATCGGCTCATCTACCAGCACTATATCTGACAATACTCTGGTGTTCTTCAACATGTTTAAATAGTCAATATTCTGCTGCAGACAGTGTTACACTGTTATTCATAAGATTTTCAGTGACTAAATAGAAATAATCTTTCTCTCCTTTCTAGACTGTCTTTATCTGGACACTCAGCTGAAACCTGTCAACCATGGGTGACCCTGCTGGTATTTAAAATACCCGTAAATGGGTTCCAGAATCACAGCAACACGAAAGCCACCACAGTATGACAAACTGACAAATATTATACATAATAATACTATTATGTTTATGTTAAGAGAAGTCATCTTTCAGATATACATATTTCTTTTTATTGGTGTAATTAAATATTGATGATTATAATTATATGATGGCTGCATGATGTATCTAGGACTTGCCTCAAAATAACTTGTGTGGCACTGTGGGCTAATGTGTCAGACTGCAAAGTCATTTGAACCGCAAGTTTGGTGGTTCAAGCTCACCAGCTGCTCCTTGGAAACCCTATACAGGGTCACTATAGGTTGGAATTAACTCAACGGCACTTAACAACAACAACAATATAAATGAAAAGAGCTTAGCTATGAGTTGGTCATAGCTATGAGTTGAAGCTGAGTGATGAGTTGTTTACTAAACTAGTCTCTCTACTTTTGTATGTGTTTAAAATTGCATAGAAAATGTTTAAATGTCAGTCAGCTCACCTACGTTTTTGTGGTTAGTAAGTGATGAGCCCAAACCTGTTTGTCTTTAAAGTCTGTGTCCTTTGTAACTATGGTATTCTACCTCTTTCCAACTCCTCCAGGGCAGGAATTGTTCTTCCAGGACCTTCCTAAGTCAGGATGTCCCATTGGGAGGTTCTGTTTTAGGATGAGCTGTAACTTCCACCCCCTCATCCTATTCTTGTTGTCCCTGACCACTGCCAACTATTATGGATTAAATTGTGTCCTCTCAAAATGGTTGTTGTAATTGTTAGGGGCCATTGAGTTGCTTCTGACTCATAGTGACCCTATGCACAACAGAATGAAACACTGCCCGGTCTTGGGCCATCCTCACAATTTTTGCTACATTTGAACACTTTGCTGCTGCCAATGTGTCAGTCCATCTCCTTGGGGTCTTCCTCTTTTTCTCTGACACTCCATTTTACCAAGCATGATATTCTTCTCCAGGGACTGGTTCCTCCTGATAATATGTCCAGAGTATGAAAGACGGAATCTGGCCATCCAGGCTACCAAGGATATTCTGACTGTACTTCTTCCAACACAGATTGGTTTGTTCTTTTGGCAGTCCATGGTACTCTTAATATTCAGCTCCAACAACATCATCAATTCTTCTACGGTCTTCCTTAT
>NW_006408571.1:13154342-13162690 GCF_000296735.1 Chrysochloris asiatica
TGTGTCTTCATCTGGAAGCTCATCTGAAACCTGTCCACCATGGGTGACCCCACTGGTATTTAAAATACCAGTGGCATAGCTTTCAGAATCACAGCAACTCACAAGTACAACAAACTGACAGAGGAGTGGTGGATGGTGACCCTGCTGATATTTAAATCACCAATGAGCTACCACATGACCCAGTAACTTCCCTCTTAGGTAGATGTTGTTTTTGCTAAGTGCCTTTAAGTCCATTCTGATTCATAGTGACCCTACAAAGAGTTTACAAGGTGTAGCTGGTGAATTTGAACCACTTACTCTACAGTTCAAACTGACCTTGCAGTCAAGTTCATTATCAGTGCCACAAGTAAAAGCAGTGGCATAGATACATGTACACTAATGTGCATTGTAGCGGAGCTCACATTAGCCAAATGATGGAAATAACCAAAGTGTTCATCAACAGGTGAGCAGGTAAACAAACTGTGGCATATCCATGCAATGGAATATTACTCATCCATAAAGATAAATAAAGTTCTGATGCATGCTATCACATGAATGAGCCTCGAAAACAGTATGCCAATGGAATTAAGTCAGTCACAAAAAAAAAAAACAAAAAACATGTATTTTATGATCCAACTTATATGAAATACGTAGAATACACAAATGTATAGAGATCCAAGTTTATTAACAGTTATCAGGGACAGAGGAGGGAAAGGGTGAACCATTGTTTAAGAAGCATTGAGTTTCTATGTATAATGATGGAAATTTTTACAATAGATATCAGTGATGGCTATAAAGTATGGTTGATAGAATTGGTGTTACTGAATTTTGCATGAGAAAAATGTAAAGGTGGTAAATATTGTAATGTTGCTTTTTTACAGCAATAAAAATGAATCTTATTTCCATCCATCTCATCAATATCAGATGGTTTTATTACCCTTTTAATCTTTACTAATTTGCAGGGCAAAAAGCATGAAAACTCCTGATTTAGTGCACTTCCTAATCGAGACAAACATTTCTTTTGTGATGATTTGGAACTTGTAGCAAAAGGAATTTTCAATTTTATTCTGTATTGTCAACATCTGTACACAGAACTGTTATGACTTACAACATATTAGCTGTTTAAATTCCAATGGTGACATTTCCAGCTACCTCCAACAAAACTGATCTTTTCTGTGTATACTCAAGTCAACACTAAGAATTTCAGTGTAGTTGTAGCAAAAACAAATACTTACATTTACAAGGAAAACATGTGACTTCAGAATTCATTAAGATTAAAAAGTTACTAAAGTAAAGTCGACTTATCGTTTGAGTCTTTTCATAGTCCCCTCATCTTGGTCAGATAACTTATATTGAATACCATTCCCTTAGTTATTCACAATCATATTTGGAATTATCACAATATGAGATTAAAAAACAAATAAACCCTAGTCTCTTTAATCTATATTTTTACATAAAAGCTGTTTAGACTTCTGCTCAGTTGTTTTTTTCTTTTGCTAAGAAAAAAGGAAAGAGGCCAGGAATCCCACCCCATCCTGCTGCTGGGTAACACTCAATCATTTATTATTTCTGGACCAAACGCTTGCATTCATGATGATGAATACACTTTGCAATGAACAGGATCTTGGTCTCTACTAAAAACAAAAAAAGATTAAAAAGAGACTTCCATTTATTTTCAACTTCTATGGCTAAATTCCTAACTAATGAAAATATCAGCAAGCTACTAGATTTTACTTCAGATGAGATTTACTTCTTTGGTGTGTGCCCAGAGGTGCTGTTTGTGGGAGCTGTTTGTGGGTAGCTTTTTTAAAGAAAACAAAGAGGATCTCAAAAGGAATGATTGCTGACACAGAAGTACAGTGCGTAAGGAGAGGCAGGACAGAGAATTGAGTACTTTTTAAAATAAAATAAGTAAGTATAACCAATTTCTACTTAGTTTTAATATTGAACAAACCGAAGAAATATCTTCTCAAAATGTTCATACTTTTCGCTTGCCCTTTACCAGACACAGTCTATACTGTAATTTGTTTGCCCATTCATCTGCCAAGGGACATTTCAGTTATTGCTACCTTTCGACTACTGTGAATGGTGTTGCTATTTACATTAGTGTACAAGTTCTGTTTCTGTCACTGCCTTCCAGGCTGTTGTTAAATGCCTTGGAGTTGGTTTCAACTCATAGTGAGTCTATAGATTTCTTGAAGCTCTGAATCTTTTATGGGAACAGAAAGCCTCATTTTTCTCCTGAGGAGTGGCTGGTGGGCTCAAACTGCTGATCTTGTGGTTCCCAATTCAGTGCTTATCTTATGGAGCTACTGTGCTCCCTTAGGAGTTTATTAGGAATTATACAGCTTACAAAACTTTTATCTAATCAGAAAATTCAATCTTCCCTTCTTCAGTCTTAATTAGTCCTAAACCTAACCCAGGCCTAGAAAGCCACCAACCCCTGAAAGTGATCAGCACCTCTCACTAACCAGCCAAGATTGGCCATGATCCAGCAGCAATCATCCATGAAACAAACTCAATTGTGGCAGAGAATCAATTTCACAATTCTTACTTAATTCAGGGGTTGTTGTTGTTAAGTGCCGTTGAGTTGGTTCTGACCCATAGTGACCCTTTATAAGGTTTCCAAGGAACAGCTGGTAAGCTTGAACTGCCAATCTTGCAGTTCAAACCGACTTTGCAGTCCAGTATATTAGCTCTCAACACCACACCAGAGCTCCAATTCAAGGGTAGGGAACCCTTTTTCTACCAAAATTTGTAACATCATTAGCAGGTCATACAAAATTGTCAACTTGAAAATTAGCCTGCTATATTTTGTCAAACATGTAATTAACTCGCCCTTAACATGATGGCTGAGTTACAAGTCGGGCTGCTAACCTCAAGGTCGGCAATTTGAAACTACCAGCTGTTCCATGGAAGAAAGATGAGGCTTTCTGCTCCCGTGAAGATTTACAGCCTCGGAAACCCTGTGCAGGGTCGCTATGAGTCGGAACCGACGCCACGGTACTGAACAACAGCAATATGATGGCTGGAACTGTGGTTGCCTTGGCAGGGCCAGACCAAATGGTTTCTTGGGCCTTATATGGACTGCTGGTCAGACGTTCCCCACCCCTGCTTTAATTAATACCTAAAACCCAAATCTACTGCCACTGAGTCAACTCCAACTCATGGTGACCCGTATGTTGCAAAATAGAACTGACCACCATAAGGTTTTATTGGCTGTGACCTTTATGTAACCAGGCCTTTCTTGTGCAGCACCACTGAGTGAGTTTGAACTACCAACTTTTAAGTTGGTTGTTATTGTTGTTGTTGTTATTGCTAAATGCTGTAGAGTCAGCTCCAACTCATAGCAATCCTGCTTAAAGTTTCCAAGTAGCAGCTGGTTGATTGGAACTGCCAACCTTGTGGTTTCCAGTCCGGGGCTGATCCTACAGTGCCACTATAGAAGTCTAAACCATTTGTGCCACCTAGGGACCTCTTTCATTCATTAAAAATACAAATCAAACCCACAGCCGTTGAGTCTGTTCCAACTCACAGCGACACTAGAGGACAGAGAACTGTCCTACAGATTTTCCAAGTTTATAAATCTTTGTAGAATGTACATTGTAATTCCCATCCTCTCTCATATCTGAATGTGACCGTGACTAAGTTCTGGCCAATAGGATATGAGTGGAAATATTTTCAACTGCCAGGTCAAATCCTTAAGAAAATGTTCCACACTTTCTCTTTCCCCCATTCTTTGTCTGGGGGAAATGGTGAGCCAGCCTTGAATGAGAACAACACCCTAAGAGAAGGTGCAACAAAGAGATGAGATGGGACTGACTCCCTGGATCACCTTGTGAAGCAGCCCAGCTACCTGCCTTGGACTCTAGATTGTTAAACTATTTGAAAGTTAAAGCAAGAAAAAAAGCAACCTGGACCACTGATGGAGAGAAACTTTGTAAAAAATAAGCTTCTGCCTCCGTTTTCAGTGGAACTAGACTATCAAATTAAAACTCTTTTCTCTGACTTTGAAAATTATAGCAAAATGAATGATTAAAAACACCAAGTTTCCTCCTATGGGATGGAAAGCTCTACATGAAAACAAACAAGCAAACAAACCGTCATGGATTAAATTATGATCCCCCAAAATAGGTATCATCTTGGCGGAGCCATGATTCTCAGAAGTTTGGTCATCCCCTAATGAGGTAATTTGGCAGTTTTATAAAGTCTTAATCACTCCCTGTGATAGCTCATGTAATCAATCAGTAGTAAGGAGAGTAGGGTGGGATGCAACCCCCTTACTCAGGTCACAGCCCTGATCTGATACAAGGGGAGTTCCCTGAGGTGTTTCCCTCCATCACCTTTCAACTGACAAGAGCTAAGAAAGGAAGAAGTGAGAAGAGAAAAGGGACCTCAGTACCCCATCAGCGAAAGAAGGTCCTGAAAGCTTTACTCCATTCACGGCATTATAGTCACCTCTGTATAAATACAAAATTTTAATAACAAATTTGTATCTTACAGGATAAGGAGCTATGGTAGTGTTGTGGTTATGAGTCAGGCTGCTAACTTCAAGATCAGCAGTTTGAAACTACCAGCTGTTCCATGGGAGAAAGATGACTCTTTCGGCTCCTGTAAAGATGTACAGCCTTGGAAACCCTGTACAGGGTCGCTATGAGTCAGAGGTGACTCTACAGCATATAATGACCACCACCATCTTACAGGACATCAGTTTTCTGTTATGAATGTGAAATTCAAATTCTATAGTCCTTCTTAAGTTTAATGATTTATTATAAATGTTTCATGATTTTCAGTGCATCAAAAAAAGAAAAAAAATAGCTTCAATTTCCTCCTAACCAAAAAGATATTGTTTATTAAAATAGATCGTTCACACTCAAAAGTTTTCATGATAAAGAACTGCATTTGTCTCTTCTTAGCACTTCAGACAAATTGAATATAAGGAAACAAAAGCCCAGAATGAAAGTTTTCATTCCTCTTTGTTCCTCAGACTCTCCTGATGAATCCAATTGTTGTTATTGTGGTTAAGTGCCATCTAGCTGGTTCCAACTCATAGAGACCCAGTATAGCATTTTCAAGGAGCAAATGGTGGATTTGAAACGTTGACTTTGAGGTTCAAACCGACATTGCAGTTGAGTGCTTATCCTGTAGTGCCACACCAGGTCTCCAATTGGGGTAGCAAATTTTCTGTGAAAAACATCTTTCTTCCTTATACTAGCTCTATGGTTTTGACACACCAAGAGCCACTTGGTTTGCTGTCTTCTACAGTTAATCACGTGTTCAAAGTGTCTTCATTATATTCAATGTGAATGTTAACTTCTAAGTCTGATCTCTTTTGATGCCATCATACATATGACCAAAACTCAGGAGACATACTCTGAATAGTTAAGCAAACATTCTTGAAAAAGCACTTTAGGATGAGAGATCATTCTAGTTAGCTTTAGTTGATTTTTTAATAGCAGCTGCAAAACTTGGAAGTTCTTTCTTCTGTGTAGGTGAGAACCCCAGGGGACCCCTCTCAGCGTCACTGGGTGACGTGTTTCTGAGCCACCAGATTCTTCATAGCAGCCTTCACATCCTTGTTTCTCAAGCTGTAGATGATGGGGTTGAGCATGGGGGTCACCACCCCATAGAAGAGGGAGATGAGCTTGTCTGAAAGGTCCTGTTTGTCTGCCCCCAGTGGGTCCTTAGACTTGGGCTTCCCATACATGAAAAATAAGGTCCCATAGAAGAGGACCACCACAGTTAAGTGGGCAGAGCAGGTAGAGAAGGCCTTCTTCTTTCCCTCTGCTGAGGGGATCCTCAGGATGGTGGCAAGGATGAACATGTAGGAGACAGAGATGAATAGAACTGGGACCCCCAGGAAGATCACATTTGTCACTCCCATGCTGATCACATTAATGGAAATGTCAGCACAGGCCAACTTTAGGACAGCCAAAATCTCACAGGTGAAGTGGTTGATGACATTGTCCCCACAGAAGGGCAACCGAATTGTCAAGCATGTGTGTACCACAGAAGCAGCACCACCAATAGCCCAGGAACTGACGGCCATAGGCACATAGGTATCCTTGGTCATGATCACTGGGTACCTAAGGGGGCTGCAGATGGCCACATAACGGTCAAATGCCATCATGCTTAGAAGCAGGCACTCTGTTCCTGCCATGGAAAAGGAAAGACACATCTGCACTGCACAAGCAGAGAAGGAGATCGTTTCCTGGGGTGTTAGGAAATTGTCCAGAACCAGAGGAACGGAGGAGGTTGTGTAACAGATATCCAGGAAGGAGAGATTCCCTAGGAAGAAGTACATAGGTGTGTGCAGGTGGGAGTCAAGGACAGTCACCAGGATGAGGACTCCATTCCCCAGTAGGATCACCAGGTACATCAGCAGGACTAGCACAAAGAAAATTTTCTCTAGTTTTGGGTGGTTAGAGAGTCCCTGGAGAATGAACTCCATCATGGGAGAGGTCCAATTGGCTTTTTCCATGTTATATCCCGTCTGTCGTCAACAATGTACAAAGCAGCATATCAGGCTTTCTTGACATGAGTCCTAGGCATGTGGTATGGGGTTATGTCCCTACCGCACAATAGGAGAACACATGTGCATAAAATGACTGAAAAAAAAAAAAATGGTAGAAGGTATTTCTTAGTTCATAGATGAGAGAAAGAGCTGGAATTGAACTTACCAACATTGGATGAGTTTCTCACATGTTCAGGTGTGTGCTAGGGGATGTTGATGTATGGATTCCTTGTAAAAGCCAAATGTGCTCCACAGGGTTTTCAATGGCCGATTTGGGGGAAGTATGTTGCCAGGCCTTTCTTCTGAGGTACTTGTAGGTGGACTCAAACCTCCAATATTTCAATTACCAGACAAGTATGTTAGCCATTTGCACCACCCAGGAACTCCAATATGTCTATAGCTCCTTCTTAATTACAAAGGGTATCAAGTAGAAGTCCTTGTATGGCACTGTAGGATAAACACCACATTAGGCTGTTAACCACAGATCAGCAGTTCAAAACCACCAGTCCCTCCTCAGAAACTCGATATAGGGTTGCTATGCGTCAAAACCGACTCAATAACAATTAACAAGAAGGGTGTAGGGATGGATGAATGGTGGAAGATGAGTGAATAATATTAATGAACATATACTCTGTGCCATATTTTTAAATGCCCATGGAGAAGACATTGTCTTTCAAGATTTATAGATGATGTAACCAAAGCTCAGAGGCACTAAAGAATTTGCTCTGGGCTCAGTGTTGAGTTCTTTTCACCCACTCTCTGGCTTCACACCTTTTAAAAAGATTCCATCTCTCCAATACCAGCTTGGTACATTATCTAATCTGAAATGGTCATTGTCTACTCTGCGTTCTCTCTACAATCATATTTAGAGAGGTTTGTTCCAGATGTATTGTCAGGCAAGACATCTCACATCCTGACTCTAACCCAGGGTCTTTAAACCTGACTCTATTGTTAAGGAACACTGTAGGATGTTTATCAGTGATCCTTAGCATCGAACACTAGTGACCAGCAGCATCTCCCCTTCCTACTCTGAGTTGTAACAACCCAAAATATCTCTGGACATTGGCAAAAGTCTCCTGGAGATAAAGAGGACAAAACCTTGCTCAGTAAAGAAACTGGTCTACCCCAGGAAAAGCCTCACCCATTATGTAACCAGGGATTTCATTGCATTTCCTGTCCAATCCCATTGCCCTGCTCCTACCCCTCAGTAGAGCACTTCAAGGAGTCCCTGTTTATGCAATCCAGGCCCACTCTGGGTGCCCCACTATGAACTTCTACCCTGAGGGGCTAGGAGAGCCACTGGGAAGTGATGCCATATTCCTCCCAGTGGCTCTTCTTTCCCCTCCAGAAAATGAAAATGTAAACGATTCAGCCAGCATCACAGACAACACATAACAGTGGCAAGGAGATACCACAATCTCTGTTAAAAGAACCACACCTGTCCATGCCCACTGGATAAATCCACACAGACCTTCTGCCTGTGTGGTGTGGGTATGAGCAATGCACAGGTTTCCTGCTGCAAAAGAGCTATATCAGGAGGCGGGGCTTGGTGGCAGCTAGGGTAGAGGTGCAGTAAAGTTCACTGTTGGCAATACCACAGAGTACCCGGTGAGGTGGGTTCAGGGCAGAGCTCTGGGACTCTGGACCACATATCTAAGGATATTTGGAGGGTTTGAGGGCTTATAACTGGTGGAACTTATAGCTGGGGTGGGAAGTCATGTACTTTTGAATCTCCCCATCTTGTGGCCCTGAGCCGACAACTTGGGTGAGACCAAATGGCAAGACCAAGAGGGAGAGCACACCCAACATGGAATAATGCTGCGGGAATCTCAGAGCAAAGGTGGACAATACACTT
>NW_006408571.1:13162790-13164944 GCF_000296735.1 Chrysochloris asiatica
TCTTTTCTCCATTTATTATAGTGTTATTTATTGGTCCAGTTGTGAGGATTTTGGTTTTGTTTACATTGAGATGCAATCCATACTGAAGGCTGTAGTCTGTGATCTCCATCAATAAGTATTTTAAGTCCTCTTGGCTTTCCGTAAACAAGGTTATATCATCTGCTTATCATAGTATGTTAATGAGTCTTCCTCCAATCCTGATGCCACACTCTTCTTCATATAATCCAAAAATATGTGTTGTAAATTCTAACTTCTTCCTGTGGCTAATGAGACAGAATTGGTGGTAGTTGGTGGTTATGTGTCATGGAGTCGGTTTCTACTCATAGCGACACAGTACAGGGTTTCAGAAGCTGTAAATCTTTATGGGAGCAGAAAGCCTCATCTTTCTCCTGCGGAACAGCTGGTAGTTTCAAACTGTTGACCTTGAGGTTCACAGCCTGATACCATAACCACTACGCTACCAGAGTTCAGGTTATATTAATGGGGATTGGTTGATGTTAATTATGTTAATGAAGCAGGATTAGGCTGTATCTTGAGTCAATCTCTTTTGAGATATAAAAGAGATTAATCAAACATGAGAGAGAACAGAGAAGAGAGAC
The DNA here is from genome assembly GCF_000296735.1 of Chrysochloris asiatica. Lineage (NCBI taxonomy): Eukaryota > Metazoa > Chordata > Mammalia > Afrosoricida > Chrysochloridae > Chrysochloris > Chrysochloris asiatica. Next base: position 13,163,390 of record NW_006408571.1, read on the forward strand.
GAGATATACCAAGTTACAGGAAGGTTGTCCAGAAGCAGAAACTCAGAAGAGACAAAGACCTTCCTCCAGAGTCCACAGAGAGAAAACGGCTTCCCCTAGAGCAGGCACCCTGAATTCAGACGATGGCCTCATAAATTGTGAGAAAATGTATTGCTGTGTGAAAAAGTCATCTATGTAGTCTTTCTGTTATAGCAGCACTAGATAACTAAGACACCAATCTAGGCTAGGTCAGGTAAGCCCATCCTCAGGTTTCAAAGCATTCTATACTTCGAATTACTCCTTCAATGTCTTCCTTCCCTGCTTGACTGTAGTTCTGTAGCGGTCAGGCCTTGCCTGCTGCATTCTCTGCATTCAGACTGCTGAAGGCTTGAAGTAATCAAGTGAAAGGGCAAGGATCCAGGTTGAAGTCCTTGGATTAGAAAGAGAGAGAAAGCCAGGACAAAAACACCCCTGGGTTCCAAGAACAGCATAGAGAGGAACAACTGAGAACAAAGGTCCTAAGAATGAATGTACAACAGTTAAAGGACCAATTTGGAAGTGAAATTGAGCTGAAATTTGGTTGTGCAACTTTTATTTTATAGTTCTTGCAAATGACTTCCAAACTGAAGTTAATGCATAGCATATGGCTTTTGTCATTGCCAGCTAATTAGTTCTGTCATTAGTTGTCATTCCCGACTAATAGTTTTCTTGTGTTCATATACTCTGAGTCAGAGATCCCAGGACACCTCGCAAATGGGTTATAATTTCTATAACCAGTAGGTTCCAGACATTTCTTCTTGTGGCAATACATGCATGATACATTTAAACAGCAACACCTTGCATCTTAATATTTGGGGCCTTCACCTCTTTGTTTAGCAAGAAGTCAATTCTTTTTCCAGAACTTATCTAAATTTTTCCTTCCAAGGATTTGAAACTCTTGGTGGTGACTGTTTCAGACCTCTGGTCAGAGGTGCTGTCATCCACTCAGCAGTTCCTGCCTCGGTGCTCTTCTACTCGCCTACCACCAACACGCCATGGCCAACCTCCTTCAACATGCTCATCTTCAGAGCTCTTCTCTCTCTGACCAACAGCAAATTCCTTCTATCTCCCCTGAGCAGCTTATATAGAAGAGCTTCCCACAACATTTCTCCATCTCATTCTCCAGTCCTCTTCTGTGAAGCATAGAGGTATTACCGGCTGGGGTCAGACCCAGCCTCCTTCTCACCTGTAAACCATTCTCCCTCCAGCCTGCAGGCTTCCTTCTCAGTCCGACCACAGTACCCAGAGGAAGTGGATTTTCTTTCAGGTTTCTGTTTCTCTCTCATTCTTTATCTGCCCAATTACCAAAATCAATTCATTTCCAGTTCACGGTGATCCAATGTGTTGCAGAGTAGACCTGTACTCCTACTCTGAGGAGGCAGCTCTACCCTAGTCTCATTTTAAATACCTTCCAACCTGAGGGGCTCATTCTTCTGACATGATAGATGATCATTTTCTGCTCCTATTCACAATGTTTTCAGCTTCTGGTAATATATTTGACAATTTTCTGCTTCTATTCATAAGGTTTCCAGTGGCT
>NW_006408571.1:13168984-13170458 GCF_000296735.1 Chrysochloris asiatica
CTCCATTCTGGAAGGAGGGCAGGCCTTGGATTATAAAATGTATCAAAACACTTTACAATGGAGTTGAGAAAAATAAGGAAGAAGTCAGGAAAATGCTACAGGAAAAATCAAATAAGATAGATACAGCATTGGAAACCATTCAAAACCTACAGAAAGAGGTCCAAATGATCAATAATAGAATATCAGATAATACACTGAAAGGGCAAAGGAGTAGAATAGAAGAGATGAAAGCCAGAACTAGCGAGCTGAAAGAGAAATCTCTCAATACCACTAAGATAGAAGAGCAAACAGAAAAAATGATTTAAAAAATCTGAAGAAGATCTAAGATTCGTGTTGGACAACATGAAGAGGAATAACTTAAGAATTATCAGCATTCCAGAACAGGAAAAATCACACAAGTCCACAGAGTAAATAGTTGAAGAACTGCTGGGGAAAAAATTCCCTAACATCCTGAAAAGTGAAAAGATAAACATTTAAGAAGCTCAATGAACCACAGGAAGGATAGACCCTAAAAGAAAATCCCTGAGACGTATCATAATCAAGCTCTCCAAAATCAAAGATAAGGAGAGAATCCTGAAAGCATCTAGGAAGAAAAAAGAAGTGTTACATACAAAGGCAAGCAAGTCAGATTAAGCTCGGATCTCTCAGCAGAAACCATGCAAGCCAAGAAGACAATGGGGAGACATATATAAAACCCTGAAAGAAAAAAAGTAAAACTGTCATCCAAGAATCCTTTATCCAGCAAAGCTATCAATCAAATACGATGGTGTAATCAAAACATTCCAGGATAAACAGAGGCTAAGGGATTTTTCCAAAGCCAACCCTGCACTACAAAACATCCTAAAGGAAGTTCTGTGGACTGAGAATCAACAAGAACAGACAACAACCAGAGATTGACATACGTGGCAGCACCTCCCAGAACTAAATCAACAGAAGTAAGAGTACAGAACAGAACAAAACTATAAGAAAAAAACTCAGAGAATCTGGGAGGTCAGTCTATCATTGAACAATTACAATGTAAAAGAAGGTAAACACATAGGAACAGAGATTCAGATGGTGAGAAGGTCAGGTAGATTACAGGACAAAATAGATTACACAAATGGAAGGAAAAGTTAATGGAATATAAGGTAACCACAAAGAAAATTAACACTTAACAACATACCAAGAAAATGAAAATCCAAGAAGAATATGAAAACATAAAAACTATGAGGAAACTCACAAGAAATAACACAAAAACCATGAACTCAGCAAAGAAAGACACATAGAACAAAGAAAGCAGCAACACCATAAAAAAACAACACACAATGGCAGCAACTAATCCATTCCTATCGATAATTTCACTGAAAATAAACGGACTAAATGCACCAGTTAAGAGACAGAGGGTGGCAGAATGGATAAGAAAACAAGATCCTGCAATATGCTGTCTGCAAGAGACACATCTTACACACAGAGAAAAAACAGATTAAAAGTCAAA
>NW_006408571.1:13187160-13191376 GCF_000296735.1 Chrysochloris asiatica
ATGGCGCTTCCTCAGAAGGCTGGAAATAGAAATAGCTTATGATCCAGCAATTCCTCTACTTGGTATTTACCCACAAGAAATACGAGCCATAACACGAGTAGATAGATATATGCACATCAATGTTCATAGCAGCACTATTTACAATAGCAAAAAGATGGAGACAAGCCTAAGTGCCCATCAACTGAAGAATGGCTCAACAAACTGAGGTACATACACACAATGGAATTTTATGCTACCTTGAAGCTATAAGCTACCACATAACATGAATGAATCTTGAGGACATTATGTTGAGTGAAATCAGTCAGTCACAAAAGGAGAAATACTGCATAGGACCATTATTATAAAAGACTAAGAAAAAGAACCCATACTAAACCAGGGGTGGGGGTGGCGGAGAGGGACTCTTTGCTGGTTACCAGGATGCCGGGGGTGGGATCCGTGGGTGGGGGGGAGGTAGGGAATGGACACAGGATAGTTTGGGTGCTGGGGAGGGGGGCAATACACAAGAAGGGGGAGGGGAATGGAGGAACAAGGCTGATGGGAAAACAATTAGACAAGTTTGCATGGGATAAGTGGGACAGAGGTAAATAACGATGCATACACAACCTTGGAACAACAGGGCTCTAGATTACTCAGATTGTGACGTGGTTGGAATGGGCAAAGGGGAGGGGGGAAAACGTTAAGATGCTTGGCTGTCTTTTTTTTTTTAAAAAAAAAAAAAAAAGCAAATTGCTAAGGCAACTGGTACTATCCTTAGGATGAACTGTTTAAACCAAGACATATTCCCCGCAGGGCTTTTATCTGTGCTTTAGGGAGTAGAAATGGCAGCCTCTTCTGGCTACTGACTGGAAGTAGAGTGAATTGGGATGCAAACATTAGCTAAAGAGAAGTGAAAGAGTCTTCACCGATGAGCACTAGCTAGATTTTCAGTTTCTTGTTCGCTCCTCCTCAAAACGCTTTTCATAGACTTTTTTTAAAGGAAAGTCACAGCACAGCCTTATAGAAACTAAACTATGTGCATCATTTCGTGTTTCTTTCTCCTTTACACCTGATATCCCTAAAACAGCTTGATTATGAAATGGCTATCTTAACTATAAAACATTTTCTTTAGTACTGTTTATCTTGATTTTAAAAAATGGAGATAGTAGAAAAATGTAACCTTTTGTGGCTAGTTGTTGTTGTTATGTGCCGTGAGTCGGTTCCGACTCATAGCAACCCTGTACAGGGTTTCCAAGGCTGTAAATCTTTACGGGAGCAGAAAGCCTCATCGTTCTCCCACGGAACAGCTGGTAGTTTCGAACTGCTGACCTTGCGGTTCGCAGCCCGATTCGTAACCACTACGCTACCAGAGCTAACTGACCCTAAAATAAAGGTTATTTAATATCTAAAAAAATAAAATAAGTAAGGATGCCCAAGGGAGAAGAGTACAAGAGGTGTGCAGGACCCTATCCAGAGAAGCAGTGACACCAAAAACGGAGGCAGAATAAGGACATGGAGAGAGGGAGCAGATGAGGACTGAGGACTCCGTACTCATGGAAAGAGGGACTGGGTACTGGCGGCCAGGAGGCAAGCTTACAGAATGTGCTCTTTGGTGGTTTAAATTATTATATATTCCTGAGTGTTTCTGTGTACATCATCCCCCAAAAAAGGGAGGAATGGAAGCAAATACTGTTGAATGATGATGCACGGAAGAGATTGTAATTATTGCAATGAAACTATGGTGTAAGCTACCACATAACATGGTCACCATGTAAACTAACACTCAATTCACAATAAAAACTTTAAAAAGCGAGAGAGAGAGCTATATCTGTGACAGTATTAGTACTTGGCACCTAAACATTGCTAAATAAAAGTTTGTTCAATTGAATTGAACTGAACAGTTAGGAAGACCCTTGCAGTTGAGACCAGCTGCCTGGTACCTACCCTACATATGACCTGGATATACCACATGGTGTGAGCAAATCACTGCTCATTAGGCCTCAGTTTCCCTGTGTGCACCATACATTCTCAACTCTTGACAGCTGTCCTGAACTGTTAGTGACGTTCTTACCTAGCATGGAGCCATCCTGGATGAAGGACAACCATTTGGTGTATGTGTTAAGGGGATAATCTAAATTCTTGTCTTCCCAGCAAGTAACAAAACTGTGTCTGGTTTTGGAGGGAACTCAGGATAGAAGAAACAAAGAGCTCTGTGGGAAAACAAGAGGAGGGAGGGACTGTAGGTGGGAGGATGAGCAGAGATCAAAGAGAGGGAGAGCAGTCTTTACCTAGGGCTGCATCCTCTGCTTGTCCCACCTGTGTCTGTAGTCAGCAGCAGTTGAGAAACAGGAAGCAAGGGGGTGGAGTAAGAGTTTCAGCCTTTCTGGAGAGCAATTTGTAAAGAAACAAGGAAATAATTCATAATGCCTATGATCCATCATCTCAACAATTCCATCTCTAGAAAACAGCTCTAAGGAAACAGTGAACAAGAAGTCATCTGCTTTGTTTCTCCTTGGTGCTGCCCAAAACTTCTATTACTAAAGTGGACATCAGTTGTTTTTTTTTGTTGTTGTTTGCAGAACAGTTTTCACTATTTATAAACAGAAAATGGAAAGAAGTAGCCACGGCCTAGGAATCAGATGGATCCTGGCTGGCCTGTTTGGCTGCCCTCCTGACTCTGAGGACGTCTCACATTTCTCTGAGCTTTACTTTCCACATCTACACAATGGGAATGGGAACCTCAGCCCACCTCCTTCTTGGTCAATGATGAACTCTGGTGAGCACAAAGCGCTGTTCCAAGCTTGTGAACAGCTGTTCCTCTCTGTTCCTGCATCAGCTACTTGGAGTCAACTACAACAATGAGTTTCTCAGAGCAGAGGCAGGGTGAGGAGGAAAGTACATGTCATGGAAATGATCTACAGATGGCATTGACATCCACATAGCCCAAGTCTCCCCATATTCTAATCTGATCCCAGCTATGTCTCAACTCCCCCCTGTGACCTGGGCCAGAATCTGAATGCCAAAGAAAGACCCAGGCCTTCTCCTACTTTACTTTCTATACCTTTAAGACTCTTTCTTCTTCTTCTAAATCCTTGTGGGAACTTGTGCCTCCTATGAGTGTTTCTCTCACTTCCTCCCTCCTAGCTGCTGGCTGAACCCTGGAGCTTCATCTATAGACTCTTCATGTGCAAAACTTTCTATCCTGGTCTGATGCCCAGAAATCTGAAAGATGCATTTCCCCAGCAGTTGAAGGGAATCCTCAAACAGTAGCTGAGGGCTCCATGGGATACTTGATTTCCTAATTACTCTACAGGGACCCTGCAAATCCCAGAAGCAATTTAAAGTTTGGACTCTGAAGTGTGCATGGGTGCAGATCCTAGGCATACCTGGGGCCTCCAGGGACCACATCTCTTTACCTCAATTAGAGGCAATGACTGGGACAGGCCATTCAGAGCATTCTCCTCAGCTTTGCTGGGTCCCAGTCCTTGACATCCAGAATGGGGCAACATGATAGATGTCTAGCAACAATAGCAGCTAAACCAGAATTAGCTGGATAAATATTACTATCTTCTTGTTGTTAGGTGCTATAGAGTTGGTTTTGACTCATAGTAACCCTATGTATAATAGAAAGAAACACTGCCCTGTCCTGCAGCAGCCTCACAATTATTGCTATGTTTGAGCCCATTGTCATAACCAGAGTCAATCTAGCTCACTGAGGGTCTGTCTCTTTTTCACTGACCCTCTACTTTACCAAGTATGATATCCATTTCCCGAAATGGGTCCCTCTCCTCCTGATAACAAGTCCAAAGTATGTAAGACAAAGTTTTGCCATCCTGCTTCTAAGGAGCTCCCAGCTATTGAAATCCATCAATACATGAATACTGAGTACCTACTTCCTGTCTTGCCAGCGTGATTTGTATTATTAGTCCCCTATTTTTTTAGCTGGACTCCTGGTGTGATGCTATAGGATCAGCACTGGACTGTGAACCACAAGGTCATCAGTTCAAACCCACCAGTTGCTCCTTGGAAACCCTATACAGGGTTGCTATGAGTTGGAACCGATTCAACAACACTTAACAACAACAACAAATTTTTCAGATGAGGAAACAGACTTTTAAAAGTTAATCAATTTGCTTGGCTGTCTTGTGAATCTTAGTTTTCCTTGCATTATATTATAAAATAGACACTGGAGGAGGAGAGAAAGGAATCGCGAAAAGCATCACCATAGAAAGCTTGTAAG
>NW_006408571.1:13192551-13206222 GCF_000296735.1 Chrysochloris asiatica
GATGGGGCAGCTGGAGACTTTAGATCCAGAGAGGGAGAGTGACTATGTGCTGAAGACCTGGGGGGTACAGGGGAAGGATTGCATGGAGGGGATTGTAACCATGGCAATGAGATGATATATGATAGAATGAATGCAAAACCAATGTTTTCCCATGTAAACTATCACATAATTCACAATAAAGCATTAAAAATAAATTAATTAATAAATTAATTTTAAAATAATAATAATAAATAAAGTTAATCAATTTGCCAAAGACCACGTGTTTTATGAGTGACGTAACTGGAATTTCCATCTCAAAACTGTATATTTCATTGTCTTTACCATCATTATTATCATTATCAACATATTACTTATACCGGAGTGCTGGTGTGGCGCTGTAAGATAATTCCCTGGACTGAAAGGTCAGTTTGAGCCAAAACATCAGTGGTTCAAACCAACCAGTCACTCCTCGGAAATGCTATACAGGGTCATTATGAGTCGGAACCGACTTAACAACAACAATTACTTATACCTGAAACAAAAAGTATAGAAGGGTGGTGGTTATGTGCCGTGGAGTCGGAACCGACTCATAGCGACCCTGTACAGGGTTTACGGGACTGTAAATCTTTACGGGAGTAGAAAGCCTCATCTTTCTACCGCGGAACAACTGGTAGTTTGGAACTGCTGACCTTGCGGTTCGCAGCCCCATTCATAACCACTATGCCAATTAAACCTCTGTGTCCAGTCACCCAGTTATTGGTGACAACCACCAATTTTTTGAGACAACTTATTGTGACAACCAATGCTAGCAATTTCCTGTCTGCTCTTTTTAGAGCTATCGTATGCATACAACAATAAATATTTCTGAGATAAACTTAGCACAAATACTCATTATCTTAACATCTTGCTTTTCTCACTTAAGTACACCTGGGGAGTTGTGTGTGTGTTTATTGCTGCCTCATTCTTTTTAATGGCTACCATAGTTCATGACAAGGATGTACCATCATTTAATTAACCAGTCTGCTATTGTGGAACATTTAGGGTTTCCAATCTTATGCTATAACAAAAATGCTACAACAAAACCCCTTGCATAGTCACAATACAGCATATATTACAAATATATTTGCTGTGTGTGCGTGCATAATTTTGATAGATATTGCCAAATACACACATTCCTAATATATGAAAATGTCATCTATTGTAGGGCATTTGGGGTTGTTTTTAGTTTGGACAATTGCAAATAAAGCTGCTATAAACAAATATGTGTAGGTTCTTTTGTAAACATGATTGTCATTTCTCTGGGATAAATGCCAGCGTGTTATTAAGTTTACTGTAATTGCTGGACAGTATGGGTAAGTGTACATTTAACTTTTAAAGAAACTGCTTAATTACTTTTAAGTGGCAGTCCCATTTTACATTTCCCTGAACAGTGTTTGAGAGATCTAGTTTGCCCACATCCTTGTCAGCATTTGGTATTGTCATTATTTTTTATTTTAGCTGCTTGAATAGATATGTAATGATTTATCACTGTAATCTTGATGTGCACTGTACTAATGGTGACTAATAGTGAAAATCTTTTTATGTGCTTCTTTGCCATCTGTGTACCCTCTTTGGTGAAGTAACTGTTTGTATTTTTTGCTGATTATCTAATTGTTCCTTTTCACATTGAAGTATAAGTCTTTTATCAGATAGGTGGTTTGCAAATATTTTTCTCAGTCTGTAGTTGTCTTTTGTTGTTGTTGTTGTTGTTTTATTGTGAATTGAGTGAAAGTTTACAAGGCAGATCATCAGTTTTACATTCAACAAATCTTATGCTTTGTTTCATTACAATGACTATAATCTCCTCTTGTTGTTGTTGTTGTTGTTAAGTGCCTTCGAGTCGGAGCCGACCCATAGCGACCCTGTACAGGGTTTCCGAGGGTGTAAATCCTTACGGGAGTAGAAAGCCTCATTTTTCTCCCGCGGAGCGGCTGATAGTTTCGAACCACTGACCTTAAGGTTCGCAGCCCGATTCGTAACCACTATGCTACCAGAGCTCCTTATGTACCATCAATTAACAGAATTTCTCTCTGTTCATTTTAGCTCTATTTTTTAAAAAACACTCAGGCATATGTAATAATTTACACAATCAAAGGGCACATTCTACAAGCCTGCCTCCTGGCGGCCAGCTCTCAGTCCCTCTCTTTCCATGAATCTAGAGCCTCAGCTGCTCCCTCTCTCCATGTCCCCATCTCTGCCTCCATCTCTGGTTTTGTTGCTTCTCTGGATATCATCCCACATTCTGCTTGTGCTCTTCTTCCTTGATGATCCTAGGGTCCTGGACTGTAAGAGTAACTACTCCCCTGTTTTTGTTACAAAACTTCTACCTGTACAATTGTGACAGTCTCAATTAGCCATGATAACAATTACTCACTATTGAATCATAAGAATCTTATCCCCATCTCTTTTCACGAGACCCATCTAGACAAGATGAAAACTTTGCAGTGGGGATTCTATCTTCCCCCCCCCACTCTTAAACTAAACTCTTTATTGAAACCTTGTAAGCCAGCCACTTCGTGCCTTTATTGCCCCCTCATTTTAGGTAGCCAATGTCTTAGTTGCCCGTCCCTATCTACCCTGTGTACAGAAGGGATAGCATTGCTACTTGATGTGAAGACTCCTTCCCTCTCTGTAGTTGTGTTTTCATCTATCCTCCTGGTAGAGTCTTTCATAGAGCACAAGCTTATAAGTTGCGTGAACTCTGACTTACGCTTTTTTTTTTAAATGAACTATGCTTTTGATGTCATGTCTAAGAACTCCTTCACTACAAACTCAGCCCCCAAGATTGTCTCTTACACTATCTTCTAAATTTTTAGAGTTTTGTTTTATTGTGTTTAAATCTTTATTTATTGTTACTTAATATGTGGAGACGATGTGACGTTTAGATTGAGATTGTTTCTTTGATGGGGAGGTTGTTGTTACTGCTGTTAATGTTGTTAGCTTGGCCTATCCAACTGCTCCAGCACCATTTGCTTAAAACCCTATCCTACTTCCATTAATTTGCTTTACACCTTTTTCCAAAAATCAGTTGACTATATTTATATTGGCTTAGGCTCTCTATTCTGTTAGCTTCCAGACTAAGAATTGACTAGGCGTCCAGTTCTGTGGGATTAGCCTATGAAACCTTTATAAATAGCAGCAGAACAATATTTGACATAGGGCCCTCAGATTGGAAGGCACACAGAAAACAACTGAGCTGTCTCTTCAAAATAGAATCAACCTGAATGACATGGATAGAGCAAAGTTTTCAGGACCTTCATTTACTGATGGGGCATGACTCAAAATAAGAAGAAACAGCTGCAAATATCCACCAATAATCAGAATGTGGAATGTATAAACTATGAATCTAGGAAAATTGGAAGTTGTCAAAAATGAAATGGAACACATAAAGATCAATATCTTAGGCACTGAAATGGATAGTTATTGGCCATTTTGAATCTGATAATCATATAGCTTACTGTGTTGGGAATGACAAATTGAAGAGGACTGGCATTGCATTCATTGTCAAAAAGAACATTTCAAGATCTTTCTTGAAATACAATGCTGTCTGTGATGGGATAGTATCTATGTTTACAAGGAAGACCTGAAGTCCTCGTGTGGCACTGTGGGTTAATGCGCTGGACTGCAAGGTCAGTTTGAACCACAAGGTCGGTGGTTCAAGCTCACCAGCCACTCCTTGGAAACCCTATACAGGGTCACTATGAGTCAGAATCGACTCGACAGCACTTAACAACAAACAAGAAAGACCAGTTAATACAACTATTATTCAAATTTATACACCAACCATTAAATACAGTAATAAAGAAATTGAAGAATTCTACCTTCTTTAGAGTCTTGATGTGACACTGTAGGATAAGCACTGAACTATTAACCACAAGGTTGGTTATTCAAACCCAGTAGCCACTCCCTTGGGAACCCTATACAGGGTTGATATAAGTCAGAACAGACTCAAAAGCAATTAACAACAACAAACCAACTTCATCCATCTGAAATTGATCACACATGAAATTAAGATACATTGGTAATTACTGGTGATTGGCATGTGAAAGCTGGAAACAAAAAGGAGGGATCAGTCATTAGAAAACATGGCTGTGATCATAGAAATGTCACTGGAGTTTGTATGATAGAATTTTGCAATACCAACAACTTTTTCATAGCAGATACCTTTTTTCAATAACATAAACAGTGACTGTATATATGGACTTCACCAGATGGAATGCACAGAAATCAAATGAACTATATCTATGGAAAGAGAGGAGTCCTGGTGTGGCGCTGTGGGTTAATGGGCTGGACTGAAAGGTTGGTTTGAACTGTAAGGTTGGTGGTTCAAGCTTATAAGCCGCCCTTCAGAAACCCTATACAGGGTCACTGTGAGCCGGAACCGACTCCACAGCACTTCACAATAACAACAACAATGAGAAGAGACAATAGAGAAGCTTAATATCATCAGCCAAAACAAGGCCATGGCTGACTGTGGAACAGCACATCGATTTCTTATATGCAAGTTTAGGCTGAAGCTAAAGAAAATTAAAACAAATCCGTGAGAAACAGTATGATATTGAGTACAGCCCACCTGAATGTAGAGACCATCTCAAAAACAGGTTTGACACTAATGACAGAAGACCAGAGGACTTATGGCATGACATAAAAAACATCATACAAGAAGAAAGCAAAAGATCATTAAAAAGACAGGAAAGAAAGAAAAGACCAAAATGGAAGTCAGAAGAGACTCTGAAACTTACTCTTGAAAGTAGAGTAGCTAAAGTGAATGAAAGAAATGATGAAGCAAAAGAACTGAACAGAAAATTTCAAAGGACAGCTTGAGAAGACAAAGTAAAGCATTAAAATGAATTGTACAAAGACCTGGAGCTAGAAAACCAAAAGAGTTGAACACACTCAGCATTTCTAAAGCCGAAAAAAAAACTGAAGAAAAAATTCAAGCCTCAAGTTGAAATATTGAAGGATTCTATGGGCAAAATATTGAATGATGCAGGAAGCATCAAAAGAAGGTGAAAGAAATACACAATTGCCCACCACCCTCCAAAAAAAAGTAGTCGGTGTTCAAACATTTCAGGAGGAAACATATGATCAAGAACCAGGATATTGAAGCAAGAAGTCCAAGTTGTTCCAAAGATATTAGCAAAAACTAAGGCTTCAGAAATTGACAGAATACCTCTTGAAATGTTTCAACAAACTGATGCAATGCTGGAAGCATTCTTTAGTCTATGCCAAGAAATTTGAAAGACAGCTAGCTGGCCAACCAACTGGAAGAGATCCATATTTATGTCCATTCCAAAGAAAGGTGACCCAACAGAATGTGGAAATTATCTAACAACATCATTAATATCACATGCAAGTAAATTTTTGCTGAAGATAATTAAAAAACAGTTGCAGCAACACATTGACAAAGAGCTTCCAGAAATTCAAGCTGGATTCAGAAGAGAGCCTGCAACCAGGGATATAATTGTTAATGTCAGATGGATCTTGACTGAAAACAGAGAATTCAAGAAAGATGTTTGCTTGTGTTTTATTGACTATGCAAAGGCATTTAACTATATGGATCATAATAAACTATGGATAACATTGTGAAGAACGGGAACTCCAGAACACTTAATTGTGCTCATGCATAACTTTTACATAGACCAAGAGACAGTTGTTCAAATAGAACAAGGAGATACTGAGTGATTTGACATCAGAAAATGTATGTGCCATACTTATTCATCCTGTGTACTAAACAAAGAATCTAAGAAGCAGGACTACATGAAGAAGAAAGTGACCTCAGGAATGGAGGAAGAGTCATTAATAACTTACGATATGCAGGTGACAGTACTTTGCTTGCTGAACGAGAAGACTGGAAGCACTTGGCTGATGAAGATCAAAGACACAGCATTCAGTATGGATTACAATTTAATGAAAAGGAAAAAAAAATCCTCACAACTTGGCCAATAAACAATATAAATGGAGAAAAGAATTGAAGTTGTCAAGGATTTCATTTTATTTGGATCCACAGTCATTGTTCATGGAAGCAACAGTGATGAAATTAAATGGCATATTGCATTGGGCAAATCTGCTGTCAAAGACTTGTAAACTGTTAGAGAGCAAAGATGTCACTTTGCAGATTAAGGTGCAAATGACCCAAACCAAGGTATTCTCAGTTGCCTCAATGTGCATATGAGCGCTGAACAATGAATCAGGAAGACACAAGAATTGATGCATTTAAATTGTGATGTTGGTGAAGAATGTTGGAAGTACCATGGACTGCCAGAAGAATAAATAAATCTGTCTTAGAAGAAGTACAACCAGAATCCTCCTTAGTAGGGACGATGGTGAGACTCATGTGGAATTGTATACTACAGATTACTAAGTAAGCACAAGTTTACCTTGATTACTGGGTACTCAATCCCTGTCAGAGATTGTAAATTTGAAAAAGAGGCTTTGATTCTGTAGGAAGGTGATGTAGGGTAGGGAGAAACAGATGCCAGCCAATCTTAAAAGCAGAATTTTGATGTAGTGAAATTGTTCACTACAGATTAGTAAGTAAACACAAGTAAGCCCAGACTTAGCTTGCTTATGGGGTAATTCTACATTGCAATGGTGATTTCCTCCACTCAAGTCCACTACTTTTTTAAAAAGCCAGAAGTAGATATGAAATGTTATGCAATGATTTCTCAACATTTGTTTATGTAATCATTTTTCCTCCTTTAATCTATGAATGAGATTTACTGCAGAGTTAGTTTTCCTAACATTCTTTATGTCAGATGTCTTGGAATTCCTAATATTCTTAATTAGGGATCTTGGCATTCCTAGAAATATTCCTGAATTCCTAAAAATGCCACTTGACATTTTCATCACTTGTAAAATATACACTGGATTTAATCTGCTAAAATTCAGTAAATGGCTTTTCATTTAATCAGCTTTTGTTGTTATTTTCCACAATCCTCTAATTAAAAAAAAAGCTTCATCTATAGGTAATCACTCTTAAATTTTCTAAAAGCACATTTAAACTTTTTCTGTATTTCTAGGTCAACACAATGACTCATAGTCATAATCCCTGCTCTATTACCCCAATTCCTTCATAAAATGAAGTCTTTCGTGGACTGCAACATTATTTCTCTTTCTCCACCTTCTAGTTTGATGAAATCATCTGGAATTATAATTGAAATGAATATCACTGCTTTTTAAAAATCATTATCCTTATGCATTTTCTAATAATTTCTTTATATATAAATCTTTGTAAATTTGATTTGCGATTACTTAGATTTTATTGGTTTTAGGCAGTTCACCATTCTCTATCATTTCATGTATACTACATTTATTATATTCATTTAATTGTTATTTTGTTAATGTTTTTTGAAAGAACTTCTTAAAGTAATTTTTTTTTCCAAAAATAGAATGTAGAAGTATATATTCCTGTGTTTTCACCTGACAGTCTTTTAATCCTCACATGTGTGCAATAGTCAGTTATATGTAAGATTCCAGAACCAGAAATAATTTCCCTCATAACTCTGTAAACATAGATCTGACAAGCTTACTCGTATTCAGTATTACAGAGAAGGCCAATGACCATCAGATTTGTATTGTTTGTTAGATAATGTGTTTTCTTCTATTGAAAAGTCTACAGAAACATCCTGTTACATGTGGAAATAAACATTTATCCTCAGGTCTAAGTAAATCTTTTGCCATAGTTCTTTTCTGACAGTGAACTCTTTTGGACCAGAGACTCTAACTACTTTTGTTTAGGTTACATTTTATTTGGTCTTTTTCATTATCATTTGTCTTCAATCTCTCTGTTCTCACCTTGAGAAATTCTATGACAGATCCTCTAGGTTGGGATTTCATAACTTCTCAAATCTTTTCTTAAATAATTTCTAATCTGCTTTTTTGTCTGAAGGTTAGGAGAGCAATTTAATTTATTTTTTATTTCCAAATTTAATTTTTAGTGTATAAAGTATAATAAAGTCTTTATACTTCTCAATTGTTTGCTGTTGACTTTCATTTATTTGATGTTTTCTTTTTACTTCTAAAAAAGTTCTTATCTCCCAATCATCTGTTCTCCTAAAATCTTTTCTCATAGAGTGCTCTTTGTTTTATTGATTCAATCACTTCTTGAATTCCACTAAGAATTATATTGAGATTTTTTTAATCTCAATTTTCTATCTTCCTGTATTAACTTTTTTTTTTTTAAATCAAGAGCTGATTATTTTGTTTGTTTCCTCTTGATAAGATTGAAAGTTCACATCAATTGTCAGAGATTTTCTATTCTGTTCATTAGATTAATGACTATTGGGAGCTGGTTTGGAATTCCTCATCAGTCATGTGGGTGGTTATTAGAAGTCTCCTGATAGACTTCACATCCTTTAAGCACCATGTGGCATTGGTGATTTTTCGGTAGCAAAGCAAGTGATGTCATCACTTGGCTTCATTCGTGGTCATGCTGTACCACATAGTTTATACAATTCATTTGTTCCTTCTTGACATATCTCAGTTTCCACATTATTCTTATGACCCAGGAGAGGCCACTTCTATCTGGGTACAGAACCCAGGAGTGAAAAACATATTCACAAAGGTAAAACCTTTGCATACCTTCCTTACTCCCCACTTTGATTCAAGGGCATGAATGATTTCTGGTGGGAAACTTGAGTGAGAATCAGGGAAAGAAAACAACAGATTAATTACAGAGCCATGGGAGATAAAAACCCAGGAAACATTTTCTAAAGGATCGATATGAAAATGAAACCATAAGGAGAAAGGTAGAAATGTTGCAAATACTCTTTTGTATGTCATAGGAAGAGTTGAAAGGTAACATAAAAACATCATTCAAATATATTCAAGGGAAATCATATAAAAGATTGGAGCTTTTCATCTGTTAAGCAATAAAAATTTGAAGTCATTTTTCCTTGACTTGAATGTGTTCATTGTCCATTACAAAGAATGAGAACTAAAAGCCTAAACAAATAAGGATATACCTTTATGACACTGTTTATAGAATGAAGTGGGGAAAAGTCCCATTAAAAGCTCCCAGTTCACAAAGTCCTTCTGTGGAATGAGATTTATGTAGTATTTGATGACGTTGGTTCACATTTGGTGGTCTTATCCTCTGAGACCTTCAAGTAAGAAAAAACAGGGAGCACAGAATTACCAAGACTCCTCCCACCATCACTGAGAAAAGCGTTTCTGAAATACCAGATTACTCACAGCCGCCTTCACATCCTTGTTTCTCAAGCTGTAGATGATGGGGTTGAGCATGGGGGTCACCACCCCATAGAAAAGGGAGATGAGCTTGTCTAAAAGGTCCTGTTTGCCTGTCCCCAGTGGGTCCTTAGACTTGGGCTTCCCATACATGAAAAGGATGGTTCCATAGAAGACAACCACAACTGTGAGATGGGAAGAGCAAGTGGAGAAAGCCTTTTTCTTCCCCTCTGCTGAGGGAATCCTTAAAATAGTAGCAATGATGAACACATAGGAGAAAAAAATGAACAGTACCGGGATTCCCAGGAAGACCACATTGGCCACTCCCATGCTGATAATGTTGATGGAGATATCTGCACAGGCCAATTTCAAGACAGCCAGGATCTCACAGGCAAAGTGATTAATGATATTGTCTCCACAGAAGGGCAGTTGCATTGCTAGGGATGTCTGCACTACAGCGGTGCTGCATCCAGCTACCCAAGATCCAGCAGCCATGGGCAGATAGACAGCTTTGCTCATGATCTCAGAGTACCTAAGGGGGTTGCAGATGGCCACATAGCGATCAAATGCCATCATACTCAGGAGCACACACTCAGTGGCTCCCATGGCGAAAGAGAGAAACATCTGTACAGCACAGGCTAAGAAGGGGATGGTTTTCCTGGGAGTCAGGAAGCTGTCAAGAATCAGGGGGACTGAGGAAGTTGTGTAGCAGATATCCAGGAAGGACAGGTTCCTCAGGAAGAAGTACATGGGCATGTGCAGTCGAGAGTCCAGGATGGTCACCAGGATGAGGACCCCATTGCCCAGCAGGATCACCAGGTACATCAGAAGGATGAGCACAAAGAAGGTTTTCTCTAGTATTGGGTGGGCTGAGAGTCCCAAGAGAATGAACCCCATCACAGGGGAGGTCTGATTAAACCTTAACATGGATCTCTTATTTCACTTACAAGAACTCAGAAGACTAACTTCATCATCCTCTGATGCCTAAAGTGCGTGGGATTCAGTCAGTGAGGAAGCCCCGTCTTGCTGAGCAATTGGAGAACAGCTCTGACAATGAGGAGCTCTCTACATGGTTCTAAATAAAATGCATGGAATTTTATTAACATTGACTTTGTAATCTCTGGCCACCTCATCATGAGGTTTCATATATCATCTGATTTGATTGAATTTTCCTAATCACATTCAACACGGACACCACACATTTACTTTAAGTTATGTCATGCTTGTTTTACTCAGTTTTAATAAGAAAAGTGAGATCCCATTCACATGTTCCACCACCACCACCTCACCTTGGGGCCCAGGACTGGTAAGGACAAGAAACCTTGATTCCTGACCATTGTCATCTCCAAGTACTTTTAGATACAATCTGCCAACTCTTTCCAATTCTCTCTCATAATGTATAGAACTGTAAGTCATTCATTCATTTATCTTTCTTCCAAACTCATCTGGAGCACGTTAACTAATCACTCAATGCACGGATTTAATTAAAGTCTCCTTTTTTCTCTGGGCCTCATTTTCCCTAAAGTTCACTTTAAGATTGATTATTTTTAAGGATATTCCATCCCAATAACTAAGGGATGTCATGATTTTCCCACTCTTGGATGTTTCCCTTTGTTTCAAGATTCCTCTGTTTCACTTATCCAACAAATGGGAACGGGCCAAGAAGAGTTTACATATTCTTTAAAAAGCTGCTCCCTTACCTTTATCAGATAAACACGTTAATAACAAAAGTAATTTCTTGAGGTTTTGGAATAACCCAGTGGCCAAAAATAGTCACTCCTGTCAGGAAGCAGCAGCTAGAAGTGTTAGTTCCTGAAATGGGTGAAAGTTTTCTTGTCTTTGTTCTGTATTTGCAAAAAATCCACAAAGGACCATCTGTTGCACATACAAAGCCATTTAAATTCCATTTTGCCATTGGGATTATTCTAGTCCCTGAAGTGATTTAAAGTTTAGAAACTGAAGTGACAAAGTTTAGAAACTTTTTATTCATCTGGGATTGTGTCCCCAAGATCAAATTATTCTAAAGTCCCTCATAAATACTTGCTTCCCTCCTACCATCTCTTCCTAGGAGTCCCTGGGTGATGCAAATTGTTAAGTGTTCAAGTACTAACCAAAAGGCTGGTGATTCAAACCCATCCAGTAGCCCCTCAGAAGATAGGCCTGGCAATGAATTTTTGTAAAGTCACAGATTTGACTCTATGGTGCAGTTCTACTACACACACATGGGGTCAACATAAATTGGAATCAACTCTACAGCAACTAACAACAGCACTTCCTTCCTACCCATTCTGCTGAGCTAGAGAGCACAGATCATCCTGCCCTGCTGTAATTAACATAAACCCCCAACATATGCAACCCTTGTCCAGAGCTCATGATCTATGATACAGAAATCCACTGTTGTTGTTGTTGTTAAGTGCCGTCGAATCAGTTCCAACTCATAGCAACTATGTATATCTTTGTGGTAGCAGAAAGCCTAAACCTACTCCTCCAGGTAAATCCTTGACCATTTTCTAAGTACTCTCGACCATTTTCACATTCTGGATGCCAGAATTTACAGAAGCCAGCAATCTAGAAGTTCTCCTCTTGTCTGTATCTCACCAAATAGACTCAGCTCTTACCTTTGGCCAGGCCTTTAAAGGCCATTAGAAGAAGAAAGAGGAAGATGGGGGTGGAGGATGGGGAAACTGTTGCTTTTGAGTCAATTCCAACTCACAGTGGCCTCATATGTGTCAGAATAGAACTGCGATGCATGGTTTTCAGTAATTGCTTTTTATGTAAGTAGCTCTCCAGGTGTTTTTTTTCCAAGGTGTCAGTGGGTGGACTCAGCCAATAACTTTTCCATTAGCAGCTGAGCATGTTAACCATTTGTGCCACCCAGGGACTTCTGAGTCATCCATGAATTTGGTCATGGTTCCTGAGAAGAGTTTTACAGATATAGATAGCAGCTGCGGGCTGGATAAAGGGCAGTTGATTCCAACAGTGGGATTCTGTTACTTAAAATCTTTTTCTCTGTGTGCTTGTAAGAGGGTGTCTGTATCTGCATTTGCTAGAGCATAGCTGATTTACCACTGGCATCTGGAAGCTTTCTCTTCTAAGATCCAAAACTCAGATCTCTGATCACCCAGGCAGCATTCTGAAGCATCTTAAACTAGGACTACTGTTTTATAATATAATATAGTTTTTTAACCTCATTCTTATTTTCCCTTTCTCAGTTAATCTGAATGGTGGGTGATGCATGTGTTATTATCTTTTTAAAAGATGCCCATGGTGTGCAAGAGAAGCCTACCCAGTATCAGAAACAAATTTAAGACCTGGGCAATTTCTCTTATTTCTTCCATAAATAAAACACACTGCCCTCGAGAATTGGAAATGCTTGGAATCAGTTAGTCCAATAGACTAATAGAACATGTGAACCTCAGTCTCTATAACTCTGAGACCAGAAGAACTCTAAAACTCTGAGACCAGCTACCACTACCAACTGCTCTGAAAGGGATCACATTAGAAGGTCCCAGTTAGATAGAGAGACAAAAAAATTAGGAAAAAAATTCAAAGTTATAAAAGACTGGGCTTACTGGTCAGAAAGAATGAGGAACTCATCCCTGCACAGGGTTTCCGAGGCTGTAAATCTTTACGGGAGCAGAAAGCCTCATCTTTCTCCCTCGGAACAGCTGGTAGTTTCGAACTGCTAACCTTGCAGTTTGCAGCCCGATTCATAACCACTACACTACCAGAGCTCTTTCATATATTAGAAGAGTATAAAAAGAATATATGTAACATTTAAGGAAAAATAATAAGCTACACACCATGTACTCAAAACCCTGGCTAAGAAGTTGAATGGTTCTTACCTTAATAGTCTCTCATGTTACCCTTCCCAATTATATTCCCTCTTATTGCCTTGAGCCTATGGCCCTTGACCACCCTTCAGGTCTGGAAAGGAATTCACCCTCATGGCCCAACTTTCAGCCAAGTAGTAGATAGGTACATAGGAGGGACAACAACACTAGTAAAGTATGCTCACCAAGAAATGGTCAATCATTCAAGATCTAAAGAGCAGAATTTACTTAAAGAGTTGTTTTACCCAAGTTGAGAAGAGATGGGAAGGGGGATAATCGTTGCTGCATAGAGGGGATTACAATCATTGAGATGAAACAAAGTGTAGGATTTGTTGTGTGTAAAACTGATGTTCTTGCCTGTAAACCTTCACTCGATTAACAACAAAGTTTAAAAGATAAAAAAACAACTGCCTTATGAATTGACTTACAAAAATAGAATCAAATAGGAAGAACAAACAAGATGGCGGATCGGGCGGACATATAGCAGAGAGCTCCGCCAACAACAACACAGAATACCTGACCAAGCAGGCTCAGGGGCTGGTCCCAGAACTCTGAACCACATATAAAGGAATACTTTGAAGGTTGGAAGGCTCACAGCTGGGGGAATTTGTGGCAGAAGCAAGAAATCTAT
>NW_006408571.1:13209467-13247327 GCF_000296735.1 Chrysochloris asiatica
ATGCTTTGCCTTACATTTTTCTTTCTGTGAAACATGTATTATATTACATGTATTATACATATGGTGGTGGTGGTTGTGTGCCACCAAGTCAGTTTTGACTCATAACGACCTGTATAGGGTTTCTGTGTCAGAATTGACTCAACGGCACTTAACAACAACAACAAAGTTTTACAAGAGCAGAAAGCCTCATCTTTCTCCTGTGAATCACTTGGTAGATTCAAACTACTGACATTTTGTATTTGGTTAACAGTCCGTCTCACAATCCATATGTTATGTTAAGTGCCGGTGAGTTGGTTTCCACCCATAGCGACCCTGTGTAGAGTTTCCAAGGAGCTTGAACCACTGACCTTGTAGTTCAAATGGCTTTGCAGTCTGGCGCATTAACCCACAGTGCTACACCTGGACTTCATATTATACATATGGTGGTGGTTATGTGCCGTGGAGTCGGTTTCAACTCATAGTGACCCTGTACAGGGTTTCCGAGGCTGTAAATCTTTATGGGAGTAGAAAGCCTCACCTTTCCTCCCATGGAGCAGCTGGTAGTTTCGAACTGCTGACCTTGCAGTTCACAGCCCACTTCGTAACCACTACGCTACCAGAGCTCCTTATATAGAAAAGTATAAAAAGAATATATGTAACATTTAAGGAAAAATAATAAGCTACACATCGGGTACTCAAAACCCTGGCTAAGAAGTCGAAGGATTCATTATCTTAGTAATCTCTCATGTTACCCTCCCCATTTATGTTCCCTCTTATTTCTTCTCAATCACAGATGTCCACTATTCTGACTTTGGTAGAAATCACACAGTGGAAGTAAGATGCCCCTTTTCCCCCCACAATTCATGTACTCTGGTGATTAAAGTCAAACACTAATGTAGGTACTATTGTGAAGGAATTTTGATGACATTTTAAGTTCTAAGTCAGTTGATCTAAAGATAAGACTATTATCCTGGTACACATGACTGTATCAGAGTCTTTTTAAAGCAGAGATTTTTAAAACATCTGGATAGTAGCAGGAGGAAAAGTCTTATTTAAAGCACAAGAAGGATTTGATGTGCTGTTTCCAGATTTAAAAATGGATGAATCCATGGGATAAGGCCAGAGAACTGCCGCAAGAAGTTGAGAGCAACCCCTGGCAAGGACACTGAATTCATAGTGTGACAACCACAAAGAACTGAATTCTACCAACAACTTGAATGAATTTGTGGCATAACCATAAGAGAGGACTTTATCCGAGCAATTTTTAAGCCAGTAATTTGATGTGCATCCCTAGGGAGATGTATTCTAAAGACAACAGAGTCTATAAACCATTTTCAGCCATTGTTTTCAGTACGTAGTTGTGTGAGCAGTTACAGTGGTGGAACTGAGAACAAACATTGTTAGCATAGGAGAAAAGCAATATAGATATTAGACCAATGAGGTTAAGTCATTTGGATTGACTATATGTATGAAGGAGTCCTGGTGTGGCACTGTAGGTTAATGGCCGGACTGCAGTATCAGTTTGAACTGCAAGGTTGGTGGTTCAAGCTCAAGAGCTGCTCCTTGGAAACCCTATACAGGGTTGCTATGAGTCAGAATCGACTTGAAGGCACTCAACAACAACAACATATGTATGAAAGAGTCCTGATGTGGCACTGTGGGATAAAGCACTGAACTGCAAGATCAATTTGAACGACAAGATCGGTGATTCAAATTCACCAGCCATTCCTTGGAAATCCTATACAGGGTCACTATGAGTCAGAACTGATGGTACTTAACAACAACATATGTATGAACTCAATATCCTTGTCCCTTTCTATGTCTCTACTGACTAGGTCCCTCACTTGTTTGATCTCTAAATCTTCTCTCTCAGCTACACTGTGAAGTGGCTCAGTATTTCAGGTTTACCATTCCAGTTCCCCCCAGCCAGCCATCTTGACCCAGACCATGGTGTCTGCCTTCTGTGACCACATTTCACCACCTGACTCCAGTTTCCTTTAGACTGCTGTGGTGCCTCTGCTAGTCTCTTCTCCCACGGGTCCATCTCACCACACTCCAGACCTTAAGGTCAGACCATAAATTTAAACAAGACTTAGTGAGGAAAGAAAAACAAAACTTAAAAGTGAATACCAGTTATGATTGCTACCAGGCCAAGATTCTCCACATGGGTGTTTGCAGGGCCTGGCTTACTTGCCCTTAAAAAAATGCCTTATGTGGAATCTATGATCCCAATTCCTATGACTCATAACAAAAGGAAAAAGGCCACCTTATTCTCATCTCCAACCTCAGTCCTGTTTTCAATAAATAAAAATTGATGTGTCTTATTTTATCTACAGTGAAGATAACTTTTTATACTTATATGACATGAAAATTTGCCCCATACTGTCTTCTTTCCAGAATAGGATCTTGGTTCTACCTTTATATAATATAAATCATTTTTCTTATAACAAAGAATCAAAACCAAATTCAAACTTCACTGTGGAGAATTTGAAAACCCCTCATATGTTTTTCAGCAGAAGTCCACTTCATCTCCTCAAGCCACACTCATTCCCAACTTTATTTTTCAGCACTTTAGAAGCTGAGTCTAGTAACATCTAAAAGTTTCCATTACATTGTAATGTGATTTCCTGGCAATCATCCTTCATACGTAGTACCTTCTTATGAGAATACTTTCTTCTGAGATTCTTGAGTGAAAGCAGCTAAGCAGCACAGAACCACAAGGAGATCTGCTCTCCCTCAATTACTGAGTGAAGCATTTCTGAAATACCAGATTTCTCACAGCAGCCTGTACATCCTTGTTCCTCAGGCTGTAGATGATGGGGTTGAGCATGGGGGTTACAACCCCATAAAAAAGAGAGATGAGCTTGTCTGAAAGGTCCTGTTTGTCTGCCCCCAGTGGATCCTTAGACTTGGGCTTCCCGTACATGAAGAGAATGGTGCCATAGAAGACAATCACGACTGTGAGGTGGGCAGAGCAGGTGGAGAAGGCCTTTTTCCTCCCTTCTGCTGAGGGGATCCTCAGGATGGTGGTGAGTATGAAGATATAGGAGACAAAGATGAACAGTACTGGGACCCCCAGGAAGATCACATTTGTCACTCCCATGCTGATCACATTAATAGAAATATCAGCACAGGCCAACTTCAAAACAGCCAGAATCTCACAAGTAAAGTGGTTGATGATGTTGTTCCCACAGAAAGGCAACCTCATTGCCAATGAGGTTTGAACCATGGAGGCAGTGCTTCCAGCTGCCCAGCAACTGGCAGCCATGGACATGTAGGCAGCCTTGCTCATGATCACAGGGTATCTAAGGAGGTTACAGATGGCCACATAGCGATCAAATGCCATCATGCCCAGAAGCATACACTCAGTGGCTCCCATGGCGAAGGACAGAAACATTTGCACAGCACAGGCTAAGAAGGGGATGGTTTTCCTGGGAGTCAGGAAGCTGTCAAGAATGAGGGGGACTGAAGATGTTGTGTAGCAGATGTCCAGGAAGGAGAGGTTCCCTAGGAAGAAGTACATGGGTGTATGCAGGCGGGAGACAGACACAGTCACCAGGATGAGAACCCCATTGCCCAGCAGAATCACCAAATACATGAAGAGGATGAGTACAAAGAACATTTTCTCCAGCTTTGGATGAGCTGAGAGTCCCAAGAGAACAAACTCTATCACAGATGAAGTCTCATTAGCACTTTCCATGGTGTGTCTCCTCAGTCCACTGAAAATATTCAGAGGTTCTTTCTTTGCCTTGCATAAGGCCAGTGCATCTATTCTGGAATTCCCATCTGGCTGTGTATCTAGGAAACAATTCTAAAAGTTCACAGTCTCTATTTCTTTCCAAGAAAAAAAAAAAAAAAGAGAGAGAGCAATACTTTATAAATTACTTTGAGGACACAGGGCACCAAATTTATAAGGTTTAGAATAATGCCTCTCATTACATAATGCATTTGATCAGAGACAACACACATTGCATATCTGTTTTAGTGATGTGGTGCTGCAGGATAATGCACTGGACCACTAAATTGGTTTGAATCTCAAGGTCGATGCTTCAAACTCACCAGCTGCTCCTCAGAAACCCTACACAGGGATGCTATGAGTTAGATGTCACTTAACAACAATGTCACTTAACAATAACATATCCTATTTGAAGTCCTGATGTGACATTGTAGAATAAGCACTGGACTTGTTCAAACTCACCAGCTGCTTCTCAGAAACCCTATATAGGGTCACTATGAGAATTGACTCAACAGCACTTTCCAACAATAACATATCCAATTTGGCAATTTATCTCATTAAATTTTTATCATAAAAGTGACACTAAGTTTGTTTCCTGTTCTCCCCACTTTGTGACAATTTATCTCATTAAATTTTGATCATAAAAGTGACACTAAGTTTGTTTCCTGTTCTCCCCACTTTGTGACAATTTATCTCATTAAATTTTGGTCATAAAAGTGACATTACGTTTATTTCCTGTTCTCCCCACTTTGTGATGTGAAATGATTAGTTGTGAATCTTCATCTTATAACTATTTCTTCTCTCCAAATCACTCTCACAGAAAACATACTCCAGATGTGCACAAGCTCTCCTTTCTCAGGAGCATCTCCAGGGCTTTCATCTATCCAGCCACCCAGTCATCCGAATATCCATCCACCAAAGTATCTGTTGATCAATCAGTTTGGGGTTATAACATTTCCTATAAGGATCAGGGTGAGTCATGACCCTAGCTTAAGGGGACTCACCGCTTGTCCGGGAGGAGAAGCAAAAGGGTCAAGGATAAGCCAGAGCATCAGAAATGACACTCTGGACACTGATGAGAAGTTGTTGTTATTGTTAAATGCCGTCGAGTCGGTTCCGACCCATAGCAACCCTGTATAGGGTTTCCAAGGAGCAGCTAATGAGCTTGAACCACCGACCTTACAGTTCAAATGACTTTGCAGTCTGGTGCATTAACCCGCAGCACCACACCAGGACTCCCTGATGAGAAGAGGGGCCACAAAAGACTCCCTTGGCAATAGTGAATCCAGCTGGTCATCTAAGTACAAAAGGAGACTGGACATGAACAGATGAGAAGATGTGTGTGGAGGGTGTTAGGTTTGCAACATAAATTTCTACTCCGGAAATGCTGCTATCATCCCAAATAATCTGAATTGGATACTCCATGAAGATAGACAGACAGGCTGACCTCAGAAACCTACTGCAGTGGATCCCAGCTTCCGAAAATCTAGTTTTCTAGCTAACTACAGGAGCGCTTATTTGTTATTGTTCTCCTGGGTCACCTTCTCTCTGGTGAGTGTTCGCTCTGAAATCAGCAGACACTAAACAATTCTTGAGCCTTTTGACTCAATTGCTAGATACATCATCCAGACTGATACCCTGAAACTGATTATGTTCCCTAGATGATCTAGCCAAACCCTCCCTCATTCTAGATCCTCTTCTGCACAGCACTGATACATGACTTTTCCGTTTCAGCTTGATCCTTTCCAGTGATGAAGAGGCTCACTACATTCCCAAACAGTCTGTTCCACATCTGCAGAAAATCTTTCATATTGAATAAAGCAGATAATCTTCTGCCTGTCATTCATATATGGTAGTTTAATCTCTTTCTAGAAGTACATTGAGTTTATGGAAAGTTATCAGGTCTATTAACCCAGAGATTTGGGCTATGTTCTGATTAACCTTTCAAACTGTTGTGTAAACTTCTCCATTTCAAAGCCTCAGATTACTCTACTCCGTCCTGGAATTGGAAGAAATCAACTGCTCTTAATGAAGTAGGGAAGAAGCGCTCAGAAAGTCTGGGAGGCTCATCCCCTGGGACCCATTATAGACCAGGCTACTGTGAGCTTTAAGGAATTCCATTTAATGGCAGGCCATACAGGCCATACACAAAGCCTGTGAATGCCAGAATCTGTCAGAGAAGGGAAATTCAAATCTTTCCCAGTAAAACAAGGGATAGAAATACGGTAAAACTACAACCTGTCAGAGGGGAGAAACTTCTGAGACTTGGAAACAGAAGGCCTTCCCATTGAGTTCCAGTTTTCACACATTTCATTGTCTAAATGGCACTGTCTGGAACGTAACTCCAGGACAACTCGCGCCATCTCTATGGCTATAGCAATGGTGCCCCTGGAGTTGTGATGTAAGTGGAGCTGAAAGCATAAGATCATATCATCTCTGGGGGTGTCTGTGAAGTTATTTCTTGTCATTCTGATTTTTCTGATCCAGGAAGAAGGGGTTCTGTGTGGTCCTCAAATTTTGTGATACTACTGAAATTTTGCCATTTTTTCCTTTTTTAAACCCAACCACTTTGAACTATCAAGTCAGAATCTAGAAATGTTCCTCTGCTAAAAGGTTGATATTACTTGTATAAGAACCTTTACTTACCTTTATTAAGAACCTAATAAGAAAAAAATCCCTACAGACTAGAAATAGTACATGTGCCAGAAATAACAACACAAACCCAAAGTGCCCAAGCTGAGATGTTCACTTTGATTTGCAGAAGGAATGAAAATCAGTTCTCTCCACTCTGTCTTGGTTCTGAGTTTCAGACAAAACTTCCAAAAGAACAGCCACTTCATGTAGAAGGCATTTTGAAATCAGCACTGCAGTTGGGACTAGAGTGTTCCCTAAAGTGATTAAAAGTTTGGAAACAGAATCAGACAAAGTCAGGAAACTTTTTATACTTCTGGGACAACATCCCCAAGATCCAATTAAGCTAAAAGCACTCCAGAAAGACGCAATTTCCTCCTTCTTTTGTTCCTGCTAAAACTTTCCATTCTTGGGCCTCAGAAGGACATCAGGGGGAAAATGTCCATGTCTTGCTTAAATTTCAAAATGCTTACAATTCTTGAAAAGAGCAGCTGGAAAGATAAGAGCCATTTAAGAACACCCTCTGCCCATAGTATTAAGAAGCCAGCAGCTGTGGGCACGACTTCTAAGTCAAGTGTTCAAGAACATGACTCAGGGGCACTTTGGGAAAATTACATCTGGAGCCCTGAGGAGACTTTACAGGAGGAGGCAGCTTCTAGTCAGGTTTTGAATTGTACATTTAGTGAAAGATGTCTATTTTGGGGGCTTAGAGTTTCTTATAGTAGAATTCACAAATCTAAAGTCCATCATCCAATTAATTTTAATAAATGTGTATACCCATGTATCCCCAAATCCTATCAAGTTATAGAATATTTCCATCATCACAAAGAGTTCCCTCATGCCCATTCTCAGCTAGTTCCCAATACTACCTTGCCCAGAGCCACCCTCATTGTTCTGATCTTTTTCACCTTCAAATTTTTTTTCATAAACATCATTATTAAGGAATAATGCAGTAAGCATTTATATGTACAAGGTATCGTTCAGAATGTGTTTAATATTAATTCATGTTTTTACATGGTTTAGTAGTTATTCCCTTTTTATTATTGAGTAGTATTGTATTTCTCAAGCTGAAAAAAACTGAAGAAAAAATTCAAGACTCAATTGGCAATATTAATGGACTATATGGGCAAAATATTGAATGACACAGGAAGCACCAAAAAAAGATGGAAGGAATACACAGAGTTGTGGTACCAGAAAGAATTGGCTGGGGTTCAATAGTTTCAAGAGGTACCATATGATCAAGAACTGATGGTATTGAAGGGAAAAGTCCAAGCTACACTGAAGGCATTGTAAAAACCAAGATTCCAGGAATCAAAGGAATAAAAATGGAAAATTTCAACAAACTGATGTTGCACTGGAAGTGTTTACTCGTCTACACCAAGAGATTTGGAAGATAGCTATCTGGTCAACCAATTAGAAGAGATCTATATTTGTACCCATTCCAAAGAATGATGACCCAATGGAATGTGGAAAATATTCAACAATACCATTAATATCACATGCAATAAAATTTTGCTGAAGATACTTCAACAGGGAGCTACCAGAAATCCAAGCTCTTTTCAAGAGAGGATGTAGAGCTAGAGCTATCATTGCTGACATCAGATGGGTCTTGGCTGAAAGCAGAGGATATCAGAGAGATGTTTGTTGCTGTTGTTGTTAAAGTGCCATCTAGTCAGTTCCAATTCATAGTGAACCTATTTAGGATTTCCGAGGAGTCACTAATGAGTTTAAAATGCCCACCTTGTAATTCAAGCCAACCTTGCAGTCCAGTGCTTCTTCTACAGCGCCATACCAGGACTTTTATTTGTGCTTTATTGACTATGCAAAGACATTTGACTAGGTGGATCATAACAAATTATAGATAGCATTGCAAAGACTGGGTATTTCAGAACATTTCATTGTACTCATGAGGAACTTGTACATATACCAAGAATCAGTTGTTACAAAACAAGGGGACACTATATAGTTTAAAATCAGGAAAGAACTGAAGGGGATACCTTAAAATCACCATACTTATTCAGTCTGACTGAGCAAATAATCCTAGAAACTGAATTATATGAAGAAAAGTGTGGCATTAGGATTGGAGGAAGGCTCATTAACAACCTGCATTATGCAGATAATCTTGCTTGCTAGAAACTAAGACAACTTGAAATACTTACCAATAAAGATCAAATGCTACAGCCTTTAGTATGGATTGCACCTCAATTCAAAGAACATGAAAATCCTCACAATCAGACCAGTAACTAGCATCATGATAAATGTGACCAGTAAATAACATCATGATAAACGTAGAAAAGACTGAAGTTGTCAAAGGTTTCATTTTGCTTGGATCTACAATTTAGCAGTCAGAAATCAGAGGACGTATGTCAGTAGGCAAATCTGATGCAAAAGACCTCTTTTAAAGTGTTAAAGAGCTAAGATGTCTCTTTGAAGATTAAGATGCACCTGACCCAAGCCATGCTATTTTCAATCACCTGATATGCATAGAAAGTTGGACAGTTAATAAGGAAGACCATAGAAGAATCGAAGCATTTGAATTTTGCAATTGGAGAAGAATATGTACCATGGACTGCAAGAAGAGTGAACAAATCTATCTTAGAGGCAGTATAGTCAGGATGCTTCTTAGAAATGCAGTAGGTGAGACTGGTATTTGGGGCATGATATCAGGAGGTACCGATTTCTAGAAAAGGAAAGTATACATGGTAAAGTGGAGGCTCAGCAAAAAAGAGGAAGACCTCCATAAAAATGCATTGACACAGTTTCAGCAACAATGGGTTCAAACATAGCAACAATTATGAAGATGGCACAGTAATGGGCAATGTTTTGTTCTGTTGTGCATGAGGTCACTATGAGTCAAAACCAACTCAACAGCACGTAACAATGTTGCATTGTCTGACTAGCCATAGCTTCTTTACTCATTCTTCTGTTGTACCTTTCGTCTGTTTCTAGTTTGGGCTGTTATGAATAAAGTTATTGAAAATTCTCATATAAGCCTTTTTGTGGACATATTTTAATTTCTTTTGGATAGATACGTGAAAATGAAATTCTGGGTCAGAAAGTAGGAAATATGTTTAGGTTTATTATAAATTGCTAGATCTTTCTCCGTAGTATTTATCACCATTTTACACTCCTACAAACATACAAAAGTTCCAGTTGTTCCACATTGTAAGAAACATTTGGGATTTTAACCATTCTGGTTGATGTATAATGATATATCACTGTTGTTTTAACTTGTATTTCTGATAATAATATTGTCATTTCTCATGTGCTCATTGGCTCATTGACCTTTGAGAGTATCTGTTCAAATCTTTTACCAATTTTTGTCAGTTTGGGTTTTTTTTTTTTTTTTTACTATTGAGTTGTATGAGTTTCTTATATATTTTAGATGCAAGTCTTTTGCCAGATATATATATTATGAAACATTGCACAGACTGTATGTCCTGTTTATTCATTTCTTAGTGGTGTCTTTTGCTGAGTAATTTTTATCAACTCTATCATTTTTCTCTTTATAGTTATTACTTTCCATATCCTCTCTAAGATATTTTTGCTTGCCTACAAAATAAATTTATTATGTTTTCTTTTTAAACTTTATGACCCATTGTGAATAAATTTTTGTGTGTGGTATGAGTTAGCAATCTAGGCTCATTTTTACCACGTAGCTATCCAATTCTTTAAAAAGAATTTGTTTGGCTTTATAGAATTGTTATAATATCTTTGTAAAAAAAAAATCAAATGACTATATAAATGTGGGCTTATTTATCTATTCCATTTCTTTTATCTACCTA
The DNA here is from genome assembly GCF_000296735.1 of Chrysochloris asiatica. Lineage (NCBI taxonomy): Eukaryota > Metazoa > Chordata > Mammalia > Afrosoricida > Chrysochloridae > Chrysochloris > Chrysochloris asiatica. The sequence goes on from NW_006408571.1 coordinate 13,219,599, forward strand.
CCTTTTTTTGTTGTTTTTATCAGTATTACACAGCCATGGTTTTTGTAGCCTTAGCTTACATTTTAAAGTCGGGTACAATTTTGTTCTTCTTTTTCTAAGATTGTTTTGAGATTATCTCTTCCCAATGGAATGTGTTTTGAATCTATGTCAAAAATCAGCTGACTGTACCTGGATGGATTGACTTCGGGGTTCTCAAGTCTGTTCTATTGATCCATGTATCTTTTGAAACTGTACTAGGCTGGGTTTTTTTTTAATGTTTTATCGTGAATTATGTGACAGTTTACATGGGAGAACATTAGTTTTGCATTCATCCTATTGTATATCGTTTCATTGTCATGGTTACAATCCCCTCCATGCATCATCAACCAACCAAGGGGTATATCCTGTTCTAGGCTGTTTTGATCACTGTGACTGTGTATTAATTTTTGAGATCACAGGGTGAGAGGCCTACACGTTTGTCCTACTTCTTCAGCAGTGCTTTGCTTATCTGAGGTCTCTTTCCTCTCAATATAAAGTCCTTGATCAAATTTTGCATCTCTTTAAATAATGATGTTGGAATCTGGATTGGAATTGTGTTATATATATAGATTACTTTGGTAAGTATTGACATTTTCACAGTGTTAAGTCTTCCTATCCATGAGCATGGTATTTTCTATCATTTTTTAGTTTTCTTTATTTTCTTTATTTAGGTCCTTTGTTTCTCTAGTTAGATTTATTCCTAAGTATTTCATCTTTTGAGTGGCTATTGCAAATGGTTTTATTTTCCTAATTTCCTTTTCAGTGCTGTTTTTATTAGTATAGAGGAATCCAAGGAACATACTTGTCTCCTCATTGTACTGGGTTGATGTTGTTGTTAAAAGCTCTTGAATTGGTTCAGACTCATAGCAACCCTGTATATTGTTTCTGAGGAGCAGCTGGTGGGTTTTAGCTGCTGACCTTGTGGTTCACAGTCCAGTGCAAATTAGGATGACCAATTTAGACATTGGCTATCAAAAGCAGGGGGTGGAAAAAAAAAAAAAAGCAGGGGGTGGGCTATGAAGGCATGAAGTGTCTGGCTTAAAAGCCTTCATGGGTGTGCTTAGCTTCAAAATGAGGGGGGTGACGAAGAATCCCCACTGAATAGTTTTCCTCTTTTCCAGAAAGGAGATGGGAGATGATGCTGATAAGATTTTATGATTCAATTGTGAATAATTGTTAGCAGGATTAATTATGATTGTCAAGACTGTAATGTAGAAGATGTGTAGCTAAAAGCAGGGAGTAGCTAATATTTAGTTTCCAGAACAGATCATTCCAGAACTATCAGTAAGGAAGAGTATGAATAGAGCGTGAAAATCCCTACCTAGAAAAGAGATGACAGCAGAGATGATGGCAGATGTGATGGAGAGACAGAGCAACTATGGGCTCTAGGCCCATCGACTGAGTAAGGTTGTGTGCCTTTGGGCAGAAGGCTGGCTTGCAGAATGTGTCCTTTGGACATTTACATGAATGTATATTTTTTTGTTTTATATGTGTGCATCACATATTTTTGCTTTGTTCATTTGTGAAATATAAGACGTAAATAGGGAACCACAAGGAGGAAGTAGGATAACTTTTTTATTGTAATCATTGAGATGAAACAAAGTGTATGGTTTGTTGAATGTAAAGCTGATGATCTTGTCTGTAAACCTTCACACTATTCACAATATAAAGTTAAAAAAATTTTTTTTAATTTAATTTTGGAGAATAGTATGATACTTCCTCAGAAAGTTAGAAATAGAATTACCTATGACTCCGAAATCCCTCTACTTGGTATATATTCATAAGAAATACTAGCCAGCACACCAGTAGACATATGCACACTGATGTTCATTGCCGCATTAGTCACAAGAGCAAAAAGATGGCGGCAGCCTAAATGCCCATCAATGGGAAAATTGATAAGCAAAATTTGGCACATATACACAATGGAATACTATGCAATGCTGAAGAATAATTATGAAGCTGCAAAACCACTCATAACTTGAATGAACCTGGTGGACATTATACTGAGTGAAATTAGTCAGTCACAAAAGGACAAATGTTGTATGAGGCCATTATTGGAAAAGCTTAAGAAAAGTTTTCCAGACTAAAATAAACATTCTTTGATGGTTACCAGCTGTGAAAGGGAGGGAAGAGTAAGTCACTGGCTACAGTGTAGACACATGTGAGTTCAGGAGGGCACTATACAAGAAGAGAGTGAGCAACATTCAAGAAGAAAAAGAGTGGCAGAGGAATGATGAAGATAGGTGGAGACACAGGGAGGTAAGCATGGACTAAAAGGGATAGAGGTAAATAGTGATGTATACACAACCTTGGAACAACAGTGTTCTGTACGTAGATACATAGGCTGAATGGGTAGTGGAAAAAGAATGGCCTATGTATATTTATATACCACACACATATATGAGTTTGAAAGAAAGGATTTAAAAAAAAATTCTTTGATGGTTGTCAGGGTGGGAGAGAAGGGTTCACTGGCTAGAGGGTTTATAGTTATTAAGTACAGTAGAGTTGGTTCCAACTCATAGCAATCTTATATAGGGTTTCCAAGGAGCAGCTGGTAGTTCAAACTGCCAACCTTATGGTCCTGTGCTTTTCCTACAGTGCACACCAGGGTTCACATCAGGCTAGAGGGTAGACACATGCTAATTTGGGTGATGGGGAAGGGCAATATACATGAAGAGGGAGGTTGGCAGAAGAATGATGAAAACAGCTAAAGATAGCTGGAGACAACCTTGGAACAACAATATTCTGCATGTAGATACATGGACAGAAACACATGCTGAATGGGTATGGGCATATGTTCCCCATAGATATATAAAAATTTGAAAGCGGATATTGGTACGTAAGTATCTATCTTTCCTGCAAATACAATTATGAATGTGGTGGAGCATACAGCAGGCAAAATAATGAAAACTTCTTAGATATTATCAAACTTCTTAAGGGAATGAGTAGCTGGACGTGGAGGCTCAGGACCATATTATCAGGGGACACCATGGTCAACATAGTCCATAGAGCTAGTGTTCTGCATCCTACTTTAGTGACTAGCATCTGGGATTTTAAAAGCTCATGAATGGTCCTCCAAGTTACAGCTATTGGTCTGTCCATGTACAGAACTAAGAAGAGTGATGAGAATTGAAGATGCTTGAAATCAATTAGTCCAACAGAATAATGGAACACGTGAACATCAGTCTGAGACCAGAAGAACTAGATGGTACCCGGCTACCACTACCAAATGCTCTGAAAGGGATCACATTAGAAGGTCTCAGATAGAGCGGCAGAATATGTGTGGGGGGAAACCTCAAAATTATTAAAAAACAAACAAACAAACAAAAACAGGCTTACTGGTCAGAAAGAAACTGGAGGAACCCAAAACCATGGCCCTTGACCACTCTGCAGGTCTGGAAAGAATCTAACCCTCGTGGTCCAACTTTTGGCCAAGCAGTAGATAGGTATACAGGGAAACAACAACACTAGTAAGGTATGCTTATTATGAATCATGGAACTGTCAACCATTCAAAATCACAAGGGCAATATATACCTAAGAACAAAGTTGAGAAGGGATGGTAAGGTGGGTGGAATGGAAATAGGAACTAAAGGGAGAAAGTGGGATAACTGCTAGTCCATAGAGGGAATTGCAATCATTGAGATGAAACAAAGCCTATTATTTGTTAAATGTAAAACTGATGATCTTCTCTGTAAACTTTCACTCAATTCACAATAAAAATATTTTTTAAGAGAAACGAACAATGAGAAGAAGAAAAGTCAACACCTCCAATAGAACATCTGACTGGGGAAAGAATTCCAATATATCTAGGGCTTAGTGGGGAAGATAGAAGCTATGAAGATGAAACTGGCACATGGACAGCTAAGGAAGTAGAAGAAACCACACTCAGCTTCATGTACTGAAATTCTGCTGTACGATAGCATAGTGCTCAAATCCATTCAAAGACTCACCAAATGGAGCATTTCTCTGGGAAACATTGACTCAGAGAACTTCACAAATAGGAGTGACATGAGATATCTAGCACCATCCCTTCAATGTATGGATGAGTAACTTGAAATTCTTCAAAAGAAGAGGACTCATTGGAATACCTTAAAGGGGTTCTAGAACTTTCCCAGTGAAATAGGCTTTTTGCAGAGCCTTTGTAGTGTATAGGACCTTACCTGGAATCATGAGCCCCATCCATAACCTTCTAAAGTGGGACATTCCCACTTGAAAGGACAAGCAGACCAGCCTGGAGCAGCTAGAGGAACAGCAGATACTTCTTGAAAGAAAGACCAACAGGAAAAATCAAAAACAAAAATGGTAGTCTGGTTCGCTACTACAATAACAGATAAGTTGTGCACCAGGGAGCTGCCGAGACAAGCAATCAAGTTCCTTCAGGACAGCCCCCTCCCCTCAAAGACTGAAACTCAAAGGGAACACACGAGCAGGCGTGTAAGTTTGCTGGTGACCACATTGGTCTACTGGTAAGTGGAAGTGGGGGAAAGGCAGCAATGAAGATATGGGCTGAATTTGACCACTTGAAGATGGTCAACCTGAAGATGAGATAAAGAAGAGGAAGGGCTTGTTGGTCCAAAGTATGGTGAGACCTGGGAACTCCTGAGCCCATGGACAAGGAGAGCTAGAACTGAGAGTGAAACGTCCAGCTGATATGAAGTGAGGAGAGATGCACAAGAACACCCAAAATTGCAGATACTACCCATTTAACATAGCTTCAATGTCTTGATGATAACAAGTCATCTAGAAGAAGATTTAAAAAAGTGTTTTGGTAAAGGAAACAAGTGTAAATTGCTACAATTTGATGAACTTGTCCTATACTTATGGATGTAGTAACTCAAAATACCAACTAAAAGGGAAGGAGTCTTCACATCAAAGATCAATCCTATCCGCTCTGTACATAGAATTGATAGGGAAGAGCAACTTAGACATTGGCTACCTAAAATTGGAGTGGGGGTAATAGTGGCACAAAGTAGCTGGCTTATAAGTTTTCAAGAAGGAGTTTAGTTTCAGAGTGTATGGGAGAAGGTAGAATCCCCACTGAATAGTTTTCATCTTGTCTAGACGACTACGGAGAAAGGAGATGGGGATAAGAGTCTTACAATTCAATAGTGAGTAATTGTTACCATGACTAATTGCGCTTGTAATTACAAGCTTCACAACTGTTAAGGTAGAAGTTTTGTAACATAAAGGGGGGAGTAGTCAATCTTAAATTCCAGGAACAGAGGACCCTAAGACCATTAAGGTAGAAGAGCATGAGCAGAATGTGGGACCCTATCCAGAGAAGCAGAGACACCAGAGATAGAGGCAGAGATGATGACACGGAGAGACAGAGCAGAAAGAGAAAGGCTGTGTGCTGGTGGCCAGGAGGTAGGTTTGCAGAATATACCCTTTGGTTGTTTAAATAATTATATATTCCTAGGTGTTTTTGTGTACATTAAAAAAAAAAAAAAACAGAGGGAATGGAAGCAAATATTGTTGAATGATGATGCACAGAGGGAATTGTAGTCATTGCAATGCAATGAAATATGATAGGATGAATATAAAACTGATGTTCTCCCATGTAAACTATCACTCAATTCACACAAAAACTTAAAAAAAAAAAAAAAAAAAAAGAGGAGGACACACTCATGATCACACTGTTCTATGAAGAGAGCAGGGATTTGAACCTAGACCTCCTTTATCACTTCAATGCCTGCTCATATTTCAAATTAACAAGGGATAAAATCCACAGAGGAGAAAACCACTGTAACCATGATTACACGCAGCACCATATATAAGAGTTCAGAGCAATTGTTTCAAAACTGATTTCTCCAAGACTTATGGCATGCATGATAGTCTGGCACTCTGTTTGCATCAGTCACATAAAAGACACTGTCTATTTTATATACATTAATAATAAGAATAGAAAGGCATTAGATTGTATGGATAATAACAAATTATGGATAATATAGCTAAGAATGGGAATTCCAGAACAATTTATTGTGGTCATGCAAAAACTGCATAGACTAAGAGGCAGTTGTTCTGACAGAACAAAGGGATACAGCATGGTTTAAAATCAGAGAAAGTGTGCATCAGGATTGTATCCTTTCACCATACTTATTCAATCTATTGGTGGTGTTGTAGGTTCCACTAAATTAGATCCAAATTATAGTAACCTTATTCACAACCGAATGAAATACTGCCCAGTCCTGCACTATCCTCACAATTGTTGTTATGTTTAGACGCATTGTTGCTGCAACTGTGTCAACCCATCTCACTGGGGGTCTTCCTCTTTTTTTGCTGGACCTCCACTTTACCAACCATGATGCTCTTCTCTAGAGACTGGTCCTTTTTGATGACATGACCAAAGAACAAGAAACAAAACTCACCATCCTCAGTTCTAACTAACATTCTGGCTGTACTTCTTCTAAAGCAGACCTGTTTGTTCTTCTGCAGTCCATGGCATTTTCAATATTCTTGGCCAACACTGCAACTCAAATGCATCTAGTCTTCTGTGGTAATCCTAATTCACTGTCAAACTTTTACAGGCATATGAAAGACTTAGATCAGGTACACCTTAGTCCTCAAAGTGACATCTTCGCTTTTTGTTTTTGCTGTTAAGTGCCATTGAGTCAGTTCCAACTCAAAGCGACCCTGTATAGGGTTTCTGAGGAGAGGTTGATAGACTTGAACTGCCAGTCTTTTGGTCAGCAATCTAGTGCTCCAATTTTACCCACAGAACCCTTTAGCATTTCCACCTGAGGCTTGAATTTTTTTCTTCAGTTATTTCAATATGAGAGATGCTGAGCATGTTTTTGCCTTTTGTTTTTCTCACTCCAGGCCATTGAATATTTCATTATAATACTTGTCTTTGTCTCCTGACTTTTTGAAATTTTCTGTTCAGCTCTTTTACTTTATCATTTCTTCCAGTTGTTTAAGCTTCTTCTCTACATTCAAGAACAAATTTCAGTCTCTTCTGACATCCATTTGTCTTTTATTTCTTCCTTATCTTCTTAATAACCTTTTGCTTTCTTCATGTATGATGTTCTTGATATCATGCCACAACTCTTCTGGTCTTTGGTCATCATTGCATCAAATTTCTAATTGAGATGCTCTGTAGATTCAGGTGGGATATATTTAAGGTCATATTTTGGCTCTTACGGATTTGTTGTGATTTTCTTCAGCTTCAGCCTTGCTTATGAGCAATTGATTGGCTGTTCCACAGTCGGCCCCTTTTGGATGATGACATTGAGCTTCTCCATGACAGTCAGCTTGATTCCTGTGTATTCCATCTGGTGTGGTACATGTGTATAGTCACTATATTAATAGACAAGGTATTTATAATAAATAGCTCATTGGTCTTGCAAAATTCTATCATGTGATCTCCAGCATCATTTCTATCACTTAGGCCATAGTTTTCAACTACTAATCTTTCTTCTTTGCTTCCAACTTTTCACATGCCCATCACCAATAGTTACCAATGCATCTTAATTGCATGTTTGATCAATTTCAGACTGAAAAACTTTGTTGTTGTTATTGTTGTTTTGTTAAGTGCTATTGAGGATGTTGCTGTTAGTTGCCATTCAAATTGACTCTGACTCATAACTACCCTATTCACAACAGAATGAAACACTGTTCAGTCCTATGCTGTCTTCACAATTGTTGCTACACTTTAGCCCACTGTTGCTGCTACTATGCCATTCCATCTCGTTGGGGGGTCTTTCTCTTTTGCTAACCCTCCACTTTACCAAGCATGATGTCCTTCCAGGAACTGGTCCCTCCTGAAAACATATCCAAAGTATGAGAGACAAAAGCATCTCCATCCTGTCTTGTAAGGAGCATTCTAGCTATATTTCTTCCAACACAGATTCTTGTTCTTCTTCAGTCCATGGTACTTTTAATATTCTTCTCTAAAACCATAACTCAATGTATCAATTCTTCTATGGTCTTCCTTAATCACTGTCCAACTTTCATATGCATATGAAGTCATTGAAAATACCATGGCTTGGATGAAATACCATGGCTTGGATGAAGTGCACCTTAAGTCCTCAAACTGATATTTATGGTCTTGAACACCTTAAAGAGCTATTATGCAGCAGATTTACCTATTGAAGTATGTTGTTTGATTTCTTGACTGCTACTTCCATGAGTGTTGATTGTGGATCCACACAAAATGAAGTCTTTGACAACTTCAATCTTTTCTCCACTTATCATGATGTTATTTACTGGTACAATTGTGAGGATTTTTGTTTTCTTTACATTGAAGTACATTCCATACTGAAGGCTGTGGTCTTTGACCTTCATCAGTAAGTATTTTAAGTCCTCTTCACTTCCAGCAAGCAAAGCTGTATCTTCTGCATATCACTAGTTGTTAGTGTCTTTTTCTAATCCTGATGCCACTTTCTACTTCATATATTTCAGCTTCTTGTATTATTTACTCAGCATACAGCTTGAATAAGTATTGTGAAAGAAACAGCCCCAGCACACACCTTGCCTGATTTTAAACCAGTCAACATCTCCTTGTTCTGTTCAAATGATTTCCTCTTGGTCTATGTACAGGTTCCTCATGAACACAGTTAAGTGTTTTGGAATACTCATTCTTCATGATGTTATTTATAGCTTGTCATGATCTACACAGTTGAAAGCCTTTGCATAGTCAATAAAGCACAAGTAAACATTTTTCTGGTATTCTCTACTTTCATCCAAGAGGCATATGACATCAGCAATGATATTCCTTGTTACACATCCTTTTTTGAATCTGTGTTGAGTTTCTGGCAGTTCCTTATGGATGTACTGTTGCAGCAGTTTTTTTAGTTATCTTCAGCAAAATTTTACTTGCATGTGATATTAATATTGTTCAATAATTTCAGCATTCCATGGGATCACCTCTCTTTGGTATGAACATTAATATGGATCTATTCCAATCAGTTGACCAGCTAGCTTTCCTCCAAATTTCTTGACATAAATGAGTAAACGCCTCCAGTGCTGTTTGTTTACTGAAATATTTCAGTTCCGTCAATTCCTGAAGCTTTGTTTTTACTAGTGCAGCTTAGATTTTTTTCCTTCAGTACCATCAGTTCTTGATCATATGCTACCTCTTGAATAGTTGAACATGGACCATTTCTTTTTGAAACAATGACTCTGTTTGTATCTTCCATCTTCTTTTGGTATTTTCTGCATCATTCAACATCTTGCCCAAGAATCCTTCAATATTTCAAGTTAAGGCTTGTGTTTTTTCTTCAGTTCTTTCAACTTTAAAAATGCTGAGTGTGTTTTTCTCTTTTGGTTTTCTAACTCCAGGTTTTTGAACACTTCATTATAATACTTGACTGCGTCTTCTCAAATTGCCCTTTGAAATTTTCTCTTCATCTCTTTTACTTACTCATTTTCTTCTATGTGCTTTAACATCTCTACACTGGAAAAGCCAATTTCAGTATAGATTACATTTCAACACAAAGAAAACAAACATCCTCATAACTGGAGCAATAAGCAACACCATAATAAATGGAGGAAAGATTGAAGTTATCAAAGATTTCATCTTGGATCCATAATCAATGCCCATGGAAGCAACAGTCAAGAAATTAAATGCCATATTGCATTGGGCAAATTGGTTACAGAAAAACTTTGAAAGTGTTAAAAAGCAAAAATGTCTTCTTGAGGACTAAGGTGAGCATGGCTTAAGCATGATGTTTTCAATCACTTCATGTGCATGCAAATGCTGAACAGCGAATAAGGAAGACTGAAGAAGAATTGATGCCTTTGGATTATGGTGCTGGCGAGGAATGTTGAATATAGCATGAACTGCCAGAGAAACAAGCAAATATGTCTTGGAAGATGTACAACCAGAATGTTCCATAGAAGGAAGATGGCAAGACTTGGACTCACATACTTTAAACATGTTATCAGGAGGAACCCATCACGGGAGAAGGAAGACATGCTTGGTAAGTAGAAGGTCAGGAAAACCTCTAAGGATATGGATGGACACAGTGGCTACAACCATAGACTCAAACAGCAGTGATCGTGAGGATGGCACAGAACTGGGCAGCGTTTTGTTCTATTGTACATTGGGTCCTCCAAAGTTGGAACTGACTTGATGGTACTGACTCAATGGCCCCTAACAACAGCAGCAATAAGTATTAACTATAACAACTGTTGACCACCCCTCCAAAAGAAAGCAACTTAACCTATATTGGTGAAAACTATCATCTATTATAAGGCTACAGAGTTGTCTAGAGAAGCAAAAGGGTAGGATTCTGATCAGATATAAGGAAAAATGGGAATCCAGAACTGAGAACACATGAGGATACAGTCATCATCTCTCATTTTTGTTGCTGTCTTTCTTTGGATGTTCTTGTTTTTTCTTTGCAGATTTGATTTCTATTTATCTCCTTCATCCACATGACCAAACCTGACTATCCCATAGCTCCCAAGTTTACATATAATTCACTCTTGGTATTAACAACAATCTCAAAAAACCTGGCAAAAGAATCAGATTAGTCTAGGTACAATCACGCAGTACAAATCTGAGTGCTGCACCTCTGTGGATAGGGGACCAGGATGGTTGGGCAAATGTCCAGTAAAGGGGAGACTGTAGGGTGATACGCTACCCCAAAATGTGCTGCAACAATAAGTCTGAGCCAATTAAGGTAAGTGTGATATTGAACTGTCTTCAAAATTCATAAAACTTTCTAAGAAGAGTTATTTAACGTTAATAATAAAAAATGTTCATTTATTAATTAGGTGGTTACTGCTTGTCAGCACCATGCATTTATGTATATATGCATACCTTATTTTAATTAATCCTCACAGCTCTGTGGAGTTGGTTTAATTATCTCCATTTTGCAAATTAAAAAATGAGGGATATGCAAAATTAAGTAACTTTTCTAACATGTCTGGACTTACTAGAGTCCCCTCCCTCTGTGTTAGTCTGACTCCAAAGTCTGTGCTCTTAACCACAATGGTATTAAACTTGAGTAATTGTTGCCAGTGTCCAGTCAGGATCCTGAAGAGACAGAGGAAAGTGAGTCTGGATGTTGTTGCTGTTGTTGTTAGGTGCCATTGAGTCAGTACCAACTCATACTAACCCTATGCACAACACTGCCTTAGCCCATAACCGCCAATCTATCTCTTTTTGTCTGACCCTCCACTTTACCAAACATAATATCTTTCTCCAATGACTGGTCCCTCCTGATAATATGTCCAAAGTATGAGAGATGAAGTTTGGCCATCTTGGATTCCAAGGAGCATTCTGGCTATACTTCTTCCAACACAGATTAGTTTGTTCTTTTGGCAGTCCGTGGTACTTTCGATATTCTCCTCTTAACACCGTAACTCAAATGCATCAATTCTTCTATGGTTTTCCTTAATCACTGTCCAATTTTCAAGTGAAGTTATTGAAAATATCATGGCTTGGGTCAGGCACACCTTAGTCCTCAAACTGACATCCTTGTTCTTCAACACTTTATAGAGGTTTTATGCAGCAGAATTGCCCAATGCAATATATCGTTTGATTTCTTGACAGCTGCTTTCATGAGTATTGATGGTTGATGCAACAAAAAGAAGTCTTTGAAGACTTCAATCTTTTCTCCATTGACATGGATGTTGTTCATTGGTCCAATGGTAGGGATTTTTGTTTTGTTTACATTGAGATGTAACCCATACCAAAGGTTGTGGTCTTTTGAGTTTGAGTCTGGATGTTAGCCACCATTAATTCCAAGTAAACAAAGGGACTCAAAATATAAACTTTGCATATTTTGTACTATATTGTATTGTACTGATTTAGTAGTAGAGGGTCAGCAGAAAAATAGGAAGACCCTAAATGAGATGGAGTGATGCAATGTCTGCATCAATGCCTCAGACATAGCAATGACCGTGAGACTGGTACAGGACTGGACAGTATTCATTCCGTAGGATACAGGGTACTGAGTTGGAAATGACTCAACAGCATCTAGCAACAACAACAGTGATTTATCTAAATTGAGATTGCTAGCAATTCTATACAGGGACATTTGTGGTTCCATGGTAGAATGTTCACATTCCATATGTGAGATCTGGGATTTGATTCCCAGACAATGCACCTCTGTGTGTCCATCACCTGTCAGTAGCAATTTGTGTATTGCTATAATGGTCACCTCAAGGTTGGCAGTTCAAAACTATCAGCAGTTCTACAGGAGAAATATGAGGCAGTCTGCTCCCATAAAGATTTACAGCCTCGGAAACCCTTTGTAGGGTCACTATGAGTTGGAACTGACTTCATGGTACTTAACAACAACAACAACATAATGGTCAATATGGGTCAGAACTGGCTCGATGGCACTCAACACCACCACCACCAACATAATGCTGAACAGGCCTCAGCAGAGCTTCCAGAATCAAATGGACTAGAAAGAACAACCACCCCAAGTAATTCTATTGTTGACCTGTAATATCTGTAGTTCAACTGGCAAATTTGGGTAGAAATAAACTTGTTCTATGTACAGTAAGGAGTCCTGGTGTGGCCCTGTGGGTCAATGCGATGGACTGCAAAGTCAGTTTAAACTTCAAGATCACCAGCCACTCCTTGGAAACCCTATACAGGGTGGCTATGAGTCAGAAATGACTCAACTGCACTTAACAACAACAATGCACAGTAAGAGAAGAAGGAGTCACTCAAAATTGACTCGAGGATATCAAACAGAAAATACTGTGAGCTTCTGTAGTCAAAGAGATGTTAAGTGGTATCATTTGAGATGTGTCCTGGTGTCCACAATTTTCCACCGTGTTAGATTCATTTTCAGTTTGGACACTAATTAACAAGTGACTTTTCCTCTTTGCCATGTTCCTCATTGCAATAGAGTAGAAAATAACATAATTAGTACATACAAATTGCAGCTGGTGTGCACATAAAGATGTAAATATGTTTTTACAAAGCTTTAATCTTTAATGCTATTTTGTCTGAATAAAAAAATACATTTTAATAGTCACATTCTCAGCTCTAGATGCTTTAGCACAATCATTTTCATTTTAAAGAGTGGGTTTTCCCTGCTCAGTCACTTAGAACAGCCCCATCAAAATGCATATTCTGTCAGGACAGTGTTGTGATGAAATTGATGTGTGAAGACCATTGTACAAGTCTATGTTTACCTAGTAATCATCTGCACAAAACAACAGCCTACACCACTTTCTCTCACTATCATCACAGGGTGAAGCATTTCTGACTTACTAGGTTCTTCACTGCAACTTTGACATCTTTGTTTCTGAGGCTGTAGATGATCGGGTTGAGCATGGGAGTCAGCACCCCATAGAAGAGGGAGATGAGTTTGTCTGAAACATCTTGCTTGTCTGCTCCTAGGGGATCCTTTGATTTAGGCTTTGCATACATAAAAAGAATAGTCCCATAGAAAATGACCACCACAGTGAGGTGGGCAGAGCAAGTGGAGAAAGCCTTTCGCCTCCCCTCAGCTGAGGGGATTCTCAGAATGGTGATGAGTATGAATATGTAGGAGACAAAGATGAACAGTACTGGGACCCCCAGGAAGATCACATTGGCCACCCCCATGCTGATCACATTAATGGAGATGTCAGCACAGGCCAATTTTAGAACTGCCAGGATCTCACAGGTGAAGTGGTTGATAACGTTGTCCCCACAGAAGGGCAACTGTACCGCCAGGGAAATTTGCACTATGGAGTTGGTTCCACCGGCCAACCAGGAGCCGGCAGCCATGGGCACATAGGCAGCCTTGCTCATGACCACAGGATACCGAAGAGGATTGCAGATGGCCACATAGCGATCAAATGCCATCATGCCCAGAAGCACACACTCCGTGGCTCCCATGGCGAAGGATAGAAACATCTGCACAGCACAGCCTGAGAAAGAAATGGTTTTCCTGGGAGTCAGGAAACCATCCAGGACTAGAGGTATGGAAGAGGTTGTGTAGCAGATGTCCAGAAAGGAAAGGTTCCCCAGGAAAAAGTACATTGGTGTGTGCAGGTGGGAGTCGAACACAGTCACCAGAATGAGAATCCCATTCCCCAGTAGGATCACCAGGTACATAAACAAGATGAGTACAAAGAAAGTTTTCTCAAGTCTTGGCTGATCTGACAGCCCCAATAAGACAAACTCTGCAACAGCAGATTGGTTGACCAATTCCATTTTAAATTGTCTCCTTCAACCTCAGGAAAACTGTGGACAACAAACACATGTTAATAGGGGTTAGTAGGCAGAGATCACAATGAGATACTTCTAGAACTTAAATTAAATTTACTCTCTGAGATGTCAGCTTGTAACACCAGCATCTCAGTTTGTCAGAGTGTGGTTGTTTGCATGTTGCTGTGCTACTGGAAGCTAGGCTACCCATAAATCAAATACCAGCAGTGTTTCCAGACTAAGACAGACTAGGAAAGAGGCCCTGGCAATTCACCTCTGAAAAAAATGGCCACTGAAAACCTTATAAATAGCAGCTGCACAGTGTCTGATATAGCCTGAAGATGCGTCTGTCTGCATCAATAGGCTCATCTTTGTGAAGATGGCACAGGACCAAGAAGTGTTTCATTCTGACGTACATAGAGTCACTATGAGTTAGAACTGACTTGACTGCACCTAATAACAACACAAACATCTAAAGAATAAGATTCACTGTCTAATAAAGTTACCTTAAAACTTTTTATATATCATGTATATCAGGTCCAAAATAGGAGAAACAAACTCTGGAACCCAATCAAACCATGTATATGAGAGGATTCTAACTAGATTGATAATATTAATATACTTGAAGGGATGAGTGGGCAATATTAGTCTACATGCTTCATAATATAGGAACTTCATAATATAGGAACTCTGATGGTGTACCGCATGATTTCATCAATGACCAGGCAAGTGGACTCCTCAAGACAGCCCTTCCTGTTCTTACAGTATTCCTGCAATGCCCTTGGGGGTTTCAGTCTGTGACACTCATGATGTTGACCACTGATATTATCCTGCTCACTTCCCTGGCTAAAAGTCTGTGTTTGTATAATAACTTTCTTATGATGCTTCGATTATATATGGAGTCCTACAAGGAGAACGCAATGAGTAAAGGCCAAGAGGATCAAGGTCTGCCTAATATGCATATTTGCTACTTGAGGCCTAGTTTACGTAAACTTCACTTCTCACAAGTTTGGTTGCACAATCAATGAGAAGTTCTGACCAGTAGACCATGAAGACCCTAAATCCCCCTCTCTAACCATAACCTTTGTCCTGTAGTTTCTTCAGTTTGCTCCAAAGACCTGAGAGCAGAAACAGAAACTAACAAGTGTTCCTCATGCTTCCCAGGGTGAGTATCCACACCACTGTGACCAGGCTCTGTGCTTTTGGAATTGTTTTGTAAGTCATGGTCCTTAGTGGAGACTTTATTATAACTGAGCTGACTAATAAGCTTTTCTCCAAAGATAAGCAGACAACCCTATCCAGCCTTGCGTATACTGCATTCACTGAAGACCCAGTACTTTAGAGAATAAACTTCTCATATTAAAAGAGAAGAAAAGTGAGATCTGAGGTCCACAGGCAAGTGAGGCCAGGGCAAGACTGGAACCCTGGTTTCTCACCTTCTCCCTAGGGCTTCTTCCCTCACTACTCTGGCTATGTTCTTACTCCTTTATTTGTGCCAGAACAGGTCTACTAAAGAGTAAAAGACAAACTGGGAAGTCATTCTCACTCTTCTTTAGGACACCCAGAGAAAATAGTGGTATCAAATTTCTCTCTAAGATATCTGTCTGGTAGCATGGACTATGGAGTGGGGATGGGAAGGTAAGCTTGACAGAGTTTATCTGTGATTATTATACCGATGCTAGTTGGGGAAGACTTGGTGAGAGGAAGTAGACAGTTTAAATCTATCTTCATCAATTACCAGAGGAGATTAGCTCAGGACATCAAGAATATTTGGGGGTAGAGATTTGCTTTTCGAGATGTTAATACTATTGGCTAGAAAATCTCAGACTTGGCAGAAATGCTATAAAGTAACTGGTCTTGCTTCCCACCCATCATTGTATGAATATTGTCCCCACTTCCACTTAAATCACCTTGGGTTGTGTGGCTCTCACACCTCCTATTCTTTTGTCAAACTGTCTTGGTTGTTAGGAAGTTTTCCCTTATGTTGAACAGAAATTTCCTTCTTCTATATCCTTCTTTCTCCTTGCACTGGTCTAGGATCCCATGATCCCATGTCCTCACTCAAACCCTCTTTTCTGTTCTCCCCACCTACCTGAAGAACATACTTGTAGAAACCCCATCTATATCCAGTGAGGTGATGAGGTCATCAAGCAAATGGGAGTTCACCAGGATAGAAGTTTATGGCCAAAGGATGCTGGGAAGGTCTCTTGATTTGGGAGGTAGTTATTTCAGTTGCCAACTTTGACTATCCCTGGTCTAACCCTACCTATTGAAACTATGCCTGGAAGCAGGAGGCAAATTCTGTTTAGTCACCTTGGAGATAAGCAACTCCTTCAAATATCACAGCAAAGTATTTTAAAAGGGAGGAGGGGAATTCAGCATTGGCCAGAGCTGAAAAGTCTCTAGCCTCTCACTTTTCTGGTCTTCTTCACACCTGCTATTTGTGCCCTGAGAGGTAAAAAGAGGAAGGGTAGATTGACATACTGTTTCCCACCAGCCCTACCAGTCACATCCTGCCTGCATGCCCAGAGCATGCGTCCTCGACTTTGCCCATCCCTATTCTCCTGAGATTCTATCAAGGAGGCATGAAACAATTTAAAGCTCTGGTTGTTTGGGGCCAATTTTAATCCCAGAAGCAATTTAAAGTTTGGTGAGAAACAGGTCTCACAGGATTTTAGGACCTGTGTCCCATAAACCCAATTAGACAAGTTGCATGTAGCGCTCTGTAATTCCTCTCACTGCAAAGAAATGTTCCTCAGAAATTCCCTGCTGTCTTTGCTGACCTTTGTGGAAGTAGAGTCACTAAGATCTGACTGTTTTTTGGTCACAATGTTATATCTATCAGAGGAGGGTACTGATACTTGTCTTAGCAAATTTAGTGTCACAATGAGAGGTCAAAGGCTTGCTTTGACCCAGACTCACTGGTCAGTACATACTCCAAAGTAAGTGGTCCTCACTATGGTCCCTTGTTTTTAAGTTCCATTGAGTTGGTTCCAGTTCACAGCATCTCTGTATAGGGTTTTCAGGGAACAGCTGGTGGGTCTGAACTACTGACCTTGCGGTTAGTAGTCCAGTGCTTATCCTACAGTGCCACATCAGGACTCCTTAGTACTAGTTTAAAGTATACAATCCAGTGGGTTTTAGTATATGCAGAAGATTGTACAATCATCACCACCTCTAATACCAGGACATTTTCAGTACCCCGGAAAGAATCCCTGTACATCTTTAGCAACCATTCCATTCCCCACTCTCACCCCATCTTTCCAGGTCCTGGCAACCCCTAATCCACTTTCTGTCTATGGATTTGTCTAGTGTGGGCATTTTATACAAATGGAATAATATAATCTTTTGTATCTAGCTCCTTTCATTTAACATAAGTTTTCAAGGTTCATCCATATGGTAGCATATATCAGGACTTCATTTCTTTCCATTGCTGAATATTACTCTAGTCTATGGATATACCATATTTTGTTTATCCATTCATCAATTGAAACACCATTTTTTTGCTAGTATAAATAGTGATGCTATGAACATTTGTGTACACGTTTTTGTGTGAACATGTGTATTCAGTTCTCTTGGGTGAACTAGGAGTGAAATTGTTGGGTCATATGGTAATTCCTACATGGTTTCTGAGGAGTGGAATTCCTACAATATGCCCCAACAATTTCACTCCTAGGTATACACTCAAGAGAACTGAAAACACATTCTCCCTTTCCCTAGTGCCTGGAAAGCATCTATCTACATTCTGCCTCTAAAGATTTACACATTCTGTATATCTCATAAAATGGCCTCATACTACATGTGGCCTTTTGTTTAAGGCTTCTTTCACTTAGCATGATGTTTTCAAGGCTCATTCATGTGATAGTATATATAAGAACTTCATTTCACTTTGTGGCTGAATAATATTTCATTCTACATAGATGCCACTGTGTTTCTATCCATCTGTTAATGGACATTTAAATGGTTTCTACCTTTGGTTATTGAAAGCAGTCCTGCTAAGAACATATATGTACATATATTTGTGTACCAATTTTCAATTCTTTGGGCATATACCCAGGCATTTGTCTTTCGGTTATTGAGTTCTAATAGTGTTTTCTGTTTTCATTTTTGGTTCTTTTTGGTTTTTTATTCTGGATAATAGAACTTTATCAGATAAATGATTTGCAAATATTTTTTCTGTGGGTTCTCTTTTCACTTTTTTGATAGTGTTCTTTGAAGCCCCAAAAGTTTTCATTTTTATGAAATCAAATTCATCTATTCTTTTCTTTGGTTGCATGTGCTTTTGGTGTCATATCTAAGAAATCATTGCCTAGTCAAAGATGAGGCACCTAGTGGTGCAACAATTATATATTTGGCTGCTAAACAAATGGTTGGCAGTTCAAACCTACCTACCCAGCAGCACCACAGGAGAAAGACCTGATCATCTATTTCCATAAACGACTACAGGCAAGAGATGATGACGTGGAGTGAGGAAGCAGCTGGGAACTCTAAACTAAAGGAGGGAGAAGAGCTGTGTGCTGGCAACCGGGGGGGCAGGCTTGCAGGGTACACCCTTCGGTTGCTTGAATGGTTATATATTCCTGAGTGCTTCAGTGTACATCCAAAACAAAAAACAGAGGGAATGGAAGCAAATGCTGTTAAATGATGATGCATGGAGGGGATTGTAATCATTGCAATAAAATTAAATACGATAGGATGAATGTAAAGCTGATGTTCTCCATGTAAACTACCACTCAATTCACACATAAAAGAAAACACTATAGGGAAGTTCTACTCTGTCACAGGGGTCTCTGTGAATTGAAATAGACACCATAGCACCTAACAAGGAGTAAA
Source organism: Chrysochloris asiatica (assembly GCF_000296735.1). NCBI lineage: Eukaryota > Metazoa > Chordata > Mammalia > Afrosoricida > Chrysochloridae > Chrysochloris > Chrysochloris asiatica. The sequence goes on from NW_006408571.1 coordinate 13,238,555, forward strand.
AATAATGAAGAGTTAATCCTACATTTTCTCCAAAGAGTTCTATTGTTTGGGCCCTTACATTTAGGTTTTTTATCTATGTGGAGTTAGTTTTTGTATTTGGTATGATGTAGGGACCCAACACCATTCTTTTACATGTTGTTGTTGTTGTTGTTATGTGATGTGGAGTCGGTTCCTACTTATAGTCACACATAGTTTTTGTAGGCTGGCATTTCTCTGCAATAAAGTAGGTCATCTTCTAATCAAGGCTAGAAATTCCTTTAATAATTTTTGAGGCTGTTATGTGAATATAGCTAGTAATCAATCTCTCAATAGTTAACTAGGGAGACGTTTGATTTAATGAGTGTTGTAACCAGTAAGAAAAAAAGGTTTCATGTTGTACCGTGATCTATTGCCACAATAAACATTGCACAGAAAGTATCAAAAGTTCTGTGGCATGAAATAATAAACTTTGTTTTCTCATGTACCTCAGGGTTCATCAGATCTTGACTGGTTCCACTGTTTTTGGCTGGACTCACTCATGTCTCAGCTTTAGCCTGGGTTGCACATGTGTCTGCCAGGTGACTCCACTCCATGTGTCTCTCCTTCTCCTGTGCCCAATAGACTAGCCTGGCTATGACCTTCACATGATGCTGGCAGAGTGCCAAAGTGTACAAGTCCAACCTAGCAATAACCTTTCAGTCTTCTGATTATGTCACACTCACTAACATCCTATTGGCCAGAAACAAACCTCTACCCTCCAGGGATGTTTGTGTCATCTTCTTAAAGACTGAGGAAAGGAGAACTAGACTAGGGGTTTAGAGCCCAGAGATTAGCCCATGCTTCAGGATAGGAACTGGTATGTGTGGGGTTTCTACTAGGGAAAAGGTTCATGCATCTGAGCCCTCACGTAGACCCCATACAGAAGTCTACCAGCACGCCACACTTCTCTGAATACAAGGGTGGATCGAGAGAAAGTTGAAAGGCGCTTGGGGAAGAGACATCTCTGTGTTTCATGGAGCACCTGTATGCTAATTACTTTTCTAGGATCTGAGATAACTATTAGCTGGTACCCTCAGGTCAGCCTCAAGACTGTCCCAGATCTGTACATTTTTCCTTTTGGAGCTCCCACACCATGTCAAGATGCACCCACATCCTACTTTAAGTATAATTTTGTTGTAAATTTTAAATTGTTTTCTTAACTTCAGTTATTCAAAATATTTGGCTTCCAAGTGGCTCACTTAGTTTATAATTCTATGATTTCTCAACAATGATGATTAAAACAGGAATTCTTGCAACATGAAAAATACCTAATCTACTAATGTATGATTATAAAAATTTGTCAATGACCATGATTGACATAATGTTCTCTTTTATATGCATACAATTATTAATTGATTAAGGCATTTTAGGGGATTTGGTTTGGGGTTTTTTTTGGTTGTTGGTTGTTTGGGGGTTCTTTTTTTTTTATGGCCAAGACCAATCAGCCTTTCTAGGCCTCAAACATCATATCTTTGACGAAAACTTCATGAACATGACTAGGCCCTAAAACTCAGTAGACATAATGACCCTGCTTATTTTCAGTTCGGAGTCCTGGTATGGTGCTGTGGGCTAATGAGCAGGACGGCAAAGTCAGTTTGAATCGCAAAGTCAGCGGTTCATGATTACTAGCCTGCTCCTTGGAAACCCTATACAAGATCGCTATAGATCGGAACCGACTTGACAGCACTCAACAACAACAACATTCTCAATTTGGAGCCCTGGAGTGGTGCTGTAGGATGAACACTGTACTATTAAGTGAAAGGACAGTGGTTCAAACCAGCAGCTGCTCCTTGTAAACCCTATAAAGTGTCACTATGAGTCAGAATTGACTCGAAGGCACTTAACAAATTAACAATTCTCTGTTTAGAGTAAAAGCCACAAAAGATTAGAATCCATTTATAGAAGTGAAAAGTAAAGAAATTTAATTTGGCAAATCATTTCTAGGGAATAATTTTTTCTTTGTCTTAATGAAAGGAATTCCATGAGACCTACACCTATGAAAGCAGTAGCTCAAAAGAGGGAACAAGTTCTTACAGCAAGAATCATTCCCACACCCTCCACACACAGAGTAGACAGGGATGGGCAACTTGGACATTGGCTACCCAAAATGGGGGGGCAGGGGGCTACAAAGGCAAGAAGTGACTGGCTTACAAGCTTTCAAGAGGGAACCTAGATCCAGAGGGCCTGGAGGAAGGTAGACTCTCCAGTGAGTAGTATTCAATCTGACTAGGCGGGGCTGATGCAATGAAATGCAGACGGGTCTCTTGTGATACAATAGTGAATAATTGTTTTCAAGACTGATTGTGAGGTTTGGAAATGTAAAGGTAGATGTTTTATAGCAAGGAGGAGAGTGATTAACTTTTCAGTCTAGGAGCGGAGGTCCCTAGGACCATCAAGGGAGAAGAGCAGAGAGCAGAACCCTACCCAGAGAAGCAGTAATGCCTGAAATGGAGGCAGAGATGATGTCGTGGAGCGATGGAGCAGCTGGAGACTTTAGATCCAGAGAGGGAGAGTGACTGTGTACTGAAGACCTGGGGGGTACCCTTTGGTTGGTTGATGATGCATGGAGGGGATTGTAACCATGGCAATGAGACGATATATGATAGAATGAATGTAAAACTAATGTTCTCCCATGTAAACTATCACATAATTCACAATAAAACATTTAAGAAATAAATAAATAAAGTACATATTGAAATTTAAAAAAAAAAAAAGGAAATCCCATGAGTCCAATAAAAGGAATTCAAGAAATTTCCTAGGGTGTCATAAAGCACATAAACACCTAAGAAGGAGAAATAGATCTGGTACACACATTCGTGCTGAGATTGACTGCTTTCTTCTGCTTGAAGTTTGGTTTCCTCTGATAGGGAGATTTCTTGCAAGACATTTACTGGGAAGTGCTCTTAACCTCAACACCTATCAAGATGAAAATGCAACAGGACAAGGGAGAGGGAGAAACTGAATTGTCATGGGGATCTCTGGAGTTGGGATGGTCCTTCAGTAATATTCCCATTTGAGAAGAGAAGGGCCAGGTCTTTACACCAATATTGATCAATGCAGATTGCCTCTGAGAAGGAGATGTAATGTTGGGTGAGGTAGTTCTCTTCAGCCAATGTCAAGGCTACCACCATTTTCAGCTGCTGGGACAATAATTGCTTCAGCTGTGGGAGAGTGGCGCTGGGAATCTGGACAACACACCACAGCATCCACTACACACTCTTAACCAATACTTCTCAAAGTTTAACATGTATAGAAATCACCTTAGGATCTTAAGATGCAGATTCTAATTCAGTGGTTCTGGAATGAGACTCAAAATTCTGCATGTGTAATAAGCTCCCACCTGATGCCACTATTGCAGGTCCGTGAACCACACTTTTAGTTGCATGGCTCTAAATACAGCTTGCTCCTCATCTAACATGGCTTTGCATTGAAATTCTCAAGTGAGTGCTATCAGAATGTGTAGATCATGGGACATATCTCACCAACACTGAGTGAAGCATTTCTGAGCTACCATGTTCTGCATAGCAGTCTTAACATCCTTGTTCCTCAAACTGTAGTGGATGAGGTTGAGCATGGGAGTCAGAAGTCCATAGAAGAGGGTAATTTGTTTGTCTGAAAGGTCCTGTTTGTCTGCTCCCAGGGGGTCTTTTGATTTAGGTTTCCCATACATAAATAGGATGGTCCCATAGAAATTATCACAACAGTAAAGTGGACAGAACAAGTGGAGAAAGCCTTTTGTCGCCCCTCAGCTGAGGGGATTCTCAGAATGGTGATGAGTATGAATATGTAGGAGACAAAGATGAACAGTACTGGGACCCCCAGGAAGATCACATTGGCCACCCCCATGCTGATCACATTAATGGAGATGTCAGCACAGGCCAATTTTAGAACTGCCAGGATCTCACAGGTGAAGTGGTTGATGATGTTGTTCCCACAGAAGGGCAATTGTACCGCAAGAGAAATTAGTACTATGGAATTGGTTCCACCAGCCAACCAGGAGCCGGCAGCCATGGGCACATAGGCAACCTTGCTCATGACCACAGGATACCGAAGAGGATTGCAGATGGCCACATAGAGATCAAATGCCATCATACCCAGAAGCACACACTCCGTGGCTCCCATGACGAAGGGGAGAAACATCTGCACAGCACAGCCTGAGAAAGAAATGGTTTTCCTGTGGGTCAGACAACCATCCAGGACTAGAAGAACTGAGGCAGTTGTGCAACAGATATCCAGAAAGGAAAGGTTCCCCAGGAAGAAGTACATTGGTGCATGCAGGTGGGAGTCAGACACTGTTACCAAGATGAGGACTCCATTGTCCAGTATGATAACCAGGTACATCAGTAGGATGAGTAAAAAGAAGGTTTTCTCCAGCGCCGGATGAGCCGACAGTCCCAGCAAGACAAACTCTGTCACTGCAGACTATTTGGGACTTCTATTTCAAACTCTCTTTCATTCCTAGCAATATTGAAGGCAATATTTGATCTTGTGCTTGGGTCAATATATGGGAATCACAATATGATATGGGTTGTGTTTCATTCACATATATGAAGAGTAGACCTTGAAAATCTAATGAAAATAAAATTAAATATGAGAGAGCTCCAAAATATTCAGAGAAAAATAGGGTTTTCCATAAATCTTTTTAAGTCGCCTTATACATTTCTGTCTAATTAATGGTGTTAATACAGTTAAATCAAAGTCGTGTGTTTACATAAGTGGTGCATCTCTAACCCTCTCTGGAAAAGCAAAGGCCTATGAATAACTCTATCTGTGCCATTAACTGGGAACCTCAGGTCATCACAGCTTGGTATTTCAGGCCATGAAAGTCATATTGTCCATTCCTCTGGATCTGAAACCTGCTCACTAGGAAGTTTCTATTATAATTTGACCTCTCATGCAACTAGTTCTATAGGGACAGAATGTGCTGGCCTGAAATCAGTTTCTGATCTCCATAAGAGGGTTATTTCTTACTTGATGTCTGGTTTACACTTCAGTCTTTGGTGTGTTTAGGTAATACAAATTTGTGTATCTCATTTTGACCCTCTTCTCTGCATAATCTGACCAAATGGAATTTTTGGAATATATTACAGAAACTCTACCAAAGACTCAAAATCCAATCTGAGGAAGAGAACTCCTGTGTTTCCTCCCATAACCACACCTGACTCTGACTTGTCTGGATTTCTGTTATCCTAGGACTTGGTCTGAGGAACAAAATCTCATCTGATCATTGGAGTTCATAATTCATATCCCTAGCCTAGATTGGGTGGGGCCTGAGTCACTTCCACGTCACTATTAATGAGAAATGTGTTTGGATTCTTTAAAGATGCGATCATGTGTAAGTCTACTTAACCTTTCAGACTCTCCAGAGCCCTTCTGTAGCTCATCATGATTTACTGCCAAAGTGATTTAAAACACCAGATGTCGTTAGATCCTACTGGAGGGTGCCCAAAATGGAAGGGAACCGACTTCCTTCTAGTTAAAAATACAGATTCCTGGGTCCTACCTTTGCAGATTTTCTTGGGAATCTGATTTTTGTTTTTAAATAAGCATTTCCCATGTACTTCTGATCTGCACCGACTTGGAAATCATTGACTTATTTCAATCCATCTCCATTTAAAGATGAAGGAACTGTCACCAGGAGAGAGATTCATGAATTGCACAACGTCCTGAAGAAGGAGTATTGTATTCTAATTGATCTGCCCAGAAGGAAGCCTTTTGATATTTACCTACAAAGGGAATGATTTTCTAATAGTCTGTGCCAGCAGAAGTTAATGGGGGTCATCTGTCCAAGGTCACATGAACCTGGCCAGAGTCAAGTCTTGAGCTGAGTTCCCTTGGTTCTTAGGTTGGACCTCTTTGCACCTCTCCACACTCTGACCAAATTCTCTGAGTAAATCTACAATTGTAAGGGATATTTCTGCTAATGACTGGCAGGCCATCTTGGTGGGCAGAGGGGTCCTATGAGGCAGGCAGGCAGGAGTACCTGTAGACAAATCTGACAGCTATTGCTCTGGTCAAGTTTGGAGGCAAATGAGAGCTATAATGGGACAATTTCCAAAGAGATGACCTCAGTTTAACAACACTTAACAGGGATAGAAAAAGAAACCTTGGTAGCCAAGTGGATTAAACATTGAGTTGCTAACTGAAAGGTCAGCAGTTTGAACCCATTAGTTGCTTCACAGGAGAAAGGTGAGGCGCTCTGCTTCTGTAAAGATATAGAACCTTGGAAACTCTAGGAAGCAGTTTTGTCCTACAGGGCCACTTTGAGCAGTAATTGACTTGAGGGCCTTGAGTTAATGGATGAGGAATTATTTTGAGAGAAAAACTCCTTTAGTACCAGTGAGTGTGGCTTCTCAAACTCAGCAGGATCTTTCCATATTACACCTATCCAATCTCCACCACTAACCCACCAGTAACAGGTATCATCTGTCCAATGAGTGATTTCTCAGCTTCTGAACATTTTGAGCAACTGAGCATCAGAATCTCTAAAGTCATTGACAAAAAACTGGGAGTGTTCTTCAGCAACCTGAAATCTGTCTTTTCCTAATCATCTTACCTTCATTGGTCCTAACTCTGCTTTATGGACTCACACAAACATGTCTGTTCCCTTGGTACTTGCTACTTGGTCCATGGTAGCATCCTTTAGTGCTTTGGAAAGAGTTACTTTGCTTCCACCCAATTTACCTGTCCCTGTACATTTCCCCTCATACAGTCTCTTCCTTCCCAACTGTGAAAGAGCTGGCTAGAGTGGTTACACAGCATGTAGCTAGTGTGCAGGCAAGCCTAGGTTGGTCACTTTCGGGAAGGCAAATTTGTGGAGTGCCGTGGCTGCCAGCTCACTGGAGTCAGAAGCAGTGATTACCTGTGATGCCACGTGTTTACCTGGATGTTGCCTAGCCATAAACAGGCAGGTCACACAGCTCATAGTTTTCAGAGTTGCCCCAGTAGCACATGGCCATTTACTTTTTAATTGTTGTCTAACTTGCTGGTGTATTTAAATGACACTGGGTATAGTGGGCTCCAAACCACAACCCCAGCTGCTCACAATGCTCCTGTCCAACCTTGGGGCTCAGTGAGACCAAGGCTCAGCCAGGGTAGGCTAGGAAGTCATACCTGAGCACTGGGCCCCACACCCTCTCTTCTCTATGCACCACACTGTTCTCCACAGGGTCTTATCAAGAATCTCACAGAAATTTAAGGGCCAGACTGCAGTGGGGCCACATTATATCCCAGAAGCAATTTAAAGTTTGGTGAGATACTCAGTTTAGACTTCACCCCATAGGCCCAATTAAACAATGTCATGAAAATCTACTCAAAGTTCCCTCTCCCTACAAGGAAACCTCAACTCAGGAAGTTTTCTGGTTCAATATAATCAGAGTTCTCTGGGATTTGATCACAATGATTGCTCCAAGGCGTCTCCATTACTGGCCCTCTAAAAACCAAGAAGGGAAGCAGAGGAGTCTCAGTGACCCAGATAGTCATTAGAAGTTTGGGATCAGACCATTTTCCTGATCTCTCAGATATCCCTCCCCTCCACACACCTTGCTCTTTCTCAGTGCTACCCTCACTCCAAAAATTCAGTCTACTACTAGCATGTCATATGTGTCAGGCACCAAAGAGTGGAGGTAGAGGCTGAGATACGATGACTGGAAATGGGTATTTGCCTTTAGAGACCCAGCAGAACAGTGCTATCTATAGGCTGAGGCATGGCTGAGCATGCCACAGAGTCATCCAGAAGCCGGGACACACACCCTGAAGTATGTAGAACTAGCCCAGGGCCAAAACAATGAGATGGAGGGGAGACTTGCCTTGGGAGACATTTAGGAGGAAAAAATGGTGGGATGTAGAGATAAATCTGGGATGGGAGACGCAGAATAGTAAAGAGTCAGCAATGATCAAGATTTCAAACCTTGAGAACTGGAAGAAAGATATGGAGGAAATAAGTAGGGTTTGGTGTTGGAAGGGTAAGGCTGCAGGGTTGTATCTTGCATTTCAGTACAGAGTTTCTGAGTATCTATTGTGTCCTGTTGGTTACTGGAAATAAAGACATGATTAAGATATTGTTTTTGTGATTGAGAAGTATACAGTAATTGGATTTGTTGTATTTGAGAAAACGGTGAAATACTAATGCTAATGTTGTTGTTAAGTAATAAATATATTGGTAAAATGCTTAAATGTAGTAGTTCTTAGACTGTATAAATACTAAAATCAAAATTGTTTTACAAAATCTTTTTACATTAGTTACAACATTATTAGTTAAAACATATAATTGAGTAACATATAGCAAGGAACTGAGCAGAAGCCATTTTAATCTTGTAGGTATATTGATACATATAAGCTGTACTTTCAAAAAATATTTTTTGTTTTTATAAGTGCTATAGAGTCCAGATGACAGGACACTTGACCAAAGTAAAATGATTGATTCCTTTGTAACTCCTGCTTCTAGCTAACCTGTCACATAGGTCCAACTCTGCAACAAAGGAATATTGCCCTGTGATTAGTCAAGGCAGAAGGTACCAGCATGTTCTACTGGGGTTTTGTGAAGCAGATTGCTTTTACAGCCAATTGTGCAAAAGGCTGGCAGGGAGTTTTGGTCTACATTTTCTCCCATTCTTAGGGACTTCTAATGTGATCTCTTTCAGAACAGCTGAGCAAAACACAAAATTATTCTTTCATAAAAGACTGAGCTTTAGTCGACAAATGAAAGAGTCAAGAACAGAATAAAATTATAAGAACAGAGGATCTGGGAGTTCAG
>NW_006408571.1:13248792-13261283 GCF_000296735.1 Chrysochloris asiatica
AAAAAAAAAAAAAAAGACTGAGCTTACTGGTCAGAAAGAGACTGGAGGAACCCAAGACTATGGTCCTTGACCACCCTTCAGGTCTGGAATGGAGCTCACCTTCGTGGTCCAATTTTCAGCCAAGCAGTAGATCGGTATATGGTGGGGGAGGTGGGGGGGGGGCAGGCAAAAGCACTAGTAAGGTGTGCTCACCATTAAATGACCAACCAATCAATAATCAAAAGGGCAATATTTGCTTTAGGACAAAGTTCTGAATGGTTGGAAAGGAGGGTAGAATGGAAATAAGAACAAGAGAGAGGAAATGGGATAACTGTTGTTATACAGATGAAGTTGTGATCATTGAGACAAAACGAAGCATATGATTTCTTAAATGTAAAATTGATGATCTACTCTATAAACCTTCACTAAATTCACTATAAAAAGTTTTGGAAAAAGAGGTTCTCAGGGGATATGTAAGGGTGATCCAAAATTCAGAGTATTTGACATAACTAAAATGGTTTATACAAGATCTGACTTTGACTCTAGTTTGTCCTAGGCTTTGCTTCTGTTTCTGAGGTGACCCATGACTGTTAGTAAGCCTAAGAGGGGCAGCTTGCCCTCAGGAAGAATTTGGTTGAAAGTATATTAACTTTCAACCAAATTGAAAGTATGCAGAAAAAATGGTTACACAGGAATTTGCCTCTAGGCATGTCCTTCTTACACAAAGAACTTGTTGGATATGTCCTTAATGATTTGTGTAAAGTAGCCAACAAAAGATTAGCTAGATCAGAATATTCTTTACTGTTAACTCCTAAGTCCAACTTATATCTGTCCTCAAAAAACAGCTGCCCCTTGAATTCATGGTTTTCACATGTGAGAAATTGATGATTCCCCATTTGAATGTTCCTGTGCTTTCAATAAATAATTTTGCTATATTTTAACAGTAAGAGAGTTCTTTTCTCTTATACATAACTAACAACTGGAATTTTTTTTTTTTTTTTTTTTTAGCTTTTTATTGTGAATTGGCTAATGGTTTACAGGCAAGATCATCATCTCTGCATTAAGTAAACTATACCTTGCTTCATCTCAATGATTACAATTCCCTCCCTGCAACAACATTTATTCTACTTCCTCCCTGTGGCTCCCCATTTACATCTTATAGGTCACAAATAAACAAAGCAAAAATATTTGATTACACTTACAAAACAAAAAAAAATCTACATTTATTTAAATGTCCAAAGGGCACATTCTGCTAAGCAGCCTCCTGTCCGCAGGCACCCAGCCACTGTCTCTGTTGTCACCACCTTTCTAGGTAGGGCTCTCATGCTCCACTCTTGTTCTTCCTTCTTGATGATCCTTGGATCGTCTGTTCCTGAAATGAAAGATTGTCTACTCCCTCCTTTTAGTTATCCATCTTCTACAATTACAGATTGTAGACAATCACAATTAATCCTGCTAACTATAAAATCCTATCACCATTATCCCCCATCCCCTTTCACCAGATCTATCTGGAAAAGAGAGAAACTATTCAGTGGGGATTCTACCTTACCCTGTTCATTCTGTAACCAAGCGCACTTATGAAAGCTTGTAAGCCAGCCACTTCATGCCTTTGTAGAGCTCTGCACCCCACTCCCAGCATTTTGATAGCCAATGTCTACAGTTATCATCCCTGCCAATCCAGTACACTGAGGAAACAAGGTCATTCCTTCATATGAAGAATCCTTCTATTCCAGTTGGAATTTTGAGTCACTTCCATGACCCCAGGAAGCTTGGATCAGGAACTTACATGTTTGCACATCTTACATTGTTTAGAAATTATCTTTTCATGTGCCACTCTCCTGCCACTAGAGGGTACACTCCTGAAAGGCAGGGAAAAAAAACGAGTTACTCCATCAACGTTTTTCTTCTTTGAAGTTAAAAATAGTTGCTGTCAAGTGGATTCTGACTCACAGCAAACTTCTAGGCCAGAGTAATGTGGCACTATAGGATAAGCACTGAATTGCTAACCATAAGGTCTGCAGTTCAAACCCACCAGCCACTCTCAAATTCCCTGTACAGGTTGCTTTGAGTCAGAATGGACTCAACAACACACAGCAACTACAACAGGACAGAATAGAACTGTTTCATATGGTTTCCAAGACTGTCAATCTTTATGGAATCAATTTGCAACATCTTTCTCCCACAAAGCAGTTGATGGATTTGAACCCCCAATCTTTCATTTAGCATCCTATCCTTTACCACTGTGCCATCAGAGATCCTTTTCTATGGAGTTGTTTTTGTTAAGTGCCATCGAGTCAGTTCAGACTCAGCTACCCTGCATAGGGTTTCCAAGGCTTTAAATGTACACCAGAGCACAAAGCCTCATCTTTGTCCCATTTCTATGGTGTTCAGGCTTAATAATTGTTCACTGAATAAAAGAATACACTTACTCACTGGACTCATCCTGGTCCTGGGTCACATTGTGTCAATGACTCCACAAGATTCCAGACCACAGGCACAGGGATAGGAAGCTAAAAGGAGAGTGATTGAAAGGACAGAATGCAGAGTAATAATTGAGGAAGAACACAGAGGTCTTCTTCAAGGGACCCTAATCCCATGAGATGAACATTTACAGAGAAATGTAAGTCTTTCGTTTAGACCCCCCAAAACCACTGCATAGGTACAGATAGTTGATGGGGCTTGGAAGCAACTCAAGGAAGAAGCCTCAGTGTCTGAATGAGTCATAAACATGGACCATCAGGCTGTTGGTCTCTCTTTAATGAAATAATGAAATTCAGAGAGAGGCAAGAGGGTTAGGAAGAAAGGAAAGAATAAAACAAAGAAGACAGGGAGACAGGCAGCAGATAGCAAACTTCTTGGAGTGCCTTCAGCATAATTGGATCTTGGGGATGTTATCCCAGAAGATCACAAAGTTTCTAAAGTCACTTTCCAAACTTTAAATGACTTCAGGGACTACAACAGTCCCAAAGAACAGACTGGAATTTAAATTGTCTTCAAAGGGTGATGACCTGTCCTTTGGAGATTGTGCTCCGGGCACACAAGGTAGGTGGTGGGGGCAGGATTGGTCTGACCCTTCTCCTGTAATACATTCTGAGTACTCATCAGGTCGTTTCAGACCCAGTGTCACTATTTCTGACATCTGGCCACTTCCCAACCTTAAGGAAATTTATACTTCTTGTTTACCACAGTTTTGGTAAAGGTAAGTGCAAGTTTAGTGAAAGGTATGACAACATTTTCATTATCATGGCTACATTTTGTACATCAAATTTGATTGTTATGAGTTGGAAGCTTAAGAAGAGGATATATGAAGCACTTTCACTGGCCTATTATTCTCAAAGAGTCAAGTAGACCAAACTACAAGATTCTCCAAGACCATCTGACTTCAGTCCATCATTGGACTGAAGAGGCTTGCTCAAGACCACACAGATGGTGTGGTACTTGTCTAAAACCACATAGTCTCATTCTCATACATATTAGTACCATCTTGGTTAAAACTGTGGATCTCTTTGTCCTTTTGTAGTTAGAGTTCAGAGTCTTGGTAACAGTAATGAGCCATGTTTCTGGATCTGATGATGATGACATAGATGACTATTTTTTTCACATCACCCAGGGTTCTTGGGGAGGCCAGAAGCTGATCAACACAATGTGAAAAACCAGAGGGGGACTGATGTACTGCCTCCACATCCCAGCTTTCACTGTGTCCTGCACACTGAACCACCTTCCTTCTCAGTACTGACCAACCTTCTGGTAGAGATATTTGCCTCCCAGAGATATATAAAAGTTTTAAGACCCTGGCAGAAAAAAGACAGTGATTATTTTTTATCTTCATGCTAAGGCTAGGTTGTGTCTGAGTATTTGTAGAACTGTCATGTAGAAGGAAGGATTAATTTACTTTTAGAGCTCCAGAGAACAGAGTCAGGCAGATGTCACCAGGAGTCTGATGACAGCTCATTTTCAAAGTACATCAAAATGTACTTTCAGGAGGTCAAGAGTACCACCTCACTCAAGTAAGCAAGTCTAGGCTTAAAGATTGTGATCAGCAATGCACTAAGGATCTTTTTTGTATCTGACTTCTTTTACCCAATATTTTGTCTCTGTGATTCATCTATGTTGTTTCTTGTGTCTTTAGCTCATTCATTTTCATTTCTGTGTAGTATTTTATGGTACAAATTTATCACAATTTACCAAGTGTATCCTATCAATGGATGTTTGGGATTATTACGTATACTGATGCTATGAACTTTATTGTCCATATTTTTTAGTAAGCATGTGCACACATTTCTGTTGGATATATACCTAGAAGAATTTTTGAATTCATAGGTATGTATAGTTGTAATAAAAGAAATAAAAGTTTTTCAAAGTGGTTTCATCAATTTACTTTCCATCAGCAGAGTATAAGAACTCCTGTAGATCCCCATCCTTACTCACACATATACGAGACATTTCACAATTCTGATGAGTGTATAGTGGGATCTCATTGAACTTTCTATTTGAATTTCCATGATTATTAATGTTGCTGAGCTTCAGATTAAAGGTTTATTGGTAATTTTTACATCCTATTTTATAAGGTTTCTGTTCAAGTCTCTTGCTTATATTGTTTCTCTTGGACTGTCTTTTGGGTTTTTTCCTCTTGTTAATTTGTATTGGTGGTTGTGTGCTGTGGAGTCAGTTCCAACTCATAGCGGCCCTGTACAGGGTTTCTGAGGCTGTAAATCTTTACAGGAGCAGAAAACCTCATCTTTCTCCCACGGAACAGCTTGTAGTTTCGAACTGCTGACCTTGCAGTTCGCAGCCCGACTCGTAACCACTATGCTACCAGAGCTCTTTTAATTTGTATTAGTATCGCATATTTTAGATACAAATCCTTTGACTTGCTTAAATATTGTAAATCTCACACACACACACACACACACACACACACACACCATATTCTCTTGTCTTTTCATCTTCATGATGTCGTTTCATGAATATCCACTGCCATCAAGTCAATTCCAACTCAGCGACTCTGCTTCTTAAGGTTTCTGAGGCTGTGAATCTTTACGGAGCTCACAGCCTCATTTTTCTCCCTCAGAGCAGCTATTAGATTTGAAGCATCAGTCTTAGTGTAGGCAGCCCAATGCTTAACCTGCTGAGCCACCCAAGCTCCTTATTTTCATGAACACACATTCTTAATCGTCTATAATCTGACTAATCAATAATTTTCTGTTATAGTTAGTGCTTTTTAATGTCCTGTCTAGGAAACCTTTGGCTACTCAATTGTTTAAATTAATTGAGACATTTATGCTCTTTCTGAATAATGCAACAGCCTTAGAACATTTTAACTCCATTCACAATCCTGATTCATGTGATGTTGTTATTTTATTGCGATGTACATTTTAAATCTAACAAGGCATCGCTGCTATATCATTTCATGCAGTTTAAATTCACTAGATATGGTCACAAACATAATGTACCATTTTTCGTTGCTCCTCATTCAACCTATCATTTCTGACCTTCCATTTGAACCATCCTTTCTACCAGATGAATTGTAGTTGTTAGGCATCATAGAGTCAGCTCCAACTCACAGCAAAACTACATACAACAGAACGAACCACTGTCCCGTCCAGCACCATCCTCACAATTGTTGCTGTGTTTGAGCCCATCTCTACTGTCACTGAGCCAATCCATCTCATTGAGGATATTTCTCTTGTTCATTGACCCTCCACTTTACCAAGCTTAATGTCCTTCTCCAGGGACTGGTCCTTCCTGATAATATGTCCTAAGTATGAGAGAGACAAGACCTCGCTTCTTGTTTCTAAATGGATCCTGATTTCTAAGGAGCACTCTGGATGTACTACTTCTTACACAAATTAGTTGGTTCTTTTGGCAGTCCATGGTTCTTTTAATATTCTTCTCCAACACAATTATTCAAATGCATCAATTCTTCAATGATCTTCCTTAATCATTGTACAACTTTCACATGCATATGAAGCTACTGAAAATACCATGGCTTGGGTCAGACACACCTTAGTTTTCAACCTGTTATCTTTGATTTTGAACACTTTAAAGAAGTCTTGTGCAGAAGATTTGCCTTATGCAATATACATCATTTGATTTCTTGACTGCTGCTGACGTGAATGTTGATTGTGGATCCAAACAAAGTGAAGTCTTTGACAACTTCAGTCTTTTCTCCATTTATCATGATATTATTTTTGTTTTCTTGACAATGAGGTGCAGTTCATACTGAAGACTACAATCTTTGATCTTCATCATTAAGAATTTTAAGTTACATCCAGCAAGCAAAATTGTACCGTCTGCATATCACAGGTTATTAATGAGTCTTCCTCCAATCCTGATTCCGCGTCCTTCTTCAGATTATGCAGCTTCTCAGATTATTTGCTCAGCATATAGATAGACTTATGATGAGAGAATACAACCCTGGAACACAACTTTCACAGTAACTGTCAATACCTTTTAATTACATGTTTGATCAATTTCATACTGAAGAAGTTGGTAGAATTCTTCAATTTCATCATCACTGACTCTAGTGGTTGGTGCATAAATTGGAATAATAATGGTATCAACTGGTCTTCCATATGGTGGTGGTTGTGGTGGTGGTTGTGTGCTGTGGACTCAGTTCCGACTCATAGTGACCCTACATAGGGTTTCTGAGGCTGTAAATATTTATGGGAGCAGAAAGCCTCATCTTTCTCCTGCAGAACCGCTGGTAGTTTCAAACTGCTGATCTTGAGGCTAGCAGCCCGACTCATAACACTACGCTACCAGAGCCCCTTGGTCTTCCATGTAGGCATATAGAAAATATACTATCTCTGACAGCATTGTATTTCAAGATAGATCTTAAACTTTTGATGGTGAAAGTGATGCCATTCCTTTTTAATCTGTTGTTCCCAGCACAGTAGACCAAATGACTGTCTGATTCAAATGGTGAATACCAGTCCATTTCAGCTCATTAATGCCTGAGATATCAATTTAAGCATTCCATTTTATTTTTGACAACTTCTAATTTTCCTAAATTCATACTCCATACATTCCATGTTCTGATTATTAATGGAAGTTTGCAGCTGTTTGTCCTCATTTCGAGTTGTGCCACATCAGCAAATGAAGGTCCCAAAAGCTTTACTTGCATGATCATGGTCAAGTCTACTTTGAGGAGATACTTTCCCAGTCATATTTTGAGTGCCTTCCTACTGAGGGGCTCATCTTCTGGCATTATATCTGACAGTACTCCACTGCTATTCGTATGGTTTTCAGTGGCTAACAGTCAGAAGCAGTCTACCGCTCCCTTTTCCTAGTCTGTCTGAGTCTGGAAGCTCTGCTGAACCTGTCAACCATAGGTAACCCTGATAGTGTTTAAAATACCAGTGGCTTAACTTCCATCATCACAACACATAAGCCTCCACAGTGCAGCCAACTTAAAGACTAGCGGTGATCTGGGGAATAGCCGTTAGTTCTTCTTTTATTGAAAATCTGATGAATTTGCAGGTTTTTATTTGCCTGTTAATATTTTTATTTCACTATCGTAGTGGTTACGAATCGGGCTGTGAACCACAAGGTCAGCAGTTTGAAACTACCAGCTGTTCCGCGGGAGAAAATGAGGCTTTCTGCTCCCGTAAAGATTTACAGCTTCGGAAACCCTGTTCAGGGTCGCTATGGGTCGGAACCGACTCGACGGCACTTAACAACAACAACATCACTTCTGAACGGCTTGGGAAGGGTATAGAATCCTAGTTTGCCACTCTATTTCTTTTAGCTCTTAAAATACAGCCTTTCAATATCTTCTAGTTTTCATTTATTCGATTGATAAGCTAGTCTAATTATTACTCCCTTAAAGGTAACTTGTCTGGTTTCTCTGCCTTGATAGTTTCTGTTGTCTTTGGTGTTTTAACAGTTTTACTCTGGTGAGCCTACATGTGCATTTCTTGTTAGTTATTCTCCAGGAGATTCTTGAAGCTTTGAATTTCTGACTTGATGTCCTTCGTAAATTGAAGAATGTTCTCAGGCACTACCCCCCTTTCTGTAGTTTTTCTTGAACTAGTTACATATAGTAGAATTTCCTACTGAATTTCTAGGGAGCCCTGAAGTGCAGTAGGTAAAGTGTTGGACTGCTAACTACAAGATTAGTGGTTCAAACCTACCAGCTGCTCTGCAGGTGAAAGACGAGACAGTCCGCTCTCATAAAGATTTGCAGTCCCAGAAGCCCTAAAGAGCAATTTCACTCTGTCTCTTATACAGTCACTATGAGTCAGAACTGACTCAATGGCTGCAGGTACTAAATTTCATATATCTCATATTTCCATCTTTTTGCCTCTCCATGCTTAATTCTTCTTATTTTCTTCTGATCTATCATTTAGCTCATGAATTTTCTCTTCAAATGTGTCTGATAGCTATTCATTGAGTTCTTTTTTTTTTTTTTTATCTCTTATCTCCCTGAACACTGTAAATTATTTTGAAGCTTTTATCTAGAAATACTGTGGATCTTTTTCATTTTCTAAATTGTTCCCCCTGTTTTCTTGTCTCCTTGTGTGCCACATGTTTTATCTGAAAAAAATTATTTGCAGAAATGATTTATGGACTGAAGTGATACTACCTTCCTCTGTTAGGTACTTGGGAGCACTGAAAAGCTAGGGTCACCTCAATCCATTTTCAGAGCCTGAGAAGATTGGAAGCTGAGCTATAGCACCTGTAAGTGCATATATCTCGATTTACCCTTATTTCTAATGTAGTATCCTTTGGGATCCCATCCCCAAAAAGAAAACTTTAGCTAGGAGCTCTTCACAATGAACCTTGCACTTGAAAACGTGTTTCCCATCTCCATGAGGCTGACATTAGTGCTACTCAGCCTCTCAGAGGTCCCCTTCAGAAAATGCAAATGCCACAGTTGAAAAGTATCCTCAAGTCCTGGTCTTAATTCTCTAAGTCCCTGGTTTTCCCAGAATCATAATCCTACAATTCTTTATCTTATTTTTTCTCCAATGCTTTACACAGATATTTTATGTATTTTTTCTAGTTTTCTAGCTGTCGTATGCAGAAGAGTTCACCCAAATTTACCTCACTCACTCTTACTGAAAGCTGAAGTTAAACATTGATTTCTACTATATTTTTCCTAGAACCCCATAGAGATGCTCCGATTGCCAGAGTTATTCTTGAATTCGTCAGTATGGCGAGGATTTTCCCCTGGCTGCCCAGGTGCTTTTCAGAGAATGTTGGATGCATCCTGAGTTCCTGAAGGTGACAGAGCAGATGCACCATGGTAGGTTTCAATCAGACCTCATCTATGATAGGTTTCATTCTCCAGGGACTCTCTGCCCATCCAAAACTAGAGAAATCCTTCTTTGTGCTCATCCTGCTAATGTACCTGGTCATCCTACTGGGAAATGGAGTTCTCATCTTGGTGACCATTTTTGACTCTCGTCTGCACACGCCCATGTACTTCTTCCTGGGGAACCTATCCTTCCTGGACATCTGCTACACGACTTCTTCAGTCCCCCTCATTCTTGACAGCTTCCTCACACCCAGAAAAACCATCTCCTTTTCAGCCTGCTTTGGGCAAATGTTTCTCTCCTTTGCTATGGGAGCCACAGAATGTGTGCTCCTGAGCATGATGGCATTTGATCGCTATGTGGCCATTTGCAATCCCCTTAGATACCCTGTGGTCATGAGCAAGGCTACCTATGTGCCCATGGCTGCCAGTTCATGGGCAGCTGGTATCTTAAACTCTATAGTACAGACATCTCAGGCAATGCGACTGCCTTTCTGTGGGGACAATGTCATCAACCATTTCACCTGTGAGATTCTGGCTGTCCTGAAGTTGGCCTGTGCTGACATCACCATCAATGTGATCAGCATGGTTGTGGCCAACATGATCTTCCTTGCAATCCCAGTCCTGTTCATTTTTGTATCCTATGTCTTTATCCTTGCCGCCATCCTGAGGATCCCCTCCGCAGAAGGGAGGAAAAAGGCCTTCTCCACCTGTTCTGCCCACCTCACAGTCGTGGTTGTCTTCTATGGGACCATTCTCTTCATGTACGGGAAGCCCAAGTCTAAGGACCCACTGGGGGCAGACAAACAGGACCTTTCAGACAAGCTCATCTCCCTCTTCTATGGGGTGGTGACCCCCATGCTCAACCCCATCATCTACAGCTTGAGGAATAAAGATGTGAAGGCTGCTGTAAGGACCCTGGTGGCTCAGAAACACTTGGACTGAGTGATTGTCACCAGATCTCAGATTGCTGGAACACATGACCTCCAGACTCTTTTTGGAAATGGCAACCCAGAAACGTCCAATGGCTGACAGAAGAAAGAGCCTCTCTATTTCTGGAACTGCTAGTTAGTCTGTTGGCTCCACACAGACCATATTGTATCATATCTATGCTACATTTTACTACTCAGCTCTTAAACCCTCTGATACCAGAACTTGTATCTGTGGGCAACAGAGACAAACTAAGAGTTATAGCAATACTGAGATCTGAAGTGCATTTTTTCATTCTGTATAGAACTGCTGCTTACTCTACTCTGCACTTGTGTCAGCCCAGAAAACTTAGTTATATCTGACGCAGGGATAAATTGGAAACTGTTGTCACCTCAACATACAATAGTATACCTTTACATCATGACATGTCTTAGTTCTAGAAAAAGTGGCACTTGCAGGTGCTTTGTTTCAGTCTCATGAACAGTTTGAATCGGTTACTCACCACATTTTCTTTATTTTCACTATAGGAAAACTTAAAAGCAAACATGTCATCCCGGCTGCAGGACTAATGCTGGTGGTGGTTATGTGCCATGGAGTCGGTTCCGACTCATAGCGACCCTGTACAGGGTTTCCAAGGCTGTAAATCTTTACAGGAGCAGAACGCCTCATCTTTCTCTCATGGAACAGCTGGTAGTTTCAAATTGCTGACCTTGCAGTTCGCAGCCCGATTCGTAACCACTAAGCATTGCATAAATAGGTGTCGGTCACTCCCAAACTTTTTCCCATGCAACTGACATGATACGTGGCATTTACATTCCACACACACTTTCCATATACCCACACTGATGAAACCCTAAAAGGATTGTGGGGAAGCAAATTTAAAAATAATTCCCAATCCCAGAAGTAATGTCAGGTCAGCAGTAAAAATTACTCCCTCTCCACCATGTGGCTTAGTTAAGATCAGCGGGCGTTTCAGTGCAGCTCCCTAAAATTTTACAAAAAAAATCCATGACTTTCTCCTCTCCTCAAAGATCATTTGAATTAGGAGCGAAATGACTGTTTTATAGGGATTATTTTAAATCCCCTTTAATTTACATTTGTAAAAGTCAGTTATTACTGGGAGGCGGGGCTTGATGGCAGCTAGGGTGAAGGTGTAGTGAAGGTTACCATCAACAATAACTCAGAATTCCAGGCAAGAAAGAGGCAGGACGGGGCTCCAAGGCTTGGACCCACAGAGATAGGAATAGTTTAAAGGTTTGAGGACTGGAATTTGGAGCTGAGGCAGGAAATCGCGTACTTTTGGATCTGCCAGCCAGGCACGGAGGCCTGAGGCCACATCCTGGGCGAGTCCAGGCGGTGGGATGAAATAGGAGCCGCAGAGGGGAACCTTGGAAAAGAAAGAGGAAATGAAAGGTGCACAGTATACTCTGCCGATTTTGTGTGGGTCCGATTTTATTTTTTTCTTTGGTGTAGGGTAATAGGTGCGCTCACGATTTGCCCACCTACTTTCGGTGAATAGAGGTAGGGGCTTAGACTAGTGGCCATGACCCACCCTCACCGCTGGCAGTTTCCTCTGCCAGGAGCTCACACACACTCAGCCCAAGCTGAGACGTGTATTTGGTCAGCCTTTTTGCACTGGATTGAGAGGGGTCCTGGTGTAGCTCTATGGGTTAAGGTGCTGCGCTCTCAATATTTTCGAACTGCAAGGTTGGTGGTTCAAGCTCACGAGCCGCTCCTCAGAAACCCTATACGGGAGACGTGGATGTGCATGCTATTTGGTTGTTTTGTTTTTTTGTTTTTTTTCTTCGCTGGTTTGAGAGGCGTCCTGGCATAACACTGTAAGTTAAAGCGCCACTGTAAAGCCTTTTGAACTGCAAGGTCAGTGGTTCAAGCTAACCAGCTGCTCCATGGACACCTATAGGGAAGACGTAGATGCACAGACTATTTGGTCAGCTTTTTCTCGCTAGTTTGAGCAGTGTCCCGGCGTAGTGCTGTGGGTTAAGGCCCCACTGCAAAGCGTTTTGAACGGCAAGGTCGGTAGTTCAAGCTAACCAGCCGCTCTGTGGAAACCTTATATGGGAGACACGGATGTGTGTCCTATTTGGTTTGCTTTTTTTTCTTTTCTTTTTTTCTTCTTCACTGGTTTGAGAGGAGCCCCGGCATAGCACTGTGGATTGAGGTGCCATACTGCAGAACCTTTTGAACTGCAGGGTCGATGGTTCGGGCTCACCAGCCGCTCCTCGGAGCCCCTATACAGGGTCGCTGCAGGTTGGAATTGACTCAACAGCACCTAACAGTAGGGAGAGGAGGGCAGAGGTGACTG
>NW_006408571.1:13283556-13284173 GCF_000296735.1 Chrysochloris asiatica
TGACACAATGGCAGCAACAATGGGTTCAAACATACTAACAATTGTGAGGAAGGCACAGGACCAGGCAGCAACTCATAGAGTTGGCACCCAATAACAACATGATTCATTCAGTCCCACCCAGACAATATGCCTATTTTAAGGCCAACTGTGTTATGTAACATAATTCATTCATGGTAATTCAAACTATCATTTTTATCTACCCCCAAAAAGTTGCAATCAGTGTGTCTGAGGCAGGGTCAATAAGAAATCTCAAGAATAGTCATTCAATGCTTTAAGTCCCCCGAAGGCTCAGTCTAACTTCATAAATTGCTAGTGAAGAATAACTGAACAATGAAAGGGTCTTTTGAGGCTAAAAGATCTTCCTGACATATTTGAATTTATTACAAAGTAACAACTATTGAACTATATATACATCAATGGCTTTGAAATTTTTGGAAAATCTAAGTTATCAGACATATCAGAAAATGTATTCCAACTGTAAGAATTTAATACAAATGTTGCTGCTGCTGTTAAGTGCCGTCGAGTCAGTTCCTACCCATATCGACCCTGTACAGGGTTTCCAAGGAGCAGCTGGTGCACCTGAACCACCAGCCTTGCAGTTCAAACCGACTTTGCAG
>NW_006408571.1:13285353-13300033 GCF_000296735.1 Chrysochloris asiatica
CTGTGTGCTGACAACCAGGGGGCAGGCTTGCAGGGTATATACCCTTTGGTTGGTTGATGATACATGGAGGGGATTGTAACCATGGCAATGAAATGATACACAATAGGATGAATATAAAGTTAATATTCTCCCATGTAAACTATCACATAATTCACAATAAAACATTTAAAAAAATTAATAACACAAAGAAGGAATAGTTTTTTTAATAAATGATGAGACAGTGACAGTATTACATAGAATGAAGATTTGCCTTTGATCTGTACTTCACACTACATGCTGCAAAAACCTGTAGATGGATGAATTAAAACAAAACACCATCATGGTTACAAAAAGTTAAAAGAGAACAGAATGACATATTTATTCCAGCTGTGGACGAGAGATTGATTCATTATTTTGGAAGAGAAAGAGGATATCAGCATTGAATATATGTGTTTAAAAGCACATTTTACAAAACTATTGAATAATATAATCTGATCCATTAAGAATCAAACTTCTCCCAATGGAAGTTTGTTAGGTTTCTACAAGTATTTGATTTGAGTTTCATTTTTTAAAAATACATTTTAATTGACTTTTAATATGTAGTAAAACAATGTTATTGTTGTTGTTATGTGCCGTGGAGTAAAACAATCGGAGTCAATAGGTACCCACAAACTTGTTTCAATTTTTAACACACTAGCAGCCACTACCACATTATTATGTGTGCTGTCGAATTGACTCACTTTTTATACAGACCTAGAACTCAATCTTTTCCTGCCATCTCTGTGCACTTATTTGATCTTCTTTAAATGTGCCTTTTATTAGAAAAAGTGCAGCTCTCACTGGTCTTTTCCTTAATTCATGCCTATGCATGTCAGCTCATATAAAATTGTGCAAGGAGTTCACCTGTGCAATGTTCTCAATTAAGTGCTGGACAACAGTCTCTGCTCACTGCATGCTCTCACCATGGTATTACAACAATTTTCCCCACACCCAGTGAACATATAACCGACCACAGTAATGATATAACATGATAAGCAGAATCATATTAATTATAATTTTTAGATGCTACTTCTTTGATATTCATGATAAAGGATTTGGGCAGCTATTAAATCTTATAGCAGGACTTCAAGCAAGATGGTAGACTAGGCAGACTCACTATGCTGATCCACTACAACAAAGAGACAAGAGACCAAATGAAATAGACACATGTGAAAATCCTGGAACCCTGAACTTCAGATGAAAAGTTAGTGAGGTGGATTGAATGCTTGTGGCGAGGCAAGCTGAGCAAGGACAACGCAAGAGGGAGACTGACTGGTGAACAGCTTGCCAGATGTGGCATTACCATCTTGGGAGCAGCTTTGGCAACAGAAAGAGGACTGGCAGAGCAGATACAAACAGACAATAGGAAAAGTGCAAGTCTGTTTTTCCCCCCACACATCTCTGGTGACCAGAGGTGTGACCAACTCCTACCCTCATCCACTCCTAGAGCAGAACTTGCTTTCTGAGACTTCAAAGGAGAACCAATAAGATTAAGCTCTGATGTCTCAGCAGAAACCATGCAAGCAAGAAAGCCATAGGGAGACATATACAAAACTCTAAAAGAAAAAAATTGCCAACCAGGAATCATATACCCAGCAAAACTCTCGCTCAAATATGATGATGAAATTAGAACATTTCCAGATAAACAGAAATGAAAGGAATTTGTAAAAAACCAGACCAACTTCACAAAATATACTAAAAGAAGTCCTTTGGACTGAGAACCAACAACAGCAGACAACAACTGGAGATTGACATACACAGAAACACCAACCAGAATTCAACCTAAATATGGAAGCATCTAAAATAAACCTACAAGAATGAAAATAGGGAATCAAAAATAGCGACTTATAATCCAGACAACCACAAAGCAAAAAGAGGGAAGAGTATAGTAGCAGAATTCCAAATGGTGAGGAAGTCAAGGAGATTTTAAGATAAAACAGATTTTTTTTAAACTGGGAAAGAAATTAAAATACAGAGTAACCTCAAAGAAAATTAATACATCTTCGTATCAAATCAAGAAAGCTTTTGTGAATATTAAAATGAAAGTAATGAATAAATTGACAAAAATGTACAATGAAGTCAGCACAGAAAAATATATGGAACAAAGAAAACAGTTACAAAAAAGCACAAGAAAATCACTGCAGTCAAGTCAAACCTATTGATAACTATGCTAAACATCAGTGGATTAAATGCAAAGTCAAGAGACAGAGAGTCGCAGAATGGATTAAAAACAGGATCCTTCACTACTGTCTACAAAAGACACGCCATCAAACAATATCATTAATATCACAGAGAAATAAAATTTTGCTGATGATAATTTAAAAATGGTTGCAGTAACACATCAACAGAGAGCTGCCAGGAATTCAAGCCAGATTAAGAAAAGGACATAGAATAAGAAATATTATTGCTTATGTCAATGTATCTTGGATAAAAGAAGAGAATTCCAGAGAAATGTTACTTGTGCTTCATAGACTATGAAAAGTATTAGACTGTATAGACTTATGGATCTTTAGAAATTATGGATAACATTGTGAAGACTGGGAATTCCAAAACACTTAATTGTGCTCATGCATAACATGTACATAGACCTAGAGGCAGTAGTTAGAATAGAACGGAAGCATACCAAACAATTTAAAATCAATAAGAGTTTATGTCAAGGTTGTATCCTTTCACTGTACTTATTCAATCTGTATCCTGAGTAAATAATCTGAGAAGTTGGAGTACATGAAGGAGAAGGTGACATCAGAATTGAAGGAAGACACATCAATAGCCTATGATATACACATAACACAACCTTGCTTGCTAGAATCAAAGAGAACTTGAAATATTTACTGATAAAAATCAAAGACTACAGCCTTCAGTATGGATTGCACCTCAATGTAAAGAAAATGAAAATCCTCACAGCTGAACCAACAAATAGCATCATGATAAATAGGGAAGATTGAAGTTTTAAAAGACTTCACTTTGCTTGGACCCACAATCAATCAATACTCATGGAAGTAGCAGTCAAAAAATCAAATTATGTATTGCATTTAATGGGTTAAAGAGCAAAAATGTTAGGGTGACCAACTATTTTCTGTTCCTGGAACATGGGACTTTCAGTTTTAAAAGCCTAACAGTCTCAGGCAAATCAGGATGAGTTGATCACCTTACCCAGAACTCACTTTCTGCTCAGGTCCTTTCAAGGCACAATTGGGCCCAGAGCAACCACCTTAGTCCCCTCAACTAAGTCTGTTTACCATAAGACTCTAAGAATTGGAGGTAGGAGTAGAGGAAGTTCTGGAGAGAGAAGATACACATATGGTGACAGAAAGGGGAGAGCAACTAAAAGACTAGAATAACAAGGTAAGAGTTTCTGAAAAGATAAGTGAGGGAGTATGTAGAGACAAAGTTAGGAAGAGGGTATGGTGCATTTGCTCAAAACACTATGTTAATTAAATAAGTGTACATCATTCTATCCTATAAGAGATGGCCTCTCTTAGAGATTTTAAAGCAGGAGAGTTGTCAGAGGTGTTTTAGAAAGATCGTTGTAAAGTATTGTTTTCCTTTTGCAAAGTTAGAAGAGAAAGAGAGTATAGGTTTACTTAAAATTCTGATGACAACCAAAGATCAGTATGGATTGCACCTCAATGTAAAGAAAGCAAAAATCCTCACAACTGGATTAATAAATCACATGTGATGAGCAGGGGCTCCATATGCTAAGCACTGAACTGTGAACTGCAAGGTCCACAGTTGCTACACAAGAGATGAGGCTTTCTGCTCCCAAGAAGATTCAGAGCCTTGGAAATCCTATACAGTGTCACTATGAGTTGGAACCGACTGGACAGCACTTAACAATAACAACAACTACAGATAGAGAAAAGATTGAAGTTGTCAAAGACTTTATTTTGCTTGGATCCAATCAACACTCAAGGAAGCAGCAGATTGGTTTGTTCTTTTGGTAGTCCATGGTACTTCCAATATTCTCCCCCAACACCATAACTCAAATGTATCAATTCTTCTATGGTCTTCCTTATTCACTGTGCAACTTTCACATGCATATGAAGTTATTGAAAATACCATGGCTTGGGTCAGATGCACCTTAGTTCTCAAACTGACATCTTTGCTCTTGAACACTTTAAAAAGGTCTTGTGCAGCAGATTTGCCTAACGCAATACGTGTTTGATTTTTTGACTGCTGCTTCCATGAGTGCTGATAGTTGATTTGAGCAAAATTAAGTCCTTGACAACTTTCATCTTTTTTCCATCTATACGGACCTTATTTATTGGTCCACTGGTGAGGATTTTTGTTTTCTTTACATTGAGATGCAACCCATACCAAAGGTTGTGGTCTTTGATCTTTTAAATCCTCTTCACTTTCAGCAAGCAAAATTGTGTCATCTGCATATCCCAGGTTGTTTATGAATCTTCCTCCAATCCTGATGCCACGTTCTTCTTCATATAATCCAGTTTCTTGGATTATGTGCTCAGCATACAGACTGAATAAGACTGGTAAAAGAATACAACCCCGGCGCACACCTTTACCAATTTTAAAAATTAAAAATTTTAACTGTGTGCATTTGTCTGGTTGCTTTTGAAAGAGGAAAGGAAAACAAAAAGAGAGAAAATATTAACTTTAATAGCCAGTGGACCTTCTCAAACATTCTCTACAGTAGCTGTCTGTATGTGTGTGTATGTTTGTGTTTCCTTGTGTGAGATGGGGGGAGTGCTGAGAGGGTAAGATTGACATTCAAGGCCCTCGCATCCAAACACACAAACCTCCCTCTTCCTCATTTCCTGCCTTCCCATCCCCGTGTTTCCCCAAGGGGAATAGGTGCTTAATAGTATTTCAAAGACACATGGGGCTACAGGTGCAAAAGAATTTTGGTAGTGAGTTTGTGAACCTCAGATCCTTGTCAGAGGGTCATGTCTGAGGAAGAGCCTTCAGCTTGGGGGAGGCGAGTTGTCCCAGTGTGACAAGGCTTCCTAATGTGGGTGTGAGGTGGCATCTCCGTAGAAAGAAAATTAATGAGTACCATGGAGAATACGTGAACGAAGAGATCCCTTTCGTTCAGTCTTAACCTAATACCTAGTTTTCTGGCAAACTCGCAGGTCATGGGCAAGTCAGTCTCCTTTCTGGCCCTTAGTGTCACCATCCATAAACCTCGGGCGGTTGTAGAAGAGTTGTATCTTCAGACTCCTCTCTTGAAGAACGCTGGCGGCCGGGATTCACTGCAAAAGCCAACACACAGCTGGGCCTTAACAAAGAGCAGGGGTCCTGGGCACATTCCCGCCGGCAGGAGTTTTTAGAAGCTCCGTGCGGCTATAGGGCGGAGCTTGGGCCCACCGCAGCCAATCATCAAAGGTTCAGGGTGGCGGGGCGGAGCCTCGAGGGAGCAGCGGCGGCTGTACGGGGTCCGAGCATCCAGCGGCTCCAGACCCGCTCGGCCCGGACATGGCGGACGTCCGGGCCTCGCTGCGAGGCACGCTGCTCCTTTTCTTGGCCCTGACGGGGGTCGCAGAAGTAACAGGGGTCCTGGCTCCGGGCAGCGTAGGTGAGTACCCACTGGAGCAGCGGTCCGGGACGGCGCTCCAAGATGGCGCGGGACAGGGGGCGGGGGTGCGCGCGACCCCCTGGCCTGGCGCGGTCTGTGTCCCATGACCCGGCAGTCGGAAGGGGAGGCTAGAGCGGGTTAAGTGAAGCCCCTTCTCTTCCCTCGCTCTCCTTGCCCCCAAGATCTTCCGAACTGGGAGTGGTGACCCTAGTTCAAGGCCTTTCTCTGTCACACTAGAGTCGGGCCCCCAGCTCTCCTCTCAGGTCTCTCGCGGCCGCAGCGCCTGACAGGGATATCTAGTCAGGGCCTTACGAGAGGTGGACGGGGTTTCGGATGTGCAGCCGCCTTACGACTGCCCTGCCCAGTTCTTGTTACTTGTTGCTGAACCCTCCATGGATTCAAAAAGGCTGGCGTTGGTGGCCAGTCTTCTAAACCAACTCTGCTGCGCGTCAGAGATCGTCCTGGGCCCGGAATGGGGACAGATTGACAGGCTTAGGGAGAGTTTTGCACTTGCTCTAGAGAAGTTAAACCACTCTACAGAGATAGTTAGATCAATTCTGTTAAGTGCATATTGACTGTCTCGGATGTTTGGCTTCCAACTCATAAGCTCCCTCCAGGAGCTCTCTGCCTAGGAAGTGAGACTACAGGACCAATTCAGGACAGGCGTGTCTAAAGAGAAGACGGGTCAGGTGCACAGAGGGAGAAAGATGACGTCCAACTCGGGTGGGAGGAAAATTGACCGGTGGAGGGTCAGAGAAAAAGAGGAAGACCCCCAGCGATATAGATTGGCCAAGTGGCAGCATCAATGGGCTCAAGCATGGCAAGAGTAGTGAGGTTGGCCTAGGATCGGGCAGTGTTTCGTTCTGCTGTGCATAATAATAAAGTCGCTATGAGTTGGCACCGACTCGATGGCACCTAACAACAACAACCCCCTCCCCTCCAGCTGCGCTAGATGTTAAAAGATGGGTGGGATTTGCACATGCAGAAGTGAAGTGCCGTGCTTACAGGAAAAGAGAACCTAAAAAGGGCAAAGTCAATCCCAACAAGGCTTATTACCATGTTAACAATTTTTTTTAAACGGCAGAATATTTAAAGGAAGAGAATTGTGTAAGAAACCTGAGATAAGATAGATAGATAATTGTAGTTGTATGCAGTTAATTGTAAATTAGCCCAGAAACCAAAGAGGAGTTGGAATGCTTGGCTGTCTGCTAACCTTTCTGGGCCTTGTTTTTCTCACCGTAAATTCGAGATTGGACTAGAACACTTACAAAGTTGTGGTTCATAGAATACTAGTTTGCCTTTCTCATCCCACACTTAGTTGATTCTGTGGCTAGTTGTTGTTGTTGTTGTTAAGTACCCGGGAGTTGGTTGCAACTCATAGTGACCCTGTACAGGGTTTTCAAGGCTGTAAATCTTTACAGGAGCAGAAAGCCTCATCTTTCTCCTGCAAAACGGCTGGTAGTTTCGAACTGCCAACCTTGAGGTTAGCAGTCGGATTCATAACCACTGCGTTACCAGAGCTCTGTGGGGAGTAGTAGTTGCTAAGTGCTGTCAAGACCTTCTAACTCATAAGCGACCTGTATACGGTTTCTGTATACTCGCGGGTTTGAACTGTTGACCTTGTGGTTAGCAGTTCAGTGCTTATCCTACAGCACCACACCAGGATAGAAGTGGTTACAAACACTTGGACAATTTAGCCATAATCTTTAGTGTTTTGATATTCACATAAGACGTGCATAGTAGCAGTACTCCCTCATGAACTTATAGTGAGAATTAGCTGAGGAGTCCTGGTTGGTGTGGTGGGCTAATGCGCCAGACTGCAAAGTTGATTTGAACCACAAGATTAGTGGTTCAAGCTCATCAGCTGCTCCTTGGAAACCCTATGCAGGGTCGCTATGGGTCGGAACTGAACCAACTCGATGGCAATTAACAACAATATACATAAATAGCATTTAGAAAGCAAATAGTAAGCTTGAATGCTCATTATTAAATTTAAGTTTGGGAAACACTTCACATTTTATCCCATCTTCTTGTTAGAAACTCACAAAACACATTAGATTAATGATAAAAGATCCAAGAATTCCTAGGATAAAGAAACTTGTTTGTTGGGGCAATGGGGGCTAATGTATGTGTGGTTTCTTTGGGGAATGATGAAAATGTTCTAAAATTAGATAGTGAATTAGATAGTGGTGATGGTTGCCCAATTCTTTGAATATGCTAAAAACCACTGAATTGCACACTTTAAAAAAGGGTGAGTTCTGTGGTATGTGAATTACATCTCAATAAAATTGTTATGAAAAGAAAAAACTTGTTTCTCATAGAACTCTTTTTTTTTTTTCTTCTTCTATCTCTTCACCACACCCAAAGCACACTTTGGAAATGCTGGACTAAATGATTTCTAAAGGCTCTTCCAGCTCTAAAAGTTTGTGACAATGCATAGTTCACGTTATTTGATAAAAAGAAAAATTCCAAGCTTGATCTAAAAGTGAGTCTTGTTCCTCGTACTGAATTGTAGGATGCGTATATTGCCTGAGCAATATAATGGACAAAGACTTCCACTGTGGATTTGTAGAAAATACAGAAAATGTTCTTCATTCTTAAACAGAAGTTGAGAACACAATATTATATTGTCTTTCAGTGAAGGCCTAGCTTGTTCAGACGTTTGGTAACCCCTTTCTTCTCCCCCCTCCCAAGTTGAGTAGTCCTGGCTCCTCTCGAATAAGGCTTTACAGATCATGACCTCCCTCTGTTACAAGGCTTACAAATCATCTACCTCGAATGAGGGGATTTTCATTCCCATTCCCGGGGACAGACGTGAAAGAGTGATTGGATTTGTTCTGTGGTTGTTTTGTGAAGTTTGGCCACAGACATTGGTATAATGCTTTCTATTTGAGTATACATTTCAGTCTTTCTCTCCCTCTTTTATGTGCATACACATGCACTTTCCAGTGCCTCCCTTTAGAGGATTAGATTGAACCTCATGTTGCATTCTCAGAATCTGTGTCTCCTGGCACCTGGTAGTAGCTTTGTTTCAATTTAAGATGTTTTGTAATAGTACCAAAGAGGGAAAGATGTAACATTAATGGCTAGGTTTTAAGAAGTTGACTTTTAAGGAATTGTGTAATAGCCTGAATCCTGAAAAAGAATGTAACGAATTTTAGATTAGAAAAAGCAGTTGTCTGGAGGAAAGTATAGTCATGTATTGCTTAATGTCCACGACGCTTTCTTTGAAACAGGACATCTGTGATTTGGACGGTTGTATAACCGCCTTGTCATAGTCTGGCACTGCTTTTTCTTTAAGCATCCCAAACAAGCTTTGTGCCTTAGCAATGATTGTCAGTGTGCTGAGAGGGATTCATTTGTGTTTGGTCCTCTATCTGTGTCATCAGCAATTTCTCCATATCAGATACAGGTCCTTCTTGCATTTTTGTTAGCCTCCTATCTTTCAGTGGAGCTGATCATTCAACAGCATGGAGCATTTTTTCTTGTTTTTGTGGATCATTGTGATTGTTTCACCTCCAAATTGATACTTTTCCTTTGCCTCTTGCTGTTGCTATTACTAGCATTGGTTTTGCTGCATTTAGGAGCTGTGATGTACTTTATGGTAATAATTTTTGAAAGAAAATTAAACAAGATAATGTTACAACCCTCAAGAGCTTCGCTGTATGTGAGATTGGATATCTATAAGTTGAGCATACATTGTTTACGATACGCGTTTTAGATAGTACATGCATAAGCCGATAAGCTTAAGCATTTATTATAACTATTAAGACATAGGTATTATAGGTTATGTATGTACTATGCCATTATACTTCTGTCAGCACAATCACTTTGTATTCAGCAGACATGAGATACACATGTTGGCGTGCCGTGAGCTCTTGCAGTCATTATGTCCCATTCTCCAAACAGATTTCTGAACTCTCTCATAACCCTATGGGATCATGGATGAATATGCAGCACATGACTGTAATAAGTAGCAGATTCTCTTCACAAAAAAATATCTCGGCCCATGTTATTAAAAAAGCCAGCAGTGATGACAAACCAGATGTGACAATTTATCCCAATATGCTGCTATAAGTTTCTGACCTGCCATCCATAGATTTAGACAATCCTTCACTAATTGTATTTTTCTTTATATGCCACTTTTAGAAGAAAGTGGGGAAATACCAAGGAGGGGGATTTTATATATTGCATTGCTGTTGATAGTTGCCATCAAGTTGATTCTGGTTCAAGACAACCCACGTGTGCAGAATTAAACTGTTCCACAGAGTCCTGGTGTGGCGCTGTGGGTTAATGCGTTGGACTATAGTCTATTTGAACCCCAGGATTGGCAGTTCAAGCTCAACCGCTGTTCCTTGGAAACCCTGAATAGGATCGCTATGGGTCGGAACCGACTCAGCGGCACTTAACAACAATAGCATAGTATTTTCAAGGTTATGACCTTTTGGAAGCAGATCACCCGACCTGTCCTGTGACGTGTCTCTGGATAGGTTCAAACATCCAACCTTTTGACTAGTAGGCAAGTACTTAACTGTTTTGCATCATGCTGAAACACCTTTATGTTTATTATAAATGAGCTTTTTAAAAATGCAAAACAGGAAACTTCAAGTTTGTTTATTTAAAAAATGCTGGGTGCTTACTGATAGACAATAAAGAAATACAATTGTACTGATATTGGTAAGTATGGTATGAAGAAACCGAACTAATTATAGCATAGATCATTGTGTGAGGAGAGGGAGGGTGATCCCTTACACACCCACTGCCCTTGAGTCCATTCCGACTAATAGCAAGCAGACAGCTCTGTCTTTTTCCCATGGAACAGCTGGTGGATTTGAACCACCCACCTTGTGGTTAGCAGCCAAATTCTTAACCCACTGTGCTACTAATTCTCCTTGATTTTACGTAGAGTTGGAAAATGACAAGCACTTTAAGATGTTCTTATTAAATTCTATTTAAAAATGGGGTTTCACATCAATAATAAAAACAAGACATAATCAAATATTTTAATGTTTTTTTTAGTTAGAATAAATTTTTTCCAGTTTCAGCTCAGATTTAGCTTTTTTTCTTCAGCATGTATTATGTTTTAGTAATTCTTTGCGGAGATTAAATAAAAGGAATTAGTATTTTCTTTAGAAAAGAAAACAAGAGTGGCTTTTCATTAACTAAATTGAATTACAGTTTTTGGGAAGCTTCTGTGGCAAAATCCCTATAATCTTCAAAATCCTACAATTCTATGAATATTTCTTATTTTTAGATTAGGGTGTGTATTCGTTTTTTAAGTGTTATTTGGTCTTAGAAGTTGGGTTTGTCTGCATGTGGCTGGCGCGCGTGCTTCCTGCTTACTTGCCTTTAGTACACACGTGGCCAAAACCAGCAGCCAAAACTTGATGT
Organism: Chrysochloris asiatica; assembly: GCF_000296735.1. NCBI lineage: Eukaryota > Metazoa > Chordata > Mammalia > Afrosoricida > Chrysochloridae > Chrysochloris > Chrysochloris asiatica. The sequence continues at coordinate 13,296,296 of NW_006408571.1, forward strand.
TTCTAATTATTGGATAATTCTGCTTGCTTATTTCTAGACTACAGACATACTCTCTTAAACCTGGCACCCATCGCTTTTAGGAAGCCATGTTTGGTTTTTATTAACTGTGTCATCACAAATTCATGTAATAACAATGCAAGACATGATGTCCATACTTCATCTTTGATGAGGGCAACACCTCCGCTTTTTATTTTTATCATCTCAATATCAACTTTTATTTTGAGCTACTTTGCTTTTTATCTGCTCAGAATAAGGAGAATTTTACATTATTTTTGTTGAAAAACATATTAGCATCAAATTATGAAAACAAGGCATTTCTAGAATTCATTGTTTTGTCTTAGAAAACATTAGTCCTCGGAAAGTAGACCAACGTGAACTGTAATAGCTAATGACCCACTTAATCTATCTTAATTGCTGTAAAAAAGATAGATACCTTTAATTGGCACATTAATTGCACTTGCATCTTCCCTACCCACCCACCCCCATCCTTAATGAAGGAATCTGCATTGATGTTTGCAGAGTGTGAAAGAGTCTAATAAGTGATTGTTATTAAGGAGCTCTGGTAGTAGTGGTTACGAATTGGGCTGCAAACCTTAAGGTCAGCGGTTCGAAACTACCAGCCGTTCCACGGGAGAAAGATGAGGCTTTGTACTCCCGTAAAGATTTACACCCTCGGAATCCCTGTACAGGGTCGCTATGGATCGGAACCGACTCGACGGCACTTAACAACAACAACAACATTCCAAAGGAAGAAAAATGTGGTTGAGATTAAGAAATTTGATGTGGAAAATGTGATAGAGCCAAGATCCCCTAGCCTGCTCATGGAAGGTGGCAGTTCTCTCAAAGAGGTTGAAGGGAAATGTATGATTACAGAGGAATGCTGTTTGCAGGCAAGGCAGAGGACTTGGTATCAGGAGACTTCCAACATGCCTCTTTAATTCCATTTTGTCATACCAGAAAAATGTTTTTAGAAATGCTAGATGGATATCTGCTATCAACAGAAGTTGTGGCAAGGTAATGGGAGTATAGATCATTTTCCTTTTTCTTTTCCAAATTTTTGGTACTTCTTAATAGAAATATGACTTTAAAAATTTTGAAGAACATATAAGTTGCAGAAGGGGAAAAAGTCCCTTGATTATAAAGCTGAAATTACTTTCTACAAAATTCTAACTTGGGGGCGGACCCAATAAGTTATGAGGCTTTTTCATAACTCCCACCTCCTGTAATGTCACACCATGCTACCTCATTAGAATGATGAATGCAGGCAGGGGGGAAAAAAAGGCGGTCCTGGGTGATTTTGATGTGCTATTTTGAAGTACTCAGGAAGTTGGCACTTTGGAGAAACAGACAGATGGTGACTTATTGGCACAGATTTGCATAGAATCACACCCGTGACAGAAAAGGTGGGATGACTTCTTGCTCCCCACACTCTTCTGGATAACAGAGGTGAAGCCATCTCCTACCCTCATATACCTCCAACAAAGACCATGCTCTTTTGGAGTTCTGAGCCTCACACTGGTTTGAGCCAACAAGAATTAGACTAGCAAGAACCTTTGTAGTCAGCCCTCATGCCCACAGCTGCCCTCTGGTTCTGACAGACACTGAAACTAGCAACCTAAAGGGTCTTCACGAACTACTTCCTGATGTGGCACTGTGTGTTAATGCACTGGATAGCAAGGTTGGTGGTTCAGGATCACCAGCTGCTCCTCAGAAAACCTATACAGAGTCGCCATGAGTCCAAACCGACTCTCCAACACTTCACAACAACAAAGCGTATAGGATGACTTTTGATGTGGCACTGTAGGATAAGCCCTGGACTGTGAACCACAAAGTCGGCAGTTCAAGCCCACCAACTGCTCGTTGGAAACCTTATACAGGGTGGCTATGATTCAGAACCAACTCAATGGCACTTAATGACAACAGGCCTTTAGAAACTCCATCTAGGACTGGGAACGCAGCTGTCCCAACCCTCATCCACCCAGCTTATGAGTTCCTTGGTTTGGCAGAAGCTCTGAGTTTTCTCCTTGCAGAGTCCGACAACTACACGGATTTTTTGTTTATTTTTCCATTCATTGTTTTGTTGGTTTTGTTTACTCTTTTTTCTTTTTCTTTCTCTTTTCCTTCCCTTGATTTTTGTCCTTTCTACCTTTGTTTTGTTTTTTCTTCTTGATTTCTGCTTCTCATTTCCACCTTCTTTTTACTCTTTTAGTCTCTTTCTCTTTTCATCTTCCCTTTCTGTTTTTTTAGTGTTTTTTTTTTCTTTTCCTTTTCTTTTCTATCTTATTTTTCTCTTGTGTAGCTCTATATTCCTATCCTCTTTTCTCTCTTTAGTTGTTACATTATTTTTTCACTTGTTGCTGCCCATTTTTGTTTCTTTTTTCTCCTTTATTATATTGTTTTCACTGTTGTTTGTTTGCTTGTGTATGTTTTACCTCTTGCACCACCTGATGAGAGATAGCAACACCTGCACATACAATTCAGCCACAACTATATCCTTTCCAGCTCCACCCACTGGACATGACCTAATACCAACTCCTATCAGCCAACACCAGCCAAATCCACCCTAAAATGAGCTGTATGAATGGTGAATGGAAAACAGTGCACACATTTCCATTCTCTAATCACACCCACTAGGAGACAGTTGGTAAGAGCCTTAGAAACACACCAATATACAATCATCAATTAAATACAAATACTACAATGTCTCAAAGACAACAGAAGCTTTTAGCTCATATGGAGAAACAAGAGAAAGTGACTCAGATATTACCAAGATGCTGAAAAATAATTCAAAAGAATAAAAGTTAAATACTTTTAACAGATTGACAGAAAGATCAAGGAAAGTAAGGATAACACAGAAAAAAACTTTGAAATTTAGGAAAACAGTACTAGAACAAACAAAATAAATGCAAATTTTGAAGCAGTACAAAGCCTGCAAACAAATCCAGAAGATTAATACTGAGATCTCAGAAATTGACGGTATATTGAAAGGGCAAAGGAGTAGATTTGAAGCAATGGAAACCCGAATTAATGGCCTTGAAGATAAAACTCTCAGTACTAGTAAGCAAGGAGAATAATCTGATTTAAAAAAAAAAAAAGGATGAAAAAATCAGAAGAAAGTTTGAGATTTATATGGGACATGTAACTTACAGATGACTGGAATTCTAGAACCAGAAGAAGCAATAAAAAGAATGGAGAAAATAGTTGAAAAGTTTCTGAAAGAAAACTTTCCTAACATCATGCAAGAGGAGAAGATAACCATTCAGGAAGCTTAATGAACCCCAAACAGGGTAGACCTCAAAAGAAAATCACCAAAACATATCATAATCAAACTTCCCAAAACCAAAGACGAGGAAAAAATTAAGAGAACAGCTCTGAAAAAATAAAGTTACCTATAAAGGCGAACCAGTAAGACTAAGCTGTGATTTCTCAGCAAAAGCCATGCATCCAAGAAGACAATGGGATGGCATATACAAAACTTAGAAACAAAAAAGTTGCCAAGCAAGAATCATATACCCTGCAGAGAACAAACAGGATGGCAGAGAGGTTGGAAGTGCAGTGAACAGCTCCATCAGCAACAACACAGAATACCGGACCAAGAAGGCTCAGGGAATGGTGCCAGAACTCTGATCCACATGTAAAGGAATATGTAGAAGGTTGGAAGGCTTACACTAGGGGAATTTGTAGCAGAAACAAGAAGTCCATTGCTTTCTAATCCAAGACGCTCAGCTGCTCCATGAG
>NW_006408571.1:13300569-13320208 GCF_000296735.1 Chrysochloris asiatica
CCAGAAATGAGATAAAGTGACTGAGGCAAGTGAGCTGGAAGTAGATCTACACTCCATACTGGAAGATGGGCAGGCTTTGGAAATGTCTGAGAAGGAATTCAGAAAAATGATTATAAAATGTATTAAAACACTATACAATGGAGTTGAGAAAAATAAGGAAGAAGTCAGGAAAGCACTACAGGAACAATCAAACAAGATAGATACAGCATTGGAAGCAATTCAAAATCTACAGAAAGAAGTCCAAATGATTAGTAATAGAATATCAGATATGGACAATACACTGAAAGGGCAAAGGAGTAGAACTGAAGAGATAGAAGCCAGAACTAGTGTGCTAGAAGATAAATCTCTCAACACTACTAAAACAGAAGAGCAAACACAAAAAGGATAAAAAAAATCTGAAGAAGGCCTAAGATTTATGTTGCACAACATGAAGAGGAATAACTTAAGAATTATCAGCATTCCGGAACAGGAAGAATCCCACAAGTCCACAGAGGAGATAGTAGTTTTGTAACAAAAACAGGGGAGTGGTTAATCTTACAGTCCAGAAACAGAGGACCCTAGGACCATCAAGGGAGAAGTGCACAGTCAGAATGCAGGACCTTATCCAAAGAAGCAGTGATGCCAGAAACTGAGGCAGAGATGGGGTCATGAGAGGAGGAGCAGCTGAGGACTCTAGATTCATGGGAAGAGAGGGGCTAAGAGCTGGTGGCCAGGAAGCAGACTTGTAGGATGTGCCCTTTGGAGATGCAAATTATTACATATGCCTGAGTGGTGGTGTTTTTTAAAAAAGCTAAAGTGAATAGAGAGAAATACTGTTAACTGATGGCATCTGGAGGGGATTATAATCATTGTAATGAAACAAGGTGTATGGTTTGTTGAATGTAAAACTGATGACCTGCCCTGTAAACTTTTACTCAATCCACAATAAAGAATCATATACCCTGCAAAATTGTCCCTCAACTATGATGGTGAAATGAGGACATTTTCAGATAAACAGAAATTGAAAGAATTTGTAACGGCCAGACCAGCTTTACCAAAAAATGCTAACGGGTGTTCTTTGGACTGAAAAACAACAGCAGACAGCCAGCTGAGATTACCATACATACATGACACCACCACCCAGAACTCAATCCAGATAGAGAAGTATCCAAAGCAAAACAAACCTTTTAAGACTGAAAGTAGGGAACCAGAGATATTAATGTATAATGAAGTCAACTACAAAGCAAAAAGAGTGAATAGTATAGATGCAAAACTTCCAAATTTCAAGGTTGCGAGGAAATCTAGTAGATTTCGAGATAAACCAGACTACTTTAAACTGGAAAAAATAATAAATTACAGGGTAACCTCATAGAAAACTAATACACCTTCACAGCAAAATAAAAATGAGGAAAATCAGAAAGATTCAGTAAACAGTAAAATAACAGCAATGAAGAAAATGAAAAGAAAACCCACAAATAAAATGAACTTGGCACAGAAATTTATGTGGAACAAAGAAACTGGCTACACCACAAAAAAAAAAAAAAAAAAATACAGCAAAATGATAGCAATCAATTCATACTGATCGATAATTACTCTGAATATAAATTGATTAAGTGTGCTACTAAAGAAACAGAGAATAGCAGAATGGATATAAACTTTGGTACATATGAAATTAGTCAGTCACAAAAGGGCATATATTGTATGAGACCATTGTTGTGAAAAGTTAAAATGTTTTCTTCTTAAAAGAAATGTTCAATCATGATGCATACCAGAATGTGAAGGGAAGGGAAAATTATTCACTAGGTATATGTGGGTGATAACGTTAATGTGGGTGATAGGGAAGGCAATATACAACAAAAAGGAGAAGGCTGGCACAGGACAGATGAAAGTAGTGAAATACACAGGTAGGAGTGCAAGAGTTCAAGTGACTAGAAGGAAGTACTGGTAACTGGGTGGTACATGCAAGGGATTGCTATCATTGTAATTACGTGAAGTATGGGATTTGTTGGATGTGGAACTGATTGTTATGTAAGCCTTTACTCAATTCACAATAAAAAGATGTTTATAAATGTTCTGCTTTTATCTAGCTTGTACACTGAAATTGTATAGATTTCATTTGAAGAAAGGATTATATTGAAAAAAAAATTTTTTTAAGTTTTGAACGCATCTAACTGCCTGAAATGTAATACTTCCCTGTCTTTTTTGATTGCCAGTCCCAGACCTTCACTGTTCAGTGCAGCTGCATCTTTTTTCCAGTTTGCCATGCTGCTAAGGCATAACAGGTCCCTAATAATTGTCACTATGGCCATCTTTTGAATTCCACTAAGCCCATAGTACTGCTAGTCACCCTTTTTGCTTTTCTCTAATTAGATCTTTCTCAAACTGGCATTTCTGAAGTGTTAGTAAGTGACAAGGCTTTGAGAAGTCCTGCAGTAAAGATTTCTATTGAACTTTGTTTAATCCTTTATTTCTCAATTTATTTGAACATGAGATATTTCCTGTTGAGGCATAAATATTGACATCTCTTGGAGCAGTAAAGGTTTATGAGTTAAAATGACTAACAGTTGATCTATTGAATGAACAGTTTGTGTAACCACCCAAATTAAGTGAGTCATCTTGTTTAACAATGAGATAACAGGTGCTTATTTTTCCCCTCCTAGGTGTATTGTGTTGTAATCATTCAAAGGATAACCAAATGTGCCGGGATGTATGTGAACAGGTAAGCTTACATACTGTTGTTGTTGGTAAGTGCCATCAGGTTGGTTCTGACTCATAAAAACCCTATATGGGTTTCTGAGGATCGTCTGGTGGGTTTGAACTGTTGACCCTGTGGTTAGCAGTCCAGTGCTTATCCTATAGTGCCATACCAGGACTCCAACTCTAGAGAATATTATTTATGTCATTGTTTATAAAGTACAGTTGTTTTAGAGAAATGTGTTGGACATCTTAACCAAGTGATCACATCACCAATAATGGGACAAATTGATAATGTATCTACTGACAAGATGTACTGAGAAGTACAGTATTGTTTATGTAGGATTTCTGACAAAAGTGCATAACCTGAATCATGAGGAAGCAAACCCAGTTGAGGGCTATTCCACAAAACAACAGCCTATACTTCTCAAAAACATCCACATTGTACAAACAAAGGCTAAGAAACTATCAGATTAAAACATACTAAAGAAACATGACCAGAGAGAATAAAGGAGCCCTGGTATGACACTGTAGGATAAACACTGGACTGATAAACACAAGATTCACAGTACAAACCCACCAGCCGTTCTGCGTAAAAAAGGTGAGGCTTTCTGCTCCCGTGAAGATTTACAGCTTCAGAAACTCAATACAGTGTTGCTGTCAGTTGTAATAGACTGGTTAACAGTGAGTTTGGTTTGGGGGTAAAGAGTCGTGCAGGCAAATATAATGTATGACCCTGGGCTGAATCCTGGAATTAAAAAAAAATTTTATAAAAACATTACTGGGATAAATTGGTGAAATTTGAATATGGACTTATATTAACTAATATCAATACTATGATCCTGAATTTGACATTTTTCTTGTAGTTAGGTATAATGGTGTCCTTGTTCTCCGGAGATATGTGTTCATACATGAAAGAATGATACTATCATGATGTTTGCTCATCATGTGTGACTTCTAAAAGGTTCATCAAAATAATTGTAATAATAATATGTTATAGAACAGCAAGGTCTGCGGTTCAAGCTCATCAGCTCTTCCTCGGAAACCCTATACAGAGTTGCTATGGGTTGGAATCGACTCAACAGCACTTAACAACAACATAGAATGTTAAAGCAAATGTTATAAGATATTAATAATTATAAAGATTATGTGAATGCTCATTTTATTATTCTTGACAGTTTTCTCAATGTTTCAGTTTTTCTACTTGAGCTTTGTAAGGCAAGTTCCACTGAGGCAGTTGTTGTTGTTAAGTGACTTTGAGTTGGTTTCGACTCATAGTGACTGAGTATAGGGTTTCCAGGAGTACCTGGTAGGTTTGAGTTGCCAACCTTGTGGTTAGCAATCCAATGCTTATCCTACAGTGCCAAAGGCTTACCTTTCTTTCATCATCTAGGTTGTAGTTCCATCCCTAAAGCTTAAGAAGTAAAGTCATCTTTTGGAGGAATTTTCAAGTGATAACCTAGATTTTTGTTACTTTCTTCCTAAAACTGAGAGCACTATCTAACTAGACTTGTACTTTCTCTCAAGTAATACTTTGGACTTAGAAAGATTTTGCAAGATACTTTCTGATTATAAGATCACAGTGACTCAGTTACTGCTAGAGAATTCAGTAATGCTGAAATTTACATTGAAGTGTTTTGCAAATTTACTGTAAAACAACAAATTGAAGCCAAATTGGCCCCTTGATGATATCCTTGAAAGGAAGCTCTATTTTTTTTTTGAAGTATGGCTTGGCTGACTTTTTTCCTTTGTTTCCTATCATGGTTCCAAAGGGTGAATAATCTTTAAGAGGTGTCTTGTAAAGAGGCATCTGTGGTGCAAGGTTTAATTTCTTAAAATCTGGAATGTTAGAAATTCTGTATTCAGCAATATTGCTCCAATCAAGCAGATGTTAAATATATTTAGCAATGCTAAAATGAAAACAAATTTTGTACAACTCATCACTTTAGAGAAGGCCCCAGACTTGTTATTACTCTCATAAGTGGAAGAATATATAAGCACATAAATAGAGCAGCAAACACTATGTAAAAAAATGATTCAAGATCCATTCAAGAAATAATTTGGGCATTACACAAGGATTTACTGACTTCTTTCACACTCTGGTGGCACAACGGTTAAGGGCTCAACTGCTAACCAAAAAGTTAAGGGTTCAAGTCTACCAGCTGCTCCACAGGAGAAAGATATGGCAGTCTGCCTCTGTAAATATTACAGCTTTGAAAATCCTATGAGGCAGTTCTTCTCTGTTCTAGAGGATGAGTCAGAATCTATTCTATGAGTCAGAATCAATACAACAGCCAATAGGTTTGGTTAACCGGTTTTCTTTCATGCTCAGTGTTAATAAGGCATTAAAGAGAATATCAAAATACTTACTGCCTGAAGGAGCTTAAACTCTTAACGATAAGACCTGCATGGTGAAAGCAGTTAGGTAACTGCCTTAATTAGCTGTGTCTTAATGCCAAGTGAAGAATGCAGTAGTGTGGACAGTAGGAACTGGAGGAGTTTCAGAAGGATATACATGGACTGGAACAGCCAGAAAAGGCCTATGCAGCAGAGGTGTACTGCCCCTGACTTTTAAACTGTCACACTTAAAGTGAGAAGGGAGAATATTCCCAGGTGGGAAGAGAAAATTGAGTGAAGGCTGAAGAGTTAAGAGTTGACATGGAATGTTAAGAAAGAACGTGTGCTTAGCTGGGACAGAGAAAGGGGAGGGAGGGAAAAGGAGCTACTGGACTGAACAGACTGATCTTTCTCTTGAGCAGTGGGGAGGTTTTTAGTGACGGAGTGAGTGATAGTGGTGTTTTAAGATTAGTATGGGGTCCCTGTATAATCAGAGGGCTTAGTATAAGAAAATGAAATTAGAGGGTGATAAAGAGGTCCATTTTGGGGGTGATGAACTCTCAGAGTAAGGCTGTGGTCATGGAAAGAAAAGGTTATAAGGGATACTCTGGGGAAGAATCTACGGAACTAGAAATAGTATAGCATTTGTTGTTGTTGTTGTTAGGTGCCATTGAGTCGGTACCAACTCATAGCAACCCTATGCACAGCAGAATGAAACACTGCCCTATCCTGGGCCAACCTTGAATCCATCGATGCTGCCACTTGGCCAATCCATCTCCATAGCTACACTAAAGTCAGAACTTTAATGTCAGACAGTTTCTATCCCTGCCACTTAAGAACAGTTATTTAACCTCTGTGAGTCTTAGTTTTCTCATTTGAAAGGTGGGATAATAATACATTAGAAAGTACTGAGGATTAAATGAGAAAATGTATATAATGTATACAAATGTATATAATGTATAAAATATCCCTCAAGTGCTAAGGGAATTCATTATGTAATAGTTAAGCTGATCAATAATTACTTGAATACTATATTGTTGTTGTTGTTGTGCCATTGAGTTGGTTCTGACTCATAGAAACCCTCTATAGGGTTTCCAAGGAGCGGCTGGTAAGTTTGAACCACCAACCTTACAGTTCAAACCGACTTTGCAGTCCTGTGCATTAACCTTCAGTGTTAACCCACCGTACTATACCGTGACTCCTGAATACTGTCATCACCCTGAAAAAACACATTCATTTCAGACCAAGTTCTTAACTATTCCTTGTAAAAATAAGACATAGAAATAAGGCAGATAGGATGGGAAATATCACTTTTATTACTATTATATGATGTTGAATGTGCCTTTTGTAACCAGGCACACACTAAACCACAGGATTAGACTTCCTTCAAGAAAAGGAAAAGTAAGGGCTGGGTTACATATGTTCCCTTTCTCCTACCAAAGTCAACAGATAGTCCTCCCAATTATGGTAGGGTATGGAGAGATGCTGCTGTTGTTGCTGTTAAGTGCCATGGAGTAGGTTCCGACCCATAGCGATCCTATACAGGGTTTTCAAGGAGCAGCTGGTAAGCTTGAACCTCCTGCCTTGTGGTTCAAACTAACTTTGCAGTCCGGCACATTAACCCACAGCGCCACACCAGGACTCCATGGAGAGATGTTAAGGCTGTTAAAACTAATGGTACTCACTTAAAATGCAAGGAATCATAAATTTTTCTACCAATAGGGAATGAAGAAAGGGCAAAGAACTCGTGACATTTACATTTTGAGAAGGAGCCCTGGTGGTGCAGTGGGTTAAGCATTGGGCTGTTAACCAAATGGTAGGTAGGCTGTTCAAACCCATCAACCTCATGACAGGAAAAAGATGAGACTGCTTCTATCAACATTACCAATCCTAGAAACCTGATGGAGCTGCTCAGCTCGGTCTTACAGGGTCACTTACTCTGAGTCAGAATTGACTCACCAGCAGTGAGTGAGTTTTTGATTGCTGTGGGAGGTTGGGAAAAGATTTTGGTTTGGAGGGAAGATGAGTTTCCTTCAATAGTTGTTGAATTATCAGTGAAAAGCACTGTGTGAAGACAGTTGGTGGTATGTCTGGTTGTCTCTTTTTTTTTTTAATACTAGTTGTTGTTGTTGTTAGGTGCCATCGAGTTGGTGCCGACTCGTAGTGACACTATGTACAACAGAACAAAACACTGCCCGGTCGTGGGCCAATCTCACAATTGTTGCCACGCTTGAGCCCATTGATGCTGCCACTTTGCCAGTCCATCTCGCTGGGGGTCTTCATCTTTTTCTCTGACCTTCCACTTTACCAAACATGATGTCCTTCTCCAGTGACTAGTCCCTCCTGACAGTATGTCTAAAGTATGAGAGACAAAGTTTGGCCATCCTGGCCTCCAAGGAGCACTCTGGCTGCACTTCTTCCAACACAGATTTCTTGGTTCTTGCATGGTACTTACTTAAAATGCAAGGAATACAAGGAGCAAGGAATCATAAATTTTTCTACCAATAGGGAATGAAGAAAGGGCGAAGAACTCGTGACATTTATATTTTGAGAAGGGGCCCTGGTGGTGCAGTGGGTTTCAATATTCTCCTCCAATACCATAACTCAAAAGTATTAATTCTTCTACGGTCTACCTTATTCACTGTCCAGCTTTCACATGCATATGAGGTTATTTAAAATACCATGGCTTGGGTCAGGCGCACCTTAGTCCTCAAGCTGACATCTTTGCTCTTCAACACTTTAAAAAGGTCTTGTGCAGCAGATTTGCCTAATGCAATATGTTGTTTGATTTCTTGACTGCTGCTTCCTTGAGTGTTTATAGTTGATCCAAGAATAATGAAGTCATTGACAACTTCAGTCTTTACTCTGTTGATAAGAATGTTGTTTATTGGTCCAATGGTGAGGATTTTTGTTTCTTTACACTGGTATGCAATCCATACTGAATGCTGTGGTCTTTGATCTTCATCAGTAACTATCTTAAGTCCTCTTGACTTTCAGCAAGCAAAGTTGTATCATCTACATATTGCAGGTTGTTAATGAGTCTTCCTCCAATCCTGAGACCACGTTTTTCTTCATAGAATCCAGCTTCTCGGATTATTTGCTCAGCATACAGTTTGAATAAGAACTGAGGCCATAAAATCCATAAGGGTTAAGGGGCAATGAAAAAGGATTTATCTCTAGTTAGTTTATAGTAGGCTTTTTTTTTTTCTCTCCCCAAACACAATTAAGAATTGAAAAGAGCTATAATATCACCATTTTGCAACCCTAATGGTCATGCAGTGGGTAAAGCATTAGACTACTGACCACAGGGTTGGCAGTTCAAACCTGCTAGCCACTCCATGGGAGAAAAATGAAGTTATCTGTTCCCATAAAGAATTACAGGTTTAAAAACCCAATCGAACAGTTCTACTCTGTTGTTTGGGGTCATGATGAGTCAGAAGCCACTCAATGATAGTGGGCTTACTGAATTAATACATTTAGACAATTATTAGTACTAGTAGCCCTTGATATTTGTGAGTCAGAACCAATTCCGTGGCATTTCACAACAACATAAGAGGGTCTAGCCAGGCTGTATTTGAACTGTCTTGGTTATTTGCTAAACTAACCAACCTTTAAAGAAATGTTAACTCAGCTAAATTTAAATCCTGTCCAGGGGGTTTCTATTTATAAAAGGAAATTGGGACATTTCTAGACAACTGATATAGTAAAAGGCTAATAAATTGTACCTCGTCTCATTTCTTATGGAAAAAAAAATGCTGCAAAACTTTTTTTTTTCAAATACAGATTTTCTCCTCAAAGAGTGAATCTCGTCTAAAACATCTATTGCAACGAGCCCCCGACTATTGTCCAGAAACAATGGTAGGTCAGTTTAACTATGGAAGCTTCTGTTTCAGTGAAGCCATCTAATGAGTTACTTTTAGATTTAACACAATTTTAAATATTATTGGGGCTTGGAGTTAAAGTAAAATGTTAGATTTAACTGTATAATTTTAATCTTCACACAAATTTCCAGGTAGATTATTATTCTTCATCTTTATTGTCTATTCTGTGATATAGAGCAAAAACAACCTTAAATGTACTTCCAGGCTTTAAATTTTACTTTAATATTTTATCTAGAATTAGAGGGTTTTTTTGTATTTATCATTGTACTTTAACCAGTTTTATGAAAACCATAATAACTAAATCATGCAATTAAACACTGGACTGTGAACCACCAGCCACCCGGTGGGGAAAAAATGAGGTTTTCTGCTCCCACAGAGATTTAAAGATTCGGAAGCCCTATATAAGGTTGCTGTGAGTCAGAACTGACTCAATGGCACTTAACAACATATTTATTTTGAATTTGCGAAGTTTAATTTTGGAATTCTCCTTTTCCTTCATACTGTAGATACATTCAGGAGTCCTGGTGTGGCACTGTAGGATAAGCACTGAACTACATGAACCACAAGGGCCATGGTTCAAGTTCACCAGCCACTCCTCAAAAAACCTATTTAGTGTCACATGACACAACAACATCCGTAACATAGATACATTAAGGAACCCTGGTGGCACTGTAGAATAAGCACTAGACACTAAATGCATCATGGGCAGTTCAAACCAACTAGAAGCTCTCAGGGAGAAAGATGAGACTGTCAGCTTCTGTAATGGTTGACTGTCTCAGAAACCTTATATAGGGTTTCTATGAGTCAGAATCAAGTTGATGGCAGTGGGTTTTGTTATGTGTTTTTTATAATTACATTGCTTGCTAGTCTGAACCATGTAACATGAAATGGCACTCACTGATGCTTGGCTGTCGTCAGTGTTTGGGAAATCTTTAGACTTTCTTTGGTTAAGAAAATCTGCACTTGCATGAGAGAGCCTCTTCAGATGTGTTGACTTCTGAAAGGGGTTGAGGGGTTCAGCTGATGATCAAACACTTCTGATTCTTTAGTCTGTGTGCTTGAAAACTGTGCTCCCAAGACACATCCTAGTAACCAACGTCTCCTTACTACTTAAAGATGAGAGGATAAAGAGCAAGCTCTATTTTTCCATCTTTGCTTCCCCTCCCCCAATGCCCCAGAAAACGAGACAGTGTGTTTATAATTCTAGAAATCGACTATATAAACACCAAACCCACTGCCATCAAGTTGATTCCAGCTCATAGTCCAGTGCTTATCCTACAGCACCACCAGGCTCCTTATAAATATGGCCATAGTCAAAGAAGCTATATAGTATTTGTCATATTTAGGAACTGGTTATCTACTTACAAGTCTTTTGATGATTACTATTTTAGGTTGAAATATGGAGTTGTATGAATTCATCTTTGCCAGGTAAGCAACAGAATTTTTTAACACTTAGCACTTTATATTTTAAAACTTACTTTGTGATTACAAAATCTATGTCATAATTCCTATTACCCTTGAGTTTCTATCTTCTTCCTTTCACCATGCACATTTTCAAATTTATAATTTATTCCCATTCATTCAACCCCTTAACTTTGTACTCTTGTATCCACTTTTACCATTCTGTTGAAACCACTATTTGAAAGATTACCAGGTTCTCTTGGTTCCTAGATCTTACGGAATTCTCCATCCAGATGGCATTGGGCAAATTTGCTGCACAATTCTTTAAAATGTTGAAGAGCAAGGATGTCGCTTTGAGGACTAAAGTGCTCTTGACTCAAGCCATGATCTTTTCAGTCACCTTATGTGCATATGAAAGCTGAACAATGAATAAGAAAGACAGGAGAAGAATTGATACATTTGAATTATGTCAATGGTAAAGAATATTGAAAGTACCGTGGACTGTCAAAAGATAAACAAATCTATCAAAAAACAATATTCTTATCAACGAAGAAAAGATTGAAGTTGTCAAGGACTTCATTCTTCTTGGATCAACTATCAACACTCATGGAAGCAGCAGTCAAGAAATCAAACTGCGTATTGCATTAGGCAAATCTGCTGCACAAGACCTTTTTAAAGTGTTGAGAAGCAAAGATGTCAGCGTGAGGACTAAGGTGCGCCTGACCCAAGCCCTGGTATTTTCAATAACCTCATATGCATGTGAAAGAAAGCTGGACAGTGAACAAGGAAGGCTGTAGAAGAATTGGTGCTTTTGAGTTACGGTGTTGGAGGAGAATATTGAAAGTGCCATGACTGCCAAAAGAACCAAGAGATCTGTGTTGGAAGAAGTGCAGCCAGAGTGCTCCTTAGAGGCCAGGATGGCCAAACTTCATCTCTCATACTTCAGACATATTGTCTGTCAGGAGGTACCAGTCACTGGAGAAGGATAGCATGTTTGGTAGGGTGGAGGGTCAGAGAAAAAGAGGAAGACCCCCAGCAAGATGGATTGGCAAAGTGGCAGCATGAATGGGCTCAAGTGTGGCAACGGTAGTGAGGTTGGCCCAGGATCAGGCAGTGTTTCGTTCTGTTGTGCGTAGTGTCTCTATGAGTTGGTACTGATTCAATGACACCTAACAACAACAACACCATTTTGGAAAAAGTACAGCCAAATGCTCCTTAGAAGCAAGGATGGCAAGATTTCTTCTTTTGTGCTTTGTACATGTTGTCAGGAAGGACCAGAGACCTTGGAGAAGGACATCATGCTTGGTAAAGAGGAAATTCAGCGAAGAGGAGGAAGACAACAATGAGTTAGATTGACATAGTGGCTGCAACAATGGACTCAAAACATCACGATTGTGAGGATGGCACAGAGCTGGGCAGTGTTTCATTCTGGTGTACATAGGGTCACTATGAGTCAGAGCCAACTCAACAGCACCTAACAACAACAACAATACTTGTGTTTTTGTTTGTTTGCTTACTTGTTAAGTTAAATTAGAATCTTTGCCTCAGAAGTGAGAATGACCCAACCAGAGTCTTGGGTGGGTAAGGTAATGAAAAGCAAAGACATTGGTAAATCATACTGTGTCAGACCTTGACGATGCTGGTCAAATTGGGCATAAGGTCAGGTTACTCGTTTTGAGGCTCTGAGCTAGTTATTCTGTGGATCCCTGCTTTGACTTTGAGTTGTATCCATGAACCAGTTTGGTATTCTATGTTTGGCAGTATTTATGATCAACATTTGGCTATTTTATTTTAAGGTGTGTTTAAGAAGTCTGACAGCTGGGTTGGCTTAGGCTGCTGTGAACTGGCTATTGCCTCGGAGTGTCGACAGGCTTGCAAACAGGTAACGCTGGGGAGTCAAGGTCTTAAAGAGAGTGGAATGCAGGTGGGATCGTAACTGTGCATAAGTCCTGAACCTCACCTACCTCATAATTTTGAGATGTCCCATGAAAGCTGAAAATTTGTCTTTTTCTTGCATAGATCATTTCATTTTAGTTTATTTTTTCTTTTTCTTTGCCATGTAAAGAAAGACTTATTTATTATAGAACTCCAGACCTTTTGTACTTTGCCTGTGGTCATGCTGAGTCAATGTTGAGTGACTCGAGGTGGTCGTGCAAATTTAAAATATGCTTGCATGAAAGCAGCTGACATAGCTGACTTATTTTATTTACCTCCTTCCCCCCTTTCTTTTCTCATGAATTCACCCTGTGCATGCTTTTATCCCTTCTCTGCTCCTAAGAGGGAGCATGAATCCTGAAGTAATTATGACTTCTCCTTATTGGATTGGTCTGTCTCTAGTCCATTTCAGGTTAGGCTCCTGAGTTCTCAGTGTATATATTTTGATAGTGGCTCATCAAAGTGCTGTGGGAAAACAGGCTTCTTGGCTCCTCAGACCCCAAGTGATGAGCAAAGTTATCTGGGAAATTAGAAATGATTGTTTAAATCACAGCTGGTTTCAGGCTCATCTAAAGAAACAATCTTAGTTTCTTCTAGGAACTGACCTGTGAACAGGAGTGTATGAAGCTTGGTATCACCTTCACTTTCACACAGACCACTGTACTGTAGCCTGAGCAACACTCTTTAAGCAGAACACAGCTATCTGCTGCTCTTCTCCAAGCTTTAAGATGAAACTGAGTTGTAGAGAATATGAAGTGTAATGAGTCTCCTGAGACCAAAACCAATAGTCACCCATTCTGTTTCATGCCCTCTCCTTCCTTTTCAGTGGGCCTCTTATAAATTGGACGAACCCAGGTGATAGCACTAGAGAGAATGGAACAAGGGACCAGAGCCCATAGGTCTGAAAGTACGTTTCTAAATGGGGACTGATATGTGGAAGAACAGCCACCCCTAGGTGGATTTGCTTTGACTTGTTTCATACAGAAAGTCCATACTTAACTCTGGTAAAGAATTTGCTATTTCTCTGAGCAGGTTTCCTCATCTGCTGAGGAGATAATAGTGTCTTCATTATTTTGCCAATAAAAATAACTTTGATTAATTGCTTGGCGTAGTAACCTTCCCCTCTAGTTTCTCCCTTCATTTTACTTGGCATTTTTCAGAGTGATTTCAATAAGTTCATTGTGAGAGTTCAGAATATGAAGGATTAAAGAAAAAAGTAAGATATAAGTGCCCTGGCAAAGCTTCACAAGCAGATTTGCTATAGAGTGGGAATCACTTTTAAAAAGTCCTCTGATTAACCTCTCCTTCAAAGTCAGCTGGTTTCTGAAATAATAAAAAGACCAAGTGAGATTATATGAGATGAAAGCCAGAAGAGTTAAGATGAAGTTATAGCATATCAAGTAGGTCCTGAAGGTGATATTTGTTTTAATGCAATTTGTTGTATTTTATGAATTTTTAAATACTTGATCATAAGGTTTTCCTTGATGAAATAAAGACACCTATACCAGCAGTTAGTATATATTTTATTAATTTGTATTCATTTTGATCTTGTTTTGAATACTTTGTATAATACATTAATGAAGAAATTTGTTGACTTTTAGGCATCTTCAAAGAATGATATTTCCAAAGTTTGCAGAAAAGAACATGAGGTATGCATTTTATGTAATAAATTTGGATAGACTTTTCACATATTTTCAGACTTTATCAAATCACTTAAAATTTAATAATAAGTTCTTTCTGTACAAGCTGCCTTTTTCCTTATAAGAATTAACCTTGACAAAAATGTTATTTACCTTATTTTTATGTAAAAATAACTGGTTATATCCAAGATTGTGAAATTGATCAATTTTTTTCTTAAAATAACTTCTTTTTGCCCCTTTTACATATCCCTTGGCCCATTTAGGTGCCTACTTTTATAAACAACCTTCGTTATGGAGAAAAGAAGAAACAAAATCACATTTCTAGTATCACTTTAGCGTTTCCTAATATTTTACATTTGAAAAAAATACTGAATACTAAAGGCTGTGATAAACCTGAAAGATTGTTACCTCCTAATGTTGCAATTTCAGGCACTGTGGTATCTAGATGGAAGACATGTTGTTAGGGTAGCAGTAGAGGAGATACTTCATTCCAACCAAATAAGTGCAGAAGGTTATCCCCGATGGGAAACAGCTCACTATTGCAACTAAATTGTTGAGTTTTTAGAAGTGTGACAGTATTAATAGTTTTCATAGTGTATGTTGTTGTTGTTAGCTGCCATCGAGTTGGTACTGACTCATAGTGACCTTATTATGCACAGCAAAACGAAACCCTGCCCGATCCTGGGCTAACCTCACTACTATTGCCACACTTGAGTCCATCGATGCTACCACTTGGCCAATCCATCTCGTTGGGGGTCTTCCTCTTTTTCTCTGACTCTCCACCTTACCAAACGTGATCCTTAAGGCCATGTAACTGAGGGTATTCAAGGGCATTGGGATTCATATTGCTATAATAAGTTTGTATTCTCTTGGAAAGGAAAGATAGAGCAATTCTTTTAACTACTTCTAGGTTATAGTTCTAATTTTTTTTCTTTTCCCAAAGCCTATTAATTATATCTCTTTGTTAACATTTTTAAACTGGAGAATCTTTATTGATCGTTAGTCCCTTTGTACTGTTTGCTAAGTTATATCTGTTTCTCTGAAGACAACTTTCCAAATTAACTGCAACTGTCTTCTTTTCTTTTGAAAGGAGCCTTGCTACAAAGAAGTAAAAAAATCTTTTTTTTTTTTTTTTCCTTCTCTCTCTAGCTTTGAAATGACCAGTTGTAGTTTCTCTTGAACAAAGTGGCTAACTGTGACAATTCCTTCTTTTCTCCCCCATGATGTCTGACACTGTCCATCTCCTGTAGCCTGTCCTCCGTTATCTTAGTGTGCTTCCTTCTCTTGTCTGGATCTCTCCATTGCCCTAGGAAATCTGCCAGTATGTGTTGATGAAGGACGGGACAGGGACAGGAAAGGTAAGAGAGACTAAAACTGTCCTATGATGGGAATACTAAAGAATAGTTTACTTCTCCCAGATTGTCTTCCTTTATTTGACCCAGGAGTAAGCAACTATTTTCCAAGTAGTGACATGCCAAGAGAGTTCTTTTATTTTTATATTAAAGACTCAGCCCACAGATTATCCAAGATAATTCAAGACTCACTTAGATTTTTTTATGCTATTTAGAAATCAAAAGAGAGGCAAGTACAGAAATAAGTTCTGCATTATAAATCCAAATAGCAGTTACTGTCACAATTGGTGAAGTCTAGTCTAGAGATTCTGGCTATTTGTTAGAAGGCGAATTGGGTAAGTTTGGTGTAAAGCAACTTATACTTGTACTAATTAATTATTAACATCAGAGTAATTTCAAAAACCCAATTTTTAATGTCTTTCCCTTATCACTGGAGTAGCCTCTGGGTTGAACTTCTATATGTGTAAAGCCATTCTTTTAGACTTACAGTTTTAGGGGATAGCATTTATCTGGAAGAATAATTTGTGTGGTTAGATTAGAGAGTCAATGAATGAGTGATTAAATTTGGAGGACTAATGTTTATCTTTACTGTTAAGCTACTGCTTAGTCTCTTTTGAAAGAACTTCCTAAGAAATTTATTTAAATGAATAAAGTTTTTAAAATTTTTGAATGCATTCTAAGATTCTGTTTCTTTCTAACTAAGCTAAGATAAACCAGTTACATATAAAACATTGCTTAATTTGAATTTATGGGGCCTGGGTTCTTTGTTATACAAATCAACAAATACTTATGGAACACTGAGAGGTAGTTTTACATATTAGAAAAAGCACAAACTTGAGAGTCAGACCTAGGATAGAATTCTAATTAAACTATTTATAGCTTATCTAAAGTATTTTACTAAATATTAAAACATTAAATACTAAATTTTTAAATGTTAAATTTAAATTCTTTAAAATACTAAAGACTTTTATTCATTGTGTCACGATCATTAGAATTATTTATTGCATACACAAAGGCCCAGGGAAATCAGACAGCTGAGATCACATGTTGAGAGTTATCAGGAAAACTATGCAAAAGAGAGGCCTTAAAAATTTTGTAAGCTATGAGCAAAGTGACTTTGGATCAAAGTTATGCTAGCAGAAATGCATTTGGGTTATGCAGAGGGGAGTCCTGGTATGGTGCTGTGGGTTAATGCGCCAGACTGCAAAGCTGTTGGAACTTCAAGGTCTGCGGTTCAGGCTCAGCAGCTGCTCCTCAGAAACCCTGTACAGTGTTGCTATGAGTGGGAATCGACTTGACAGCAACAGCAGCAAGAGATGATAGTCCTGTTTGGCCCTGAGAATCTGTGTTTAGATAGACAGGCAAAGTGGGATCAAATCCTGGAAAGATTTTATATTGGACTCAGCCCACTGTTAAGTAGAGGAGGAGGATGAAGTGTCTATAGTGGGAGACCAACCTAACAATTCCAATATTTTAGAAAGCTTAAACTCAGTTATGTGTGGTCTAAATTTTAGGTCCCTGAAAGCCCTTTGGCTTAGCTTTAAATAAGTAAAGTCCAGAACTAGGGTCATAATAATAATCAAAACAGGTTTTGCATGGAGGGAATTACAGTCATTGAGATGAAACAAAATGTATGATTTGTTGAATGTAAATGATGATCTTGTCTGTAAATCTTCACTCAAGTCACAATAAAAAAAAATTTTTTTAATTATTATCAAAGGATAAAAATTTTCTGGGAAAATAAATAAATAAGTCAAATGTTATTGTTAAGTGCTGTCAAGTTGGTTCCAACCCATAGCGACCCTGAACAGCATTTCTGAGGCTGTAAATCTTTATGGGAG
Organism: Chrysochloris asiatica; assembly: GCF_000296735.1. Taxonomy (NCBI): domain Eukaryota; kingdom Metazoa; phylum Chordata; class Mammalia; order Afrosoricida; family Chrysochloridae; genus Chrysochloris; species Chrysochloris asiatica. The sequence goes on from NW_006408571.1 coordinate 13,317,630, forward strand.
CAGAAAGCCTCATCTTTCTCCTGAGGAGCAGCTGGTAGTTTCGAACTGTTGACCTTGCGGTTCGCAGCCTGATTCATAACCACTACGCTACCAGAGCTCCTTAAGTCAAATATTAGCAGAGTCTTATCGACAGAGTTGTTATGTTAGATTGACAATTGTTGTTGTTAAGTGCCATCGAGCCTGTTCCGACTTATAGCAACCCTGTATAGGGTTTCCGAGGAGCAGCTGGTGAGCTTGAAGTGCCGATCTAGCGATTCAGATGACTTGCAGTCCAGCCTACAGCGCCACACCAGGATTGAATACAGAGGATGATATTCATTGAGAAAGAAAAAAATTCTAAGCTTTTAACCTAGTTTCCTGGGATGCATTTACTATTTTTTTAAACTTGAGGCTACTGTTTGACACTGCTCTTTCTGGCAAGAGGGCAGACTTGATACCTGGACCAGTCCTCCTAATGGAATAATTAAACATTGGATTAATTTGCTGGAAAGAAAAAATATTCAAGCCAAAAACTAAGTGAAGGCATGAATTCAGAGAAGTAAGCAAGCACTAAAAGAGACATTAGATTTTAGGGAATTTGCTGATAATTTTCATAGCTTTATAGCTTCATGAGATTCGGAAGTCAGGAGGCAAATTCTATGTCCTGAGTTAGTTGAAAATAGAATTTATGTTTCCTCCTTTCCCCACTAATATATGTGGGATCTCCAAGGGACTCCACACTCAGTATTTAGGTGATCAAGAAATAAACTCATAAAACTGATGTTCCCCCATGTAAATTATCACTCAATTCACAATAAAAACTTTTAAAAAAAAGAAAGAAACCCATTTTCTTCTCCATGGAATTCTCAGGAAATGTGCTTCTCTTGAACCTTAATGTTACCTTCATTAAGAATTCATAACTTTAAGGTGGTTTTCACTTTAGTTTGCAACCCAAATTCATACTAAGTGAGTGTTTATAAAACCTCAGGCTGAGGATTTATATTATACAAAGTTGTTCTCAAATCATAGTCACCCTCAGGTCCCTTAGAAAACCAAACACAAATCCTCTCCGAAGGAACCAGTCTTTATGCCATGCTTCTCAGAACTTCCAGGGTAAAAGTTCTAAGGAAAATAAACATCTCACAATAAAGAAATTATAAAATTCACCAAAACATAAGGTTCATCAAACAAAAGTCAGCAAAAACAATGGTCATCAAAATCAAACTTGAAGATAATTTAGATTTTGAACTTATTAGATATAGAACAGAAAATGTTTAATATGTTTAATAAATAAAACACATCTTGAAAACAGGAATAAAGAGCAAGCATATTTAAAGAAGAACCAAAGAGAATTCCCAGAAAACTTACTTGGAGTAAAAATATAGTGAATGAGTATATAGCACATTGGACAGAGTGAATAAAATTAGTGAACTGGAAGATAGAACTGAAGAAATGATACAGAAAATTACATGGAAAAGCAGCACAGAGAACATGAAGCTGAAAAAAGATGCTAACTGCCAGGTCTTTTCTCCTGCGGAGCCCCCGGTAGGTTCTAACCACAGACCTTCCATTAGCAGCTGAGCGATTAACCATTGTGCCACAGTCATAACTGACTAGGAGCCTTTGTAAATAGAACTATAAGAGATTCAAGCTGTCACCTGTTACAGATTTAATTTTGGCCCCAAAGAGCAATGTGGTAACCTTGACCCATGTATCTGTGAATGTGACCTGTTCTAAATACCGTTTCTCTTTTGTTATCAGTTAAACCAGATGAAGTCATACTAGAGTACGGGCTATCATAATTCTGATTCCTTCTGTGTGGTGTGTCATAAAAGAAGACACACACACATGAGGAAGACAGAAACCATGTGACAGTAGGTACAGATGTATCTATAAGCAACAAAGGATTGCTAAGGGTTGCTGGCAGCCACCAGAAACTAGGAGAGAGGCATGGGATGACAATTCTTCTCTTAAAGCGCTCAAGAGTCAACACAACCAGCACCCTGATTTGGACGTCCAGCCTCCAGAACTGTGAAGCAACCAAGACAAGAGACATGGAGGATAGAATGAGAAGAAAGTCTTCTTTTTGGAGTACTAAAAGAAGAAGAAAGAGTATGAGGCAGAGGCAAGGTTTAAAGAAACCTAACAAATCTTAAACAGGATTTTTGTCAATATCCACATTCTATAGACAGCCTCGGAAACCCTGTACAGAATCAATATGAGTTGGAACTGACTCTACGGCACACTACCACCACCACCACCAGAGACACTATGGGAGTCCTGATGTGGCACTTCAGAATAATGCTCTGGACCACAAGATCAATTTGAACCACGGGGTCGGCAATTCAGACCCACCAGAGAGGGAAAGGGACTATGGGCCGAAAACTAGGGGGGGGAAGGGTAGGGGGCGGATTTCTAGGATATACCCTTTGGCTGATTGATGATGCATGGAGGGGATTGGAACCATGGCAATGAGATGATATATGATGGAATGAATGTAAAACTAAAGCTCTCTCATGTAAACTATCATATAATGTACAATAAAACATTAAAAAAGAAAAAAACTGGTCAGAAAAACTACATCCAGATCTCCAGAGATG
>NW_006408571.1:13320873-13344047 GCF_000296735.1 Chrysochloris asiatica
AGGGAGCACGGAGGAAGGCAGAATCTCCAGTAGGTACTACTCAATCTGTCTGGGCGGAGCGGATGAAAGGAAGTACAGATGGGTAACTCGTGATACTGTAGTGAATAATGCTTATCAGGATGGATTATGAGGGTTGGAAATGCAAGGGTGGATGTTTTGTAACAAGGAAGGGAGTGATTGATTCTCCAGGCTAGAAGCGGAGGTTTCTGGGACCATCAACGGAGAAGAGCCGAGAGCGGGACCCTACCCAGAGAAACAGAGATGCCTGAGATGGAGATAGAAACAGAGACGATGACGTGGACTGATGAAGCGGCTGGGGACTTTAGACCCAGAGAGGGAAAGGGACTGTGGGCTGAAAAATGGGGGGCGGCAAAGGGGGAAGTGTAAGGGGTGGGTTTCTAGGATATACCCTTTGGTTGGTTGATGATGCATGGAGGGGATTGGAACCATGGCAATGAGATGATATACGATGGAATGAATGTAAGACTAAGGTTCTCCCATGTAAACTATCATATAATTCACAATAAAACATTTTTAAAAATTGGTCAGAAAAAAAATATGTTACCAGCAAGGAATAACATTAGCTCCACAGCTGATTTCTGAGTTGTTCTTGAGTGCCGTCGAGTTAATTCTGACTCAGTGACCCTGCGTAGGGTTTCTGAGAAGCAGCTGGTAGGTTCAAGCCATCAACTTTGCAACTGTCCCTCCACTGCTTATTACCCTACAGCACCACAGAAAAGCCAAAATGCAGTGGAATGAGAATATGCACTCTTCTGAATGAAAGTAACTGTCAACCTAGAATTCTGTATCCAGCAAAAATATTTTTTCAAGAAAGAGGACAAAATTGAGATGTTTCTAGACAACAAAAGTAGTGTTATCAAGTGCCCTGGAGTCGGTTCCGACCCATAACAATCCTGTATAGAGTTTTCGAAGAGTGGCTGGTGAGTTTGAACTGCTAACCTTGTGGTTCAAACTGACCTTACAGTTGAGTACTTAACCTGTAGTGCCACACCAAGACTCTTTTACTGAATCTTTTATTGGAATTTTCTAACAGAAGCTGTAAAGCATCTATCGTAGGCTGAAATTCATTTGAGATGCAAAAGGAAATAGTGCAAATAGAAAGTGGGTAAGTTAAAGCATACATAGCAGATTGTATGAAACAGTTATGTGTTATGGGGTTAAAAATATTTAGTGACAATAGTATATATGTTAAGGCTTTTAAATAGTCTAAGGCTTAATTTTTTATTTTTTTTTAATGTTTTATTGTGAATTATGTGATAGTTTACATGGGAGAACATTAGATTTACATTCATCCTATCATATATTGTTTCATTGTAAGGCTTAGTTTTTTTAAAAATTATTTGAAGCATGTTGAGAGTTAGATCTTTTTAAATGTAGGGATCCTTATCTCCAAAGTGGTTATGAATACAAAACTAAAGATAGAGAATCGTGTCCTAAGTCATGAAGTGACAAGATTGCTTCCTAAAGGGAAGAGAAAGAGCCGGATACTGAGTTGGCATTCCATTGGGAGGGCCCTACCTATGTTCAAAGTGGAATAAGGTATTCCAAGAAAAAGATAACTTCCTGCCACTGGAATTATTCAAAGGCTTAGCTTTTGATTCAGGCATAGGCTTAGCAAAGTTTCACATATTGTGGAGGGGATTTCTGCTACTGACAGGAGAGTCAGCTGATGAGCCTCCTTCCAACTCTGCAACTCTCTTATACTGGTCTGTACTTGGAAGAAAACACTTCTTTCCAAATCATATGTGTTAGATTGAGAGTCATAAAGCCCAGCTCTGTAGCAACTACCAGAATTAACCGTGGACACCTAGCCATGTTCAAGAGCCATGGGCAAGCTCACTTCTAGGTTATCTGTGCTTTTTCAGACTCAGCCTTTGGCCCATTAGAAATGTTGGTCAGACCAGATGGGATTCATCACAGAAGAATGTTCAAAATATTCAGCCATTGGAACGACCCAAACCCCAAGCATCAGAACCGATGCCAGCTTCCATCCATTGTTGCAGCCACTCTAGTTAGTGCACATTGTCTGCTCAGAACTAAAGTAAAAATGAGCTCATGGCTTTCATGAGGTGTGAGACATATGTTGGTTCTTTTTGTACAGACTTTGTCCACAATTTGTTAACATTTTCTTCTAGCCACCAAAATGGTGGGGGATTTTTTGTTTTTGTTTTCTTAATGTGGTTATTTATAGTCATTTTCTTTCTTGAGTGGCAAAATAAAGGTCATTAATATGACGTGAAGCTTGTGAATTCCTGAGACCTGGCAGTGGCTGTAAATATTCCTAAATCCATTTCATACCTTTAATGGCAGACCTTCTCTACCATTCTTTTAACATAGCATATAAGCCTTTTCATTTGCTACATGCACCTCTGGAGTACAGTGCTACAAATTTGTCATCAGACTTTTACATGTTTACATGTCTCTTTCTTCTGTATATCTTTTATCTTCTTTCAAAAATATCCTTTTCATTTCCCTTCTTATTTCACTTTCTTCAGTTCAGTTATTTGATGTTATTTCATTAAGGAAGGTGAGAAATTATAAAGAAAGGTAAGTAGACGTTATTTTGTGATGACAGTTTTTGTGAAGGCAGTTCAATTTTTAAAGTTAAGGATTACTAACACTTAACTATTGTTCTGCCATGGGACTCTGTTTCTGGGCGAATGCTAAGATAAAAAATAAGACTAAAGGAGAAAAGAACAAAGTGAACAAAGTAAGTAAGTGTGAGGATATTAAAAAGGGACTAAGAACTACAAAAATAAAGATGGTCACCCTTGTGAGTTCCACTTCTATCCACACTGTCCTGTAAACACAACTAAATGCATAGGAGACAAGTATGTGTTAAATTTTATTTATTTTTTTGAACATTTACATAGTTCAAAATGATATACAATAAAAAGTCTCGTTCCTACCTGTTCTATACCAGTCACCCCATGCCTAAAGTTTCCAAAGATAATTTATGTGTATAACAGTAAATATATACGTAGTATATGTGTATATATATGAATCTTGGTGTGGTGCTGTGGGATAAAGCAATGGGCCACAAGGTCAGTTTGAACTGCAAGGTCAGCAGTTCAAGTTCACCAGCCACTATGAGTGGAAACCGACTCAATGGCACTTAACTCTTAGCGGCCCTGTGTAGGATTTCCAAGGAGTGGCTGATGGGAGTCAAGTACTTATCCTATAGCACCACACCAGGACTCTCTCTCTCTCTCTCTGTGTATATATATATATATGTTAGGAGTCCTGGTGTGGTGCTGTGGGCTAATGAGTCAGACTGCAAAGTCATTTGAACTGCAAGGTTGGTGGTTCAAGCTCACCAGCTGCTCCTTGGAAACCCTATACAGGGTCGCTATGGGTCGGAATTGACTCGACAGCACTTAACAACAACAACAATATGTTGTTAAGTGCCATCGAGTTAGTTCAGACTTATAGTGACCCTGTATAGGGTTTCCAAGGAGCTGTTGGTGAGCTTGAACCACTGACCTTGTGATTCAAACTGACCTTAAGGTGTAGTGCTTATCCCACAGTGTCACACCAGGACTGCTGTATATGTGTAGATAGATACATAGAGCCATTCACCATATGCTTTGTTCTGCCATTGGATGCCTGAGTTTGAAGTATATTTACGCCTACCTGAGCAGCAGAGTAGTGGATTATGAGCTGGGCTGCTAACCGCAAGACCAGCAGTTCAAATCTACCATCGCTCCACAGGAAACAGATGAGGCTTTCTACTCCCAAAAAAAACCTTGGAAACCCTATACAGGGTCACTGTGAGTCAGAGCCAACTCTATGGCACACAACCGCCACCACCAAATGGGCTGCACAATGTATTCTCAGGACATCACAATAAATTGTTGTTTTAAAGGTTTTTATTTATTTATTTTATTTTGTTCCCTTTTTTCTCAAATTAACTTTGATTCTTGATTTAATGCCAGACGCATAAAAGAAAAGAGATGGAAAAGAGCCCAGTTTAGAGTTGCGAGGGGCCGGCATGGCATCGGGACCAGTAGGAGTCTCTGGATAGCCAGAGATCGCCTAAGGCTCGGTGTTCAATTTGGTGCTGCAGTAGTTCTAATGACTAAGGAGACCGTCTAGTATGGTAGCTGCCCTTGACCAGTCAGCTTTTGGGTGTTTGATCCAAAAGAACTTTGCTCCAGGAAAGCCTTCAGGACATCAGTGTAAAAGCTCGTTGTATACGCTTGAGTCAATTCCATAGCTAGCCTACAGGAATGAGTAAGAACTGCCCATAGGGTTTCCTAGGCTGAAATCCTCACCAATACAAATCAACAGGTCTTTTCTCCTGTAAAGCCACTGGTGGGTTCTAACCACATACCTTTCCACTAGCAGCTGAGCAATTAACCAGTGTACCACCTGGGCTTCTGGAGAATTGTTAAGATAGAGTAAATTGAAGACCCTAACAAGGAGACTTTGTAAAGGGTATTATAAACATTTGAGCCGTTGCCTGCAGCTGATGAGCTCCAAAAAGAGCGAAACCTAACAGGTCCTGCAGTACTGGCTTAAGACAGAATACAGTCCTTAATTGTGTTCCACTTGTATGTTGTTCTGGTTTGTCATGTTCTGTTTTGTACTGTGGGAAGGAGAGTAACTCCTATTTAGTCTCCTTGCTGGTAAAAGTATACTTTCTCGTCAGTCTATTCTTCTCAGAGGTCACCTGATTGTTTGTCCCAAATGGGAATTCTGATCAGGTCATATCCTTTAGTGGTAAGTGTTTCTCCCTAGGCAATCTCTTCTACCCCATATCTTTGTTGTTGTAGTAGTTAAGTGCCAATGAGTAGGTTTTGACTCATAGCGACCCTGTATAGGCTTTCCAATGAGCAGCTGGTAGTTTGATCTTTCGCCCTTATGGTTTGAAGTCCCGTGCTGATCCAACTGCACCACACCAGGAGTCCACTATAGCTTTACTTGTCCCTATATGAAGAGAACTTCAGAATTATTTTTTACTGACCTCTTTCTGAGCTCCAGACCCATTACTGGACAAATGCGTTTCTTCTGATGGTCCACTGACATTCCAAATCTATGAAATTGGATTGTTATTTTCCCTACCTTCCCTTCCCTCCATTCTGTGTCTTTCTATTCCCTCTTTCTCTCCCCATACCATCCCCCAACACACATACACACACACACAAGACCTTAAGTGTCTTACATTCCTTGCATGATTATACCAGTACAACCCTCCTGGACACACAAACCAAAAACTTGTAAATCTTATGTCCATCTCCTTTTCAGACCCTCCTTTATTACCTCAGCTGTACTAGCTTACTACCTTACCTTACACATCTGTCTTGTTTTTAAATTTTTAACTTTTTATTGTGAACTGAGTGACGGTTTACAGAGCACACCATCCATTTTTCATTCAACAAATCATATACTTGGTTTCATTTCAACGACTGCAATCCCCTCCCTGTAACATCAGCTGTGCCACTTCCTCCCTGTGATTCTTGTTTCCATTCTACCTTCTTTCCTGAGGTGCATGCTGCCCTTTTAGTCTTGAATGGTTGTTGTGTTGTTGTCCCGCTATATGCCTATCTACTGCTTGGCTGAAAATGGAGCCACAAGGGTGATTTCAGTTCCAGACCTATAGGTTGACCAAGAGTCATTGTCTTGTTTTCCTCCAGTTTCTTTCTGACCAGTAAGCCTGGTCTTTTTTTATAAATTGAAGCTTTGTTCCACATTTTCTCCCACTATATCCAAGACCTTCTAATGTGATCCTTTTCAGAACACTTGGGAGTGGTGGCCGGACACCATCTAGTTCTGATCTCAGGGTCATGGAAACTTATGTTCACACTTACACAACTTTCTGGATAACAGTTTTCTTACTGCAATACCTGCCCAAGTTGTTGTGGTTCAGTGCCATCGAGTTGATTCTGACTCATCGCGTCCCAGTATACGGTTTCTGAGGAGCAACTGCGAAGTTTGAACTGCTGGCTTTGTATTTCAAACCAACCTTGCAGTCCTGCACTTATCCTACAGTGCCACATCAGCTACCCAAATAGACATACATAATTTCTACCCCTGTCTACTATCGCCACTTCTAGAGTCACCAAACCTGGTCATTAAAACCCTTCCTTAAAACTCTTCAATATGCTCATGTTGTATTACTAATCCAAACTTTTCTCTGTCTAATCCCTGACTCTTGCCTCCTTTCCACTATTAACATGCTACTTGGAATTTCTGAGATTTACCATGTTGTTATGTTTTTTTAATGTTTTATTGTGAATTATGTGATAGTTTACATGGGAGAACATTAGTTTTACATTCATCCTATTGTATATCGTTTCATTGCCATGGTTACAATCCCCTTCATGCATCATCAACCAACCAAAGTGTATACACTACAAGCCTGCCCCCCAGTCGTCAGCACACAGCCCCTCTCCCTCTCTGTATCTAAAGTTCCCAGCTCTTCCATCTCCCCACATCATCGTCTCTGTCTCCATCTCAGGCATCACTGCTTTTCTGGGTAGGGTCCCGCGCTCCGCTCTTCTCCCTTGATGGTCCTAGGGACCTCCGCTCCTAGACTGAAAAGTTTATCACTCCCCTCCTTGCTACAAAACGTCTACCTTGACATTTCCAACCCTCACAAGCAGTCCTGATAACAATTATTCACTATTGTATCACAAGAGACCCATCCACATTTCATTTCATCAGCCCCACCTAGACAGATTGGATACTACTCAGTGGAGATTCTACCTTCCTCTGTGCCCTCTGAATCTAGGTTCCCTCTTGAAAGCTTGCAAGCCAGTCACTTCTTGCCTTTGTAGCCCCCCCATTTTTGGTAGCCAGTGTCCAAGTTGCCCATCCCTGTCTACTCTGTGTATGGAGAGGGTGGGAATGATCCTTGCTGTAAAGATTTGTTCCCTTTTTTGAGCTACTGCATTCATAGGTGTAGGTCAAGTTCATCAAATTGTATCAGATTAGTCTTTTTTCCTCTTTCTTCTTCTGGTTGAGCTCTGATCATCCAGTCATTGAAGCCAGGTGTAGTGGGTATTATCTGCAAGTGTGGGTGTTCTTGTGCATATGCCCTCTCTTCTTATCAGCTGGATGCTTCACTCTCCAGTCTAGTCCTCTGTGGCTATGTCACTGACTCTGGGCCCAAGAGTCCCCAGGTCTTGCCACACTTCCGGCCAACCAGGTCTCCACCCAGGTTCACAGGAGTCTATTGAATGTTGTAGGGCTTAGCTAGCTCGCCGTTACCATGTTGTTTTGCACAGGTTGTTACCAGTACTGTGCTATAGCTGGCTTCTACCAGCTAGGGAGAACTGATGTTAGATATTCAGAAATTTTGCAAGCCACCTTATAACTTGGAATCAGTCATGGTGGGAGTATTTACAATGCAAACATCAGCAAAAGCTATAATTAGAACCTTTTTTTTTTTTCTTGTAATCAAATTCTGGCTTACATGGTACTTCCTTGAAACCTTTCCTACTCATTTCTCCTCCCTCCATGCACATAAAGTTGAATGCTACCTCAAAACTGTTTACGTGCTTCAGTGTGGCACTTGTACCTTATAATGTAACTGTTTTACATGTCTCTTTTTGTACTAAATTCTGAGTTCTCGGGGGTAGAGTTTATGTCTCACTTGTCTTTGTATCTGTCATTTATTCATTAACTCTGCATTCACAATTAGTATGTATCAGGCAGTTTTCAGAGTACAAAGATAAAAAATGAATATTAGCCACTATCTTCAAGAAACTTCTAGCCCAGTCTATGGAAAGAGAGAAATTCAGATAGTCCGTTATACAAGTCCATTGCTAGAAGTGTGTACTAGACACTCTTGGAGCCTGAAGGAAAAATATCCTACCTAGGATAATGTGGACCATTAACACAGCAGGTAAGACTTAAGAAGAACTATAATACTGCCTTTAAGTAGGTGCTATAGTCAGTACTTACATAACACTTTTTATACAAATTAATCTTCATTTTGGAATTATACAAGGTAATTATAATTATACAAAGTCCTTTGTTTCAAAGTAAATGGCAGTTTTATGTAGAAACCCTAAGTAATGGTATATGAATTAGACATTCTTTGAAAGAGTAAAGAGTATACCATTCATTTATTTATGGAGTACTGAGCATCCTAGTCATATAAATATTTTATTTCAGTCTTTTTGAAATGACAATTTGGTTGGGTAAAGCAATTGAAGGTAACTAGAATCCTGGTGTGCCACTGTAGGATAAGCACTGGACTACTCACTGCAAGGTCAGCAGTTCAAAATCATCAGATGCTCTTTGGAAACCCCATACAAGTGTCACTATGAATTGGAACTGACTTGATGGCACTTAACAACAACATGTCATGATGTCAAACTTCTTTACATATTACAGTCTCTTATACTTTGTGCTAGGCATGGTGTCCACAATGAAGAAAACAATAAAACACCTTTAGATATTTAAAAACATGTCTGTTTTTCCAGGTTAGTTCTTTAGCCTCACCAACTTAGCATTTGATGAGCTGGATTCCGTGTATGAAATGCAGAGCTTCAAATTGGGAGAAATGTAATCCATCTGTGAAATTTCAAACATAGTTTTTTAACCTGAGTAGCAGAGCTTTGGGAAGGTTGTTATTAAGTGTTATCTCACTGCAACCCTGTATAGGGTTTCCGAGGAGTAGCTGGTGGGTTTGAACTGCTGACCTGTGGTTAGCAGTCCAGCGCTTATTCTACAGTATCATACCAGGACTCCTGCCTTGGGAACAGAAAACATAGAATAATAGCTCATAAAATTTGCTCTTTTGGGTCTCTATCCAAAAGTGACTAAAACACCCAAAATTCTAGCTTGAATTTTTTAATAACATTCATATGATCCATGTTTTAGTTTTCATTGTCCTCATCATTGGTTAGAATAGTAGAGGGAACTGAAATGGCAGGTAATGTAAAGGTATGGAACAGAGAAAAGACAGATGGGTGGGCAAGTGAAGAAACATTTGAAGGGGTCATTTATGTGGAAAAGTGGGTGATTGGGCTAGAAAATAAATCTAGGATGGAGGTTGGACCATCAGAGTGTACCTTCTAGGTACACCCAATGACTTCTCCCCAAAAAGGAAGATCAGCAGGGCATAAAGGAATACGTAGGGTTTCCTTAACTTTGATCTCACTCTGTCTCTTGGTTTTTCGGCCAGGTTTACCCACAGGTTGTCTTTTCCCAACACTAGATTAAAGAGTTTGTTGAAATTCTCGAAAACCAGTGAGAGTCAGTTGGGGAACTAGTTAATAATGATAGCAGCTACCTGAAAAAAAGATTTCAGCGTCTCTCTCTCTCATACACACACACACACACACACACACACACACACACACACAATTTAAAGTGCTGATTGAAAAAAGAGAGAGAATGCCTATCCAAATAGATTCATAAATCCAACCTTGCATTGACTGCATTCAGAAAAAGAATCCAATTATTCTTACAGCATCATACCATGGTAAGTGCATTGATGGAGCAGTCTGGAGTCTCTCCCTGGCTTTGCCCTTTACTTGCTGTGTACAGCAGTGTCTTCAGCTGAAAATGAGGGCTTTGGGATTTAAAGGGCTCTCAGGGCTCTCTCTGTCACCTCCGGTACACTGATGTGTTCTTTGAGTCTCTGAGGTCGTGGTGTCTCCTGACCTTGGCAGCACTGCTGTCTTTATCAGTTTTAGAATAATTCAAATGAGGGAGGTGTATTATATGGAGACACATTCAATATGGTTTAGGAAAGCAAGAAGGTCAAAAGAGACTCCATATAATTTGAGTATAAATTCAATTTACTCCTACTTTTATCACCAGATGGCGATCAGACATTTGAAAGACAAGAATTTAGTTAAAACCCTAAGATTGGCTATCTTAAGAAATGAAAAACTATACAGCCACTCCTCAGAAACCCTATACAGGGTCACTGTGAGTCCGAGCCTACTCAATGGCAGTTAACAACAATAATGCTATAATTCAGTGTGTGTGTTACGTCCTATCAAATAAACTAATCTGCACTTGTTTACCCAGTGAACAGGTGCCTATAGTAAAATTAGATACCTTTCATCAAAGAAGATAATTATCAGTCTATGAAATCATGTTGTTGTTAAGTGCTGCTGTTGAATTGTTTCCAACTCATAGCAATCCTGTATAGTGTTTCCAAGGAGCAGTTGATGAGTTTGAACCACCTACTTGCAATTAGCAGTCTTACAAATTAGCTTATTTTACAGCGCCACACCAGGACTCTTATGATAGGTATAAAATGAGCAACAGAGAATTGCTGAATTCATAAAACCAGTATACTGGAATGAAGCACCATTGCTTAAATCGAAAAGAGATACAGCTAAAGAGAGCCATAAACATTACATTGATTAACATTAGAAGTACTGCCATAATTCACAAATTATGCATGCAAATCTATCAGTGAGCATTAAAAGAAATGAGAGATACTGGGGAAGATCTTTGAACTTTGGAGGTGACATCAAGGGAGAAAACTGTGCACTTCTGCATCAAGAATTGGAATTTTTTTCTGTAAAGGAAGAGAGAGAAAATATTTTAGTCTGTTAGGCTTCCATGGATGTTGATGGTGAACCCAAGTAAATAGAAATCTTTGACAACTTCAGTCTTTTCTCCACTTATTATGATGCTGCTTCTTGGTTCAGTTTTGAGAATTTTTGTTTTCTTTATGTTGAAGTGTAATCCATACTGAATGCTATAGTTTTTGATCATCAGTAAATGATTCGTAAGTGCTTCAAATCTTTTTCACTTTCAGCAAACAAGGGTGTATCATCTTTGTTATCGCAGACTGTTAATGAGTCTTCCTCCAATCAAGATGCTCCATTCTTCTTCTTAAAGTCCAGTTTTTTGGATTATTTGCCCAGCATAAAAATTGAATAAGTATGGCAAAAGGATACAACCCTGAAACACACCTTTCCTGATTTTAAACTATGCAGTATCCCCTTGTTCTATTCAAACAACTGCCTCTTGGTCTATATACAGGTTCTTCATGAGCACAGTTAAGTGTACTGGAGTTCCCATTCTTCCCAGTGTTATCCATAGTTTGTTAGAATCTATACAGTCTAATCCATTTGTATAGTCAGTGAAACACAGGTAAATATCTTTCTTGTATTTTGTGCTTTCAGCCAAGATCCATCTGAAAGCAACATTGATTTTCCTGGTCTATATCCTTTTCTGAATTAACTTGAATTTTGGCAGTTTCCTGTCAATGTATTGTTGTAATCATTTTTTAATTACTTTAGCAAAATTATACATGCAAGTGATAGTAATGATATTATTTAATAATTTCCACATTCTGTTGGATCACCTTTCTTTGGAATGGGCAAAATTATGGATCTCTTCCAGTGGATTGGCCAGATAGCTGTCTTCCAAATTTTTTTCAGTAGTCAAGTGAGCACTTCAGAGTTACATCCATTTGTTGAAACATCGTAATTGGTATTCCACCAATTCCTGACCCTTTGTTTGTCACCAATTCTTAGTACAACTTGGACTTGTTCCTTCAGTATGATTGATTCTTGATCATATGGTACCTCCTCAAAAGGTTGAACATCGACCAATTCTTTATAGTACATTGACTGTGTGTGTATTCCTTCCATCTTTTGATATTTCCTGCATCATTCTTAGTTTGCCCTTAAAAAACAAACACATTGCCATCTAATCTGTTTCTAGCAACTCTGCAGAGAAGAACTACCCTATATTGTTTACTGGGCTATAATCTTTATGGCCACCACTTATCTGTCAGTTTGTCATACTGTGGTGGTTTGTGTATTGCTGTGATTCTGGAAGCTGTGCCATTGGTATTTTAACAGAAAAAGGGAACACTAAATGGTTTAAAATATGGAAAGGTATATGCCAGGGTTGTATTCTTTCACCATACATATTCAATCTGTATGTTGAACAAATAATCAGAGAAGCTGGAATATATGAAGGAAAACATGGCATCAGGATTGGAGGAAGACTCATTAACAACCTGCAATATGTAGATGATACGACCTTGCTTGCTGAAAGCCAAGAGGACTTAATATACTTATTGATGAAGATCAAAGACCACAGCCTTCGGTATGGGTTGCACCTCAATGTAAAGAAAACAAAAATCATCACCACTGGACCAATAAATAACATCTATATAAATGGAAAAAAGATTGAAGTTGTTAATGACCATTTTGCTTGAATCAACCAGCAACACCCATGGAAGCAGCAGTCAAGAAATCAAATGACATATTGCATTGGGCAAATCTGCTGCACAAGACCCTTTAAAGTGTTGAAGAGCAAAGATGTTAGTTTGAGGACCAAGGTGCACTTGACCCAAGCCATGGTATTTTCAATAACCTTATACACATGCAAAAGTTGGATAATGAATAAGGAAGTTGGATAAATAAGGAAGGCCATAAAAATTGATGCATTTGAGTTATGGTGTTGGAGGAGAATATTGAAAGCACCATGGACTGCCAAAAGAACAAACAGATCTGTGTTGGAAGAAATACAACCAGAGTGCTCCTTGGAAGTCAGAATGGCCAGACTTAGTCTTTCATACTTCGGACATATTATCAGGAGGGGCAGGTTCCTGGAGAAGGACATCATGTTTGGTAAAGTGGAAGGTTAGTGAAAAAGAGGAAGACCCCCAATGAGATGGATTGGCACAGTGGCCACATCAGTATGCTCAAACGTAGCAATGACTGTGAGGTTGGCCCATGTTTGGACAGTATTTCATTTTGTTGTGCATAGAGTCATTATGAGTGGGTACCAACTCATAACAACAGCAATCTTTATGGAAACAGACTACCACATCTTAATGCCACAGAACAACTGGTTCGTAGTTTGGAAATGCCAGACTTTTGGTTAGCAGTTGAGCACTTAACCAGTGTACCACCAGGAATTCTTATCTTGCACATGGTACTGTTGTTGTTACGTGCCGACCTCATGGTTAGCAGTCCAGTGCTTATTTTAGTGTCACACCAGACTCCATTTTGCCCATTTTTACTGTTAAGTGCCATTGAGTCAGTTACGACTCCTAGCGACCCTGTGTAGGGTTTCCTAGGAGCAGCTCTTGGGTTTGCTCACCTTGTAGTTCACAGTCCAGTGCTGATCCTACATCAGCACACCAGGAGTCCCCATTTTGCCTATAGAATCCTTCAATATGTCGAGTCAAGGCCTGAATTTTTTTATTCAGTTCTTTCACTTTGAGAAATGCTTAAACATGTTCTTTCCTTTTGGTTTTCTAAATCCCAAGTCTTTGCACAATTCATTGTAATTATTTGTCTTCTCTAGTTACCCTTTAATTTTTATGTTTGGCTCATTTACTTATCATTTCTTCCTTTTGTTTAGCTACTCTATATTCAAGAGCAAGCTTCAGAGTCTCTTCTAACTTTTATTTTGTTTATCTTTTTCTTTCCTGTCTTTTTAATGACCTTTTATTGTCTTCATATATAATGTCCTTGATGTCATCCCACAACTTCTTTGGTCTTTGATCATTAATGTTCAGTGTGTCAAATATGTTTGTTTGTTTTTTTAACAACAACAATCCTTATAGAGCATATTGACCCATGCAAGCTAGGTTTTTTTGTTTTTTAAGTTTTTATTCTGAATTATATGATAGTTTACATGGGAAAACACTAGCTCCACATCCATCCCATCCACATTCATCTCTTTGCAATGATTACAATCCCCTCCATGCATCATCAAACAACCGAAGGGTACACCCCGTAAGCCTGCCCCCCGGCCATCAGCACACAGACCCTCTCCCTCCCTGAGTCCTCAAATATGTTCTTTAGATGGTCTCTAAACTCAGGTGGAATATACTGTAGGTCATACTTTGCCTCCTGTAGACATATTTAATTGTCTTTAGTGTCAGTTCGAACTCACATTTGAATAATTGATTGTCTGTAACAATTCGGCTCCTGGCCTTGTTCTGATGAATGATGTTGAGCTTCTCCATCATCTCTTTTCACCGATACAGTCGATTTGATTCTTGTGTATTCCATCTAGTGAGGTTCACATATATAGTTGCCATTTATGTTGTTGAAAAAAGGTATTTCTAATGATTAAATTGGAGTCCTGGTGTGGCGCTTGTGGGTTAATGCACCAGACTGCAAAGCCATTTGAACTGCAAGGTCGGCGGTTCAAGCTCACCAGCTGCTCCTCGGAAACCCTATACAGGGTCACTATGGGTCGGAACCGACTCTATGGCACTTAACAACAACAACAATAAATGATTAAATTATTGATGTTACAGTTTACTTTGGATTTTTTCCTCCTTTTATCAGATGTTTCCTCTAGTAGTTGTATATTGAGAGATTCATCTTCAAGCTCAGTAATTTAGCCTGCCATTATGCAGTTCTACTTCTTTGTCCTTTCAATGTACATTTCTGAAATCTTAGTCTATCAGTCTCCCGGCTTTCTAATTGTTATTTTTGTATGGTTTCCAATTTTTCATTCCTTGTGTCAATTTGTTCCTGTCGTGTTTTCTTAAATTATTCTAATTTTTTTAATCTGTTGAAGGCACCTAAATATCATTCTTTCTAATTCCAAATCAAGTAGTTCTGGAACCATTTCTAGTATTATATTTTCTGACTCTGCATTTTGGTCACTTCTTTGAGGCACTCTGTCTTGTTTCTTTGTGTAAACTGAAATTGTCTGTTTCTCCAAGACATTGTGGCATCGTATTTATATTTAGTTGATAATTGTATATTGTGTTCTAAGGCACTTACTGGACTCCTGGTGTGATGCTATAAGATCAGCACTGGATTCTGAACCAAAAGGTCTGCAGTTCAAACCTACCAGTCACTCCTTGGAAACCCTGTACAGAGTCACTATGAGTTGGAACCAACTCGACAGCACGTAACAACAACAAGGCACTCACTATCTGTGCCCTGGTAGATGTGATAGAGACTGGAATTGTAAATGCAGTTCTCTAATGGCTGTTTGTGAATAGTAGTTCAGGACAGGTTCACACACCTCCAGAAGCAGAGGGTGGTAAGCCCAGCTCCCGACCCAGGGCAGAGCCAAAGTTGAGCAGGAGGGGATATCACTGTCCTTTGGCTTGGTGAGGGCAGGAATTAGACATGCCCCCAGCTACCAGAAGGGCACAGAATAAGGGAGAACTATACCCCCCCACTTGCTACCAACCTCTAGCCACGTACTGTGCCTGTTGGCCACTGTATTGACAATCATTTGCAAAAGTTCAAGGTAGTTGCACCTCTGCACACCAGCTGACAACTCACCTGTTTGTCTTCTCTTTTGCTACTCCTGTTCAGCTACCTCTTCCATTCAGCACTTAGCCCACCTCTCTGTTCTATCCTCAGAAGCTCAGGGTTCCAGGGTCATCATCTGTATCAGTTCCACCTCGTCACTGTAGCACATGGTCTGCTCCGTGTGTCTGCCTACGCTACCATCTCATAGAACAAAGTAGTTCTAGAAGGAATTTTTGTTTCTTATCTTTTACTGCTCATTTTCTTTTAACTTTAGTACAGTGTAGTATTTTCTGAAGAATGATCTAAGAACTCTGGAAACAAGACTCTAGTCTCATACTCTGCTTGTGACCTGGGACAGGTTTCTTTTCTCTGCTGAGGAAACTTTTTTCATTTATAAAATAGTAGGGAGATCCCCAAATGGTCCCAAGATGGCTATATTAGAAACACCTTTGAAGTCCTATTTAGAATTTGGATTTCTATGTCCTACCCACAGATTCTGATTCTGTTGTTTAGTGCTGTCAAATTGGTTCCAACTCATAGCAACCCTGTATAGGGTTTCCAAGTAGTGGATGGTGGGTATGAACTGCTGCCCTTGAGGCTCACCAGTGCCACACCAGGACTCCTGGGTAAGGTCTAGGAAGCTGTATTTCTTTTAGCGCCACAGGTTATTCAAGTGCATTGCCATCTTTGAGATGATTGTAAGTCATTCCTGAGGTCCTTTTAACTGTAAAATGCAGTGATTATTTGGAAAGCATATTTTCCTAAATATCTTTTATGAGATTATTTTCTTGAAGGTTTTTAATAGATGAAAAATAATTAAGATTAATTCATTTGAGGCCTGTACACACATAAACTTTTACATAAATTTAATTTGCTATAATGTGGTTAGTTTATGGTTTGGAGGGATAATCCTAATCCCCAATACAATGACAGAAGGTTGGTTTCCTTTTCACCAGTATATATTTCACAGCGCCTTTATTTTCAGTCTCAGATCTAGAAAAGAATTAAATAGTTGATATCCTGATTTCTACATAACCATAAAGTAGATTAGATTAGAAATTCTATCTGGTTGTTAATTTCTGTTTGTTTGTTTTTAATTTACAGAATGCTCTTTTCAGTTGCATTAACAGAAATGAAAGTAAGTATATTGTTGATGGTTATACAAGCAATTCAAAGAGAAAAACATCGTTTACAGAACATCATTTAGCTGTCATAGATATTGCCAGGATCCCGGCATTAAACACCATATCTGAATGAGTTGCACAGCAGAGTTCTGAGTGTCTCTTATTTCTGGGGTGTTCAAGCCACTCGTGTATTATAATCATTCCCATGTTCTAAGTGTAGATCTACAATCAGGTACCAGAGCTAGATATGCTAGAGGAATCTTACATCTCACTTGAATAAATAGGATCACTTTCAGACCTTAAGTATATCTGCATTATATAATGTAGCACTTGATAAGGGCTTACTCTCTGTTTATTCTGAAAGCATCTGTTGAGTGCTTAGCTTGATCCGTGTGCAATAAATCCAGATCTATGGGGATGTAACTTTTTTACACAAAGGACTCTAGCACTTGGTAGAAAAAAATCACTTGACACTGATAAAATGCTATAAAGAGTTCAGCAGAAGGAAGAATTACATCCTGCAGAAATATTAATAAGTACCTTCATAGAATTAGTATCTCACCTAATCTAAGCTCATCTTGAAAGATGAACAAAATGTAAGCAGTGGAGATTGGAGGAGGGGCATTCCAGGTGAAGAGAGTAGTCTGAGCAGTTAGAGGTGAAAACGTAGCTGAGGAATAAAAGGCAGTCCTGACTAGCCCGACAGTACAGTGTATCAAAGGATAATAAGAAACTTTCACTGTTTATACTTTATCCTCTATCCTTCCTAACTGGAGCTTAGTTCAAGAGTTCCCATATGGTCTCTTGTACCTACTCCTATATCCTCCCACATTGCTGAGGAAGACAGCCTAACGGGGGAGCCAAAAGATGGGCATCTTTGTCCTATTCTTACTTGTCTCTTCTGTCCTGTTATCCCCACCACCACCAATAGCATTGAGTTTTACAATGGTAAATATAGACAGTAACAATTGTTCTTTGGGATGAAAACGGCCTTTTCAGCAATAAGCACAAGAAGTTTGATAGTGATTACAAGTAACAGCTTAGGTGATCTAATAGGTATACAAGCATCCTGACTCAGGAAACTTGAGACCTGTCCTATATCAGTTTAGTCTAATTATTTGTTTATGATTATTTTTATCATTATTTCTAGAGTTCACATGAATTCTCTGGTCATCAGCCTGTGGAATTTACCAGAAGTCTGATTCTAGTTCCTCCATATCCATCTCTAATAATTATCAGAGATTTCTTGACTTCCTCTTAACCTCTTCCTGCCACACAGTTGACTCCCTTCAGCTTTCCACAGACCCATCAGCCCCCTTTTATTTTATTTTATTTGTTTATTTTTAAGGTAAATACATAGGTAAGAAAACATTTGCCACGCTACAATCTTCACATGTACAATTCAGTAACATTGATTTCAGGCCCACTTTTAAGGGTCTCTTTCTCTGCTCCATTATAAATACTGCATCGGCACTCCTAGCTACTTATCCAGCTCTCCAGAGAGACCTGAATTGCTCTTCCCTGATTTCTTTAAAATATATAAATGCAGACCCTATTCATTTAAATTGTGGGTTTTACTTTTGTGTATTGAAGCTAGTCGTAAGTGTTGTGAGATCAAGACTTTATGCATATTCTTGGAGATGTTTTAACAGTATAGAACAATATATAAAGTTTTGGAGTTTTGTTTGAAGATACACAGTAATATAATTTCTGAAATGATTCTGATATCTCTTAGTTTTTGTTGTTGTTAAGTGCTGTTGAATCGGTTCCAACTCTTAGTGACCCTGTATAGGGTTTCTGAGGAGTGGCTGGTGAGTTTGAACTGCCAACCTTGCAGTCCAGTGCTTATCCTACAGTGCCATACCAGAACTCTCTATTTTCACGGGTACTATTTTACAAATCCAAGACCTCATTTTTTTTCATTGTTGTTGTTGTTATTAAGTACCATCAAGTCAGTTCCAACTCATAGCGACCCTTTATAGGGTTTCCAAGGAGCGGCTGGTGAGCTTAAACCACCAGCCTTGAGGTTCAAACCGACCTTGCAGTCCAGCGCAGTAACCCAGAGCGCCACACCACAAATCCAGTGTGGAAAGATGCTTGGTTCAGTAGTTCTCAACATGGACACTGTTGGCATTTTGGGAGTTTGGGTTGTGTTTGAGTGTCCCATGTGTTGCAGGATGTTTAACAGTCCTCATCCCTATGCAGTCCATGTTGGCTGTAGTCCTCATGACAATCAGGACTACTTCCACATGCAGCCTAACTCATCCAGGAGAGTGCTACTGTGCCTTTTTGACAACCCCTAGACTGTAGACGTTAAGTTGTCAGATGACTTTCTTATATCAGTGAGCACCTTAGTATCCCCATTGCTATGCCTCCAGTAACACTGTTTTCTATGGCATGGTCTTCTCAAATTCAAAAAGACACATTGTTCCATCATAAGCATGAAGATTTGATGTTGTGAAATAGCAGTTTCCATCTCTGTGTCCTCTTTCTTTCCCCTGACAGTGGGCTCAGTTTGCTGCAGTTATGCAGGTCATCACACAAACTGCCGAGAGTACTGTCAAGCCATTTTCCGAACAGACTCTTCTCCTGGTCCATCTCAGATCAAAGCAGTGGAAAACTATTGTGCCTCTATTAGTCCACAACTAATCCACTGTGTGAACAATTACACCCAGTCCTATCCAATGAAGAACCCAACAGATAGTAAGTAAGAGGGATAAATCCCTCTCTTTTCAATCTTTGTTGAACAGAGTACACACACAAAAAAAGTTCTTGTAGACATGTGTCATCTGAGTCACTTGAAACACATTCTTTGGAATTTAGATTTGGGAGATTTGATAGAGTCACAGCTAAAAGGTGCCAGAGATGACTAGAGCTACTGAGGGTGTGAGAAAATGGGCGCTCTCTAATGTTGAAGTTGAGATTAATTGGTACAGAATTTTAAAGGGAAATTGGATAATAGTTATTAAAATTTTAAATAATCATACTTTTTGATTTTGTACTTTCCATTGTCCTATAAGAAAACGTATATGTTTACAAAACTATATTGTAGATATGCATATGAAGGATGTTTACTATTTTTGTCATGAAAATATAAAAATGAGAATCCAGAGAAACAAAAAGCCTGATACTTTCTTTGATCAGGATGCCTAAACTTGAACCTTAAGGGATTCTTCAAAGTGTCAGCTTTATGAGCCCTAGAATCCCTTTTCATCCCCTAGCAATAACCTAACTTTTTAAAAAGCTGATTAATTAATCAAACTGACAAAAGACAGGCATTAGCTAGGTGCCAATATACTGATTTTGATTGGGATATTAAAAGACTTGTTTTGTGAACTTAAAAGCACTGTGTGACTTGTTTGGCCATCATCTAAATCAGAACTCTTAAAGCGTTTGGCATTCTGTAATGTAGCTCTGGTGAAAATCAGAAGATGAAGCATTTGCCACAAATAACCTTCTTCACTCACTGTAAACATAGATCCGTCTTCCATGACACTTATGCTGCATAGAAATGCTACTGAAGCTAAGGAGCGAGTAAGCAGCTCAGAATAAGTAGAAAGATGTTGTATGGGCAGGAAAACAACCATCTCTAATGTCTGTGTTACATCAGAATCTAGAAAACAAATCTACAAACATGCAGGTGTGAATAGTTCTCTGAAAATGTAAAAGACACCTGAGAAAATTACTTCAAAGAAACTTCTGAAAGCTACAGTCTGGTCAAAAGTGTCCTTTCATGCTATGATTCTTGGTAGAAAATAAAAGGCAGAAATTCCATAGAAGTAAACTGATGTCTTGGCAGAGTATGATACTATTTTATATACAGTAAAACCTGCAAAAAACCAGAACCTGTGTAAGGCAGAAAGAGAAAACTCAAAATATTTTACTCTGTTGTTACTTGCTGCTGAGTCTAGTGTGACTCATAGCAACCCTATATAGGGTTTCCAAGGAGCAGCAGGTGGATTTGAGCCACCAACCTTGCAGTTAGTAGTCCACACCAGGACTCCATTTTCCTTTGTTAGAGGTTAAAAAAAAAAAAAGCCACTGCTGTTGAATCAGGTGATATAAAAGTGCTAAGAGCCGACCCTGTCAAAGGTGGAAAGCTTACATCTATCTACCTACCCACTGTCATTGAGTCGATTCTGACTCATAGCGGCCCTATCTAAGGGTTCCAAAACTAAATCTTTACAGGGGCAAACAGCCTGATCTTTCTCTTTTGGAGCCACTTATAGGTTTGAACTGCTGATCTTGTGGTTAGCAGTTCGGTGACCTGGAAAAACAGGCAGTCACATTGAATTCTGGCTCACACAGGTTTCACTATAATTACAATTGTGTTTCATTAGTTACCGTATAGAGATTTAGAAAGGTTTCATTCTGTCCTAGAACGTGATCAAATATGGTTGTTACTATAGAAATTTGTCATCTCTCTCATATCAAGAACATAATTCCTTTTAGACAGTTATTTGTTGCAGGAAGATAATTTCAATTTGAACTACAGTATCTTGTCCAAGTATGAAAAACACCTGGCATTCAGGGACTTCTTCAGTGTAGGATACCTTTGCATTTATATAGGGATAGTGTTAGAGGCCCTATGACTGGGGACAATGGTAAATTCTGGTAATAGACACTTTGTCTACCTTTAGCTCCTCACAGGTTTACTACACTGCAAAGTAGTGAAAGGAAAACTCGGTAGGCCCTATACACAAGGGGGCTTCAAAAAGTTTCAGAAATGGAATTAAAAGATAATGGGATTTCACTTTCTAACTTTTTGAAGCCCTGTCATACTGCAGATACTGACATCATGATTCAGAGTACTAATGGTTTCTGGTATGTTGGGATTTTGGTTTTAGTTTTGAGCAGTCTATAATAGAAACCGGGCTAATTAAGCCATTTATTTTCGGAATATGTAGGTTTATATTGCTGTGAGAGAGCTGAAGATCATGCCTGTCAAAATGCCTGCAAGAGAATTTTGATGTCTAAGAAAACAGAAATGGAGATTGTTGATGGCCTCATCGAGGGTTGTAAGAAGCAGCCCTTGCCTCAAGATCCACTTTGGCTCTGTTTCCTTCAGGGTTCACTGTCCCGTCACCCTGGAGTCACTGCACACCCTCCTCCCTCCACAGGCCTCGATGGGGCTAAATTGCACTGTTGTTCTAAAGCAAATACTTCAACATGTCGGTCAGTATCTCATTTTCCTTTGCTAATTGGGGATTTTAACAATATATGCTGTTTTCCTGCATTGTGTAGGCTAGGAGTTTGTTGGTATTGTTTGTAAGTGCCACCAAATAGGTTCTAAGTCATAGTGACCCTGTATAGATAGGGTTTCCAAGGCTGTAACTATTTGCAAGAGCGAAAGAATTCATCTGTCTCTTGGTGAGAGCTTAAGAACACACCAACATATAGTCATCAATTAAATACAAGTATAACAACCCCACAGTGTCCCAGAGGCAACAGACAATTTGCTCACACAAAGAAAGTAGAGAGAATGGCACAAATAAACAACCAAGATGCAGAACCAAGAAACATTTCTGAGAAAAAAAAGGTAATGGAAATAACTGAAAAGAAATCAAAAAATGATATTTAGGTACTCAAAGGATTGATAGACACATCAAAGAAAGCAAATAGAACACAGAAAACACTTTAGAAGAATTCAGGAACACTGCAGGAACAACCTGAAAAAATAAATACAAAGTTTAAAATAATACAAAACCTACATTTAGGAATCCAGAAGGTTAATACTAAGATCTCAGAAATGGACAATACTTTGAAATGGCACAGTAGTAGATTTAAAGCAATAGAAGTCTGAATTAGTAAGCTTAAAGATAAATCTCTCAGTACTAGCATACTAGAAGAACATTTTTTTTTAAATAATGAAAAAAATCTAAAGAAAGTCTAAAATGATGTGGGACGCCTGAATAGGAACAACTTACAGATAATCAGAATTCCAGAACAGAAAGAAACAATAAAAAGCACAGAGAAAATTGTTGAAGACAACTTCCCTAATATCGTGAAAGATGAGAAGATAGGCATTCAAGAAGCTGAACAAACCCCAAACAGGATAGATCCCAAAAGAAAATCACCAAGACATATCATAATCAAACTCTCCAAAACCAAAAACAAGGAAAGAACCCTGAGAGCAGCTTGGGAAAAACAAAAAGTTACCTACAAAGGAGAACCAATAAGAAACAAAAAATTGTCTCTCAGCAGAAACAATGTAGGCAAGAAGTCCATGAGATGACATATGCATAACTCTTAAAGAAAAAAATTGCCAACCCAAAAAAATCATATACCCAGAAAAGCTTTTCTTCAAATACAATGGTGAAATGAGAACATTTCCTAATAAGCAGAAATTAAGGAATTTGTAATGACCAGACCCGCTTTAGGAAAAAACACAAAAGGGCATTCTTTGGACTGAGAAAAACAGCAGACAACAACCTGAAATTAACATGCATGACAACACTACTCAGAACTCAATCCAGATATAGAAATATTTAAAGTAAAACAAACCTACAAGACTGAAAATAGAGAATCAGAGATATCAATTTATAATTAAGTCAACTACAAAACAAAAAGGGAATTATGTATATGCAAAACTAACAAAAGGCTAGGAAGTCAAGTAGATTTTAAGATACTACAGATGTTTAAATAGGGGAAAATAGTAATAAATTACAGGATAACCAAAGAAAATTAATATACCTGCACATCAAAATTATAAGAGGAAAATCAGGAACTTATAGTAAACATGAACACAACAGAAAGGAAAAGGAAAAGGAAACCCACAAACAAAAAACTCAGCAGAGAAAATTATGTGGAGCAAAGAAACCAGCAAAATTATTTCAGTCAGGGAGAAGGTCTTCCGGCACTT
>NW_006408571.1:13352157-13394391 GCF_000296735.1 Chrysochloris asiatica
GGAGGGGATTGGAACCATGGCAGTGAGATGATATAAGATGGAATGAATGCAAAACTAAAAGTTCTCCCATGTAAACTATCATATAATTCACAACAAAACATTAAAAAAAAATTATTTCAGTCAATTTATACCTATTGATAATTACACTAAATGTAAATGGATTAAATGTACCAGTCAAGAGACAGAATGAATAATAAAACAGGATCTTTCAGTATGGTGTATACAAGAGACACATCAAAAACTTGAAGACAGCCTAAATGCCCATCAACAGAAGAATAGTTAAACTTTGGAACATACACACTATGGAATACTAACCAACGTTGAAGAATAACGATGAATCCGTGTAATACCATACAATATGGATGAAACTGGAGGACATATGTTGAGCGAAATTAGTCAATCACAAAAGGATAAATATTGTATAAGACCACAGTTGTAAAAAATTCAGAAAAGGTTTTCTTGATAAAAGAAACAATCTTTAATGGTTAAGAGTGCAAAGGGGAGGGAAAATTCACAGGCTAGAGGGTAGACACATGTTAACATGGATGACATGACAGGCTGTATTTAAGAGGGAGGTTAGCAGAGGAAAGACGACGAAGAGAGAGACAAAGGGAGGAATTCATTGCTAAAGTGAATAGAAGTAAATGCTGCTAACTGGTGGTACATGGAGGGGATTTCAGTCATGGAATGCAGCAAAGTATATAATTGGTTGAATCTAAGACTGATGCTCTGCTCTATAAACCTTCACTTAATTCATAATAAAAAAATGTTTCAAAAATGGAAATGGGGATGGTTATGTGGTCCCGGAAGAGACAGCTTCAGTAAGAAAAACTTTTCTTTCTCCTTACCTTTATGTAGGATTTTATGATTTGTTGAGTATTTCCACATCCATCTTGTTTGATTCTCATTAAACCTTATAAGGTGATTGAGGCAGTCATTTAATTCCAGTTTTACATACAGAAAACTCTGAGATGATAAGTAATCTCTCCACGACCAAACAGAAAGTTAAGGACTAGAGAAAGGACTGATTTCCAGATCAAGGTACCTGATTTCAGCTTCCTTGTCCCCAAAGTATAGTTCATAGAGTATAGAGTTTTATGCATATTAAATATTCATTTGACTCATCTATACGTTTCTTCAATTGTGCTTTTGTTTCAGGGAATTGTGCACTAAACTGTATAGCATGAGCTGGGGCAATACACAAAGTTGGCAAGAGTTTGATCGCTTTTGTGAATATAATCCAGTGGAAGCATCCATGCTAACCTGTTTAGCAGATGTTCGGGAACCTTGCCAGTTGGGTTGTAGAAACCTTACGTACTGTACTAATTTTAATAACAGGTAGGAGCAAATTATTACATCTGGAATGGAAGTATTTTGTCATTATTTTAAAATAAGTGAAAATGCCAGTGTGCTCAGATTTTTTTCCTAATGAATTATAAAGAAGCAGTATTTCTTTATGATTTCATATTTAAATTCTATAATCCATTGGTAAATCAGCCCTGGTGGGAGAGAAAGCACTGCCACAAAGTTCTTTGTAATCTAGAGATACCTTGAGCTTCTCGTTGTTAAGTACTGTCGAGTCAGTTCTGACTCATTGGGTTTCCCAGGAGTAGCTGGTGGGTTAGAGCTGCTGACCTTGCTGTTAGCAGTCCTGTGCTTATCCTATAGTTCCAACTTCTCCTGCACCACCAGTGGCTAGAAATCATTGCAGAATAAGTCATTGTGAATTATTTAATCATCCAAATGTCCTCCTTCGTTCAGTTTACTTTGAAGGACCTCCAGACCAGACCACTAACTCTGTGGATCAAACCGACCTTGCAGACCAATGTTTTCTCCCATAGCGCCACACCAGGATAGGTCACATTTATCAGACTGCAGCCACAAAATTTGTACAATTTATTTTTGTAAATCAGACCTCAATTTTTAAAATGTGGACCCTTAATATTTACTTTGAGAAATGAAAGAAATGGAAAAGCCTGGAGATGATAGACCTAATTAGAGCATTTTGAAGTTTTAAACTGCCTCACAGAACTCTTGTTAAAAAGAAAACATGCTGTCAAGTTCTTTATGCTGGTATTTATACAGAATCTTCATCTAGCTCAAAGCTGATAGCCTTTGATGTGCTTTCTTCTCTAAGAAAATCTCATTCTCCAGAAATATTCATTTATCAGGATTTTACCCATTCCTTCTCTGTAAAAAATAATTGTTTCTTGATTCCTTCTGGCCTTTTTTTCTTTTTAGGCCAACAGAACTTTTCAGAAGTTGCAATGCTCAGTCAGATCAAGGAGCCATGAATGACATGAAGCTGTGGGAGAAAGGAAGCATAAAGATGCCATTTATAAACATTCCTGTTCTTGACATTAAAAAGTGCCAGCCAGAAATGTGGAAAGCAATAGCTTGTTCACTGCAGATTAAACCTTGTCATAGTAAATCCCGGGGAAGTATTATTTGCAAGTAAGTTTTTTTCATAATGATTCTCAGTTTGGGTTCAGACCCTCCATAACCTACTCACACCCCATCTTTGCCCACTTTCTTTTCCCATCTCCACATGCCAAATGTTTTTCTGCGTTTTCTCCTTTCCCTTGAAATGTCCTTCCTCCCGTTTCTACTGACCCTTGTCCTGCCTTTCCATATTGGCCCCTCCCAAATACCATTGACTCCTGTGGGATCTTTGAAGATTTCTCCAGCTGATAGAAACTCACCTTCCTACAGAACTCTCTATGTACCTATAGAACTTAGTTCAGGAAATATTTATTGCTCTTTTTCCTTATTTGTTCATTTCAGATGCTGGTACTAAACGTGTTGTGATTGAAAAAGAAATTTTACTTATTTCTAGGATGGGGGAGGGGACAACATATTTGCTTCTCATATCACTCTATTTGAAAATGTGCAATGTGAATGTTGTTCCTCAAAATAAAATGTTAACCTTCAATTAAAAATATATATATATATTTCTTGAGAAGCTTAGATGCACTGCTCATATTATTTTTATTGTTTAATTTGTGTACTTGTCTTATATTCTGAACTGTTGGATTTTGCTACCTTTGAAGAGCTTGTTTTTGTGGCTTTTTTTTTTTTAATGTTTTATTGTGAATTATATGATAGTTTACATGGGAGAACTTTAGCTTTGCATTCATTCCATCGTATAACATCTCACTGCCATGGTTCCAGTCCCCTCCATGCATCATCAACCACCCAAAGGGTGTATCCCAGAAACCTGCCCCCTACACTTCCCCCTCCTCCCCCCAGTTTTTGGCCCACAGTCCCTTTCCCTCTCTGGGTCCAAAGTCCCCAGTCGCTTCATCATTCCACGTCATCATCTCTGTCTCTATCTCAGGCATCTCTGTTTCTCTGGGTAGGGTCCCAGTCTCGGCTCTTCGTTGATGGTCCCAGAGGCCTCCGCTCCTATCCTGGAGAATTAATCACTCCCTTGTTTTTGTGGCTTTTTTGCTGTATCCTTCTTTTCCTTCTCCTAAGGAATTAACATATCCCTGACACACCATAGGTATTCCACAAATGTTAGGTGAATGGAATAGTGAATATAGTTTATTAGGACAGACCTATTCCTAGTGAACACTTCATGAGTATTGTTCTTAGAAGATGTAGAAAGTAAAGATGGGAGCTGCTGTGGTGGATGAAACCACAGCCATTAACTGCATAGTAATTTGTCAGCCTCTCTTGAAGAATCTTTTTTTTTTTCCAGAAAACTTTTCCAAAACGAAGTTAATATCCAGCCTCTAAATTGTTGTTGTGTGGCCCAATGCTGCTGGGTGACTGTTTCCACCTTAAACAGAGACCAGATCTCTTCTCTGACATGACTTGGGGATGAGCTGGGTAGGGGAGATTCTGAAGGCTAGCTGTTACGTGACAAGCAAGGAGAAACGTGCAGACTCCATTAGCGCAGGAAACATGCTAGGTTTTAGCTCTCTCCTGAAGATGGAACAGTTTTAAGTAGTAGACAATCCACTTGTTAATAAGGTGTCAGTCAGACACCTGAATGTTGATAACTAAAAGTTATTTTTAAAAGAGAGAAAACAAGCAGAGTCCTGAAAGTCAGATGTGTGATGTTGTAAAGATTTCCTTTCAAAGGAGATGTAAAAGCCACCCACATTGATGGCATTAACAGTATAACAAATAGCAAGGCCTTTGACCTCAGATAAGAGATTAGGGAGGAGGGGCTTTGATAATGTAACATATTATTACATAACCTTGAGGTCATTATGACTCCTCTTTTGCCCTACTTATACCTAACCATTTTGAAACATTGTAATGTTATGAAAACTTAATTTCTAGAAAGCTTTATAAGCAACATGAGCAAATTCCTTAAACCCTGAATTTCTCTGTATTTTCCTTTTCAAGATCAGATTGTATAGAAATTCTCAAGAAATGTGGAGACCAAAATGAATTCCCTGAAGACCACACAGCTGAAAGTATTTGTGAGCTTTTATCACCAACAGATGACCTGGAAAATTGTATACCTTTGGATACATATCTGAGTAAATATTTTTGTTGTTTTTTTAAGATTTCGAACACTTCTTCCTTCTATCTCTGCCCTTGAAGTTTGTTAGGATGAGCAACTATCTGTTGAAAACATGTGGTTGAATGATACTATCTCACTCTCAAACTCTTATTTGCTGGAATTGAGTGAAAGTTTACAGAGTAGTTTACAGTTTTATATTCAACACATCATACACTTTGTTTCATCTCAATGATTACAGTCCCCTCCAAGTAACCACAGTTATCCTACCTCCTCCCTGTGGTTTTTATTTCCATTTCACCCTCCTTCCCAACCCTTCTGAACTCTGCCCTTAGGTAACTGTTACCCTTTTGATACTGAATGGTTGACCATTTCATGCTGAGCATACCTTACTAGTGTTGTCCTCCCTATATACCTATCTACTGCTTGGCTGACAATTGGGCCATGAGGGTGTGTTCCATTCCAGACCTGAAGAGTGGCAAAGGGCCATAATCACAGGTTTCTCCAGCGTCTTTTTGACCAGTAAATCCTGTCCCTTTTACGATTTTGAGTTTTGTTCCATATTTTATTCCCTGTATCTGGGCCCTTCTAATGTGATTCCTTTCAGAGCAGTTGGTAGTGGTACCAGGCATCATCTAGTTCTTTTGATCTTAGAGTGGTTGGAGATTGATGTTCACATGTTCCGTTAGTCCACTGAACTAGTTGATTCCAAGCCTCTTCAGTTCTCTTCACTCTTTTCTCTTCCACACATGGAGAGACCAGTAGTTGCACCTTAGATGGCCTCTGATGAGCTTTCAGGATTCCAGTGGTTACTCAAGGTTACTTCATGTACTTTGGTTCCAGACAGTAAAAGGAATAGGGAGAACAAACAACTTCTTAATCTCCTTTGCAAGGAATACTAGGGAAAGTTAGGTCCATTGCCACTCTGAGTAAAATTGGGGCTCTATTAGTAAGGAAAGGACCTCTGGTAGCGTAGTGGTTACGAATCGGGCTGCGAACCACAAGGTCAGCAGTTCTAAACTACCAGCTGCTCCGCGGGAGAAAGATGAGGCTTTCTGCTCCTGTAAAGATTTACAGCCTCGGAAACCCTGTTCAGGGTCGCTATGGGTCAGAACCAACTTGATGGCACTTTACAACAACAACGTTAGTAAGGAGGGGACCTGGTATGGTACTATAGGATAAGCACTGGACTACTTAACCTCAAGGTCATTGTTCAAATCCACCAGCCACTCTATGGAAACCTTGTAAAAGGTCACTGAATCAGAATCGACTTGTCAGCACTTAACAGCAACAACAATTGGTAAGCAGGAAGAGAAGAATAAATGTTGAATTTGCAACTAGTAATATCTGCCACATTTTCTCAAGATCAATACACAATGTCCCTACCCTTTATAGTCAGAGTAGCAAAACAGAGAACCTTTGTGACTTTAAGCCAATCCACTTCACCTCTTTGAGCCACAGTTTCCTTATTTGTAGTTAGCCTGAGATTCTGAGTCTCACCTAAAATCAAGAAAGCAAATTTATTGCAGTCACAATCATAGTCTCTAGTAGAACGGCCAAGTATATGTGTAGAGTGAAACCAGCTTAATGGGAAGAAAACTGATGGAATGCTTTGTTTGAATTTCAGTGCTCTGTTTAAATATCACATATACTGTATTTTTCCACATTATGTGCCCATGTAAATAGTGCACACGCACACACAAAATACATGTAGTCCACACAGGAGACTGATATGTGAGAGGCTTACAGAAAACTTATAACACAGCTGTTATCCATATGAACATAAAGCAGTTTATATAAGTTGAGACTTTTCTTTGGTCATTATTATTTTACAAGCTAATATAATCAGAGAGTTCATCTTACCATGATAAACTATTTTCATTTCTAGTGAAATGTGCTAACTTATCCGTGTTAGACAACTAACTTTTTTTTTTTTTTGGCATGGGTTAATAGTTCTTGTTTGCTTTATTTTGTTTTTAAACTTTTTATTATGGATTAAGTGAAGGTTTACAAACAAGATCATTAGTTTTACATTCAACAGATCATATACTTTGCTTCATTTCATGGTTGCAGTCCCCTCCATTTACCAACAATTAACAACTTGACTTTATTGAATTCTTCCCTGTGTCTCCCACTACCTTCATCTTTCCTCTGCTAACCCCCCTCTTGTATATTGCCTGCCCTGTCACCTGTGTTAACATGTGTCTACCATCTAGCCCATGAATACTTTTCTCTCTCCCCACCCACCGCCATCATAGATTGTTTCTTATATCAAGAAAACTTTTTTAAACTTTTCACAACATTGATATCATATATAGTGTTTGTCCTTTTGTGATTGACTACTTTTCCTCAGCATAATGTCCTCCAGGCTCAACCATGTTATGAGGTGTTTCACATATTCGTCATTATTCTTCAATGTTTTGTAATATTCCATGTGTGTATTTATCAAAATTTGTTTAACCATTCTTTTGTTGATGGGCATTTAGGCGGTTTCCATCTTTTGGATATGTCTCTTGTAGACAGCATACTGAAGGATCTTGTTTTCGTATCCATTCTGCTTTCTTTGTCTCTTGACTGGTACAGTTACTCCATTAAATGCAGTGTTCATTAGCAGTAGTTACAAATTGATTGTTGTCATTTTTCTGTGTTTTTTGTGTGGTGCTGCTGGATTCTTTGTTCCATATAATTTTCTGTGCTGAGTTAATTTGTGAATTTTCTTGTTATTCTTATTTCTGTTATGTTAATGTTTACTAAATCTTTCTGATTTTCCTCTTTTTAAATTTTGATTTTACCCTGTAATTTATTAATTTTTTCCCAAGATAAAACAGTCTATTTTATCTTGAAGTCCACCTGACTTCCTTGCCATTTGTAAGTTCTGTATCTACACTATTCCTTCTTTTTGATTTGTAGTTGACTTAATTATACATTGATATCTCTGATTCCCTATTTTCAGTCTTGTAGGTTTGTTTTACTTGTGGCTCTGTAGGCTAAGCATTCAACCACAGGTCAGTTTGAACTGCAAGATCAGTGGTTCAAACTCATTGGTGCTCTTGGAAACCCTATACAGGGTTGCTATGAATTGGAACCAACTCAAGGACATGTAACAACAATAACAACATATCTGGATTACATTCTAGGTGGTATTATTTTATATGATAATCTCAGGTTGTTGTCTGCATGTTGTTGGTTCTCAATCCAAAGAATACCCTTTATCAATTTTTGTAAAGCTGGTCAGTACAAATTCCTTTAATTTCTGTTTATCAAGAAATGGATAATTTTGCCATCATATTTGAAAGACAGCTTTGCTGGGTATATGATTCTTGGTTGGCGATTTTTTCTTTCAGAGTTTTGTATATGTCATGCCATTGCCTTCTTTCTTGCCTGCTGGTTTCTGCTGGAAAAAAAAAAAAAAAAAACAACGAGATGAGTCTTATTGGCTCTCCTTTGTAGGTAACTTTTTATTTTTCCTGAACTGCTCTCAGGATTCTTTCCTTGTCTTTGATTTTGGAAAGTTTGATTATGATATGTCTTGGTGATTTTCTTTTGGGATTTATCCAGTTTGAGGTTTGTTCAGCTTCTTATATGCTTATCTTCTCTAAGGAAGTTTTCTTCCAACAATTCTTTGACAGTTTTTTCTGTGCTTTTTAATTGTCTCTTCCTGTTCTGGAATTCTGATCATCCATAAGCTTCTCCTCTTCATGGTGTTCCACATAATTCTTAGGTTTTCTTCAGATTTTTAAATTATATTATCTGATTGTTCTTCTAGTGTACTAGTATTGAGAGATTTATCTTCAAGCTCACTAATTTGGGTTTCTATTGCTTTGTATCTATACCTTGGCCCTTTCGATGTATTGTTCATTTATGAAATCTTAGTATTAATCATCTGTGTTTCTAATTGCAGGTTTTATGTTGTTTCAAACTTTGCATTTATGTTTGCTTTTGTAGTGTTTTCCTAAATTCTTCTAAAGTTTTCATTGTGTTCTCCTTACTTTCCTCAATCTTTCTATCAGTTCTTTGAAGGTACCTAATTAGCATTCTTTTTCAGTTAGTTCCATTACCTTCTCTTCTTCAGAAATTTTTTCTGGTTCTATGTCTTGGTCATTTGTCTGAGCCATTCTCTCTTGTTGTGTTGTCCCCAGGGCATTGTGGACTTGTCATATTTGTAAAAATAAACCATGCATTTGTTGGACCCTGAGGGGAGAAATCTCTGGTGGACTCCTGCAATTCAAGGAGCACATTAGGTGGTTGTGGAAGGGATATGACAGCAGAGTTCCTGTCCCTAAATGGAGTTCCTATTGTCCTCAGTGTTACCTATGTTCATGGCACTTAATATAGAAGTACTTGGTGGGATCCCTTGATGGAGCTGGTTTTAGTGCCCGTCAGGACCGCCGGGAATCTGAGGGCAGGGTGACTGGTTAAATGCTGGTTTGGTAACTGCAGGTTTTGTAGGTCTGAAATAGAGCCCACCTGAATCCAGACACCAAAGCAGCACACCAAAATTGTGCATTTGGCCCATACCTAATACTAGCATGACTCCCAACCACGTGGCTCTGAACTCCTGGAGAGCAAGGTCTGCACTGGGGGTGGACGAGGGTCAAAGCTGGCTACACCTCTGGTCACCACCTGCGCTAATCTGTTCTGCCAGGCTTCCCTCTGCCACCAAAACTGCTCACAAGATGGTGGACCCACATCTGGCCAGCCATTCACCAGTTAGTCTCCCTCTCTCATCATCCCTACTAGAGGCGTCTCCACCCAGCAAGCACTCCATCCACTTTCTGATGATGTTCAGGATGCCAGAATTTGTATCTGTGTCTGTTTTATTTGGTCTCTCATATCTTTGTTGTAATGGGTCCGTGTAGTGTGTCTGCCTAGTCCACCATCTTACTGGAAGTCCAACTTTTTTCTTCTTATGTTTATCATTATCTAACTTTGTAAATTGGCGTGTCTGTGTTTAATTTATTTCTCTACTAGAATATAAACTCCAGGTTAGGGGCTTATTTTGTTCACCATTGTATCACTAGTGTGTACATCCTTGCCTGGTATATGGTAGGTACTGAGTAAATAAACAGATGAGTGATGTTTGTTTATGCTAAGTTTATAATCTTACTGTTTCAATAGCTTACTCGAATCAGTCCTCACTCTTATGTTCATGAGCTCTCCATTTATTCCAACCATGATTCATTCAAAGAATTTACAGACCTCTGTTATTCTTTCAAAGGAGCTCTGGTAGCCTAGTGGTTATGAGTCAGGTTGCCAATTCAAGGTCGGCAGTTTGAAACTACCAGCGGTTCCGTGGGAGAAAGATGAGGCGTTCTGCTCCCATAAAGATTTACAGCCTCGAAAACCCTGTGTAGGATCACTATGAGTCAGAACCGACTCCACGGTAACAACAACAACATTATTCTTTCAGATTGGCTAAATTGATTTTTCCTTGGCTTTTCAGGACCAAGTACTTTAGGTAACATTGTAGAAGAGGTAACTCATCCCTGTAACCCAAACCCTTGCCCTGCAAATGAACTCTGTGAAGTAAACCGGAAAGAATGTCCATTTGGAGATCCCTGCCTTCCCTACTCTTGTGTTCAAGGTAAGAGGTAGGTGGGTGTGAGTTTGGGATAAGTATGGATAGGTGTTACTAGTGTTTATTTATAGGGATTCTCTTTGGAGTGAAGTTACAAGGGACTTTATACCTTGTGTTTTTCTGTAACATTTGAGGCTTTGTCAGTAAGCATGTATTTATATAAATAGAAAGGGGAAAAAAAAGAGAACTGTAATCTTCAATTACCATTTAGATTGTAAACTAAAAATATCGATCCAAAGCTTGACTCTCATCATGAGTTTTAGGATTCTTGACTCTAAAATAAAAGAGATCATTGGGCCAGTGTTTTCACTTTCTCTTCCGTGCTGTAATGTTCCAAGAAAATGCACCGCACATTGTTTATGTTTTTAGGGGGGCATGAAGGGGGAAGTTGGGTTTTTTGCTCTTTTTTTTCTTTTCTATAGTATATAGAAAATGATATACTCAACAGGATATATAAATATCTCCTTGAAGATTACTATTGTATTTAAATGTATATGATTTTAAAACGGAAAATCTTTATCCTATAGGCTTTTGATAGTCTTTATATCTCTGTAGACCCCTTTAGAATATAGTTGTGGTAATCTTTGGCTTTCTTTTATCAATTTCACAGTTGAAAATGTTTCTTTGTCATGTTAAAATCAACATCATCAAATATCTGTGAAGTAAAAAGGGACAAAAGGTTAAATAAGACGTGATGTCTCAAAGGATCATCTCTAGTATTTGTGTAATACCTAAATGTATCAGCTATGGAATCATAATAAATCATATTAAAACTAAAAATGTTTGAGTCTTTTAAATTCCAAGATAGTATTTTCTGTCCATTATGTTTGCATTATAATTTTGTTAATATTTTCCTTGGCAAAGAAAGCAAGATGTATTTACTTAAGTAGTGATGTCTGTATTTCATACTCTTTAAATGTGGAATTCAATTCAGAATTTTCTTGTTTTGTTAAACTAAGAAACCCCATCTTGTAACTAGATAGAAATGTTTAAAATATAAAATGGTTTTTTTCTTAACCCCACCCAAGTATCATTTTTCTTTTAATTTAAGGTATGCTTATATTCTATCAGTAAAAATTTCCTGACAAAGATTATTCTAAAAATACTGTCTGTCTTCCATTTAAAAGCCTTTGAGTCGCCCAAAGAAATAAACAGTTACATATCCGATAGCATTTTAGTGCTTAATAGCTAATTTTTGT
Organism: Chrysochloris asiatica; assembly: GCF_000296735.1. Taxonomy (NCBI): domain Eukaryota; kingdom Metazoa; phylum Chordata; class Mammalia; order Afrosoricida; family Chrysochloridae; genus Chrysochloris; species Chrysochloris asiatica. The sequence continues at coordinate 13,363,412 of NW_006408571.1, forward strand.
GGTATAAGTCCTTAATCATTACCAGTCCACAGAACATAGAATTTTTATTTGAGAGGATTTGTTTTGGGGAAATGTAAAATCCTTAATTTAGTTACAAACTTTAAAATAGTCTTTAATCGCCACACAGTATCTAAAAGAACTATATTTAATATCACAAAACCATGTCACAAGCAAGATCATCTGTCTCAGCTAATTTTTGTTTGTACAGGTTGTAAATTGGGAGAAGCTTCTGATTTCATCGTCCGTCAAGGAGCACTTATCCAGGTGCCATCATCTGCAGAAGTTGGTTGTTATAAAATTTGTTCATGTGGGCCAAGTGGGCTCTTAGAGAACTGCATGGAGATGCACTGTGTAGATCTCCAGAAGTCTTGTATTGTTGGAGGAAAAAGAAAAAGTGAGTACTGAACCATGTCGTTGTTGTTGTTAGTACAAGCAAGTCTATTCCAACTCATCGTGACCTTTACAGGGTTTCCGAGGAGCAGCTGGTGGGTTTGAACCACCGATCTTGTAGTTTGCAGTCCAGTGCGGATCCTACAGCACCTCATCAGGAGTTTGCTATTGAACCATGTTGTTGTTATTGTTACGTGCTGTGGAGTCGATTCCGACTCATAGCAACACGGTACAGGGTTTCCGAGGCTGTAAATTTTTACGGGAGCAGAAAACTTTATCTTTCTCCCGGGGAACAGCTGGTAGTTTCAAACTGCTGACTTTGCGGTTCGCAGCCCGATTTGTAACCACTGCGCTACCAGAGCTCCTTATTGAACCATTGTTGTTGTTGTTAAGTGCCGTCGAGTCAATTCTGACCCATAGCGACCCTGTACAGGGTTTCCGAGGCTGTAAATCTTTACGGGAGCAGAACGCCTCATCTTTCTCCCACGGAACAGCTGGTAGTTTCGAACTGCTGACCTTGCGGTTCGCAGCCCAATTCGTAACCATTACGCTACCAGAGCTCCTATAGTCCTTATTTATTTTTGTTTTGTTTTAATATGAGATGTTATCTTAGCTTTGTAGGGAGAATATTGAATAAATTCTTCTCAGAGTGTAAGCTCTACAAATCAGTTATTTCAGGGCATTAATTTTCAAACTATACAGTGCTCTAGGACTTCCAAGGAACCTTCTTAAATGTCTCCTCAAGAAGAGACTAATAGCTAATGATAGTTAATTAATACTTATGGAACTCTAACCATATGGCAAGCACTTAACTGAGTCCTTGCCTAGATTATCTCATTTATTCCTCCAGTTACCTTTTGATATAGGTAATGATCATCCCTACTTCACAGACAAGGAAGCTGATACTTCAAGAGATCAACCAGTCAGTAATTAACCAAAATGGGGTCCAGTCCCGGCCTATTTAACTCCAGTGCCCATGCTCTTTACAGGCAAAACTACAAGTATTCATCTCTCCACCCTTCCCCTATCCATGCCCCATCACTACCACACACACACAGGCTCAGAATGATATTATGGTGAGTGACCCAGAGGATGGGAACCAGACTGTTGGTTAGGAGTTGAAAGTGAGCCCATTAAAACATGTCACCCTTTGATCTTCTCTAAAACTGTTGGGGTCTTGATTCCCACTTGATTCTTTAACCATCTTTTATTTATAGCTTTACCAACTATACTCATACAGCACCCCAACCTCACTAGAGTAGTTTAGCTTTTATATGTGTTTACCCTCTGTGTGTGGTCTCACTAGAAAGAAGAGGATTTAGGGCTAAAAAGAGTGCAAACTTTTTTGCCATAAAATAAGTCAAGTATTTGTTTCTTAGTATACTTTCTACTTTTGGAGGTAAAGTACTCGGTATCAGAAACTATCTGAGGATAAGCAAGTCCAGCCCTTCTATAAACTTGCACTGACTGAAGGTCGAGTCTGTACAGAATGACATGCTAGTCTAGTACCTTGTGGAGCTGAAACAGATTGGGGTCAGGCTTCACATGCTGGGAAAGAATGTGAGCCACAAAAATCAGCAGGCTAATGCTGTTGCTGCTAGGGCATCAGGAGAGTCTTTGAGAGCCTCAAACATGGCATTAGGACTGGAGAGGTGAATGAGATTCCAGGCAAAGGGGCAGGCCAAAACATTCTTAGAGGATAGGGAGCAGTCTAGTGATAGAAGCACATTAAAGATTTGGAGGGATATGATGGGAGGTAAGCATGAAACTATAAAGATTACAGATTTAACTCCCTAAATTGTATATTCAAAAATAATCTTTCAAAGTTTTCCACTTTAAAGTTTTCAAACTTAATTTTTTTCATTTATGCTCATTTCTAAACAATGGCAGGTGGTGTGTGCCATGGAGTTGGTCCCAACTCACAGCAACCCTATATAGGGTTTGTGAGGCTGTAAATCTGTACGGGAGCAGAAAGCCTCATCTTTTCCCTATGAAATGACTGGTAGATTCAAACTGCTGACCTTGAGGTTTGCAGCCCAGTTCGTAACCACTACACTACCAGAGGTCCTTTCTAAATAGAGATCACCATCTTCTTTCTCTTTCTCTTAGATCATGGAACATCCTTTTATATTGACTGCAATGTCTGTTCTTGTTTTGCTGGACATTTGGTGTGTTCTACCCGCCTCTGCCTCAGTGAGCATGGTTCAGAAGATGAGCATCGCAGCTTCACAGGTAACCCTGGTTGCCCAGAGTCTGTCCGCAGTGGGCCTTCATCCCATTGGACCCATTTTCTCCTTGTAGGCAGTTTCTCTGGGTGTGCCTAACCAATGAGACTGGCTCTAGTCCTCAAACATGGGTCTAACTACAAATATACACAATAAAATATAGACTCTTAAGAGTAAGATAGTTTTTCTCTCTGAATCTGTTTCCTAATCTATGAATTGAAGACATTGAGCTAAATTGTTTTTTAGGGACTGCCAGCAGTACTATTCTAGAATTCCATGAATCCGAAAGAACAGGGAGAGTGATTAGAATGGTTTTAGTTAAATGAAACATTTTTTACCAAGTAAACTACCTTGTTTATTCCTACTACTTACTTGGTTCAGAATGTCCATGTATTTTCTAGGTCAAGTCTGTTCTAATGCTTTCCTCCTTAGAGAAGCCAGAGAAGGATGTAAGGTGAAGAATGAGCTGAAGATTACAGAGACGACATTTACTTTTTAATTTATTTATATCTAAATATTTTAGAAGGTAAACTTTGTAACTAGCAGCACTCTTTTTTATCTATAGGGTGTGTCCCCTAGTGTCCTGGGATCAATTAACTAAACTACTGTTTAGCTAGCATACTGGCCACAAAGTGTACCACATTTCTTGTAATTCAAGTATGACTCAGAGAGACATTCATAAAATTCGTAAGTCTCAAAATTACAATAATTTCCAAGTTATCTTCTGATTATTTTCCCTCCCTAAGGATGTTAACCTCACACATCTGTCTGTCATACTGTGGTGGCTTGTGTGTTGTTGTGATGCTGAAAACTATGCCACTGGTATTTCAAATACCAGCAGGGTCACCCATGGTGGAGAGATTTCAGTGGAGCTTCCAGACTAAGATAGAGTAGGAAGAAGGAATAAGCAGTTCACTTCTGAGAGATTAGCCTTTTGAAAGCCTTATGAATAGCAGTGAAACATTGTCTGATATAGTGCCAGAAGATGAGCCCCTCGTGTTGGAAGGTACTCAAAATACTCAAAAGATTGATATCCTAGGCATTAGTGAGCTGAAATGGACAGGTATTGGCCATTTTAAGTAGGATAATCATGTGGTTTACTATGCCAGGAATTGCATCTCAGTCTTTCTCAAACAGAAGATTTCAATATTTATCTTGGAATACAGTGCTGTCTATAACAGGATAATGTATTTATATGTCTACAAGGAAGACCAGTTAATACAACTATTTTTCAACTTTACATACCAACCATCAAATTGTTGTTGTTGTTAGGTGCCATTAAGTCAGTACCGATAGCGACCCTATGCACAGCAGAACGAAACCTGGGCCAAGCTTGAATCCATCGATGCTGCCACTTGGCCAATCCATCTCATTGGGGGTCTTCCTCTTTTCCTCTGACCCTCCACCTTACCAAACATGATATCCTTCTCCAGCCACTGGTCCCTCCTGACAATATGTCTGAAGTATGAGAGGTGAAGTTTGGCCATCCTGGCTTCCAAGGGCAGAGATGTCAACCATCAGATTAGTGATGAAGAAATTGAAGAATTCTGCCAACATCTGAAGTCTTATATTGTTAGATGATTTTCACATTCTGTTGGGTCATTAATATCACACACAAGTAAGATTTTGCTGAAGATAATTTTTTAATTGTTTCAACAGCACATCAACAGGAAACTGCCAAAAATTCAAACTGGATTCAGAAAAGACATGAAACAAGGGATATCATTGCTGACATTAGGTGGATCTTAGCTGAAAGCAGAGAATACCAGAAAGATGTTTATTTGTGTTTTATTGATGAAGCAAAGGCATTCAATTGTGTGGATTTTAACAAACTCTGGATAACATTACAAAGAATGGATATTCCAGAACATTCAATTGTGCTCATGAGGAACCTGTACTAAAAGGCAGTCATTAGAACAGAACAAGGGGATACTAAATTGTTTAAAATCAGGAAAGTTGGATGCTAGGGTTGTATTCTTTCACCATACTTATTCAGTCTATATGATGAACAAATAATCTGAAAAGCTGGATTATATGAAGAAGAACATGACATCAGAATTGGAGGAAGACTCATTAACAACTTGAGATATGCAGATAACACAATCTTGCTTGCTGAAAGCGAAGAAGACGTGAAGCATTTGCTGATGACAATCAAAGAATACAGCCTTCAATATTAATTACAACCCAGTGTAAAGAAAATGAAAATCATCACACCAGACCAATAAGCATCATGATAAATGGGGAAAATGTTGAAGTTGTCAAGTATTTCACTTTACTTGGATCCAAAATCAATGACTATGGAAACAGCAGTCAAGAAATCAAATGATGTATTGCATTGGGAAAATGTGCTGCACAAGAACTCTTTAAAGTGTTAAAGAGCAAAGATTTCACTTTAAGGAATAAGGTGTACCTGACCCAAGCCGTGGTATTTTCAGTCACTTCACACACATGTGGAAGTTGGACAGTGACAAAGGAGACCAGAGAAGAATTGATACATTTGGATTGTGGTATTGACAAAGAATATAGACAGCACCATGGACTGCCAGAAGAACAAACAAAAGTGTCTTGGAAGAAGTACAGGCTGAATGCTCCTTAGAAGTAAGGATGGTGAGTCTTTGTCTCACATACTTTGGACATGTTATCAGGAGGACCAGTCTCTGAAAAAGGACATCATGCTTGGTTAAGTGAAGAAGAGGAAGACGCCCCAGAAAACATGGATTCGCCCTGCAACAGTGGTGACGGAGTGACTGCAACGGTGGGTTCAAGCATAGGACTGGGAAGATGATGCAGGATTGGGCAGGGCTTCATTCGGTTGTGCTTAGGGTCACTGTGAGTCGAAACCAACTCGATGACACCTGACAATACGGAGATTAGAAAGAGTTCTAGTGGCACAGTGAGTTAAGCATTAGGCTGCTAAGCACAAGGTCAGTGGCTCGAACCCACCAGCAACTCTGCAGGAGAAAGAGAAGGCTGCCTGCTCCCATAAAACTGAACAGCCTCTGAAACCCTCCTGGGCAGTTCTGCTCTGTCCTACAGGGTCACTAGGAGTCAGAACCTACTTGACAGTGGATTTGATGTTTTGGTTAGATTAGAGTGGAAGGAATTTATGTGAGGATCTTACAACCTTCAAGGTCTGTCTTGGTTTTGGTTTTGAATTTCAGAAATTCCCTAAGCCAAAGCACAAAAATCTAAATGATAAATTTTATATACCAGTTTTACTAAAGGTAATACAGAGATGGCTGCAAGCATACACTGACAGAGAACTTCCAGAGGTTCAAGCCAAATTCAGAAGAGGGCGTGGAACGAGGGATTATCATTGCTGATGTCTGATGGATCTTGGCTGAAAGCAGAGAATATCAGAAAGATGTTTACCTGTGCTTTATTGACTACGCAGAAGCTTTCGATTGTGTGGATCATAACAAGCTATGGACAACATTGCAAAGTATGAGTATTCTAGAACACTTAATTGTGCTCATGAGGAATCTGTACATGGACCAAGAGGCAGTTGTTCAAACAGAACATGGGAACACTGAATGGTGTAAAATTAAGAAAGGTGTGCGACAAGGTTGTATTCTTTCACCATACTTATTCAACCTGTATGCTGAACAAATAATCTGAGAAGCTGGGTTCTATGAAGAAAAACATGGCATCAGGATTGGAGGAAGACTCAGTAACAACCTGTGATATGCAGATGATACAACCTTGCTTGCTGAAAGTGAAGAGGACTTAAAATACTTACTGATGAAGATCAAAGACCACAGCCTTCGGTATGGATTGCATATCAATGTAAAGAAAACAAAAATATTCACCACTGGACCAATAAACATTCTTATCAATGGAGAAAAGATTGAAGTTGTCAAGGACTTCATTCTTCTTGGATCAACTATCAACATTCATGGAAGCTGCAGTCAAGAAATCAGACAACGTTTTGCATTGGGCAAATCTGCTACAGAAGACCTTTTTAAAGTGTTGAAGAGCAAAGATGTCAGCTTTAGGACTAAGGTGCACCTGACCCAAGCCATGATATTTTCGATAACCTCATATGCATGTGAAAGTTGGACAGTGAATAAGGAAGGCTGTAGAAGAATTGATGCTTTTGAGTTGTGGTGTTGGAGAGGAGAATATTGAAAGTGCCACGGGCTGCCAAACGAACAAATAGATCTGTGTTGGAAGAAGTGCAGCCAGAGTGCTCCTTGGAGGCCAGGATGGCCAAACTTTGTCTCTCACACTTCGGACATATTGTCAGGAGAGACCAGTCACTGGAGAAGGATATCATGTTTGGTAAAGTGGAGGATCAGAGTAAAAGAGGAAGACCCCCAGCGAGATGAATAGACAAAGTGGCAGCATGAATGGGCTCAAGCGTGGCAACAATTGTGAGGTTGACCCAGGGTCGGGCAGTGTTTTGTTCTGTTGTGCATAGTGTAGCTATGAGTCGGTACTGACTCGATGGTATCTAACAACAATATACTAGATTAAGAAAACAATCTACCTTTTCTACCCTTGTTTACAGGGGTGTGTAACTGGCAATAAAACCTGAAGCCCCTCAATCAGCTGGCAACGAATAGAACAAAGGAAAGTTGTTAACATGGACATTATGGCTTTTCATTATTTTGCTGCCTTTAAAAATCCTGTTAGAGGGTGGAGGGAAGGTTAAATTCTACTTTAAACGCAGACTTACCTATGACATATGTTGAGAAGGAAACAGGCGGAAAGGGGAATGGACAAGTATGTGTAGTACATATTGCTTAGGATGTTTCATCTTTTCAGGTCTGCCTTGTAACTGTGCCGATCAGTTTGTCCCTGTGTGTGGGCAGAACGGGCGCACTTACCCGAGTGCTTGTATTGCTCGTTGTGTGGGTCTCCAAGACCATCAGTTTGAGTTTGGATCCTGCATCTCGAAGGATCCATGTAATCCTAATCCTTGTCAAAAAAGCCAAAGGTAAGTAAATCAAATGGCTCCTTATCTTTTTCAGGCCAAGCCCCGCACTTATAAATCTCTCCTATGTACCTACCAGGCAGTGGAATACAGAACTGAGTAAGAAGTGCTCTCGGCCCTGAGGAACTTGAAAGCTAGAGGAAAATAGATCTGGGTAAGGCTCTTGATGGAGTCCCACTGTGGCGCTGTGGGTTAATGCGCCGGACTGCAAAGTCGTTTGAACTACAAGGTTGGCAGTTCAAGCTCAGCAGCCGCTCCTCGGAAACCCTATACAGGGCCCCTGTGGGTCTGAATCCACTGAACAGCACTTAACAACAAGGCTCTTGATATCAGGCTAGGATTCGCAGCCCAGACGTGGAGTGGTTAGTGCGGTCTGGGGAGGCACCTGGGAAAGCCCCCAGAGGATTTTATACACCGTGAGTTGAGCAAGCTGAACAGGAGGCTGCTGGTGATTACTTGTAGTGGAGGGAAGGTGGTGTTGCTGAAAGTAGAGTAGCAGGATCAAAAGTCTTGATTACTAGAAATGAGAGAACATGGTGTATGCTGGGAGTTGTCACAGTTCTGTAAGGCTAGGACAGAAAGTGTGAGGCAACTAGAGGCACCAGATGAGACAAGAAATAGGTGTATTCATGTTGTTGTTGTGACGTGCTGTTGAGTCGGTTCCAACTCATAGCAACCCTGTATAGAGTTCCCAAGGAGCAATTGATAAGTTTGAACCATTGACCTTGCAGTTCAGACAAGCCTTGTGGTCAAGTGCTTATCCTCTGGTACCGCACCAGGACTTCATAGTCATACTGTTGTTGTTGCTAAATACCGTGGAGTCAGTTGTGACTCATAGCGACCCTGTACAGGGTTTCCGAGGCTATAAATCTTTATGGGAGCAGAAAGCCTCATCTGTCTCCCATGGAACAGCTGGTAGTTTCGAACTGCTGACCTTGCGGTTGGCAGCCCGACTCTTAACCACTAAGCTACTAGAGTTCCTTCATATTCATACTGATTGGTTGGTTATGTGCCGTAGAGTCGGTTCCGACTCATAGTGAACCTGTACAGGGTTTCTGAGGCTATAAATCTTTACAGGAGCAGAAAGTCTCATCTTTCTCCTGCGGAACAGCGAGTAGTTTCAAAGTGCTGACTTTCAATAGCAGCCCAATTCATAACCACTATGCTCCCAGAACTCCTTCCATATTCATACCACGTAAAGAGTCATGGTGGCACAGTGATTAAGCGCTTCCTGATAACGGAAAGGTTAGCAATTCAGTCTCATTAGGGGCAGTCCTGGTGTGGCACTGTAGGATTAGCACTGGACAGCTAACCACAAGGTCGGCGGTTCAAACCAACCAGCCACCCCTCAGTAGCCCTATACGAGATGGCTATGAGTTGGAACCAACGCCATGGTACTTAGCAACAATTGTAGGGGGAAATTTTCTTCTACTTACATACCATCATTTTAGAGATTGGATATGAGAAATTTCTGGAAATGCTGCATCAATATTACTTGAAATTACTTGTTCTTGGGATCCTTTCTCTGCAGCTTCGGCACTGAACTCAGAGTATGGTTGGTCTGGCCCTAAGGGTGGCTTTCCGTACATGGTGGCCACCAGGGCAAGGATCCTACTGCAGCCTTTAGACTGGGCTTTTCCGTTAGAACAGGGGGGTCTGCTTCCTCAAAGACCTAAGAGGAAGAGTCCCTGATACCACAGCCCATGGCACCAAAGTCCCTCATCAACAGTTGCCTCTCTGTCATAAAAACTCTTAGCATAGTTTGGAGGGAGGGAAACATTTTATTGTGAGTTAAAAGAAAATGGCAAGGAGACTTGGCTGCCCATCTGGCAAAGTTTATACCATAAAAACTAAGCCCAGAAAGTTTCTTTGGAAGGCAGACTGGTACTGTGTATAAGAAAAGAAAGCCTAAAGAATAAGCCAAAAGAATTACATCAGTCATATTGGGAAGTAGAAATGAGGGTTGTCTTGATTTGTTTGTTTGTTCATTTGTCTGTTTTATTTTCTCCATTTTCATAGCCTTTCTAAATAAAGTTATGGTTTTTGTTTTTGTAATAAAAACAAAAAAGAGTCCCGATGAACCACAGCCTTCTATAACATGAGACCAAAAGAATTAAATGGTACCCAGCTACCAATACTGACCATTCTGACCAGGAACACACTGGAAGTTTCTGGATAGAATAGAAGGAAAATGTAGAAAATGCGAATTCTAAGGCCAGACTTCCTAGACTAATAGAAACCAGAGGAACCCCTGATGCAATTTTATTTAAGATAACCTTTGGACATGGATTTGAAGCTATTTCAGTAGATCACCTTTCAACCAAATAATAGAATGGCTTCTAAAATAGACAGTATCACCCATGAGTAATGTGCTCCTTTAAGCAATTGACCACCCAACATTTACCCAAAAGTAAAGATGAGAAGGCAAGAAGGAGGGAAGCTAGCTCAATGGAAACCAAATAAACAGACAGGAAATAAAAAGAATATTGACACTTCATAAAAATTGTAACAAGTGGCATGGAAACACTTTATAAAAAATTATTAAAGGGGAACCTAATTTGTATGTAAACTTTCACCTAAGACACAATAAATTTTTTTAAAAACTATAAACAGATCTCAACGTGGGAAAGGCTATTTTTGGTACAACACAAAACTAATATAAAAGAAAAGATTAAAAAATTCAGCTACATGAAAATCAAATTTTTTTGCATAATAGCAGATGACAAACTAGGAAGAATATTTGCATCACATATCACAAAGCAATAAGAAAAGCAGTAAGAAAAAAAGATCAATAACCTACAGAAAAACAAATGGTTCTTAACCACTTAAAACATCTTTTCAGATGCTACTGTATTACCACTCCCACCCCCATAAAAGCAAACATGTTACCTGCAAGTCCATTATGACCCGTGGCAATACCATGTGTTACGAAGTACAACTGCTCCATAGCGTTTTCCTGGCCATAATTTTTACAAAAACGGATCACCTGGCTTTTCTCCCACTGAGCTCCTTTGTTATGTTGTTAAGTGCCATCAAGTCGGTTCTGATTCATTGCAATCCTGTGTACAATCCTATGTACGACAGAAGGAGATAGCGCTACCCGGTCCTGCACCATCTTCACCATTGCTGGTACCACTGTGCTAATCCATGTCATTGTGGGTCGTCCGCTTCTTCGCTGACCCTCCGCTCTACCAAGCATGATGACCTTCTCCAGAGACTGAGCCCTCCTGATAATATGTCCAAAGTAGAAGAGATATGGCCACCTTGGCCTCTAAGGAGCATTCTGGTTGTACTTCATCCAACACAGATGTTTGTTCTTCTAGCAGTCCATGGTACCTTAAATATACCACCATAACTCAAATACATCAATTCTTCCTTATTCATTGTTCTACTTCTACATGCATATGAGGCTATTGAAAATACCATGGCTTGGGTCAGGTGCACCTTAGTCCTCACACTGCTGTCTTTGCTCTTGAACAACTTGAAAGAGGTCTTGTGCAGCAGATTGGCCTCGTAGAAGAGCTACTAGGTAGATTCAAATCGCCAGTCATTAAGTTAACAGCCAATCACAGATTGTTTGCACCATCAGTACTTTATTTAACTCCATTTAAAAAAAAAACAAAAACAAAAAAACGCACTGCCGATTATTATGAGTCGATTCTGACTCATAAAGTCTCTGTATAGGGTTTCCGAAGCTATAAATCTTTATGGGAACAGAAAGCTTCATCTTTCCCCTGGGGAGCAGCTAGTGGATTTGAACTTAAAACCTTGCATTTCACAGTCCATTGGTTATCCTTCAGTGCCACCTGGGTTCCTTTTAACATCATGCTGTTAGACGCCTTTGAGTGGGTTCCAACTCATAGCAATCCTATGTAGGACTTCTAAGGAGTGGCTGGTGGGTTTGAACCACCAAACTTGGGGTTAGCAGTCCAGTGTTTGTCCTACAGTGCCACACGAGGACTCCTCTAACATCTTCGAAGTTCACATAATGCTTTGCACATAGTGACTCAGAGATTCCGGGTCCTCCCGTACCATGGTTCTGCCACATCCTACAGCTTCACAGTCCTCCTCTATGTCTTCTGCATCCCCCAGAAGGGAGATAATAGAGATCACTCTTGGAAGGCTTATAAGTCAGGTCCAGACATGACAAATGGTACGACTTCTAGCCACAGTCCACTGACTAAAACGAAATCACTTGGCCACAATTGAAGGCTACAGAAGCTCAGAAATATAATCTAGATGTATTCTTATTAAGAAAATGAAATCATTTATTGAGGTTCTAGTCTCTGCCGCAGTGTGTAGTCTTCTCCCTTAAGAAAAATGGAAGCTAACTGAAACCCTCAATTGCATACCATTTTCATCTACCAGATTGGTAAAGATACAAAAGATTTTTTTAAAAAGGTTTAATAAAGATAAAATTATTATAGAGAAACAAATACTCTCATATAAGAGAGGGTTAGGTGGAGGATTGATACAGCCTCTATGAAGGTCAATTTGGCCAAATCTAACAAAATTTTAAGTGCACTGCGCTTTGAATCAGCATTTCCACCTCAGGAATTTATAAATGAACTTGTGTATAAAAAGACACTCTTATAAGAACAAATGATAAGAACCAACCAGTATCTGTTCATGGGCACTGGTTAAGGAACTAAAGGTAACATACCGTGGACCAATAGGCAGCACGAAACCATAACGGAGCAGGAAATTCTCTCCATAAAAGCAACAGGAACAGTGGCAAAAAGGTCCGAATCCACTTTTTCAGAATTAGAAATCAGTGAAAAGCTTGCAGCAATTTGGTGAACATTTATCCAATGAAAGTCCCAGAACTGTGAGCATTGTGGTGTTTTAACCTGCCCTAGTCCCCACCCCCAATCCTATTGCACTGTAGACGCGAAAACACGCAAATCATGGTTGAAAAAAAAAAAACAGCAGTCACCAGCAAGGATCCCTGGTGGCGCTGTGGGATAAGCATTCTGCTGTTACCACAAGGTCAGTGGTTCAAACCCACCAGAAGATGAGGCTATCTGCTTCCTTAAAAGGTTTGCAGTTTCACGGTCTCAAAAAACCCTAAGGAGTAGTTCTACTCTGCCCTGTAGGATAACTGTGAGTCAGTCAAATGTATGGCAGTGGGTGGCAGCGACCAGCAGAGGGCAGAATAGGACTGGAGTTCTTTCAAAGCCTCATCTCCAGAGAATTGAATTATAGATTTGTCTGGTGGTTCTTTGGAATGACACAATTGTCCTTTTAGGCAGAGAAGGGAAAAAACTTTTAACAAAACCCAGCACCCCTTCATGATGAAAATACTCAAAAAAAGCACAATAGAAAGGAAATTTCCTCAACCTAATAAAAACCAACAATGTGTAAGCAGCTCTGGTAGTGTAGTGGTTATGAGTTGGGCTGCTAACTTCAAGGTCGGCAGTTTGAAACTACCAATCATTCCACGGAAGAAATATGAGACTTTCTGCTTCCGTAAAAGTTTACAGCCTCAGAAACCCTGTGCAGGGTCACTGTAAGTCAGAACTGACTTCACAGTACTTAACAACAACAACAATGTGGCAATGTGGGATAATACAGTGAACCACAAAGTTGGTCAGTGGTTCAAATTCATCAGCCACTTCTCGGAAACCCCTATACAGGTTGCTATGAGTCGGAACTAACTCAATGGCACTTAATAACAACAACAATGAAAAACCCAAAGCTAATATACAAAGAGTCCTGGTGTGGCGCTGTGGGTTAATGCACCAGAGTGCAAAGCCGTTTGAACTGCAAGGTCGGCAATTCAAGCTCACCAGCTGCTCCTCAGAAACCCTATACAGGGTCGCAAAGTTGAAAGCTTTCTTCTGAATTCTTCAGGACATAGCCTTCTCTCAAAACAGGCTCACATTAACCAAGCTCAAAATGAACCAGTTCAGGTGTTCATGGCAACCCCATGTGTGTCCGAGTAGAACTAGTCACCTTAGACTGAATTTTTCAATGGCTGATTAATTTTTTTAGGGAAGTAGATTACCAGACCTTTCTTCTGAAGTACTTCTGGGTAGATTTTGATTAGCAACCAAGAGCATTAACCATTTGCACCCAAGGACTCCAACAGAAAATTATTGTTGGGTACCATCAATTGGATTTCCATTTCAACTCATAGCAGCCCCATATGATAGAGTAAAAGGGCCCTATAGTTGGAAGAGAATATTGAAAGTGCCATGGGCTGCCCATAGAACCAACAGATCTGTGTTAGAAGAAGTGCAGCCAGAGTGCTCCTTGGAGGCCAAGACGGCCAGACTTCGTCTCTCATACTTCGGACATATTGTCAGGAGGGACCAATCACTGGAGAAGGATATCATGTTTGGTAAGATGGAGGGTCAGAGAAAAAGAGGAAGACCCCCAACGAGATGGATTGGCCAAGTGGCAGCATCGATAGATTCAAGCGTGGCAACAGCAGTGAGGTTGGCCCAGGATCGGGCCTTGTTTCATTCTGCTGTGCATTAGGTCACTGTGAGTCGGCACCAACTCGCTGGCTCCTAACAACAACAACAACAACAACAACCACACAGCGTTCCTTTGGCTGCAGATTGTACGGAAGCAGACTGCCAGGTCTTTCTCCTGTTGAGCCACTGGGTTTGTTCAAACTGCCAACATTTTAGTCAGCAGCCGAGCACTTAACTGTTTGTACCACCAGGACTTCAAGCAGAAAAATAACTACCTGAAAATGTTTCATGAATTATTGACTGCAAGCCCTCCACTGGAACCCACCCACCTGTCTGACTTCATCTCCTGCCACTTCTACACCTGGCATCCTTCGCTCCTGCCTCAGGGTTGCTTGCACCACACTTTTGCTCCTACTGCATCCTCTTCCTGCCAGACCTGCGCGGCCCTCCTTACCCTCCGGGTTTCAGCTGGAGCACCACTTCTTCATACTTTCCCCAGCTCACCAAGCAGAATGACTGACTGCTATGTCATTTCTGTGTGTCATTTTCTACCTGGCAGCCTATTTTTTACGTGTGCTTGACTGGCCCGCTCTTATGAGGTCCCTCACTTGCTTTCTCCCCAACCTCCAGTGCCTAGCCCAGTCCTTAGCTGGCCTGCCCACAGCCCCTCCCTGCATTGGCTAATGGAGCTGCATCCATGTTTTTCAGATGCATACCAAAACCCCAAGTCTGCCTGACAACTTTTGATAAATTTGGATGTAGCCAGTATGAATGTGTGGCACGGCAGCTCAACTGTGACCAGGCCCGTGATCCGGTTTGTGATACAGACCACATGGAGCACAACAATCTCTGCACTTTATACCAAAGAGGAAAAACCCTCTCTTACAAAGGCCTGTGCCAGGTACAGTAGTAGTTTGATGAACCAAAGTCCACTAAGCATAAGATTATTTATGATCTTTTACAGATGAATCAACAGTGAGCTCTCTTAGGAGTCTTCTGTTAATCTCAAGTGTGGAGAGCTCCCTCCTCCACTAAAAATGAACCATACCCAAGAGTGACTTTGTCTCCTAAGTCTGAAGAGCTATCTTGCTACTGTGTGCAAGAGAATGGCTTCTCACAGCCCATTCATAAGAAAAGAGTTTGAAGTTTCATATCCATGGCTTGTATCAGCATCATTTTCATTTCCCCTAGTTCTGTGGGTATTGTTTTTGTTGTTAGGTGTCAAAGTATAAGAGACAATGTCTTGCCATCAAGTCGGTTCCAATTCATAGCGACCCTGACAAAACCTCCATATCTGCATGACGAGTGATCTTATTTTCTTGCAACATACACATCTGGAATACTAATAGACATCTGGTGGGAGGGGTGGCTTTTCATCTCATGTAAGTTCACATGAATCAAGCACCCAAGTTTTAGAGAAGCTGAAAATGTAATCTCTTCAACTCATCTTGGGATGTCCTTACTATATTCATTCTGGTCATCTCAGGAACTGAATGTCTGCCTCTGTCCTTGTTCTTTATGAAAATAGGGATGGCTGCTCTGTGCTCTTGATTAGGAAATGTACATCATCGAAGTTTCCAGCTCAATGTGCTTTGTGTGCTCCAGTCTTTCTGCAGAACTACAGAGCCTGTGTGTGGGCACAATGGTGAAACCTACAGTAGCATGTGTGCTGCCTACTCGGACCGGGTGGCCATCGACTACTACGGACGCTGCCAGGCCGTCGGGGTCCTCTCAGAGCACAGTTCTGTTGCCGAGTGTGCTGCCGTGAAGTGCCTGCCACTTTCAGGGACCGGATGCAAGCCCATCATCCCTCCTGGTAGGCTGATAGATGGCGTTATTCAGGGCTGAACTCAAAAAAGCTACGGGTCCTCTTAGACATATCGGGTCCAGTGGTATTAAAACAACATGGCAAACTTTTTTCAAATAAAATCTTATACTAAAGCACCAATCTGTAAACAGATAAAGCCGTATTTAAGAACAAGTAGTATGGTTCAGAGCTCAGATACATAGATTTACTTATTATAAAGTTAATGAATAATGAATTAACAACTATTGTTGTTAATTGCCTCCGAGTCCAGTGCTGACTCACAGTGACCTTGTACAGGGTTTCCAAGGAGCAACTGGTGGGTTTGAACTGCTAGCCTTGCAGTTAGCGGTCCAGAGTTTATCCTACAGCACTACTCCAGGAATCTGAATGGATGAATAATTGAAACATTGTTGATGAACACAAATGTTTAAAACTGAAAACAGAAGATAGTTGTCATCTTAGATTAGGCCTAGCATCTAATTTAGTTATCTTAGTATCACATAATCAAGAAAGTCTTGGTGTGGCGCTATATGATAAGTACTGGACCACAAGGTTGGTTTGAACAACAAGGTTGGTGATTCAAACTCAACAGCCGCTCCTCAGAAATCCTATATGAGTCTAAAAGGACTTGAAGGCACTTACCTAAAACAACAAGAAAGTCTTGCTGACACAGACTATTGTAAGCAATGGCAGTTTTTCAAACCACTTGCCTTATAATCTCTCACCTTCACCTGAACAGAGCAGGCAGAAGAGGCTTTGTTCAGAGTGTGCGCACTACAGATAAGCCAGGAGGCAAATTCATTCCTTTTTCCTTTAATTCCTCAAATATTTATTGAGCTTCCACAACATGACAGATAGCTTTTCACACATGAGGGATACAGCAGTGAGCAACACAAAGCCTCTGCCCTCCCAGAGATCACCTTCTGTAGGAGGAGCCAGACCCACCACAGTTACTGTGCAAGTAACTCCGTGTGGAGTCAGGGCAAGGAGGCTGACAATGAAACGAAGGGGACAGGGCACACCTGGGTGGGGAGTTTGCTAATGTATTGGTTACTGAGCTGTCTTGTGTTTAAATGTAGTATGATATTACATGTGATTATGCCACGTTGTTTTTAACAGATTAAAATAATTTTTTTAATTAAATTGGAATCAAGCATTTGTGGGTTCCCTGAAACGCCGGCTCCCTCACTTTGCAGAAGGAAATAAGGGCCCAAGGGGAACACTGTGGGCTTGCCCAGTGGGTTTGTAGGCAGAGCAGAGTCGAGGCCCCACGTGTCTTGTGCTACCTTACCCCACGGCTGCATCCTTTGACAAGTGGTAAAGGCTGAGGACAAGAGTTGGGAGAAATGTATACCTGCTGCGGCTGGTCAGGGGACGTCGTGAGCATGCAGCCATGAGGGAGAACAGCTTTCATGGTCAGCACAAAATGAAGGGCTGACCATCTCACCAACTATTCTGAATTCTCCTTGCTTCTAATTCTGAACATTCATAAAATGATTTCTGTTAAACAGGTGCTTGTTGCCCATTATGTGCTGGAATGTTAAGAGTTTTATTTGACAAGGAAAAACTGGATACTATTGCTAAGGTAAATCGCCTTATCAACCAGATATTGTTCAAACATCATTGCTGAACATCTCAGTAGTTTCACAGAGCAGAAC
This sequence comes from Chrysochloris asiatica, assembly GCF_000296735.1. Lineage (NCBI taxonomy): Eukaryota > Metazoa > Chordata > Mammalia > Afrosoricida > Chrysochloridae > Chrysochloris > Chrysochloris asiatica. The sequence continues at coordinate 13,380,850 of NW_006408571.1, forward strand.
ACTCTGACCCCATTTACAGATAGAGAAGCAACAAGCCAAAGGCCTTAGTCAGTAGAACTCAGGTTTGGACCAGTCTACCTGACTCCTTCCCTCTGCACTCCGGCTGTGTGGTGACTTAGTCTCCACTTATCAGTCACCCAGAGAGTTTCCTAGAAAAGTCCCCCTGTGGGCACAGTAAGCACAGTTAGGGGCTGGAGGCAGAGCCAGGTAGCTAGAGACTAGTCGATAACCACAATGGTCTCAAGGTCACCTCCTGTCACACTAGTCTCCAGCCCTCCTAAGGGGAACTTGCAGAGCCTGTACCTTCCTGGGAGAGCTTTCTTCTCCAATCACTCTTGGGGAGACAGGACTCTAGGAATGTAGCCGTCAACATCTACCATTGCCTATGTCATTAGCCCCCTTATGATTAAAACCTATAGTTTTACAGGAAGGCTTTAATGATTCACCTGGGCCACCAGCTCAAAATAGTCACTTTCAAGAAAAATGTTTCCGGTGAGAGAAATTAACTTAGCTACAAAGCTCTGCAGTTCTAAAGATTTGGAATACAGCCTACCAGAGCTCCGTTGAGGTTCCCTGGTCAGTTGTCTCCTCAGCTGGCTTAGGCAGTAATAGAATTCATTTTTTCAGGTAATATAAATTTTTTTCTCTTTCTAGGTGACAAACAAAAAGCCAATAACAATTTTGGAAATACTTGAGAAAATCCGCATGCATGTGTCTGTCCCACAGTGTGATGTATTCGGATACTTCAGCATTGAATCTGAAATCGTGATCCTGATCATTCCAGTGGATCATTACCCGACAGCTCTGCAGGTGGGGTGCAGTACATGGTGGGAGTTTGGTGACTTCAGGATGGGGGTTCAGCACAAAGTAGAACTCAGGGAAGACTCAGGTGATGAGGAAGTGGAGGCATTTGAGAAGCTTGGCAGGGCAGGAGGGAGGAAAGCCAGGCAGTCTCAGGACAGTGTTACCCAGTGAGCACGTCTCTAGGTGGCTGAGACTTGGTGAACGTTTCACAACAGAATGTGATGGAGCGGGAGACGAGCTTAGGCCTCGAGTGTGCTGAGATGGAAGGAAGCTGAGAGGCTATTAAATCTAAGCTGCTTTGTTGTATAGATGAAGCAGCCAAGACCCAGAGGGAGGTGCCGGCAGAGGTCATGTAGACCAGAACTTCGAACCAGGGTAAAGCGGTTCCGTCATGGCTGACAAAGCAAAACCGGAGGAGCTCCCCCCACTTTTAAAAAATTTGGATGAACAGGAACTATCACTGGAACAAAACAAATTACAGTTTGAAGCCTTGGAATGGGTAACTCAGAAGACATGTAGTAAGCCCTTTCAGGAACCTGATGTGGGGGACTAGATTATTAACAAAACTGCAGAGAGCGACACATCAAACGCGACACGTTGGCGGCCATCTTTGGGCCTGTGCCACTGTTTCCAGTCTGTGGGCAGAGACGTGGTTTCAGTACAACATATACACTGCCCTAAGAGGGAGCAAGGTTTCTAGAAGGGCTGTGACTTGTAGGGTTTCCCATTCTGGTTAGCACTCAGTTGTTAAGTGTCAATTGAATTCAACCTGTACCACCCTATATAGGGTTTCTAAGAAGTGGTTGATGGGTTTGAACCACTGACTTTGCAGTTAGTAATGCAGTGCTTAACAGCAGCATCACATCAGGATTCCAGTTATCACTCTGTTGCTGTTACATGCTGGCAAGTCAATTCCGACCCATAGCCACCTTATGTAGGGTTTCCGAGGAGCAGCTGGTGAGCTTGAACTGCTAACCTTGTGGTACAAGCCGACTTTGCAGTCCAGCGCATTAACCTACAGCGCCTCACCCAAATTTAAATGTTTTGGTCTCTTCCTCGGCCATAATTGAACCGGGCTTGACTCCAGTTCTAAGCCCTGGAATAGATTCCCATCTCCTGAAGGCTCTGCTCCCACTACAGAGGAAAATCCCACTGAGCTGGGTTTACAGACCCCCATTTTTCTTCCTCACAATTTAGAGGTGTGTGGAACCTCATTTTCGCAGACCCCAGTTCACACATCAAAGCAGCGAGGGGCCCCAGTGGAGGGACGGGACAAGTGGTGCATCACCTGCCATCCATCATAAGCCTTATGACGTCTCATTGTGTTGTTCCTCATGCTTAAATAGCAGTTGACAGTGTATTTCCTACAACTTTGTTTTAACTAGGTAAAAATATTTTCTACATGTGGATAAGAAGTGAACAGGATTGTGGGAAAATGAAGCAGCCGGTTGATTAGGGCAATGGAATTAGGGATCATTTCTGACTTGATTTTCATTAAAGCTGCTATTTTTATAATAAATGAAGACTGTAATAACTGTTACTTGGCTAAGAGAAAAGGACAGCATATACTCTCCAAAGCCACCTTTTGGAGTTGATCTGACATAACCTTATCACAGGTTCTGTGGTCTTCTATTAAGAGTATCTCATTTTTCCCTCCCAGATTGAGGCCTGCAATAAAGAAGCGGAGAAGATTGAATCCCTCATCAACTCCGACAGTCCTACTCTGACATCCCACGTCCCTCTCTCTGCCCTCATCATTTCCCAGGTCCAAGTGTCCAGCCGCGTGCCATCGGCCAGCACCAGGACCAGACCTCTAAGCCACTCCTGCCTCTTCCTCTTCAGCCTGGGCCTTGCCTTGCACTTGCTGCGGACACAGAACTGACTTGCCCACAAAAGCTGCAATATGTTCCTTTGCCAAACTTTTCTACTTGTGAAAGACATCAGGACTGATGGTTTGTAGCTGAGAGTTGAGTAGTGGCCCACCCAGTAAAAGCACATGTCACCTCTATTCACCACACAGTATTTTTAAGTCTGCCAATATTAGTAGGGTTTATTTTTGTTTTTATAAACATTAATGTACATTCTTCCAAATCTAATATACCTTTATGGTGGATCACTGCCTTATGGTTTCCATTTTACTCATTAAAGTCCTCCACCCTAAAACAAATTTAATGTTACTGATAAATGATCATACCCTTTTTAGAAGGATAACTTGCTTTACTCTAAGTTTCACATCACAGAAATTCCATTTCAGTTTACTGAAGTGTTAAGGTGCCCCTAGTGTGTTTGTATTTGTTTACAGGTAATTGCCTCTGCTATTCAGCAAAGATCCTCTGCTATTTGAGTATAAAGTATCTTTGAAATGATCATGTAAATCACCCGTCAGATTCCAGAATGAATTTATAGAACCCACCTATCATGTTAATGCTATGCCAAAGCAAACTGACCAAAAGACAGTCACATAATTACATATGGTAAATGACCGTCTCTACTCTCACTGATGGGTGTCTGTGACATTTGTGAAAGGGAGAAGAAGTTACATTGCCTCAGAGCATCTTGATTCTACAAGTTTCATGTTAGCCAGGTATATACATATTCCTAGGTGTCCATCTGCGTTAGAGTTTCTAAACATCAGTCTTTAAACCCAATTGCTGCTAGTTATATATGGAGCCAAAAAAAAGTGAAATAATTAGTAGTTCATGTAAATAATACATGACGTTTCTATTTTATTATGAAGAAGGTGAATAGCCATATTTGTAAAATGACAATCATGTGTATTAACCAAGTCCTTTCCGTTCATGAAGACACATTTGCTTTTAATGATATGCACAATGTAGATAAGTGTTCTGACTTTTTGATATATAATTATAAAAAATTATGGTTTATAGATTTTTAAATGTCAATCTAAGTGTTAAAATGTTTGCATGTTGTCTAAAAAGTTGAATACTTTGAATGTGTTTCACAGTTTGAAATAAGCTATTCGATGTAATACTTCCTGTGTGTATGCACCTGGCCTTAGATTTTACATGAAGTATTTGTTTTCAGTATTATATTATGTACCTTCTGAAATATATAGGGATATGCTTATACCAAAATGTTGCTGAAAAGGCACTTAAAGCTTCCAAATATCTCAGTGCTGATGTAGCATGTTTGTTGCAATTTATTTTTCTGTATAAATGTCTTCAATGCAATATACTGGAAAACTGTTCTATTTTAATAAACATAATTTTATATGGTCATGCAAGGACATTTAAAACTGAAAGCACTGATGACTACGAAGGGAACTGTATCCTTCTCTCTGGAATCAGAAGTCTTGGAGTGTTCGTATCCCAAGCCAAGGGCCCTGGAGGAGTGGAGCAGGTAGAGCAGAGAAGTCAGACGAGAGCTAGCAAACCAGCAGTGGCAGCGGGTGAAGTTCCAATACCCAAGCACTAGGCCTTCAGAACAGAGGAGCCAACTAGACAGATCTATTCCCCACTGCCTTGGCCTGAGGTTCCCACTCCAGGGTAAATTCCAGGTCAGAGAGAACTTTAGAATATGGAGACACAGCTTAGTGATCAGAACCTGCAAAGGTCTGTCAATCAACTTCGGCTAAAACCAAGTGGATTCCTTGTGTGTGGGAGCAGAACTGTGTTCCTTAGGATTGTCAATGACTGAGTTTTTAGACGTAGATCCCCAGGCCTTTCGTGTGCCGTGTCTGTGAGTAGGCTCCAACCTCTAACCTTTCAGTTAGCAGCTGAGCACACTAATCATTTTTACCACCTGTTGTTGTTAAGTGCTGTTGAGTCAGTTCAAATCCATAGCGACCCTGTATAGGGTTTCCGAGGAGTGGCTGGTGAGTTTGAACCTCTAACCTTGCAGTTCAAACTGACTTTGCAGTCTAGCACATTAAGCCACAGCACCACACTTCCAATTTAACTTGTGTTAGCAGGAGACAGATGAGGCGTTCTGCTCCCATTAAAGATTTACAACCTCAGAAACTCTATACAAGGTCACTATGAGTCAGAACCAACTCAACAGCACAGAACAACAGGGATTCCCAAACTTAGGCTAAGTCTCCAAAATCTCAGGGGCTTGCAACAACAAAGGCTCACATCACATGTTCATTGTGGGTCAGCTGTGAGTCTTCTTGATGCCATCTTCACTCCAGGATCCAGTTGGGCAGCGGACTTGCTCTCAGAAACATTTCCAGCATCTGGCAAAAGGGTATAAGACATGAAGACATACGCTGACTCTTAGCTCTCTGCTCAAAAATGAAACTGTCACAGCCTACATTTCACTTACTGAAGCAAGTCACATGGCCACTGGAGTTTAACAGGATTGGGATGTGTAATCTTCCCTTGATGTTTTTGTGTGTGGGTTTGGAGGGACAGGGATAGGAACTTAGTGGGGTTGAGTAGGATGGGAACAATATGCATTTTGAACGATACTACAATGTATAGAATCCCTTTCTCATGAGTCTCAGACAACAGCTGGAACTGACTAGATTTTGTACTAGAAAAGTAACAGGCATTCTATGATCTGGGAAGGAGCTAGGAGATCATGAGAGGGGCTTGGGTCACGGGAAGGAGACTGTATCAAGAGAGAGAGAGATCTAAAGTTGACCCTGCTCTGGGAACATAATTGTTGAGAACTCTGAAGATGGTTATGGGAAAAACAGTCTAGATCAGGGAGATAATCTTGCTGACCACCACATGCACACCCAGCCTGCCTGTGAACATCGCCAATGGCTTCCCAGCATCAGAACAAGGTGGAGCCCCTGTGGATGACTCTAACATTCTTCCCAGGGCCAAGAGTGTTAGGTAGCAAGAGGCCTTGAATCTAGGTCCTATACTAGAAAACAGGCCATAGAGGAGAAAGACGGTGTGTTTGACCTCCTACAATTTTTCCAATTGCGAGTAACAGAGGGCTCCTGGTATGGCACTGTAGGATCAGCACTTGACTGCAAACCCCAAGGTCATCAGTTCAAACCCACCAGCTGCTCCTTAGAAACCCTATACAGTAGGGCTGTGAGTCAGAAATGACTCAGTGGTACTTATCAACAGTAGCAAAGGAGAAAGTTCAACAGCAGCAGAGAAACTCAGAAGAAAAGTCGCTTATAGAGAAAGATTCAGAGGCTTTTAGGGCCATGAGTAATGAAACTCAGATACTAGAAAGACAGATGAATGAGGCTCCCTTCCTAGTCCACAGAAAGTGGGTGGACAGAATGGGCAACAAGAGAATCATGAAGGCTGGACTGGGGCATGTCCTACCTCTGTGGCCCAGGAGGGAATCTAGGAGAGGTTCAGCCACACATAAGCCAGATGGAATGGATATCCACAGGAGAGAATACTGTGTCTAGAAGGCTTCTGCCACATATGTCCTTTCCAGAGTCTGCATCTCTCTGACAGGCCATTGGACCCCAAACCAAGCCAACTTGTGAGCACTCAGCAGTGCTTTACTCTCAGGCCAGGCACATCTCCTGAGGTGTGGGTATTCATCAGCCGTCAAATAAATGCATGTAACTCAGGCAGTGGGATGTTTTGTACGCTTAACCTATTGAAAAAATGAATTATCCAGAGTAAGTGACTAATAAGCTAATTACACTATGATATTTATATACATTTGTTGTTGTTAGGTGCTGTTGAGTCGATTCTGACCCCACAGCAACATACATTCATTTGTGAAACAAAATGAATATATGTTTTTAGTTTTGTGTGTATACATCAAATGCTTTTCCTTTGTTCATCTGTGAAATATGAGCTGTGAAAAGAAGTCACAGGGAAGAAGTAGAATAACTTGTTGCAAGGAGGGGATTGTAATCATTGAGATGAAACAAAGCATATAAAATGTAAAACTGATGATCTTATCTGTTAACCTTCACTCAGTTCACAATAAAAAGCTAAAAAATATAAAATATATATTTTTTGAATTTAAGAAAAGATGGAAGGAATACATAGAGTCACTGTACCAAAAAGAATTGGTTGATGTTCAATCATTTCAAAAGGTAGCATATAATCAATGACTAGTGGTTCCAGGAATTGATGGAACACAAACTGAAATGTATAAACAAACTGATGCAGCACTGGAGACACACATTCATCTATGCCAAGAAATTGGAAAACAGCTACCTGGCCAACTGACTGAAAGAGATCCATATTCCTTTCCAAACGAAGGAAAACCAATGGAATGTAGAAATCATCATAGGAAGATGATTAAAAAATCGTTTCAACAGTACATTGGCAGGTTGTTGTTAGGTGCCATTGAGTCAGTTCTGACTCATAGAGACCCTGTGCACAACAGAAAGGGAACAATGCCTGGTCCTGCACCATCCCCACAATCATTGTTATGCTTGAGCCCATTGTTAGGCAATGCCAATCATTCTCACTAGGGGGTCATCCTGTTGTTTGCTGACCATGCACTTTACCAAGCATGATGTCCTACTCCAATGACTGCTCAGTGTAAAGAAAGCAAAAATTCTCACCATTGGACCATCATGATAAATGGAGAAAAGATTGAAGTTGTCAAAGACTTCATTTTGCTTACAACCACTATCAACACTCAAGGACGCAGCAGTCAAGAAATCAAACAACATATTGCATTAGGCAAATCTGCTGCAAAAGTCCTCTTTAAATTGTTCAAGAGCAAAGATGTCACTTTGAGGACTAAAGTGGCCTGAGTATTTTCAATCACCTCATATACATGTGTAAGTTGAACAATGAATAAGAAAGACCACAGAAGAATTGATGCATTTGAGCTATGAGGTTGGAGAAGAATATTAAAAGCATCATGGGCTGCTAAAGAACAAACAAACCTGTGTTGGAAGACGTACAGACAGAACTCCATAGAAGTCAGGATGGCGAGACTTGTCAAGAAGGACCAGTCCCCTGAGAACACATTATGTTTGGTACAGTGGAGAGTCAGCAAAAAAGATGACGACCCTCAAGCAGATGGACACAGTGGTAGCAATAAGAACTCAAACATAACAATTGTGAGGATGGCATGGGACCAGGCAATGTTTTGTTCTGTTGTACAGAAAGTTACTGAGTCACAAATGACCTTATGGAACCTAACAACAAAATAGAGGAAAGTGAATACTTCTGACCTCAGAGCAGAAGTACTACCCCAAGGTCACACCGTGAGTCAGGGCAACGCCAAGATTAGAGTCCAGGGATGCTGGTTCCGAAGTCTGGGTTTGCTGCTCTGGGCCCAAGGCATTTGGACACAATTTCTTAGGAATGAAATCAGCCACATGGGAGTGCTCCATGCAGGAGAGTACCAGAGAGTGGTCAGAGTGAAACAGGCTCAGTCAGGTCAATGTAGAATCCACAGGGAGAAATAGTAACAGAGATCACATCTTCTCATAATGATGTTGTTGTTATTCAAAGCCATTGAGTCGATTTTGATTCATAGTGACCCAACAGAACAAAACACTGCTCATTCCTGCACCATCCTCTAAATCATTGCTTATGTTTGAGCCCTTGTTACACTCACTGTGCCTATCCCATCTCCTTAAGGAGCTTCCTCTTTTTTGCTGACCTTCTACTTTACCAAACATGATGTCTTTCACCAGGGATGGCTCCCTCCTGATAGCATGTCCATTGTACTTGAGATGAAGTCTCTCACCATCCTCACTTCTAAAAGGAGCATTCTGGCTGTACTTCTTCCAAGACAGATCTACTCATATTCATTCTTTAAGCAGTCCATGGTATATTCAATATTGTTTGCCAGTACCACAATTCAAAATCATTGATTCTTTGGTCTTCTTTATTCATTGTCCAGCTTCTGCATGTATATGAAACAACTGAAAATACCATGGCTTGGGTCAGGTGAACCTTAGTCCTCAAAATTACATCTTTGTCTTTTAATACTTTAGAGAGATCTTTTGCAGCAGATTTGCCCAATGCAATGCATCGTTTGATATCTTGACTGCTGCTGCTTTGAACATTGATGTGGATCCAAGTAAAATGAAATCCTCGACAATGTCAGTGTTTTCTGTTTATTATTATGTTACTTGTAAGGATTTTTGTTCTCTTTATATTGAAGTGTAATTCATGATAAAAGAGTCTAATGTTCAAGAGGGTTATCAAGAGTTCAGGTACCAAGAATTATAAATGTTTATGCAGAATAAAAAGGTTCAAAGTACATGAGACAAAACTGATAGACCTTAAAGCAGAAATACACAATATGCCATTAGAGTTGAAGATTTCAATATCTCTCTTTCAATAGTTGAAAAAAAAGTCAACAGAAAAGCAATAAAAAATGTAAAGATTTAACACTATCAGTCAATTTTATATAATGAGCATTTATAGGACATCCCATCCAATATCAACAAACTATACAATCTTGTCATGTGTACACAGAATATTTACCAAGAGAGGTCACATTCTGGACCAAAAAACAAGTCTTGGTGAATGTATAATGATTGAAACCATATAAAGTATATACTCTGATCACAACAGAAATAAAATGGGAATCCATCATAGGAATATATCTTAAAATTTTACAGTATTTAAAAATGAAATCACATTTTTTAAGTACCCATAGGTCAAAAAATAAATGATATAGATTAAAAATTACGTTGAACTGGATGGAAGTGAAAACACAATGTATCAAATCTGACCTCAATTTCTAAAGAAACTGAAAAAGAACAAATTATTCCAAGTAAGCAAAAGAAAAATAATAATAAAAATGGAAAGCAATGAAATAGTAGATGGGAAAATAGAGACAAATCAATAAATCCAAAAGATGGTTCTTAGAGTAGATCATTAGTATTGATAAACCTTTGTGGTGGTTGTTTGGTGCTGACGAGTACCAAAGATTAGGTCAAATATCAATAAGCATTTCAAGTCCTCTTTGCTTTCAGCAAGTAAGATTAGGTCAAACTGATAGTGACTCTGTGCACAACAGAACCAAACACTCCCTGGTCCTTGGCCATCTTATCAAGTGTTATATTTGAACCCGTTGTTGCTGCCATTGGGCTAATCCATTTTACTGGAGGTCTTCCTCTTTTTTGTTAACCCTCCACCTTTCCAAGCATGATGTCCTACTTCAAAAATTGGTCCCTCCTGATAATATGCCCAAAGTAGGGGAGATGAAGTCCTGCCATCCTTACTTCGAAGGAGCATTCTGACTGTATTACCAATAGAGATTTGTTTGTTCTTCTGGCAGCTGCGATGCTTTCACCAACACCATAATTCAAATGCATTGATTCTTTTAAGTCTCCCTTATTCATTGTTCAATTTTCACATGCATATGAGGTACTTGAAAACACCACGGCTTGGGTCAAGTTCACCTCAGTCCTTAAACTGTCATTATAAATGCCTCTTGAACACTTTAAAGAGGTCTTGTGCAACAGATTTACCTAGTGCAGGACATCATTTGATTTTTCAACTGTTGCTTCCATGAGTGTTGATTATGGATCCAAGCAAAATGATGTCTTTGACAACTTCAAACTTTTCCCACTTTTATTTATTAGTTCAGTTCTGAGGATTTTCCTTTTCTGTACATTGAGATGCTTTGGGTATTCAAGGCTATAGTCTTTGATCTCCATCAATAAGTATTTCAAGTCCTCTTTGCTTTCAGCAAGTAAGATTAGGTCATCTGCATATTGCTGGTTGTTAATTCTTCCTCCAATCCTGATGCCACATTCTTCTTCATATAACCCAATTTCATAGATTATTTGCTCAGAATACAGATCGAATGGTTGCTTGGTTGGTTATGTGCCATAGAGTCGATTCCAACTCATAGCGACCCTGTATATGGTTTCTGATGCTGAAAATTTTTACAGGAGCAGAAGCCCTCATCTTTCTCCCACAGAACAGCTTGTAGTTTCGAACTGCTGACCTTGTGGTTAGCAACCCAACTCATAACCACTACACTACTAGAGCTCCTTACAGATTGAATAAGTATGATGAAAGTATATAAACCTGGCACACACCTCTCCTGATTTTAAACCATTCAGTATCTCCTTGTTCTGTTCTAACATCTGCCTCTTGGTCCATGTACAGGTTCCTCATGAGCACAATGAATTATTCTGGAATACCCACTCTTCACAGTGTTATCCACTGTTTGCTATGAATCACACAGTTGAATGTCTTTGCATAGTCAATAAAACACAAGTAAACATCTTTCTGGTATTCTCTGCTTTCAGCTAAGATCCATCTGGTGTCAAAAATTATATCCCTTATTTCATGTCCTCTTCTGAATATGACTTGAATTTCTGGCAACTCCCTGTCAATGTATTTCAGTAATAGTTTTTAAATTATCTTCAGCAAAATCTTACTTGCAAGTGATACTAATGCTATTTTCAATGATTTCTGCATTCTACTGAATCACCTATTTTTGATATGGGCACAGATCTAGATCTTTTCCAATCAGTTGGCTAAGTGGCTATCTTCCATATTTCTTGACATAGATGAGTGAGCACCTCCAGTGCTGCATCAGTTTGTTGAAACATTTCAGTTTGCATTCCATCAATTCCTGGAGACTTGTTTTATGTCAATACTTTCAGTGCAACTTGGACTTCTTCCTTTAATACCACTGGTACCTCTTGAAATAAGGAGCTCTGGTAGCATAGTGGTTATGAATCAGGCTGCAAACTACAAGGTCAGCAGTTCGAAACTACCAGCTGTTCTGTGGGAGAAAGATGAGGCTTTCTGCTCCTGTAAGATTTACAGCCTCGAAAACCCTGTACAGGGTCACTATGAGTCAGAACCGACTCCACCGCACATAACAACAACCTCTTGAAATGACTGACCCAATTATTTTTGGTACAGTGATGGTGTATTCCTTCATTCTTTTTTTTTTTTTAAACTAAACAAAAACCGCCTTTTTATTGTGAATTGAGTGAAGGTTTACAGAGCTGATCATCAGTTTTCATTGGCAATCTCAGGTTGTTTTCTGTTGTTGGTTCTTAGTCCAAAGAACATCCCTTTAGCATTTTTTGTAAAAGTAGTCTGGTCATTACAAATTCTTTTAATTTCTGTTTATCAGGAAATGTCCTAATTTCACCATTGTATTTGAGGGACAACTTTGCTGGGTGTAGGATTCTTGGTTGCAATTTTTTTCTTTCAGAGTTTGTTTTTGTCATCCCATTGCCTTCTTGGAGTCCTGGTATGGCACTGCAGGTTAATGCGCTGGACTACAATATTAGTTTGAACCACAAAGTTGGCAGCTCACACTCACTAGCCGCTCCTCCGAAACCCTATACAGGGTTGCTATGGGTTGAACCAACTCAACGGCACTTAACAAATTGCCTTCTTACCTGCATGGTTCTGCTGAGAAATCAGAGCTTTGTTTATTGGTTTTCCTTTGTAGGTAACCTTCATTTTTCTCAAGCTGCTCTCAGGACACTTTCCTTGCCTTTTTAGAAAATTTGATTATGATATGACTTGTTGATCTTCTTTTGGGATCTACTTTATTTGGGGTTCATTCAGCTTCTTGTACGATTATCTTTTCATCTTTCATGATTTAGGGACGTTTTCTTCAACAATTCTTTGACAATTTTCTCTGTGCTTTTTATTGTCTCTTCTTGTTCTGTAATTCGAGTCACCCATAAGTTGTTCCTCTTCATGGTGCTCCACATGATTCTTAAGCTTTCTTTGGATTTTTTCATTCTTTTTGCTGATTGTTCTTCTAGCATACTAGTATTGAGAGATTTATCTTCAAGCTAACTAATTCAGGCTTCCATTGCTTCAAATCTACTCTGTTGGCCTTTCAATGTATTTACTGCCCATTTCTAAGATCTTGGCATTAATCTTCTGTATTTTTAACTGCAGATTTTGAATTGTTTAAATATTTGCATTTATTTTGTCTGTTTGTTCTTATAGTGTTATATGAATTATTCAAAAGTATTTTTATGTGTTTTCTCTGCTTTCCTCAATCTTTCTGTCAATTATTTGAAAGTTCCTAAATATCAATTTTTAAAATTATTTTTCAGTTAGTTCTGTTACCTTTTCTTCCTCAGAAACATTTTCTAGCTCTGTATCTTGCTCATTTGTTTGAGCCATTCTCTCTCCTTTCTTCATGTGAGCTAAAATTATCTGTTGTCTCTATGGCATTGTGGGGTTTTTGTATTTGTATTTAATTGATGATTGTATGTTGGTGTGTTCTGTGGCTCTCACCCACTGTCTTCAGTGGATGGAGTTACAGAATGGAACCACATGCACCATTTTCACTTGCTGTTCACGCTCCTCAGACCCTGTACAGGATTTGTCTTGTATGAGTTGTTGTCTGTCATTGATCAGGTGGTATAGGAGCTAATATTGGCTCTTGCCCGGTGGGAAGAGCTGCAAAGGCTACATTATGGTTGCTGTATCCTGTCAGGTGGTGTCGGGGACCTGTCTCAACAGGGAAGTTTGGTTCACAAAAGTAGGGAGATCTGGTGGCGAAAGAAATAGAGAAAGAATATACACAAAGACACGAAGAGAGAAACAAAGAGACACTCCGAGACCAGAGTGAATGCAAAACTGGCAGGCAGATCCTGCATTGCAGGCAGCATGGCCCTGCAAGCAGTAATGCATGCAGGATTTAATCTGCATTCATCTTTTATTTCAGGAAGGGATTTTACACAAAGGAAGAAGGTGATTATCAAGACAGGGTACAGAAATGAAATGTGATTAATCGTTCAAAACAGGACACAATGATTTACAGGAACAAATTCTAAAATATACATCGCAATATTGTCTTAATAATCTAACATTCTTAATTTTCCAAAAATTCAAGCAAACTGTTATAAATTACTTTTTAGGCTTAAAT
>NW_006408571.1:13395671-13404093 GCF_000296735.1 Chrysochloris asiatica
ATGGGGATAAGATTCTTATGATTCAATAGTGAGTAATTGTTATCATGACTAACTGAGACTGTCACAGTTGTAAAGGTAGAAGTTTTGTAACAAAAACAGACGAGTAGTTAATCTTACAGTCCAGAAACAGAGGACCCTAGGACTATCAAGGGAGAGGAGCACAAGCAGAATGCGGGACCCTATCCAGAGAAGGAACAAAGATGGAGGCAGAGATGGAGCAGCTGGGGACTCTAGATACATGGGAAGAGATGAACTGAGAGCTAGCAGCCAGGAGGCAGGCTTACAGAATGTATCCTCTGGTGGTTTAAATTATTATACATGCCTGAGTGTTTAAAAAACAAAGCTAAAATGATTAGAGAGAAATACTGTTAACTGATGGTACATAGAGGGTATTATAATCATTGAGCTCTAGTAGCGTAGTGGCTACGAATCGGGCTGTGAACCACAAGGTCAGCAGTTAGAAACCACCAGCTTTTCCACGAGAGAAAGATGAGGCGTTCTGCTCCCGTAAAGATTTACAGCCTCGGAAACCCTGTACAGGGTCACTATGAGTCGGAACAGACTCCACAGTACTTAACAACATAATTATTGTAATGAAACAAAGTATATGATTTTTTGACTGTAAAACTAATGATCTGCCCTGTAAACTTTCACTCAAATCACAATAAGAACTTTAAAAAAAGGGCGGGTGTCGGGAGGGGGGGGTGGGAGAAATGGAAAGAGAAGGAAGAAAGAAAAAGAATAAACAAACAAAAACAATAAAACAACTGAAGGAAAAAACCAAACCCCAAAACAAACAAACAAAAAACAGTGCAGCTGTTGGACTCAGAGAGCAGAAATCCCCAGAGGGCTCCTGCAGACCAAGGAGCTCATGAGGTGGCTGTGGGAGGGATGTGAAAACAGAGTTCCTGGCCCTAGATGGAGTTCCTAGGGGCCTTGGTGTTATCTATGTTCAGGACACACAATCTGGAAGTCATGTAAGCTCTTGATGGAGCTGGTTTCAGTGTCTGCTAGTGCCATTGGGTAGCTGGGGGCAGGGTGACTGGTTAAGTGCTGGTCTGGTGGCTCTGTGGGTTCTGTAGGTCTGGAGCCAAGCCTGCTTCAATCCAGACACCAAAGTGGCACACCAAAGTACCACAGTCAGCCCTTACCTCACATTGGCATATCTCCCAACCACATGGCTCCAAACTCCCAGAGAGCAGGGTCAGTGCTGGGATGGATGCGGGTTGGAGCTGGCAACATCTCTGGTCACCAGGGGAACATGAGGAAAAAGAAGAAATCTCACTTTTCCTGCCACCTGTGTGAATCTACTCCACTAGGCCACCTTCTTTTGCCAAAACTGCTCACAATACAGTCACACCAACGGGTCCAATGTTCATCAGTCGGTCTCCATCTCTTGCCATCCCTGCTCAGCTTTTCCATCTAGCAAGCACCCAATCCACTTCTCTAACCTTTCCTCTGAAGTTTAGTGTTCCAGAGTTTTCATCTGTGTCTATTTCTTTTGGTCTCTTGTATCTTTGTTGTAGATGGTCCGTTTGGTATGTCTCCCTAGTCCACCATAATGCCAGAAGTCTCCTTCCATCTTCTTTTGATGCTTCTTGCTTCATTCAATATTTTGCCCATAGAAACCGTCAATATATCAACCCGAGGCTTGAATTTGTCTTCAGTTCCTTCAGCTTGAGAAATGTTGAGCCTGTTCTTCCCTTTCAGTTTTCTAACTCCAGTCTTTGCATCTTTCATTATATTTTACTTTGTCTTCTCAAGCTGCCCTTTGAAATTATCTGTTTAACTCTTTTACTTCTTCATTTCTTTCAGGTGCTTTAGCTTCTCTATGCTCAAGAGCAAGTTTCAGAGTCTCTAGTGATAATCCGACTCATAGCCACCCTGTGTACAGGGTTTCCGAGGGTGTCAATCTTTATGGGAGCAGATCTTTCTCCTGTGGAACAGCTGGTAGTTTCGAACTGCTGACCTTGCAGTTCACAGCCCGATTTGTAACCACTACGCTACTAGAGCTCCTTCATTGTCAGATACAGTGCTGGAAAATAAGCCTCTCAGGTTGGAAGGCACTAAAAATGCAACTGGGAAGAACTGTTGACCATGATGATGCAAATGGAGTAAAGCTTTCAGGACCTTCATCTGTTGATGGGACACAACTCAAAGTGAAAAGAGACAGCTGTAAACTTTCTTTAATGATCAGAACATGGACTATACGAAGTATGAATATAGGAAAATTGGAAATTGTCAAAAATTAAATTGAATGCATAAACATTGATACCCTAAGCATTGTTGTTGTTGTAATTAAGTGCCATTGAGTCAGTTCTGACCCATAGTAACCCCATATTGGGTTTCCGAGGAGCAGCTGGTGAGCTTGAACCACTGACCTTGTGGTTCAAGCTGACTTTGCAGTTAGCATGTTGCCACACCACAGTGCCACACCAGGACTACATCCTCGGCATTAGTGAGCTGAAATGGACTGATATTGACCATTTCGAATCTGACAACCACATGGTTTACTATGTCAGGAATGACAAATTGAATTCATCTTCAAAAAGAACATTTCAAGATCTATCTTGAAGTACAATGCTGTCTGTGATAACATAATATCCATATGACCTTGAACATATCCCACCTGAATTTAGAGATCATCTAAAGAACACATTTGATGAATTAAATACCAAAGACCAGATGAGTTATGGAATGACATCAAGAAAATTATACAGGAAAAAAGAAAACGGTCATTAAGAAGACAAGAGAGAGAGTAGGGCCAGACCTGGGATGGGCAGAGGGCTGTGCCCGCCTCCTTCCTGACTGGGCAACCCTGAGCCCTGGGGGCGGGGAGCAGGGGCAGAGAAGGGGTCGGGGAAGACACAGACGGGCCATACCTGGTCGTTCCATGCCGCCCTCCTTTGGGACTTGGTCCTGGACGTCCTGGGCACTGCTGCCTTCCTGCTCGGCTTGGCTGCCGACCTGTGGGCTGTGGGTCAGTACTTGTTCAGTGGCCACTACCTGTGGACAGTGCTAGGCCTCGTTTCAGCTGCGCTGCAACTCTTCAGTTGGATCTGGCTGTGCGCCGACCCTACCGGCCTGCACAGGTTGTAGCCTTCCGGCCGCTGTCTGACACTGTTGCACCTCCTATAGGTGGGTTACCTGCACAGGTGTGTTCAGGGGCATGGCAGCAGGAGGTGCCCTCTGAGTTTGACCTGGCCTTCTCAGACTTCCTCTCCCTCGACATAAGCATGCTGCTGCTGTTTGAGACTTTCTTGGAGACAACCCGCAGCTGATGCTGATGCTGGCCACTGTGCTGCAGGGTGGCCAGGCTGAGTCCTACCAGTTGGTTGGCATTTGTACGTCCTTTCTGGGCATCTCGTGGGTGCTAGTTGACTACTACTGGGCCTTGCAAACCTGCCTGCCTCCTAAGCCCCTCTTGAAACCAGGGTTCCCTGTGATTCCTTCTTGTGGAACCTTTGTTGCTGTGGCCCCAAGTCCTGGTCGTGGCTCTGTTCTCTGCCCTCTTCCCCCACTATGTAGCCCTACACTTTCTGGACCTGTGGCTGGTGCTGCTACTATGGGTCTGGCTCCAGACCCAGGCTCTGAGGGGCTCTACTAGGTAACAGTGGCCACCATCGTCTATTGCTCCTGGTTCACCGTGGCAGAGGGCCACACATGAGGGTGGGCCACCATTCACCTAGCATTCCTCCTGAGTGACAGTAGTCTCCTGGTGGCCACTTGGCTGCCCCGTGGAATACCATTGCAGATGTTGCTGTATTAGGTGCTTCCCGCTGCCTTTTGGGTATGCTTCTGCAGCTTGTCTACTACCACTGGCTGCACCCTAGTTGCCAGTGGGATCCTGACCAGGTGGACGGTCCCTCAAGAGGTGCCAGCTGTCTCAAAATGGGCATTTAACAGGATGGGCTTAGAAGTTTTTCTCAAAGCCTAAGAGGTCCTTGGAGGTAGGGTTCAACTCTGCTAGGGACAGATGGACAGTGAACTCATTGGTAAAAAGCAGAAGGTAAGCTAACTATGGCATTATAAGCCTTGATCTCAACAAGAATTTGATCTGTGCCTGGCACTGAAGATCAGAGTTGAGGAAGATGTAGGCTTGACTTCAAGGCATTCACAATGTAAACAAAATGAAGGTCTGGGTCCTGGAAGGTCAATTTGTTAAGTGCCATCGAGTACGTTCTGACCCATAGCGTACAGGGTTTCCAAGGCTGTAAATCTTTACAGGAGTAGAAAGCCTCATCTTTCTCCCGCGGAGCGGCTGGTAGTTTTGAACCACTGACCTTAAGGTTCACAGCCCAATTCATAACCACTACGCTACCAGAGCTCTGGAAGGTCAATAGGCCCCAATTATGTATAGACACTTTGGAAGAAAAGAAGAGACTTCTATTTTTCCTCCCCACCAACCAGTATAACAGGTGGTGTGACCCCCAAACTACACATCCTTGATATTTTTACCTCCCTGGCCACCTTTAAAATAATTGATTATAGTAGTTAAGTGCCATCAAGTCATTTTCAACTCATAGCGACCCTACATAGGGTTTCCAAGGAGCAGCTGGTGAGCTTGAACTACTGACACTGTAATTCAAACTGACCTTGCAGTCTAACACCATACCAGGACTCCAAAATAGTTGATTTGTTGTTGCTGTTGTTAAGTGTTGTCGAGTCGATTCTGATCCATAGAGATCCTGGACAGGGTTTCCAAGGCTGTAAATCTTTACAGGAGCAGAAAGCCTCATCTTTCTCCTGCGGAGCAGCTAGTAGTTTTGAACTGCTGACCTTGTGGTTCACAGCTCAATTCGTAACCACTACACTACCAGAGCTCCTTAAAAAATTAGTTGATAGAGATGCTATTTTACCCCTTGGGTCCCCTCACCTGGACTAGAAGTCTCCCGCACCTTCAGGGTATGTTTTTGGGAATACTTTCTCCTCTGCCCCCACCACACTCATTCAGTTTACTCAACAAATATTTATTGAGAGCCTTTTCTGTATCAGGAACACCATTCTAACCTTAGAACCTGGAACAAGGTCAGCTGCTACCTTAGCATCATCCCCACCCTCTTCACTCCGGAGTAGGATCTCAGATGCTACAGGACTGAGCCAGGGATGCCAACTCTGGCTAGTCCCTAACAGCCCTTCAGGGCTATAATGCAGCTGGCTCAGCCTCCGCTGCTGCTCACGAGGGACCTCCTTTCAACCAAGTGCCTTGTGGACCTGTGGGCTGAGCCATGGTTTAGTCCTGGGAATGTTTTACTCTTTAACCGGTGTATCTCCTACCTCAGAGTCCATGTGGGAGAAAGAAAGTCTACACATATGTGTGTCTACAAGTGAGAGACCTGTATATGGTGTCGTTTAACAGTATTGTTACATTATTATTAAAACCTGTGAAATTTTTAACAACAAAAAAAGAAGACAAGACAGAAGAAAAAGACCAAAATGGATGTCAGAAGAGACTCTGAAACTTGTTCTCCAGCACAGAGATGCTAAAGCAAATGGAAGAGATGAGGTAAAAGATTTGAATAGGAAATTTCAAAGGGCAACTTGAAAAGACAAAGTCAAATATTAAAATGATAAGTACAAAGATCTAGAGTTAGAAAACCAAAAGGGAAGAACACACTCAGCATTTCTCAAGTGGAGGGAACTGAAAAAATTAATCCAAGCTTTGACTTGTAATACTGGAGGATTCTATGGGCAAAATACTGAATGATGCCAAAAGCATCAAAAGAAGATGGAAGGAATACATAGAGTCAACATACCAAAAAGAAATGGTCAATGTTCAACCATTTCAAGAGTTAGCAATTGATCAAGAGCCAATGATACTGAAGGAGGAAGTCCAAGGTACATGGAAGGCATTGGCAAAGAACAAGGCTCATGACTTAGGCTGAGTTCTCTAGAGAAGCAAAACCAGAGTATCTTTCAAATCCTTGATTGTAGCTCTAATCCCTGCAATCCCTCCAGGAATGCGGTATTGCTTTTACTTTACTATCTTGCTAGATAAAGGTAGTTCTGTAACATAGAGGTTACGAATTGGGCTGCTAACCTCAAGGTCAGCAGTTTGAAGCTACCAGCTGTTCCGCAGGAGAAAGAGGAGGCTTTCTGCTCCCATAAAGATTTACAGCCTCGGAAACCCTATACAGGGTCGCTCTGAGTCAGAACTGACTTGACAGCATTTACAACAATGGTTTCTATTTAGCTTTTTCAACCATAATAGTCTTTATTCCACATTTCAGGGATCCAATGTGGGGGTTCTGCCAGTTGCTGAGTGTGTCTATTCTGATTATGCATTCTGGAACTGGAAAAATCACCACAGGATGAATTTGAGGACCAACTGGACCCACAATGAGATGGACTTTACCTAAGACCCCATTAGTAACTTGACCTCCAAAAGCCCACACTCTGAATGGGGGGGGGAGGGGTCACAGTGATGTTGTAGGTCTCTGGAAATTAGTGTCAGTTCAGAGTCAGTGTCCAGTAACACCTGAAAAGTCTGATTATTTCCTTTCCCTCAATGAACCCTTGTAAAAGACCACAGGTTCCCTTCTGGGAAGGTTAGAAGAAAGACTAACAGCTGGCAGCATAGTGGGGTCCTTCCTCAAGGGGACCTGGTCATCCCTTCATTCAAGGCGTTTGGGTCTGTAAACTGGCTCAAGTCTGGGAATAAATAGTTCGAGAGGCCACAACACAGTGTTCTAATGATTCAAGTTAGACTGTTGTTTACCTGACCCAGAATTCTTCCTCTTGTGCAAATCAAATAAATATTTAGTAGATTTCCCATCTATTTCACTCCTAGGGACACCATGTCTAATTAGCCAACACCATAAATCCACAAGAGTCAGACGATTCTGATTACTGCTTTGATACTGTTGTCTATTATGGTAACCATGCCTACCTTGTCTTTGTAGATTAAGGTGCTGCCACTTGGTTCCTACTACCACAGAGTTCAATCAGCCCCATTGTGATTGTTGTTGTTAAGTGCCATCATGAAGTCAGTCTAACCCATAGCAACCCTGTATAGGGTTTCCAAGGAGTGACTGGTGAGCTTGAACCGCCGACCTTGTGATTCAAATGACTTTGCAGTCCAGTTCATTAACCCACAGCGCCACACCAGGACTCCTCACTGTTGTGGTAAAAGGTGTGTCCTCTGGGCACTCCATATGTGTGCTCCTGATAAATCCACTCTAACATGCCAATTTTGGAATAATGGTGTGGCACTATGGGCTAATGTGCTGGACTGCAAAGTCATTTGAACCACAAGGTCAGTAGGTCAAGCTCACCAGCCACTCTTTGGAAACTCTATAGAGAGTTGCTGTGGATCAGAAACGACTCGACAGCATTTAACAACATCAACAACAACATGCCAATTTGCCGAAGCCTTTGGATTCCTTCCTCTACAGAATACCAAGGCAGGTCTGGTACTCCAACTTAATGTATTACAGGCTCCATGCTTCAGTGAGCCAACAAAATCCTTTCCTAACCTCTTGAGCTGAAACACTGAATGAAGAATTTGTGCCTTGTGGACCAACATCAGTAAACCAAGACCAATCTAACATGATGTTCCTTGCACCATTATCCCTCACCCTTAATAGCCATTCCCACACATACTTTCCTGGTTTCAGTTTATATATATTAGAAAAATCAAACTGTTCTTTTGGAGTGTAGCATACTTCTTCCTGGGTCACAAATTGTACTTCAGCTTTTGGGGCTGGCTGGGACTTAAGTCTAGTTATAGGTCTAGAAGCTATAATAGTTAATGGAGCTATTTCTTAGAAACATTCAGCAATGGCTTGCAAGATGTCTACCTTAGGTAATGCCTCAGGAAGTACCTCAGGCACCATCTCAGCAGGTTGATCTAATCAAGAGTGGGCGGAGGAGATCTTTTTACTCATAATGGAGTAATCTCTTCAGATGAGGGGAGGGGGTCTTTAGCAAGAGTACCTAAATGGGATCTATAGGCTCTCTGTTCCCAACTTCCTGATTAGCTGCCCAAACGTCCCATTCCAAATTTCAGGATTCCATTTCTTCCCAGTCAGTGCCCTCATTTTAGCATTTGACACCATTGTGCAGGGTGGGAGTTGAGCTGAGGTTGTTAATCAGCCACTCTTACAATAATAAGACTGTGGTCTGGTTTTTGGTAATACCAGCCCTGACACTACAGGAAGCACCACTCACCTGTCAGTTTGTCATACTGCTCCAATGTTGCTGTGATTCTGGAAGCTATGCCACAGATATTTTAAATACCAGCAGGGTCATCCATGGTGGACAGATTTCAGCTGAGCTTCAAGATGAAGACAGACTAGGAAGGAGAGATGAGCTACTTCTAATATTTAGAAATCTTTCAGGAAAGTGAGGCAGCACAGGAGGCACTCACTCATCTCTGCCAGGAAATTTGGAAGACAACTGTCTGGCCGACTGATTGGAAGAG
>NW_006408571.1:13405318-13456187 GCF_000296735.1 Chrysochloris asiatica
TTGGCCCAGGATCGAGCATTGTTTCGTTCTGCTGTGCATGGGGTCGCTATGAGTCGGTTCCGACTCGATGGCACCTGACAACAACAACAATATTTAGTCACTGAAAACCTTATGAACAGCAGTAGAACACTGTCAGCACCAGAATATTGAATATTGAAACATGATTAACCAACCACTAAAGCTAGTAATGGGAGTCCTGATGTGGCACTGTGGGTTAATACGCCAGACTACAAAGCTGTTTGAACTACGAGGTTGGCAGTTCAAGCTCACCAGCTGCTTCTCGGAAACCCTATACAGGATCGCCATGGGTCAGAACTGACTCGATGGCACTTAACAACAACAACAAAGCTAGTAATGAAGAAATTGAAGAATTCTACCAACTTCTTCAGTCTGAAATTGATCAAACACGCAATCAAGATATATTAATAATTACTCGTGATTGGAATGCAGAGGTTGGAAACAAAGAAGAAAGATCCATAGTTGGAAAATATGGCCTGGGTGCTAGAAACAATGCTGGAAATCGCATGATAGAATTTTACAAGACCAAGGACATATTTATTGTAAATACCTTTTTACACAACATAAAAGATGACTATACACATGGACCTCACCAGCTGGAATACACAGAAATCAAATTGACTGTATCTGTGGAAAGAGATGGTGAAAAAACTCCATATCATCAGTCAAAACAAGGCCAGGGTAACAGACCATCAACTGCTCATATGCTAAAGCTGAAGAAAAAACAAGTCCACAAGAGCCAAATTATGACCTTAAATATATCCCACTTGAATTCAGAAATCATCTAAATAACAGATTTGATGCATTAGACACTAAAGACCAAAGACCAGAAGAGTTGTAAAATGACATCAAGAACATCACACAGGAAGAAAGCAAAGGTCATTAAGAAGACAAAAAAGAAAGAAAAGACCAACATGGATGTTAGAAGAGACTCTGAAACTGCTCTCCAGCATAGAGATGCTAAAGCAAATGGAAGAAATGAAGAGGGAAAAGAGCTACACAGAAAATTTCAAAAGGCAGCTCGAGTAGACAAAGTCAAATACTATAACAAAATGTGCAAAGACCTGGAGTTAGAAAACAAATGAGAAGAACATGCTCAGCATTTCTCAAGCTGAGGGAATTGAAGAAAAAAAATTCAAGCCTTGACTTGCAATATTGAAGAATTCTATGTGCAAAATATTGAATGATGCCAAAAACATCAAAGGAAGATGGAAGAAATACAGAGTCACTTTACCAAAAATAAATGGTCAATGGTCAACCATTTCAAGAGGTAGCATATGATCACGAGCCAATGATACTGAAAAAAGAAGTCCAAGGTGCATTGAAGGCACTGGCAAAGAACAAGGCATGGGAATAGATTCAATACAAATTGAAAATTTTCAACAAACTTATGCAGCACTGGAGGCACTCACTTATCTATGCCAAGAAATTTGGAAGACAACTACCTGGCCAACTGACTAGAAGAGATCCATATTTGTGCCCATTCCAAAGAGAAGTGACTAACAGAATGTGGAAATCATTGAACAATATCATTAATATCACATGCAAGAAGATTTTGCTAAGAATTGTACAAAAATGACTACAACCATACATTGATAGAGAACTTACAGAGTTTCAAGCTGGATTCAGAAGAGGACATAGAATGAGGGATATCATTGCTGACATCAGATGGATCTTGGCTGGAAGCAGAAAATACCAGAAAGATGTTTACCTGTGCTTTATTGACTATGCAAAGGCTTTCAGTTGTGTGGATCATGATAAACTGTGGACAACAATGCAGAGAACATTCCAGAACACTTAGCTGCACTCATGAGGAACCTGTACATAGACTAAGAGGCAGCTGTTTAAGAAGAAAAAGAGAACACTGAATGATTTAAAATTATGATAGGAATGCACAATGGTTGCAGTCTTTCACCATATTTATTCAATCTGTATGCTGAACAAATAATTTGAGAAGCTGGATTATATGAAGAAAAACATGGCATCAGGATTAGAAGAAGACTTATTAACAACCTGAGATATGTAGATGACACAATCTTGCTTGCTGAAAGCGAAGAAAACTTAAAATACTTATTGATGAAGGTCAAAGACCACAGCCTTTTGGTATGAGTTGCACCTCAATGTAAAGAAAACAAAAATCTTCACTATTGGACTAATAAACAACATCCATATAAATGGAGAAAAGACTGAAGTTGTCAAAGGCTTAATTTTGCTCAGATCAACCACCAATACTCATGTAAGCAGTACTCAAACAATGTATTGCCGTGGGCAAATCTGCTGCACAAGAACTCTTTAAAGTGTTGAAGAACAAAGATGTCAGTTTGAGGACTACGATGCGCCAGATCCAAGCCATGGTTTTTTCAATAACCTCATAAACATGTGAAAGTAGGCCAGTGAATAAGGAAGACCATAGAAGAACTGATACATTTGAGTTCTGGTGTTGGAGGGGAATATTAAAAGTAGACTGCCAAAAGAACAAACCAATCTTTGGTTGGAAGAAATATAGCCAGAATGCGCATTAGAAGCCAAGATGGCTAGACTTTGTCTTTCATACTTCGGACATATTATCCAGAGGGACCAGTACCTAGAGAAGGATATCATGTTCAGAAAAGTGGACGGTCGAAGAAAGAGAGGAAGACCCCCAACAAGATGGCTTGGCACAGTGGCAGCAATGAACTCAAACACAGCAACAATTGTGAGGTTGGTTTTGTAGCAAGGAGGGGAGTGATTAACTTTGCAGTCTAGGAGCAGAGGTCCCTGGGACCATCAAGGGTGAAGAGCGAAGACCGGGAAGCAGGCTTGCAGGGTATACGCTTTGGTTGGTTGATGATGCATGGAGGGGATTGTAACCATGGCAATGAGACGATATACGATAGGATGAATGTAAAGCTAATGTTCTCCCATGTAAACTATCACATAATTCACGATAAAACATTAAAAAAAAAAATGTGATGTTGGCGCAGGATTGGGCAGAGTTTCGTTCCACTATGCATAGTATTGTTAGGAGTCAGTACTGACTGATACACCTAACAACAACTACAGGAAAGCAGGCTTCTTTTCAGGGCACAATGTAAACTTTGAGGTCTTGGAGCGCTTGAGCTGTGACTCTTTAGCCCTGAGTGCATCTCTCTCTGTTATCATTCGGTCTATTGTAAGTAGAACCAACCAACCAGCTTGTCTTACTTGTCCAGACAAAGCTGCAGAAAAGTATCAATCACCCAGATCCTTGCTTCTCCCTAATGTATGTATGATCTATTGGTGGGGATATTTTGCATATTTTGCATATTTTTGCATGGATTAGAAGCACCCTCACTCTATTAGAGGAGGCAGAGTTATTAGTGCCTTTACATTTCGTCAGATTTGAGAACCAATTTTAAAATCTCATCCTTCTGATATGGTTTCTCTGAACCACTCTCAGTACCAAATGTCTTAGGCTGGGTTTCTAGAGAAGAAAAATCAGTGCAACTTGTGGTTTGTCTGGTGCTGATCTTACAAGACCACACCAGGAATCTTATATATATACGTATATATATATATATATGTTGTTAAATGTCTGAGTTGGTTCTGACTCAACCCCTATATAGGGATTCTGAGGAGCAGCTTGGTGGACTTGAATTGCTGACCTTGTGGTTCACAGTCCAGTGCTGATCCTACAGCACTACACCAGTATATATATATACATATATGTATATGAAAAGTTTATATCAAGGAAATGGCTCACAGTTATAGACATAAGAGAGTCCCCAGCGAAGGCCAGGTGAACCAAGATCCATGGGTAGGCCGGGAAGGCAGAAATCCCAAGTTGGGGCACAGAGCAGGACCTCAGCACTGGAGCAGGGATGGCAGCCAAGGCCTGGGCAGGCATGCCACAGAACCAGTGGCATGGAGCACACAAGCCAGGCTCAAACATAGCAATGATTGTGAGGTTGGCTCAGGACCGGGCAGTGTTTCATTCCGTTGTATATGAGGCCACTATGAGCTCTGGTAGCATGGTGGTTACGAATCAGGCTTCAAACCACAAGGTCAGCAGTTTGAAACTACCAGCTGCTCCGCGGGAGAAAGATGAGACTTTCTGCTCCCATAAAGATTTACAGCCTTGGAAACCCAGTACAGGGTCACTCTGAGTCGGAACCGACTCCATGGCACATAACCACCACCACCATGAGTTGATGCTGTCTTGATGGTACCTAACAACAATATTTCCTAGAAAATGCTTAATAATTCTAGTTCTATAAAACTCTTCAGAAAATAGAATAGAGAACACTTTCCAACTTTTTCTGAGACCAGCATTACCCTGATCCTCAAATCAGAAAAAGACATTAGAAAACTTCAGACTAACATTCCAAAAAACATAGCTGAGAGAATTTTTAAAAGATATAAATATATGAGTAGAAATAAAAATGGCACCAGCCACCCCTCTCAAAACACTCCCTACTTCTCTTTTGGGTTCAATAATCCATTGCAATGGCCACACAAAACTCAGGCATTATCCTCACAGTCAAGGGGTTTAGTAGGAAAGTTAATAGTTTACAATATAGGATCAGAAAATGTTCAGGGCACAATTATTCCAGTCAGCTGCTGATAATTGCCCACAGGACACACCATTCCACCATAAGCCTCAGTCTGAAGGCACTAGGTGCTAGCTGCAAGGGTCAGCAAACCTAGCTCCCCCATATAAGTGCCTGGAGGCATCCCACTCTGCAAGCAAACTTTCCGCCCAAAGTCACTCAGTTTTACTTGCTCTGTGGGCTGGGAAGCTTGTCTTGTGCTCTGGGTCTTTGTTCTGTTGCTGTTGCTCCTCTGCCACTCTGGTGTTACAGCTTTCTGATCCTGGGTTGAGGAGGTTCAATGTACACAGATCTTGGGTGCAAAGGATGAACTCCACCCCTGGCTCTTCATTTCTGATGGCAGTGAGATTCCCCCTCTCCTGCTTCTTTGTTGTTGTTGTTAAGTGCCGTCAAGTCGGTTCCGACCTATAGCGACCCTGTACAGGGTTTCCAAGGGTGTAAATCTTTACGGGAGTAGAAAGCCTCATCTTTCTCCCGCGGAGCAGCTGGTAGTTTCGAACCGCAGACCTTAAGGTTCGCAGCCTGATTCGTAACCACGACGCTACCAGAGCTCCTTCTTCTAAGGTGGTTCATTTTATATCCATAGTAGAGTTTCAAGTGTTTACAATGACAATGAATGCTTCTAAAATCCACAGCTGAATCATATCATCCTATCAGTATCTTCTCCTACCTTCTTTTGCCCAGAACCATCAGGAAAGGATTAAGTGGGAGTTACCAAGACTAAGGCTAGAAGAGTCATAGTAAATAATTCACCACACCACAATATGTCAATTGAAAGATATACATGCTGATGAATCAGCAAACTCAACATTGTCAAGAGGTAAATTTTTCATAAATTTATCTATATATTCAATCTCAATGCAATCCCAATCAGAATTCCAGCAGACTTTCCTCCTCACCCCCCAGTAAGAGACAAGCTGATTCTAAAATGTGTCTGGAAACTAAAAGGCCCTAAGATGAATGAAACAACTTTGAAAAAAGAGTAAAGGGATTTACAATACCTGATTTCAGGAGTTACTGTAAAGCTGCTGTAACCTAGACTGTATAGCATAAGTGTAGTAAATAAACAGATCACTGGAAGAGTCCAGAGTGCGGAAATAGACTCACACATGTATAGTAAATTTGGAAAGGATAACCTTTTCAAGAATTGGCAGTGGAAGAAGTGGATATCCACATGCCAAGAAAAAAAAAAGTAAAAGGGGAAGAAGAGGAGGAAGGAAGGGTCACAATCCTTCCTTCACACCATCCACCATAATTAACTCAAAATGAATGTGAAAGCTGAAACTGTAAATCTTCTAGATGAATATAGCAAAGAACCTCTTCACGTTCTTGGAGTACGCAACCCAACTCACTACTTTCAAGCAGATTCCTACTCAATAGGACAGAGCCGAGATGGTCCACAGGGTTTCTGAGGCTGTAACTCTTTATGGAAACAGACTGCCTATCTTTCTCCCCAAGTTACCTTATGATTAACAGCCCAAATCATAACCCACTTACACCACCAGGGTCCCTTCCTTTAGAGTAGGCAAAATCAATACCAACACCATTGCCAAGTTGGTGGTTCTGATTCACAGTGACCTCTGTACGGGGTTTCTGAGGCTGCAAATCTTTATGTGAGCAGAAAAGTCTCATCAGTCTTCAGAGGAGTGGCTGGTGGGTTTGAACTGTCAACTTTGGGGTTTGAAGGCCAGTGCTTATACTATAGCACCACCAGGTCTCCTTCCAGAGTAGGCAAGGAGTTTTTAAACAGGACACACACAAAAAAACATGAACAAAGCAAAAAATTAAATATTGTAGGGAGTTTGGCCAAATCACTGTGTCTAGCCTTTGTTGCCGTATGTCTTCTCAATATCTGCTGCCTGAGCACTAGCTGGGTAGTGTGTCTCCCTCTCCAACCAACCCACAGCTCTTGGTAGAGGTCAAGCTGGTATTACCCTAATTCCATGTGGTACACAGTCCCTTCCATATACCTGCTGCTCTAAAAATCCACAGCATCCTACCACACGCGGACGCCTGAGATGCCAATAAGGTGTATGCCTTCCACCCACACCCTCTTACCTCTAGCTTTCACCTCTGAACAAGATTTGAGTGAATTTTGATGATCTCCAGATGGGCTACCCTGTGCATGCATTGAGTGGCTCCATGGCTTCAAAGCCCATAGCTTACACGTTTGGGTTACATGGAAACAGCCTTCTAGCAATTCTGCCGGCACAGGTAATTCTTCATACTGACTTCACTTCGTCATTTCAATGGGGATGTATTCCAAAAATGTAAGAGGCAATTGAACCAGAAATCCCCTTTAGTTCATAGACACCACCTTGGCCCACTCTACAGTATAGTATAGTATAGTCGGAAATACTAAAGTACAAGAAGAGTTGGTCCACACCCTCCCTTTGTCTGACATAGGGGGAAGGAGTAGAGGGGGCAGACTTAAAACTCTCGGTATGGTAAATTCTACCGTGTCCTCTGAGGGTCAATTCATTTTAGTGTCTACTTACTGAAAGGTCTGAAAGTAGGAAGATCTGTTTCCTTCAACTAAGGTTTAATTCGAACCACAAGGTTGGAGGTTCAAACCCACCAGATGCTCCTCAGAAACCCTGTACTGGGTCCCTATGAGTTGAAATAGATGACACTAACAAAGTTTAATGAGTCCCTTCCCAAGTAAGGAGTTGTTTTGGGGAATCTCACAGAGGCCACCAGGTGTGCCTTCATGGAAGTGCTAGTCCCACACAGGGGAGGGCCATACCTGGAACCAAGTCTCGCTAACACCAGGTTAAGTACTGACCACAGTCCACAAGAGCTGGGAAGGTCAAGGAATCCTGGAAGTTGGAGGGACCAAGAGCCCTGAGAGACAGGTAGGACTTGAATGGGCAGAGAGATCAGGGAGCACTCCAGACTGAGGGAAAAATCCGGAGCAAAGGTAGGCAAGTGGGGTTTGGGAATATCAAGAAGCGTAGTTTGAGTGTTGCATGGGGTAAAGTTAAAGAGTTGAGACGGTAGGGGATTCGGTTTGATCTGTTATGCCATGAGAAACTAGTGCACTGTCAGAGGCTGGCTGCTGGCGGATTAGCGAGCGTCCAAACTGAATAGAACCAGCGTCTGTTCAGGGAGAAAAAGAGCTGCTCCCTTCCTAGATGGCGATGTCCTTCAAAACTCAGGGTCAATGGGGACTCCGGGGGACAGACACAGAGGAATTTGTGGGGTCAGGCGAGGCGGGGAAGCATCGGCCCCAGGTTGCGCAGCCCCAGACGTCCGTGGCGCGGCGAGTAAGCACCGCGATGCTCGGAGCGTGGCCGGCGTTGAGGACCTACCCGCCGCCCGTAGGAGGCGCGGGCTTCCCCACGCACCTCTCCCTTCCCTCCTGGGAGGTGACATGTCGGGGTTGACGTTCCGGAGGCCTCAGCCGAAGTGACCGCATCTGGAATGCGGGATGCTGATGCTGAAGTCCCCTCCGGGCTCATCTAATAAAGTTCCGAGGAGAAGCGTGGGCGTGGCGCTTCCTCCCCGCAGCCGGCGGGGTGGCCCCGGGCGCCGCGGCCTGCAGCTGTTGCTGCCTTATAAGGCGGGGGTCGGGCCGGCGGGGAGGGGCTGCGGGGTCCGCCTCCCGCCCGCCCGCCCGCCGGGCACTCGAGCGGCGTGAGTGAGCGCAGCCACAGCGGGAGCAGAAGAGCGCGCGGGCCAGCCATGGGCAAATCAGGTGAGACTGCGGTCCGCTGAGCCCGGATGACGATGGCTCTGGAGCCCCAGGCGCCCAGATACTCTCTATCATCCTTCCCTGCTGCGCCTGGGGGCTAGGAGGGCTGGACGGTGACTTCCCATCCCCCGGGGGCACAGCTCGGGCTGTCCTGCTGGATACCCGAGTGCAGGGTGGAGGAGTGGGCGTGCGATGTACCCCGGGACGGAACGCGGGCAGTGCTCCGGACAGCCAGGAAGCCAGGGTGGCCTTCAGGCCGCTAGGAGAGAGGGAGGGAAGGCAGAGCGAGGGAGGGTCCCCTGGCTGGGAGCCAGAGATTGCATCAGGGAGGGTTTCCAGCCGCTGATGGGATTAGCGCTCCTTCTCTCCCTGTCCAGCCAAGGCGTGGCATTTGCTTTGTTTGAGTAAAAGAACAGAGTTAGAATGCGAAAAGCATGTAGCACGGTCTTTTTCAATCTTTCCCTCATTCATCCCCCCTGCCTGAGTGCCCACCTCTGTACCCACAACCCTCACAGTTGCTTCCCAGTATCTCGGACCTTTTGTTACCCAACTCACTAACTACTACTGCCTTTTTAAAGTGCAGAGCGCAGTCTGTCACCACTCCCTACTCATACCTTCTGTCCCCGTGGTCTGCAGATGTACGTTTCCCAGACCACCCTCACCCCTTCCCGAACCTTACTATTGTTAAGTTCCGTCGGTTCCGACTCATAGCTACCCTGTGTATAGGGTTTCCGAGGAGCGGCTGGTGAGCTTGAACCGCCGCCGGCCTTGCAGTTCAGCGCACTAACTCGCAGTGCCACATCAGGACGCCGTTGTGCACCTTGTTGTTGTTGTTGTTGTTATGTGCCGTGGAGTCGGAACCGACTCATAGCGACCCTGTACAGGGTTTCCGAGGGTGTAAATCTTTACGGGAGTAGAAAGCCTCATCTTTCTCCCGCGGAGCAGCTGGTAGTTTCGAACTGCTGACCTTGCGGTTCACAGCCCGAGTCGTAACCACTACGCTACCAGAGCTCCTTACCCTCAAGTTATTGGGAAACTGTCACAGTGTTTCCGTTTTCTGGGTTCTTTTCCCCACTTCTCACCACCACCACCGACCTCTTCCCTTCCGTGAGGCTGAAAACCCTTCCCTTCCTTCTAGGTTCATTTCCTGGATCAGGACCCATTCCTAATGCTCCCGGGTAGAGCAATGACCCTCTGGTCCTGTCTGCACTTGGTTGCAAGCCTACTTAGCACAGGTGTCCAGCAACAGACAGA
This sequence comes from Chrysochloris asiatica, assembly GCF_000296735.1. Lineage (NCBI taxonomy): Eukaryota > Metazoa > Chordata > Mammalia > Afrosoricida > Chrysochloridae > Chrysochloris > Chrysochloris asiatica. Next base: position 13,414,853 of record NW_006408571.1, read on the forward strand.
CCTGTCTTCTCATTCCTGCCTGACAGGGACCAGGTTTTATCTCAGTGTAGTTCCCTGCTCACGGGAGCTTCTTAATAAACAACAGCTGAAATGAACAGAGCTGAGAAGTTGGAATTGTTAGCCAGGTCATTCTTGAGTCTCACCTCCAAAGTCCAAACATATTTAACATATTTAACCTCGACCCACCGATAGGGCCAGTGAGGTGCCGGTAATGGGAATAAATGCTTTCCCTGGCATTGGTCCTAACCTCCCTTTCTTTGGGCTGCAGTGGTATGGTATGCTATGGAGTTGATTATCCAACTAATAGCAACCCTGTACAGGATTTCTGAGGAGCAGCTGGTGAGCTTGAACTGCCAACCTTGAGGTTCAAATTGACCTTGCAGTCCAGCGCATTAACCCACATTGCCATACCAGAAAGCCTCATTTTTCTCCAATGGAGCAACTGGTGGACTCGTGATTAGCAACCTAACACATAACCCTCTAAGCTACGAAGGCTCCTTTCTTTGGACTGCAGTGATAGGTCTGGCTTTTAGCTCTAACTTGCTATGTGATTTTGAGCAGAGTTCTTTTCCTCACTGTGCCTCTTTTTCTCTCTGTACTATTGAGAGTGACCCAGATGATCCCCAGGGTCCTTCCAGTATGAAAAGGTGGCATGGGGGTTGTCATATAGTTAAAGCACAAGGATGGTGGGTAATGATGGAACAAAGCATAACAGATGCAAGAGAACATTCTGAAACCTCTACATGGGAAATCAGTTCCTTTCTTTGCAAATTTAGGAGAAACCCCACAAATTCTGTAAGTATTTCAATCAGTTGTTTCCAGAACTCATATTCAGCTGTGTGTCCAGCCTTCTCTCTTCATCCATTTATCCATCCATTACTTTGTCCTTCCCTCCTTTTTTTCTCTTTTGTCGTCTATCAATTCACTACCAACATGGGATTCAGTTCACAAGGGCTGTCCTCAAAGAGTGTTCATTTGTTGTGAAATGCATACTTAAAGCTGATTAGGGAAACAGGTATCACACATAGTTCCAGCAAAACATGGAAAGTGATTCAAACCACAAGACAGGTGCAGGCGAAGAGGGCTGGGAACTCAAGGGAGGAAGAAATCTACTCTGCATTTGAGTTCATAGAGGACTCCTAGAAGGTCTTGGGAAGTTGAACTTTACTCTATGGGACTGGGGTGTCAGTGAAGGGCATGGATCCAGGACTAATGCTGTGCCAGCTTGGAGGGTGGATGAGATGGGGAGAGAGTGGAGATGGGGGATTCGTGGGAGGCAGCTACAGTTTCAGAGGCCAAGATGATAAAGGCATCTTTATGGGTTGCATGTTGGGCTGCTAGCCACAAGATCAGCAGTTCAAGTCCACCAACCACTCTGCCAAATCCTGTCCTGGGCCTAGTCACCTTGTTTTAAAGTGCTGTGGAGTAGGTTCCAACTCATGGCGACCCTGAATAAGATTTCTGAGGAGCAGCTGGTGGGTCTGAACTACCAACCTTGTGGTTAGCCGTCCAGCACTTATAGTGCCACACAAGGACTCCATTCTCCTCATGCCTGTGTGCATTTTATTAGACTTTCCCCACAGGACTCTGAATATTTGACTCCTTAAGAGTTCCCAAGAGAAAGTGACATTTTTGGGTGACCCTGGCCCAATGGGACCAAGTGTCTCCTCCTTTCCACTTCATAGACATCTCCCATAGACCCGGGCCCAAAGAGACCCAGCCTTGATGTTCCAGGCCACCAGCTCAGAGCTGTTGTCTCAGCCCTCAGGTCAGATAGAATTCACAGATGTATGTCCACACAGGGACTTTATGTCATGCCATAAAGACAGTCCTAAGGAAGGCTACTTTGGGGCCTCAGTCTCCTCATCATTGCATAGGTGCCAGTCTCACTTTCATTGTTAACTACAGATACATCCCAGAGCTGCTAGGGCAGTGAGCATTGCTGGAAAATCATCCCACCCTGAGGCAGCTTAGATTCCAGAACATTCTCTATCCAGTGTTCAGAGAACCTAGTCCTACTCCCAGGTCTTGTCTCTCTGCTGGACAAGGGAGCAGGTTTGATGATATCCAAGAGAAGCAATGGCCGTGGGCTCATGGGAAGCCTACTGCACCTAATAATAATAATTGTTGTTGTGTGCTGTTGAGCTGATTTCAACTCATAGGAACTCCATGTAGCAGAATAGAATTGCTCAATATGGTTTCTGCCATATATGTTTTTTAACATATATGTTTTTAATGGTCTTTATAAGACCATTCTGCTAGGTCTTTCTCCTATGGGGTTGCTGGGTGGATACAAACCACTGACCTTTTGGTTAGCAGCCCTTAACTGTTACACTGCCAGGCATCTTTGTATGTTGCCAACTATTGAACTGTATACTAGGCATCAAGCTTGGTATTTTATATATATTACCTACCTTTGTAACAGCCTTGCAAAGGAGTTATTATTGACCTATTTTATAGAGTTAAAGAGAGGCTGAGAACTTTGTCCAAGGTCACACCTTGACCATTAAGTGGCTAAACTGGGATTTGAACCCAAGTCTCTGACTTTCCAGCTTGTCTAGTCCCCCTTCTACTACACTGACCACTATCCCTCTCAGCCAAGCCTAAACTCTGGCCCAGCTGGGACTCCCCACTCCCCATTTCCCATAACTGGAGGAGTCCACGCAGAAAAATCGTTAAGTGTCCTTCAAGTCTCTGGTCATGGGGACTAGCCCGGGAATTTTCTGCTGAGCGGAAAATGGGCCTCTGCAGTGGCAAGCTGTGTGGACCAGGTCATCCCCAATAGTTCCATTCTTATCTGTTGACTTTATTAAAGATTTCATTCAAAGAAAGGATCTCCCTTCTTTGAAGACAAGACATACTCCCTTCTCAACCAAATGGAAAGCCAGGATTTGCCCAGTGCGCGGGGTGGAGGGACACAGGCACCTGGAGAGTGGGCATCTCTTGTCAGTGCAACCTCTTGTGGAGGGGGACAGGGGGCAGCCTGGGTGAATCCTCAGGACACAGAATCATTGCTCTTGAAGCAATTGACCAACCCTTCACGGACCTTCACTCTTGCCATTAGGAACATGGGAGATGTCTATGAAGTGGAAAGGAGGAGACACTTGCACAGGGGACACCTTGAAGAAAGGACCCGCTCTCAAATTTGGCTATCATGGGAGCTTTCTCTATGAGCATGGGCAATGCTCACCCCACACCCCAACTCCCAAGACCTCGACTTTTGTTCATGGATTTCCTGGAACCCAGACTTAAGAACTACCCATATCTGGAACCACCCACTGCTTCCCTCTGCACCAATTTTTCATTCTTTCTTCCTGACAGACAAGCAAAACCAGCTTTGTCCAAAAGGTAGGTCCAACTTGCTTCAAGTCTCTGGTCATGGGGACTGAGGAGGCCTATTCACACGTCCTACCCTGGCCCCTAACTGCCCTTACCTTTGTAGATCTGACTGTCCCAGGTTTCTTTTGTGGAGCATCTAGAGAGGACTGAGAAATGAGGCAGGAGGGGCTTGTTCAGAGAGGGCGTGATGCTAAGGGAAGAACCAGAAGGGGAAAGAGGACACAGACTTCCTTGGACTCTTTATTCAGCAGTCAGGTGGATTACCAGTAAGTACATGGTACACACTGGTTTAATCATGCTTAGTAACCTGTAGTGAACACCTTCACCTGGGTTTCACATCCAACCCAGATGAAACTGTTCACTACAGATTAGGAAATAGCACAATTAAGTCCCTGCATACCTTGCTGTGTAGCGCTGTGGGTTAATGCGCCAGACTGCAAAGCTGTTTGAACAGCAAGGTTGGTGGTTCAAGCTCACCAGCTGCTCCTCGGAAACCCTATTCAGGGTCACTATGGGTTGGAACCGACTTAACGGCACTTAACAACAACAACAATACCTTGCTTATGGAGTCCTGGTGTGGTGCTATGGGTTAAATGAGCTAGACCGCAAGGTCGATTTGTACTGTAATGTGGTCACTGTGGGTCAGAGCTGATTCAATGGCACTTAACAATAACAACAACAACATACTGTGCTTACTGAGTAACCCATCCCTGTCAACAATAGAAGCTTGGTTCCCAAAGGGACCAATTCAGCCCCATGTAGGGTGCCTGTACCCTCAACTTCATCAATGACAGCAGTTAGCCCTGCCCCCTCCCTCAGGGACAGGGAGCTCAACAAACGCAGGCCAAGTCCTTCTACCTCTCAGCAGCTTAACCTTTATTTTAAGCCCCAAGTCTCCTGACTTATTTGACCTCTGGGGCTGGGTTTATAAAGGGCCGGGCACAACAGAGACACTTAAGAAATCTTTGTTTTTCTTTTTTCTTCCTCTTTCTCTTGTTCTCTCCTTCAGATCTGAAGGCAGCTGCCAACTCCAGCTCTGCTTTCCTCTACCCTCTGCTGCTTCCATGGGCCTGAACTGGCTGTTCCCTTAGCCTCCTTTCTGTGACCCCCTTTGTCTTGTGACTTTGGAGTATGGTGTGGGATTAGGGGCAGAGTCTTAGCATCAAACCTTATTTCTCTCCAGCTGGGCCCACTAGTGGCAGGAATTTAGGCAGGTTACTTCACTTCCTGGCCTCAGATTCTCATTCAAACATTGCATGCAATGGTGGAGGCTCCCTCAGAAGGTGGTCAGAAGTACATGAGGTCATGCACAGGCCCAGCTCCCAGAGATGGCTGGACAGCAAGCAGAGGAAAGGACCAGCATGGGGCAGAAGGACACGTCCTGCCTCATTCCAAGCTGGCACTCTGATGCTGTGTGACTTCTCTGAGCCTTAGTTTACCCTTCTGCCCTTCCCCACTGGGATGACTATAAGCACCCTCCCTGCCTAATATAGGTATGTTGTTGTTGTTGTTGTGAAGTGCTGTCGAGTCAGTTCTAACTCAGGGTTTCCAAGGAACAACTGGTAGGTTTGAACTGCCAACCTCGTAGTTAGCAGTTCAGTGCTTATCGTACAGTGCCACATACAAAGTTTTTATTTGACTTTCTTTCCATATGTTTATTTGTGTTCTTGAGTTTTTTTGTTGGTTCTTTTTAAATAGAAGTCAGGGTGTGTCTCTTGCTGGGTGTGGTCACCAATCATATCTTACCTCTCAGAGCCACTGGCCCACAGGGAGGAACCACCAGAACTCCTGAGACCAGCATGAGGTGTGGTTGAGGGGCCCCTTGCCTCCCAGCTGGGGTGGGGAGACCAGATCTCCCCTTTTGATTACCAGAAAGACCTCTTGACCCCTTCCTGAGAATTCAGATTATGTTCTGTGTCTGGGGACAATGATTAGCTTCATTTGTGGCACCAAGCTTGAGCTGGGCATCGGAACTTTCACTTTTGATTCCCTTTTACTTCCCACAGTCTGGGAGTACAGTGACCTAGTTTTTAACAGCCTTATATGTCCCTCTCTGCCAAAGAGCCTTCGGGGCCTACAGCAAACAGCACTCTGCCATGCAGGGCTGCCCTTGAACTGGCTTCACCTTAGCTAGCTACCCTCTCTCCTTAGCCCCACCTCTTCTTCACAGCCCCAGGATATGCCTAGGTCCCTTCCGGTCTGCCCTTTCTGAGTCCTTTGCCTCCTCACCTCATTCCAGCTGATCTAGGAACACTTCTCCAGGGAGCATGTGTAGTCACCATTGCCCATGCCATTCAAACTAATGCATCTCCCACTATGACTTGCCTGGAACGTGGGCACTGGAAGGGCCTTACCAAACCTAACACCCAGAACATACACACATACTTGTTATGTTTGATTACTTAGTCTCTCCTTACCCAAAAAAACAAATCAAACCAAACCCGCTGCCAACGGCAGTCAAGTCGGATTCATAGTGACCCTATCTGTATAGTGTTTCCAAGGCTGTAAATCTTTATAGAAGCAGAAAACCTCTTCTTTTTCCTGCAGAGTGGCTGGTGGATTCGAACTTCTGAGCTGGCAGCCCAACTAGGGGTCCTTGTTGTTAAGTGCCAAGTTGGTTCCAGCTCATAATGCCCCTGTACAGGGTTTTTGAGGAGCAGCTGGTGGGTTTGAACCGCTGACCTTGCAGCTAGCAGTCCAGTGCTTATCCTATAGCACCACACCAGACTCCAGGGCTCCTGAGACAAAGTCTGGAGTCAGTCGTTCATTTTTTACCTGATCTCAGGATTTGAAGATCTGACTGAGCTCTTCAGCCAGTGCCTGGATCTCTCTGAGAGGTTCATCTGCCTGCAATCCCCTAGTCCTGGAGAGCTCACTGTCCTGTGAGGTTGCCCTGTCAGCTTTGAATGAGAAAAACCCACCATTGATTCCAACTCTCAGCAACCCTATCGGACACAGTACAACTGCTCCATAGGGTTTCCAACTGCCACATCTTTCTCCTGCAGAGCAGCTAGTAGATTCAAACTGCTGAACTCCTTCAGTTAGCAGTTGGCATTTACCCACTTTGCCACCAGGGCTCCCTTGATTGAGAGAAAGACTCCCTTTCCAGCCCGTTCCCACCTCATTCCCACTTCTGGACACACTCCAAATTGCTACTGCTTCTCCTACAAGGCAGGGAGCAGGCTGGGTAAAGGATTCCAGCTGGGGATGGGCTGGATAAGGACAAGCGCATCCTCCAGCAGCCTGTGGCCTGCTGGCTGCAATGCCATCCTTCAAAGTCCTTCTTAGACTATTATCAGCAGAGCTCTCCATCCCGTTCCCAGGAGGGAGTGGGGCTTACACCACTTTCCCATCATCCTGGTGGTGCTAATGGTTAAGTGCTACTTGTTGCTGTTGTTAAGTGCCGTTGAGGGGATTCCAACCCATAGCGACCCTGTATAGGGTCTCCAGAGAGCAGCTGGTGAACTTGAACCACCGACCTTGCAGTTCAAACAACTTTGCAGTCTGACACGTTAGCCCACAGCGCCACACCAGCTAGCACTTATCAAAAAGTTGTCTGTTTAAACCCTGTCAGAGGCTTCTGAAAGGTCACAGGCTTGAAAACCCTGTGGAGCACTTCTACTCTGCCTATGTGGGGAGGCATATGAGTGAAATGGCCTCATTGCAACTAACAATAACAACAAAAGTAAATCTGTTATCCCACATACTAAACCTGAAATCTTTGTCTTTCGTATCAGAAAGGGCTTGGTCCTCCTCTTTGGCCACAAAGACCTGAAAACTTCTGGTAGTTTCTGTTCTTCATTCCTGCTTATGCCCAGTTAACCATTTCCAGGCCTTCACCACCCTGCCTTGTTCATAATGTCTTCCCACTTGGCTTGTCATCCCAAACCTCTCAAATCCTGGCATTCAGGGCCTCACATAGTGTCCCTGCCCCACCCCACATTGCTGTCATTGGCCTGCTCCTCCAAACCCCCAGAGTCCTTAGGTTAGTACCAATCACTTTCCAATTTATCAAATCCCCTTTGGATGACTTGAGCACCACTGGCATGATCTGCAGTTATTATCAACTCTCCTAGGACTGCATCTAGCTTAGAGCACCCTGAGGGCAAGCCATAGGTTGTTCTTTCCCTCAGAGTCCCTTCAGAACCCCACGGGATTTGATTTGAAGGCCCAGGAGACTTGAGGAGTTGAGGAAGATGACTTATTGTCGGGTCATTCCCTCAGCCTCTGGGGTGAAAAGGCAGTAGAGGAGAAGAAAAGTGAACGATAAACATGACCAGGGCTTCCTTCCTGCTTTGGTTTCAGCTCTTCCTGCTCCCTACCCATGGCCAGGGCTCACAGGCAGGTTCCTATCCATAGGGGACCCTTTGTGGCAGTCACTCATGACTCACCCAACTGATACCCTATGTTGGTTTCTGTAGAGGATAACTCCCAGATTTGTAAGATTGACATAAAGAAGACCCTCAGAGACAGATGAATGGGTAGATGAACTGGGATTGGATGATGGATAGATGGATAAATGAGAATACTAGATGAATGAAGAATCAATGGGTGGGTGAACTGACGAATGTTGAATGAATGGTAGAGGTATGGATGGTGGATGGTGGAATGGATGGATGGATAGGGTTCCATTTCAGATACAGGTTGGTGTGACTGATGTCCACTTGTTTAACATTGGCTTCATCCACTTATTCTCTCCACCCTTGACCTTGCCTTTGCTGAGGTCATTATTGAATTGGATGCAAGATCTACCTTGGTTGGTGGTTATGTGTTGTGGAGTCAGTTCCAACTCATAGCAATCCTGTGTAGGGTTTCTGAGTCCGTAAATCTTTACAGGCGCAGAAAGCCTCATCTTTCTCCACAGAACAGCTTTTGTTTTGAACTGCTGATCTTGAGGTTAGAAGCCCAACTTATAACCACTATGCTACCAGAGCTCCTTATCCCCCACTATATTCTTTGGTCCTGGTCCCCTCAAATCAATATAGGCACCCCTCCACCCAGCCAGTCCTCTTGTGTCTGTGTTCCCAACTCCAGTTCTCTCCAGTCCTATTATAGATTATAGATCCAGTCTGAAATTTCCAGTCTCCTTCAAATACTTTCTTTCAGAAGTCCTATTGCTGACTGTCTGGTCCCAGCATTTGCTCTGTGCCTCTTCTGGCCCATCTTCTACTCAGCAGCCAGCAGGCTTTTATTGACTCTTCCAGCTCACTGCCCTGCTCTATACTCTTCGGTAGTTTCCATTTGCCTTGGATAAAGGCTCAAATCCTAACACTGTCCATAAGGCCTGCATATTCCATGGAGTTTAGCTGTGCAAAGAAGTGGAGGGAATTATCAGGCATGGAGGCAGAATGCATAAAGGCATGGAGCAGGACATAGTGGTTACCCATTTAGCTGGGGCGAGGCGGGTAGGAAGGAATTCATGTGGCCTGAGGGTCGAGCTAGGTGCTGCTCTGAAGGATGCTGTTATATGAGGATGAGTCAAAAATTATCTACATTGTGGCTGTAGAATTTATTTTAAACAACTTTAAAAAAAAACACAAATACATATTTTTTTGACATACTCTCCTTGCTTTTCCATATATTTTGTCCATCTATCAACAAGCTTTCTTGTTCTCTTATTTAAAAATGTTTAAGGCTGACCTGCAAGCCACAAATGCACCGCTGTCTTCACTTCTTCATCAGAGGTGAATCTTCATCCTTGAAGGACTGCTTTAGGGGACCAAACAAGTGAAGTCTGATAGACCAAGATCAGTATTATAGGGAAGATGCTTTAACCCCTCAAAACAAAGTATCAACAGTGTGGGCAGAGGTGTGTGGAGATGCATTTTCATGCAAGATCACAACACCCTTGGATAACAGCCCTCTGTGTTTAATCCGGTTTAGGCTTTCAGATCTTCAGTGAGCATTTCACTGTAACAAGCACTGTTGATTGTTGAAACTTTTTCCTGATAGTGTTCTAATACTGGCCCTTGAGAATCCCAGAAAACCGTAAGCACCAATTTTCTAGCTGATGGTTGACTTTTGAACTTTTCCTTGGTCAGCAGTTGAGGATGTTTCCATTCCATACTCAGCCATTTACTCACAGGCTCATAGTGTTGAATCCATGTCTCATCACCAGTAATGATTTTTTCAAAGAAACGTGTACCTTCCTTCGCGTTATCAGTCCATATTTTGTTTGCAGATGTTCATATGCTTCTGTTTTTGCTCTTCCTTGAGTCATTTTGGTACCCATCTCACACAAACATTTCAAAATCCAAGTCTGTCGTGGATTATTTCACAGGCAGAGCCATGGCTGATTTGCAAATGATTTGTCACATAGTCCACTGTCACTCATATATTCAACACAATCAGTTCACGTGCATGCCCAATGTTGTCATCAGCTATGGATGTGGACGGGCGTTTTAATATAACCAGAGTATGGATAATGTCTGACTCACCCTTGTACTTTGGTGGGTCTCTTCTTTGCACTGAAATATTCTTCTTTCTGAAATCCTTGCAGCTTCCAAACAGTTCAACAATGAGGTCCTGAAGGCCCACAATGAGTACCGGCAGAAGCACGGGGTCCCCCCACTGAAACTCTGCAAGAAGCTCAACCGGGAGGCTCAACAGTGAGTCCCTCAGCACCCCAGGGTGATTGGGGCCGTCACGATGCTGCTGCTGCAGTCACTGTGGGACCCTGGGGTGGTGGGAGGGACATGGGTGCTGGGGTCAGATACAACCAAGCTTGAATAACCACTGTCACTTACCTAGGCAAGTCCCTGTGTTCTCTGAGCCTTAGTTTGCTCCTCTGTAAAATGGGATGTTGTAAGACTCAAAAGAGATGCGGTGTGATGAGCATGGCAGTGTGATGAGCATGCCTGTTTCCTCTGTGAGCTGGGAAGGATGCTTGGTCACATGAGTTTGGGGCTTGGCCACAACCTTTGGGGATTTCCATGGGCTGTGCCTGTCCTGAGGAAGCACCATGGACTTCGGCAGGTATTCCGAGGCCCTGGCCAGCACGAGGATCCTCAAGCACAGCTCGGAGGCCAGTCGAAACCAGTGTGGGGAGAACCTGGCTTGGGCATCCTACGACCAGCCAGGTGAGTCATGTTCTCAGGCCCCCCTACCCCCATCCCCGCTCTCTGCCTGAGGTGGGCCTAAGTCAAGATCTCTTTAGACCCCTCCTGGCCCTAGCATTCTGCTAAATCTCAGAGGTCTGTCCTCAGCACCCTGGTATAGCCACAGACCCCCTGCGGGAAAGCAAACCCAAAGCTCTCCTCTGTCTTCCCCAGAGGCCGACTCAGTTCACCACAAGGTCTCTGACAGTTAACTCAGGGCCAGGCCTGTGCTGAAGGCCAGGGATGCAGAGATGAGTCAGACTGACCAGGGCCCCCCTTCTACTTGTGTTTCCAGCCTGTGGAGTGGGGGTGGGGTGACAAGCTGTTTTTGTACAAAGTCTCAGCTGATTTTGTGAACACCAAAGCATCCTAAAGGAATTTTACTTTCTTCACATTTCTCTAAAAAAAAAAAAAAAAAAATCATAGTGCTGGTATATTACACTTTTATAATCAGAGAAAACCATGAAACTTGTTCTACTGTGGAACAAAAAAAAAAAGAAGAAGAAGAAAGAAGACAAATCTTCCATCCAAGTTCTCAGTCTGGAAACATGGTCCCACCACGTTAACCAGACATGCTTGAACTTTCTGGCTCAGACAGCCCTGAAATGGCTTTTTAGGAAAACTATTGGAGAGGGCTGTGTCCCTCTGAGGCCTTCTCCAGCTCCCTGTGAGGATGACTCACTCCCTCCCTGCCTTGAATTCCTAGGAGTTCCCAGGGGAGGCCCCCTTCTGGTTTCCCCAGCACAGCCTGACTAGGGCCTCCTACACAGCTCAGCCCCCTGTGCCCTGAAAGAGAAGTGTGCTCGACCCTAGCTCCCCAGGAAGGCAAGAAACCCTCCCTCCAAGGCCTTGCCCTCAGCCTGCAAGACCCTCCCCAGGTCCAGACTGTGTCCCTTGGTGGGCTTAGGGCAGCAGGGAAAGGGATAGGAAACAGCGTCAAATGGGCAGAGACCCAGGTTCCATCCCAGACATGTGCTGTGGAGCTCTGAGCAAATTGCTACCCTCTCTTAACCCAGATTCCTCATTTCTGCAGAGAGGGCACTGGGTGGGTGGTCTCTAGAGCAATGGTTCCCCACTCCAGCTGCACACTGGAATCTTTGCAGAGCTTTATAAAAATGCCAGTGCCTGGGTTTTTGCTCCAGAGAGGCTGATACAGCTGATCTGTAGAACTCAGGTATCAGTATCTTTTAAATACTGATGCCCAGGTAAGGCTAATGGGTAACCACTGCTCTCTAAGCCCTCCGGAGCTTGTGAGCGATACAGACTGTGGACCCTGCTCTGAAACCCCGTTCACAGCCATCTAGTCAGTTCTGATTCAGTGACCCTATATAGGACAGAGTAGAACTGCCCCCGTAGGGTTTCCAATCTATGGAAACAGACTGCCACCTTTCTCTCAGAGCAGCTGGTAGATTCAAACTGCCAACCTTTTGATTGACAGCAGAGTACTTTAACCACTGTGCCATCATGGCATCTGCACTCCACTCTAGATGTACTAAAATCAGAATCTGCCTGTCAACAATTCATGCACACATTATAGTTTGGGACTTATTGCTTTGAGGTTGAGGTTGGAGGCTCCTAGTTCTAGCCCTGCAATTAGCTGCTCCCAGGGAAATGCTGTGAGTGATTTCTCCCAGGAAATCACTAGCTGCTGAGCAAAGGATGCTCCAGGTGCAGCCCTGCCTGCCTGTAGTGGGGACCTTGGCCTACCAGCCTAATTCCCTTTACTCCTGTGTGTATTTCAGGATCAGGCATGGGGTGGGGTGACTGCAGAGTCTCTCAGACACTCAGCGTTATTGGAAGGCCCTTGGAGTACATTCATTCAACCTCTTGGCCAGATGTTCAGAGAAGGGAAGGGCCTGGCTCAGGATTGTAAAGGGGTCAGTGGCAGGGCTGGGGCACGGATATAATCTCCTGATGTAGCCCAGGCCAGAACTTTGCAAGTTGATCCCCAATAACACCCTCACTTCTGCCTGGACATGTTCATGGGCATCTCAGGGAGGTCAATGGGCAACATTCAAGAAGTTTGAGCCCATTGGTGTTTCATCTGAATCTAAGTGTGAGATGGGTGGTTAAGGGTGAATGGGAGGAGGTGGAGGGACTTGGAGCTGGGGTAGTTTTACTGCTGAGTTTCAGGACCATTTCTCCTCCATACAGGGAAGGAAGTGGCTGATAGGTGGTACAATGAAATCAAGAGTTACAACTTCCAGCAGCCAGGCTTCACCTCAGGGACAGGTGAGTACTAAGGTCCCAACCAGTGGCCCGGCCTTGGCAGGATTGCAGGCTGAGTATCTGACTGTGGAGAGGAACTAGCCTTCTGCAAATCAGTCATTTCTGTCCTCTTCTACCCCCAATTTCCTCCCAAAAGAAGCCACTCCTGTCAATTCTGACTCAGCAGCCCTATAGGACAGGGTGTTTGAGGCTGTAAGGTGTTTGAGGCTGTAAATCTTTTTGGAAGCAAACTGTCCCATCTTTCTCCCACAGAGTGGCTGGTGGGTTTGAACTGCTAACTTTATGGTTACCAGTCGAACACTTAACCCTGCACCTCCAGGGTTCCCCTTCTAACTCTTCCTTAATCCTCTTTTGATCTTCTCCAAAAGACAAAGGTGTGCAGTTCTCTGGGCAGAAGACACCAAAGGAATTGGAAAAAGGGCTTATTTGCCCACCCTGTTCCTGCTCCAGTCTTGTCCCACCCACGGTAGAGCCACTGTGGCCTCCTCCTCCCCAGGGTTTCCTCAGAACCAGGATGTGACAAGTTCTCGGAGGCAGTCACCATTTCCTGTGGTTTACTGCTCACTCTTTCTCAGGCAGGGGCTCTTGCAACCCTGTGTGGGTTGGACTCTGGGGAAGAGTTGGAAGCATCTGCTGAGGCATTTGTCAGTTAACTCCTGCAGGTCTCCCGGCCAGGAGCAAGTTGCTGCTGTCAGTGAGAATGGATGATTCTGTGGTGTTTGTTTGGCAATAACAACCTCCATCAGTGATCAAAGATGTGCAGGCAGAACCTTGTCTTCTTTTACTAATGAAGAGTGTCTGTTGTTGTTAAGTGTCATTGAGTCAGTTCCGACCCATAGCGAACAACGTGTTTCCATATCACTGCCATTAAAGTCTCACAACACCATCCCAAGGTGGGGCTTTATGCTCCTTATTTTACAAAGGAAGAAACTGACATCCAGAGTGGGGGAGGGGGAGGAGGCTTCTCTGATGCCTCCTGCCCACCCTCCCCTGGTCTGATGCTTTTCCCATGGTCCCTTCTTCCGGGCAGGAGCCTTTCTGGTTATCACAAGTGCCAACACTGGGAATGGACCCCATCACCCCACATAGCCCATTCCTAAAAGAAGAAAACCCCGGATCAACTAGCCCTTGTGCCATCCCAGGGCAGTGTTTGGGGACAGACATAGCCTGATGCTAAGACAAGAGTGCAGCTTTGGGTGGTGTTCTAATCAGAACAGAGTTTTTCAGACCCTTAAAGACCCTCAGGCTCAGCCTCCCCCAGAGCCTTCTCCCCTTGCTGGGCCATACAGTCCAGGCTACAGGGGAAAGCGCCTTTAAACTGTCCTGTCATCTCTCCCCGCAGGTCAGGATCTTTTGATAAGGGGCTGGTTAGCTGAGTCCTGTACTGTGTGCTGAGTGGAGAGAAGAAACTATTTCTTAGGACTACTTTGTTGTATTGTGTTCAATGACTAGTTTTGTTTGTTCTGAAAATAGTACTTTTACATGATGTGAAACTCAAAAGTTTTGTTACAAGACTACAAGTCTCCCTTCCATCCTATCTCCAGCACTTTTCTTCACAGTTACCAGTTGCTAATATCATTCTAGAAGTATTCTGAGCCTATACCAGCATGTGTATTGCGAGAGGACTTCAGAAAGTTCATGGAAAAATTCTATCATCTTCCATTCCATTTTTCCACAAACTATTTGAACCCCCTTGTATGGTTTGCCTTGCACTTGCTTTTCTTCACACACAACAGATTGCCAGAGGTTGTTTAAGATCAATACAAAAGGAGCTTTCATTTTTTCTTTCCACTGCACATTCTTCCCTTGCAATGATATGCTGTATTTGATCTAATGTTTTTCAAGTTATAACTGGGAAATTTGGATCTATAGCAAAGAGGATGTAATCCCTTTTGTTGTTGTTGAATGCCATCAAGTCAGTTCTGACTCATAGTGACCCTGTATAGGGTTTCAGAAGAGTGGCTGGTGAGTTTGAACTTGCGGTCCCGTGCTTATCCTACAGCACCACACCAGGATTCCGGAAAGAGAGAGAGAGAGAGAAAAAAAGCATTAGTAGAAGAGAGTTAGAAACCAATGTGTATCTGATGGTTGCTAAGGAAGTTGTTTCCTTTAATTAATCTCTTAAATACTCATAACTTAGTTATCTCTGTAGAGACAGAAAACTCCCCAGAGAGAGTAGAGATTACTTAGTGTCTTCTGTTCGGGAAAGGCTGCCCAATGCATTTGTGTCCCTAATGATTGTCTTGGCAACCAGTGGATGGATGAAGGCTTCTTCCTTGTCTGGGAGACAGAGAGTGGGTGGGTCAATGAACAAAGCATGTGATCTCTTGAGAAAGAAGATTTGTATGAGAAAGGGCTTGAGCCTTAGTGGAAAGGTGGCCTGTACAAGTCGTGACGCCTGCTGAAACCGGAGCCGTGACTCAAAAGTAGAAGGATCAAGGTGGATTGGCAACAAGTGTTTCACCTAGATTCTGAGGTGGCACATTCGAAGTTTACTGACCAGTGGTTACTACAAGTTTGAAAATAAGTGATAGAGGGAAGAGGAGTCATTATTTAGGGAGCACTGAGCTTGATGACTAAATTTGGAAATGGAAAGGGAGGGTGGTTGTACAATATGATGAACGGAATTGATGCTGCTGAATTGAATCACTAAAAAATGTTTACATGGCAAACGTTTTGTTGTGTGTATTTATATATATTTATGTACACATACATATGGAGAGTCCTGGTGTGGCACTGTGGCTTAATGCGCTGGACTGCACTAGCACTCCTCGTGTTGTTATGGGTCAGAACCAACGTGATGGCACTTAACAACAACATATATATATATTTACGACATTAATTTTTTAAAAAGTAATTAGACTTAGGGTTTGCTATCATTTTATTTTTGCTTCAGTTATATTGTATCAACTATGATGAACTATGTCGATTCATGTTTGTTTTATTTTCATGTTGTTGTTATTAAGTGTTGTGGAGTCGGTTCCCAATCATAGCGACCCTGTATAGGGTTTCCAAGGAGTAGCTGGTGAGCTTGAACCACCAACCTTGCAGTTCAAACCGACCTTGCAGTCCAGCGCATTAACCCACAATAAGTAACCTCAAATTCTTTGTGGATGTAGACAAAGAAATAGATTGTACCTAAATTTAAACTTTTAAATGCTAAAAAAAAGGAGTTCAACTGTAAGGGGGAAAGAAAGCAATTTAAATATTGAACATAAGCCCTTAAGAGCTGCTTTTGCAAATGAGTACATTCCTATGGAAGTAGATACTCCACTGACTAGGTCACTGTTAAACACAAGATGTGTGAACCCAGCAGCCACTCTCAGAAAGCCTACACAGGGTCACTATGCCTCACAACTGACTATGGCACACAACAACCCCCGTATACAAAATGCATCAGCAGTACCAACTTTGGGTCTTCCCTGTATAGGGTTTCCAAAGAGCAGCTGATGAGTTTGAACCACTGACTTTGTGGTTCAAACCAATCTATGGTTCAGTGCTTTATCCTACAGCATCACACCAGGACTCGATGAAGGATTAGAAAAGTGCAGATAGCACCCTCTTTCTTTCTTAACCACATCTGTGAAGTTTAGCTACCGGCAGTCCCTGGGTCACAAAAGAACAAATTGTTCAAGTACTTGGCCCTAAAATTTTAAGAAATTTGCCCTCTTTTTTAAAGATGGAACCTCCTGGTGTGGCACTGTACGATAAGCACTGGGCTTTGAACCACAAGGTCAGTCGGCAGTTCAAACCCACTAGCTGCTCATTGGAAAACTTATACAGGGTCACTATGAGTCAGAACCGACTCGACGGCATTAACAACAACAACAACCCTTACTTGCAGCAAGTTCTTCATCACAATCACCTGTACTTGCTGCACATGCAGCTTTAAATCCTAAAAAGAAGCCAAGTCTTTTCTTGCACTAAAGTTAAGGCTGAAAAAGAACTGGACGTATCTGTTCTGACTTACCTACAAATTCTTTAAGACACAGTTAGGAATAGTGGATCTTGTTCATAATCCTAGACTGTCTATACATATTACTCTGATAATAATTTTTCTTCTTCCTCCCTCAGTCTTTTTTTTTTTATCAAATGTTTTTGAGCACCCAGTATAGGGGATATGGTAGTTAACAAGAGCGACACTTATCTCCACAAAGCTTGCCATCATTTCAAGCCAGGTATTTAGGAGCTCTGGTAGTGTAGTGGTTACAAGTCATTCTGCTAACCTCAAGTTCAGCAGTTCAAAACTACTAGCCGTTCCATGGGAGAAAGATGAGGCTTTCTGTTCCTGTAAAAACTTACAGCCTCGGGAACCCTATATAGGGTCGCTATGAGTCAGACCAACTCGATAGTCCTTAACAACAACAACATTTAGGAGTAAACAATCTCTTAAGAGCTGCTTTAGCAAATGAGTCCCATCCTATGACATGGAAGTAGATACTCCACTGACTCGGTCAGCTGTCGGAGGATCTCTGTGGATCTTAAACAGTAAAGGTGGGAAGGATGAGCTCCCAACCTCAACTCCCAAAAGATGAAAAGCGTTTCTGATCCTTGAGCAGAGTACATTATAGCGTTGACTCTTTGATCCCAAAGGGGAAGGAGAACTGGAGTAGCTACATGAGTAGCTTGAAAGGACTAGTGCGTAGGGGGTAGGCAGCCTGAGCAGTGGGGAACTGATACTGCAAAACTTCAGCAAGCCACAGAAATTTCAGGGGGGGGGTGGGGGGGCATTAATTTGAGAAGAAGCTTGGTTGTTTCGCTCAGAACAGAGAGAACTGAAAGAGGCAGTTACCTGTCAAAGTTCTCAAAACAGAACCTAAGTCCAAGATGGTTTTTCTATACAGCATTCAGTCAGTCAGTCAGTCAATTAATTTTGAACTTTTCTTGCCCATATAGGGCTCAGAGCCTAGTGAAGGAGCTAAGCAATAGTCAAGTAAACAAACAAATATACCTTTGCAAACTATAAGAATGCCATGAACAGGGGATGGGGGTGGGAGGGTGGCAACAGAAAAACAGAATAGGTTAAGAATTTTGTGACAGGAGCTATTCCGAAAATAAAAGGGTGATTACATAAGGCTTCTCTGAACAAGTGACATTTAGGCTGAGACCTAAGGGACAAGATGTTGACCAGCAAGCAAAAGAGTATTTCACACCGCAGCCAGTGTGCACAGGCTCTCTGGTGGGAAATAACCTGGTGTGTTCAAGGAATGGAAAGGAGGCCACTGGACCAAAGTATTTCTAGAAGATACAAAGAGGTCAGAGGTCAGCAGGCAAGATTGTACCGGACTTTATAAAGATACAGATTTCATTCTAGCTGCAACTTGAAAACATAGGATTTTTAAAGCAGGGAAATAAAGAGATCTAACTGAAGTCTCACAAAGATCATCTGCTTCTTAATTGAAAAACAAATGATAGAGACAAAGACAGACATAAGGAATTCAGTCAGGTTGCTGTTGCAATGGTTCAATACTGTGATCAGGGCCAAGTTTTGGGGAGTGAATTGGAGACAGAGTGAGGTGGACTTGATGTAGTTTTGGATTTATATTCCTCAGGATTTAACGTGTTGCGGGGGAGATGAGGGAGAGGAAGGGATATAGGCAACTCTTAAGATTGTGTGGGTAGAAGTATTGTTGATGAAAGTGGGAGGGTTGGAAGAGGAAAAAATCTGGGAGGACCAAAATCAAGAACATCTAGATGGGATCAAACGACTACAGCAATTCAGGAAGATCAGATAGGCACCTTAGTGGCTAGGCAATGAAGCTAGGTTAATGGGGAGGAAATATTCAAAAGTCGTCAGTTTCACTAAGTGGTATGTGTATGGAATGGGTGTATGTTTTTGCTGTGTATATTCTCAACAACTACAAAATAATTTTTTTTAAAAGAAGAAAATGTTTCCCGTTCATTAAAAAAAAAAACACTGATATACCTGTGAAACTTTCTGCTCCCGTAAAGATTAACAGCCTTGGAAACCCTGTTCAGGGTTGCTATGGGTCGGAACCAACTCAATGGCACATAACAACAACAACCTGTGAATTATCCAAGTGGAAATGTGCAGTAAGGCATTTTGCTTGGAATAGAAGAGAGGTTTGAGCTGGAAAATGAAATTTGAGGCAGGGAAAAGTAAAATCCCTTAACAAGAGTATAGAGAGAAGAGAAAGGAGAGCCAAGGATTGAGTCTGGGAAATGTAGCTCCTCCCACATTTACAAGTGAGGTAGGTAGAAGAGGAAACAGTGAGAGGGAGGAGGGCCCAGAGCTTATGGCTTCATGGAAATCAACTGAGGAGAGGGCTTTGTGACTGAGAGGAGTCAACTGTGTTCAAGGATCTTGAAAAGTCCAATGAGGACAAAAAGGTACCATTAGCGAGTACTGTGGAGATCACTGGTCACTTGAAGAACAGGGAGGGTTGGAGTTAGATGCCAAGTAGGAAAGCATACTGATGGTTGGGATTACTGGGCTTTGTCATGATCTCCCAGGCATCATTGAAACCCAGGGACCACCGGGGAGTAGTGAGCTGAGTGGTCTGTGTGGCCTTTGTGAACGAGGTCTGCTGTGTGGGGCTGATGCTGTAGGAGACCAGTCAGTGTGTATTGTCTCTCCTTTCTGTGACTGGCCTCTGTGAAGATGGCACTTCCCTGAGCCTGGAAGGATGGGGCAGGGTCTTCAAGGCTCCCTTTCAGCATCCTTGTCAAGGCCTACTGACTAACCTGTTTCTCTCTCCTCCTGCCTTCCTCCCTACAGGACACTTCACAGCCATGGTATGGAAGAATACAAAGAAGATGGGAGTGGGAAAGGCATCTGCAAGTGACGGGTCCTCATTTGTGGTGGCCAGATACTTCCCAGCAGGAAATGTTGTCAACCCGGGTTTCTTTGAGGAAAATGTCCTGCCTCCAAAGAAATAATTTGTCAAATCTAATGAAGGGTGGCAGACTTAAGAACACTGATGTGAAGTGCCTGGAACAACAAAAACTCAGCTGTGTGTCTGTCCCTGTGAATATATGTGCTTGTGTGTGTGATGTATGTGTTTCTTGCACACACAGTTAGGTATACAGTTCTGTATGAATTCATTCTCATCAAAGGAATGAGCATCTGAAGCATTTATCATGATGGTTACTAGACTACAATGCTTTGGACTTTAGAGGGAAAATCTATTTTTAATTTTTTTGCATTTTTAAAGCAAACATCTTTTATATCTTATTTGTAATGTCCATCCGAGACATTTTGTAAACCATATGTTTGCGATGCTAAGACGTGAAGGTGATTTTGTGTGTGATCTTCATGGAGTGTAATCTACTTTTGGTAGAAATTGAAGAATATTAAACCCTTTTTAAAATGTGATATAAAACACAGCTTTAAACATGTAGCTTTCAACAAAGCCGCTTTCGTCAAAACATGGGGCACCAGGACTCCATTTCACAGTTGGAGTGATTTCTCAGTTGTTAAGATATGAAGTCATTCTACATACCGCTTGGAACTCTCCAATGGGATTGCCAAAGAACTGGAAAAAAAGGCAGTACTTACTTGCATTTTTCTACCTTTAAGCAGTAAAGTATCACTACCACCTCTACCCCTTCCCCCACCATCCCACACCCCATTTTTCATAAAATCCTCTGTTGTTTAAGAGTTTAATATGCTATCCCTGGTTTCTGAGGAGCTGGACAAGGTCTGAGGCTTCCCCTCCCCCAGTGTGAAATGTCCCAGGGCCCGCTCTGAGAGCCCTCCACACTGCCTGGGCTCTTTGCCAGGCGCCTTGGATGAAGTCAGCAAGTGTGGTGGTGAGGGTGAGCTCAGCCCCCGGCCTCCTCCCTCCCCCTCACAGAGGGGTGGGGGCAGAAGTCCAGGCCTATTCCCGGCAGCTGTAGTCGCAGCTGTGCAGCTGCTTGCTGCCTCCCAGAATGTGTGGGGCCCAAATGTTCCAGAGGGATGTCCCAAGCAGGGAGCCAAGAAACAATTTAGTTCTGTTTTTACTTCAAACTATACAAAGTTCTCCTGACTAGAAATTTCACATGGTTCATATGGGAAGGACCAACGCAGATGCTAAGCTGAGTGTTCCTGAAACCATGACTCTCCTTTTGGTGAGATGGAAGGGACTGTAGTGAGAGGGCTGCTGGCTGAGCAGATCAGTCTTTGAGATGTGCTTCCTGAAGATCAGTGTTGTACTCTGAACACAGCTTCATGCTGGCCCTTCATTCCATCTACGAATATCAAGTAACAGACAATAAAAAACTTTTTCTTTTGTGTAAGATCGCCCTCTGATTTGATTCATGCCCAATTCTCAATTGGTGACTGAGGCATTGCATGACTGTATGCTCTGGTCTTGAGTAACTCAGGCCCCTGGATGCCTCCCCTCCCTCCCCAGCGAACTGTGTTCATTGGGTGGCCATGTTGCTAAACATGTGACTCACCATTTGAGGGCCTTTTGGGCAAATTGTTAATGCCATGGAATCCATTGCAACCCATAGTGACCCTGTGTAGGGTTTCCGAGAAGCAAGTGGTGTGTTTGAACTGCTGACCTTGTGGTTCAAACTAACCTTGCAGTTCAGTGCATTACTCAGGCAGTGCCACACCAGGACCCTTTGAGCAGCATAGCCTCAGGCTGTGTATGGGTGTCAGGAATTTGAGCTAGGGAATGTGGTGAGAGATTACCAGTTTGCAGTGGAATTGAAAAAAACTAAGGAAATAATGATGTCATAAATTCAATTTAGGACATGACAACCCAAAAAACTACATGTAAGTCAAGTTATAAGTGGAAAATAAACAGAAGTTAGGAAGCTAATTACAAAAGTAAAGATACTGAGAGAGAGTGTTCTAAGCAATTAGCTGCAGGCCACATCTGTGTATCTTTGAAATAAACCCCTCATTTTCTTCTGTACTTCCCAACAAATTGATCGTCCCTGGAAAGTTAGAATACTAGTGTCCCCTTCCCTAGGGTGTCTCCCTGAACAGAACACTGTTCTCTGGTTGTCTCTCACCATCAACTGCCAGTTCCTTCAGGATGATCAGCTACTCTGCCTCAGGAATGCTGACCTGAGCAGGAAACTGAGGGTGGCTGGGGTGGAGACACTTAGCTCTAGGACCTCCGGCTAAGGTCCTTTTCAGCCACACCTGGATGACCAGTCAATGAGCTGCTTGGTGGCTCCTAGAGACAACCACCACCCCATACACACACACTATCAGCTAGCCAAAGCCAGCATGCAGCCAGCCTCTAGACCAGAGTCTGTTTCCTGGGTTGGAGTAAACTGGTGCCAGGCAAACTTTCCAGGGTTGGAGAAAAGCCCGACGGCAAAGCTGGCTGGACAGGTGGGCAGTAATCTCACTTCTTTCATAGATTCCTAAAGACAACAATCCGACAAATCCAGCAAGAGCAGGGTAAAAGCCAAGCGTGCCTGTTCTCCTTTGTAGCTAGAGGGCAGGAAATCAGGAACAATGCAAGTCCAAGGCTCAGCTCTGTGAATTCTGAGTTGAGAAGTCCTGCTCTCTGGTCTCAATGTGCCCAGCTATACAAGCCTTGAGGAGTCCTGGTGTGATGCTGTGAGTTAATGCGCTGGACTGCAAGGTCAGCGGTTCAAGCTCACCAGCTGCTCCTCGGAAACGCTATACAGGATTTCTTGAGGGCACTTAACATAGGATATCCAGGGAGCAACTAGTGGGTTTGAACCACCAACCTGTGCTTTGCAGCGTTTAGCCTACAGCTCCACACCAGAACTCGGGAGGAGTACTTAGAGCTCAGCTCCTGTCATAGGGTGAGGACAGACACACAGGGACTTCCCTAAGCCACACAGCTAGTGAGTGACAGAAGGGGAGTGCAATCTAAGCCAATGGAGAAAACAAATTCTTAAGCTCATGCAGACCTGGCTTTCTCAAGGGACTGAGGCTTTCACTGGCATTCAGAGTGAACGAATGTGGTAATAAACTAATGATTTAATAATTTTCAAAGTACCAAATCCCAAAATAAAGAAAAAGCTGGAACGAGTGACAGGATGCGTGAAGGAGACAAAGAAAAGAATGTGAGCATAACTGAGGAAGGAGGGAGAGAGCTGGAGAGTCCAGAGCCCCTGTGCGCTTTCCTGTGAGGGGCCCTATAAGGCCCAGGGTCTGGAGTGGGACTCGGAGCCCAGGTTGGTGGCTAATGTGCTCAATTAGATTAGGCAATGTGCTAAAAGGGCCCGGATGTTCTGAGCCCTTCCTGAGAGGCCCCAAAGGCCTTTGGGCTCTCTGTTCCTCTGCACACTGCCTGCTCCTGGCCCCCATGGGGGTCTCTGGCTGCCCCCAGCCCTCCCTGCGCATTGACAGCAGCCGCACACATGTGTGCCCTAACTCCAGAGCGCCACACCGACCAGGAAGAGGGTGTCCCGGCCTGAGTCAGAGCTGGCCAAGTCTGTGAAGAACACTCCACCCACCGGGTCCCCAGGGGCCAGGACTCTCCTGAGCTAATGCCAGACTCTGAAACGGTTCCTCTTTGGAAAAAATCCGGCCTAGTCGCCTTTTCGAGGTGTGAACCCAGGCGGACGCACACCCCACTTTGGTGCACAGTATCAAATGGGAAAAATGGGAAGAGGGAGTCTGTGGTGATCTTAGGGGGCTCTCCTCCTGTCCGTGAGACCCTGATCCTCGACCAGGCGGGGCCTGCAGCCCTGGGGAACCTGGAAGCACCCTGCCATTTTTCATCTTGCAATTGAGCTAGGGCGGTGCCCAGTGTGGAAGCAGGGGGTGCGCTACTTTAGCTGAGTGCCCAGCACATCCTCAGTCTCCACTAGGCTGGAGACGACCCACCAACCCCACCCTGTGTCCAGAGGACCGCTAGAGTGGACTTCACACAAGGGCCAACAATGATAACACATGAACAATCGGTACAAAGATTTATGAAAGGAGCGACCCAGAACGCCAGAGCCGGGAGAATGAATATTAGTAAAATAGAGTTGTTAGGGTTTGTTTTTTTTTTTTTTTTTGTACTTGTGATGTGGTTTTGTAGGATTAGCACTAGACTGAGAACCACAAGATTAGCAGTTCAAATCCACCAGCTGCTGCTCAAAAGCCCTATACAGGGTCACTATGAGAAGCAACTCGACAGCACTTACCAATTGAGGGGTTTTTTATGTTTAATGCAAGCCAAGCACCGTTAATCTTTAGTCATTTCCTCATTCTTCCTCTTAGTGAAGAAAAAACTATGCCTGGAAGGACAAGGGAAGAGATAATGTGTAAGAATGAGGGCATTACTAAACAGGGAGGGGAAGTCTGAAGCAGGCATTACTATGATTCCCATCTCAGAGATGGAGAAACTGAGGCTTAGAATCTGAATAGCTTGTCCAAAATCACTCTTAGTGGGAAGAGCTTACTCACCCCAAACAAACAACCACAAACCCACTGCCATTAAGTTAATTTCAACTCACAGTGACCCTCTAGGACAGTGTACAACTGCCCCAAGGGTTCCCAAGGCTGTCAATCTTCATGAAGCTGACTGCCATCTTTCTCCTGTGGAGTGGCTGACATTTTGGTAACAGCCAAGCATTTTAACCACAATGTCACCAGGGCTGCTGATCTTAGCCACCAACATTCTACAATTAGAGACTTGGAAATGTGGAGACTGAACACACCCAGCCTCACTCAGCACACAGCTAACTCCGACTTCCCTGCTCCAGAGAGTGGCCTCCACCTGTCCATTGACAAGGATGAGAAATGATGCCCATGGTCACTAAGGTCAGAAGCCAAATGACATTGTTCTTTTTGGTTTTGTTTTTCTCTAAAGCCCAGGATACTTGGCAGAAAAAGGTACTTGGAGGCCAGAAGGAAGGGATTAGGGAAAGTTGAGCAGAAAAGTGAAGGGAACACTAAGTTACAGAAGGCTTGGACCCCAGCTCCTGCTTCACTTCCAACTGGTTGAGTGATCTGGAGAAAGTCCCTTCTCTTCTCTGGGCCTCAGGTTTCCTGCTGTAAAAACGGGAGGACTCATCTGGATGATCTGAAAACCTCTTCCCTTCTCCTAAATACCCCTATTTCCCTCCTAGTCTTCTCCCCATACCCCACCCAAATTGGCTCTGACATTCCAGAAGAAGCCTTAAACACAGTTCTGAAAATCCAGAATGGGAGCTCTGAAAATCCAAATTCAGACGTCTCTGAATTTCCTCCTTAGCGCTGGGTCCTGGGTGCTAGGTCCTGGTCAGATGGCTGGCCACATCTTGTCAGGTGAACATCATGAGGGGGGAGGAAAGCCCTGTGCCTCTGAGAAAGGCCTCAGCGGGGTCTGCATTGTGATGACCTCATCCACTCTATGACATCATCCTCTTTCCCACTCCCACCCCTCCCTGATCAACTGCTCTGTAAATAACCATCAATCTGAATCCCAAAGGCCTGAGAACCTCTTGTCCTCCAGTACCTGCCGTTGAGCTTCTGCCTCAGCCAATAAGAAGCATCATGAAATTGGAATTCACCGAGAAAAACTACAATAGCTTTGTGCTGCAGAACCTGAACAAACAGAGGAAACGCAAGGAGTACTGGGACATGGCCCTGACTGTGGACCACCATGTCTTCTTTGCACATCGAAACGTACTGGCTGCTGTCTCTCCACTGGTGAAGAGCCTCATCTCCAGCAATGATATGAAGACCACAGATGAGCTCTTCATCACCATTGACCCCAACTATCTGAGCCCAGTCACAGTGGACCAGCTCCTAGACTACTTCTACAGTGGCAAGGTGGTGATCTCAGAGCAGAATGTGGAGGAGCTGCTTCGTGGGGCCCAGTATTTCAACACACCACGCCTTCGCATCCACTGCAATGACTTCCTGATTAAGTCCATCCGCCGTGCCAACTGCTTGCGCTACCTCTTTTTAGCTGAGCTGTTTGAGCTCAAAGAGGTGTCAGACTTGGCCTACTCTGGCATTCGTGATAATTTCCACTACTGGGCCAGTCCTGAGGGCTCCATGCACTTCATGCGCTGCCCACCTGTCATTTTCGGCCGCCTGCTCCGTGATGAAAACCTGCATGTTCTCAATGAGGACCAGGCTCTCAGCTCACTCATCAATTGGGTATACTTCCGGAAGGAGGAGCGTGAGAAGTATTTCAAGAAATTCTTCAATTATATCAATCTCAATGCTGTTTCCAACAAGACACTAATGTTTGCCAGTAGCAAGCTGATGAGCTTGGAGAACAACTCACCCCAGGCAACCCTGATTGAGAGTGTCCTGATGGACCGAAAGCAGGAGCGGCCATGCAGTCTGCTCAACTACCAGCGGAAAGGGGCCCTGCTTGATTCAGTAGTCATCCTAGGTGGCCAAAAGGCCCACGGCAAGTTTAACGATGGAGTGTTTGCCTATATCATCCAGGAGAACCTGTGGCTGAAGCTCTCAGAGATGCCTTATCGGGCAGCAGCACTTAGTGCCACGTCTGCTGGCCGTTATATCTACATCTCCGGTGGCACCACTGAGCAGATTTCCGGGCTGAAGACGGCCTGGCGCTATGACATGGATGATAACTCCTGGACCAAGCTGCCTGACCTTCCCATTGGGCTTGTTTTTCACACTATGGTGACCTGCGGGGGGACAGTGTACTCAGTGGGTGGGAGCATTGCCCCAAGGAGGTATGTCTCCAACATCTACCGCTATGATGAGCGTAAGGAGGCCTGGTGCCTGGCAGGGAAGATGAGCATCCCTATGGACGGCACAGCTGTGATCACCAAAGGCGACCGGAACCTGTACATCGTCACTGGGCGGTGCTTGGTGAAAGGCTACATCTCACGGGTGGGGGTGGTAGACTGCTTCGACACCAACACTGGGGATGTAGTTCAGTGTATCACCTTCCCCATCGAGTTCAACCACCGGCCCCTGCTCTCTTTCTCCCAGGACAACATCCTTTGTGTGCACAGTCACCGGCAGAGCGTGGAAATCAACCTTCAGAAGATAAAGGCCAACAAGACGACCACCACAGTGCCTCTCTTGCCCAACAACTGCCCCTTAGATGTGTCCCATGCTATATGCTCCATTGGGGAAAACAAAGTGTTTGTATGTGGAGGCGTCACCACAACTAGTGATGTCCAGACAAAGGACTACACCATCAACCCAAATGCCTATTTACTGGACCAAAAGACAGGCGAGTGGAAGACCCTGGCTCCCCCACCAGAAGCACTGGACTGTCCTGCCTGCTGTATAGCCAAGCTACCTTGCAAGATTCTTCAAAGGATTTGAACAGCTTTTTAAGTGGGAGAATAAGTAAATGCATTATTATTCACAATTTAATGAGAAAGAGAGAAAGGAAGATGGCCTGTTGGTTCCTTCTTAGTGTTTATGTCTGGTCCTGAAAGGCATGTTGGAGATACTGGGCTAGCGCTGCTCCCAGCAGGTGGAAATTTGGGGTTACTCTGTCATTAGAAATATCCAAGAAGAGGCTGGAATGGAGTCCCTGGTGCGTGGGATTGAGGCATCTTTGGGGCTCTGGTCAAGGTGCTGTCTGAAAAGTTTTTTATTCTATACCCCTGACAGGCAAAACATTTGCTTGGAGTTGTGAAGCCTCCAGCTTCTCCAATGCCCACTTTTCTCTTGTTTTTCCAGGAAAAGGTGGTATGGGCAAGACTCAGGAAGGAGCATTAGAGGGAAAGGGAGGCAGGGTTACGTGTCTGTCATGTCTGACCATGCACCTATGGTACGTTCATTCCTCATTTGCAGAGGAATTAGAGGAGGGGTACTTTAAATTGTTTTCAGTAGGTAAGATTCATTTAGAACTTTCTATAGGAATATGAAGTCTGAAGGACTGGGTATGGAAGAGACATCTGTTGTGGGGGGGAAACCTTCTATTGGAGGGAAACTTGGGGAAGAGGCAGCAGAACAAAATGAGAGCAAACGGATGATGTAAAAGTTCTTGTTAAGTGTCAACCAGTAGGTTCCAACTCATAGTGACCCTCTGCACAACAGAACAAAACCCTGCCTGGTCCTGCACCATACTAACAATTGTTTGAGCCCACTATTGCTGCCACCGTCTGTCTCATTGGGAGGTCTTCTTTTTCGCTGACCCTCCACTTTACTAAGCATGATGTCCTTCTCCAGGGACTGCTCCCTACTGACATGGCAAAGTATGAGAGCCAAATCTTGCCATCTGGCTTCTAAGGAGCATTCTGGCTGTTTTTTTCCAAGACAGATTTGTTTGTTCTTCTGGAATTCCATGGTACTTTGAATGTTCTTTGCCAACACCATAATTCAAATGCATCAATTCTTCTATGGTCTTCCTTATTCATTGTCCAACTTTCACATGCATAAAGTGATTGAAAATACCATAGCTTGGGTCAGGCATGCTTAGGTTAGTCAGGCATAGCTTGGGTTTGTTTTCAAAGCACTAGCTTTGCTTTTTAATACTTTAAAGAGGCCTTGTGCAGTAGATTTGACTAATGCAGTATGTCTTTTGATTTCCTGACTGCTGCTAACATGAGTGTTGACTGCAGATCCAAGCAAAATGAAGTTTTGACAACTTCAGTCTTTTCTCTGTTTGTCCTGATGCTACTTATTGGCCCAGTTGTGAGTGTAAAAGTTAGGGGCATGGAATCTGGGGTCAGATGGCCTGGTTTGTATCTCAGTTCCATCACTCATTGATAACCCTGGGAAAGTTACTTAATCTCTGTGCCTTAGTTTCCTTATCTGTAAAAAAGGAGATAATAGGAGTGCCTACCTTATGAGGTGGTTGTGAAGTTTAAATGAGTTAATAATGTAAAATACCTAGGGCAGGGCAGTCCCTACCATATATTTAAGTGTTATAGAGGTACTTTTTCGTTTTTTCGAAACTTTTTATTGTGAATTACTTGGTCTACAGAGCAGATAATCAGTTTTACATCCAACAAATCACATACTTTGCTTCATTACAATGATTATACTACCCTCCATGTAACAATAGATCTGTGGTTCCTATTTTTGTTCCACCCTCCTTCCCAACCCCTATGAACCTTGTTCCCAGATAAATGTTATCATTGTAATCTGAATGGTTGACCATTCCATGTGAACATATGTCACTAATGTTGTTGTCCCCTATATACCTATTCACCACACTTGGTTGAAAATTGGGTGAGGGTGAGTTCTGTTCCAGATCTGAAGAGTGGCCAAGAACCATAGTTTCAGGTTTCTCTGGCATCTTTCTGACCAGTAAGCCTGGTCTTTTT
The DNA here is from genome assembly GCF_000296735.1 of Chrysochloris asiatica. Classification (NCBI taxonomy): domain Eukaryota; kingdom Metazoa; phylum Chordata; class Mammalia; order Afrosoricida; family Chrysochloridae; genus Chrysochloris; species Chrysochloris asiatica. Next base: position 13,443,649 of record NW_006408571.1, read on the forward strand.
TATAATCTTGAGTTTTGTTCCATATTGTCTCCCACTTTATTTGGGACCTTCTAATGGGATCCCTTTCAGAGAAGTTGGTAGTGATAGGTGGACACCATCTAGTTCTTCTGGTCTCAGAGTTGTGGAGACTGATGTTCAGGTGTTCCATTAGTCCATTGGAATGATGATTCCAAGCATCTTCAGTTTTCATCACTCTTCTCTCTTCCACACATGGAGAGACCAATAGTTGCACCTTAGATGGTTGGTCAGTCATGAACTTTTAAGATCTCAGTGGCTATTCTCCAAAATGTATTCCTGGGTGTGATGCTGTAAGCTAAGCACTGGACTGCAAGGTAAGTTTGAACTCAAGATCAGCAGTTCAAACTTACTAGCTGCTCCTCAGAAACCCTATACATGGTCGCTATGAGTTGGAACTGACTCAATGGCACTTAACAACACTCACTAAAGTAGGGTGTAGAACATTGTCTTTGTGGACTATGTTATGCCATTTAACCATTGTGTCCCCTGAGACCCCAGGCCCAGCAACTCATTTCCTCAAAGTGTTTGGTAATGTCTAAGTTTTCATTATTTTGTCCTCTGTATGCTCCACCACATTCATAGATGTGTTTGCAGCAAGGGTTAATACCCATGTACAAACATCCTCTTTCAAACCCTTACATATTTGTGGGTATATTCCCACTCTTCCTCCCATACCCGTTAAGCCTGTGTATTGGTCCATCTATCTATCTATAGAACACTGTTGTTGCGGATTGTGTATATAACACTATTTACCTCTATTCCATTTAACCCTTTCATTCCTCCCTGTGTTGTCTTCATTCTTCTGCCAACCTCTCTTTGTATATTGCCTTTTCCATCATCCAAGTTAATGTGTCTACATTCTAGCCAGTGACTCACTCCCTTCCCTCCCAACCCTGGTGACCATCAAAGACTGTTTCTTTTAGCATGAAAACCTTATCTCAAATTTGTACAATAGCGGTCTCATACAATATTTGTCCTTTTGTGATTGACTAATTTCACTCCGCATAATGTCCTTCAAGTTGATCCATTTTATGAAGGTGTTTCACAGATTCATCGTTGTCCTTCAATGTTGCGCAGTTTTCCATTGTGTGTGCGCACCAAAGTTTGTTTATCCATTCTTCCAGTGATGGTCATTTAGACTGTCTCTATCTTTTTGCTATTGTACTATTTCTGTGATGAACATTTGTTGTTGTTTGGTGCTGTCAAGTTGATTCTGACTCATAGCAACCTATGCACAACAGAACAAACCATTTACTGGTCCTGCGTCATCCTCACAATGATGAACAATGTTAAGTTGTGTTGTTTTTGTTAAGTGCCGTGGAGTCAGTTCTGACACATAGTGACCCTGTATAGGGTTTCCAAGGAGCAGCTGGTGAGTTTGAATCGCTGACGTTGTAGTTCAAACAGATTTGCTGCCTGGTGCACTAACCCACAGGACATGATGAACAATGGGTGTGCATGTATCTGCTCGTATATTAGCTCTTATTTCTTGGGGCTATATACGAAGTAATGGGATTGGGGGGTCATATGGTATTGCTATTTCCAAGTTTTTGAGAAAGTGCCATACTGTTTTCCATAGTGGTTGCTACATTTTGCAGTCCCACTAGCAATCAAGGAGGGTTCCAGTTTTTCCACACCCTTAATAGCATTTGTTTTCTGTTCTTTTGAACCTTGCTATTTGGAGTGAGATGTTATCTCATTGTTGTTTTGATTTGCATCTCTAATGGAGTCCTGGTGTGGCTCTGTGGGATAAACACTGGATCACAAGGTCAGTTTGTACTGCCAGGTCAGTGGTTCAAACTCACCAGCCATTCCTCGGAAACCCTATACAGGTTTGCTGTGCGTTGGAACCAACTTGATAGCACTCAACAACAACAACAGCTCCTTAGGATAAGAACTGATCTGCGAGCCACAAGGGCAGTGTCTCAAGCCTACCAGTTGCTCTGTGGAAGAAAGATAAGACTTTCTGTTCCCATAAAGATTAAAGCCCTAAAAACCCCCTTGTAAAGGATCACTATGAGTCAGAACCAACTTGATGGTACTTAACAACAACAATAACCAATGATCATGAACATTTCTTCCTTTCTTTTTCCAATTTTATTTACTATTTTTTTTTTAATTGTGTATAGAATGAAGGTTTACAGACAAGATCATCATACTTTATTTTATCTCAATGATTACAATCCCCTCCATACAACAACAGTTATCCTGCTTCCTCCCTGTGATTCCTATTTGCATTCCACCATCTTCCTATCCCTCCTCAACTTTGTCCTTAGGAAAATGTTGCCCTGTTGATTTGAATGGTTGACCTTTCCATGTTGAGCATACCTAACTAATGTTTTTTTCTGCCACCTACAAACCTATCTACTGCTTGACTAAAAATTGGGCCATGAGGGTGAGTTCCTTTCCAGACCTGAAGGGTGGTGGAGGGCCATAGGCTCCAGTTCCTCCAGTCTCTTTCTGACTAGTAAACCCAGGCTTTTTTAAAAAAAAATTAAATAGTTTTGAGTTTTGTTCATCACATAAATATTTTTTCCCACTCTATCCAGACTCTCTAATATGATTCCTTTCAGAACGGTTGGCAATCGTAGCCGGGTACCATCTAGTTCTTCGATCATTTCTAGAAGTACTTTGTAAAAAGGAAAAAGAGGCGAGGGTGAAGGACAAGTTCTTGAGCATTATACTTGTTGTTGTTGTGTGCTGTGGAGTCGGTTCTGACTCATAGCGACCCTGTACAGGGTTTGAAACTGTACAGGGTTTGAAGATTTGCCTAATGCAATATGTCATTTGATTTATCTTAAAAAAATAATTATTATTTTGAAAATAACTTTATAAGTAGCTTTCCAATGTAAAGAAAAGTCCGAAATACAGAAAAGCAAAGATAAATGTCAACGGTAATCTTACCATCACTGACATTTATCCACATATCATTCCAGGTTCTTATAATATATCCATAATTATGTTACCGTGCACGGCTTTAGAATTGGATTTGCTCTTGTAAGTATTTCACCATATCTTTAAATGTTCTTTAAACAAAACTCTGCATGATTACTTTTTCATTGCGTGGCATGACAATTCCACTAAGATATAAGCTCCATGAAGAGATATTTCGTACAGTAGCACATAGAACTCAAAACCACATCACTGCTGAGTCCAATTTTACTCACAGTGACAGGACAGGACAGAGTCAAACTGCTTCCTAGGCTGTCAGTCTTTAGGGGAGCAGAGTGCAATAGCTTTCTCCTGCCATTTGATTGCTTGACTACTGCTTCCATGAGTGTTGATAGCACAATGTAAAGAAAACAAAAATCCTCACCACTGTACCAATAAATAACGTTATGATAAATGGAGAAAACAATTGAAGTTGTCAAAGACTTCATCTTGCTAAGATCCACTATCCACACTCATGAACAAGCAGATGAGTAAGAATTTCTTGAATGACTGAGTAAATGGTTAGATGAGAATGATATATGGTTCTCAAGGTGCTAATCAATTTCTTCTAAATTGTTGAGAGTTATATATAAATGTGGAGTCCTGGTGTGGCACTGCAGGTTAATGCGCTGGACTTCAAAGTTGATTTGAATCACAAGGTCAGCAATTCAAGCTCACCAGCTGCTCCTTGGAAACCCTATGCAGGGTCGCTATGGGTCGGAATCCACTCAACAGCACTTAACACCACCACCATATATAAATATGCAAATGAATGGTAGGGAGACAGAGGTAGTTAAAATTGAGGAAAGTTCACCCAGGCTTTAAAGTAGAGAATCTCAAACAGCATTTTATAGGGCCTTAGTATAAGGCTCAAGGAGCTCTGGTAGCGTAGTAGATACGAATCGGGCTGTTAACCTCAGGGTCAGCAGTTCGAAACTACCAGCTGCTCTGTGGGAGAAAGATGAGGCTTTCTGTTCCTGTAAAGATTTACAGCCTCAGAAACCCTGTTCAGGGTCTCCATGGGTCGGAACCGACTCGACGGCACTTAACAACAACTACTACAGCTTGTTTTTTGTTTTTTTAATCATTTTCTTAATTGTGTCTTTCCCAGAGGAAAAGTTTTTAATTTTGATGTTCAATGTATTGATTTTTTTGGTGGGGGAGGGGGGATGGATCATGCTTTTGGTGTCTTAAAAACAATTTACCTAACCTCAGGTTCCAAAGTGTTCTCCTATTTTTTTTTCTAAAAGTTTATAGTTGCACACTTATTTATTTTTAAATATATATATTTGAATTAATTTTTATAAGAGTGAATCTAGGTTCATTGTTTTTTGCTTCTTACATAAGGATAACTGGTGTTCCAACAGTTGTTGAAAATGCTGGGGTTTTCACCATTGAATTGCCCTTGCACCTTGGTCAAAAATCAATGGACTAGGTTTGCGTTTGTCTATTTCTGGAGTCCTGGTGTGGTACTGCAGGATAATGCACTAGACTTCAAGGTGGATTTGAATGCAAGGTTGGCAGTTCAAGCCCACCAGCCATTCCTTGGAAACCCTATGCAGGTCACTGTGAGTCAGAACTGACTTGACGGTGCTTAACAACAACAATATCTGAACTGTCTACTCTGCTGCATTGACCCATGTGCCTAGCCCATTGTCAATATCGCAGTGTCTTGAGTACAGTATCTTTTCAGTAAGTTCTAAAAGTAGGTAGTGTGATTCTGCCAACTTTATTATTCTTTTCCAAAACTGATTAGCTATTTCCTTTGTCATCCATATAAATCATAAATCTTAGAATCAGTTTATCTGTATCTCTAAAATAAAAAAAAGCCCTGGAATTTTTACTGGATTGTATTAAATTTATAGATCAATTTGAGGAAATGACATTTAAACTCTGTTATGTCTCTCAATCCATGAATATAATATGTGTCTCTATTTATTTAGGTCTTTGAATTTTTTATCAGTATTTAATGGTTCTCAGCATACAAATCCTGGTCATGTTTTCTTATATTCTCTAAGCCTTTCTTTCTTTTTCTCTTGGGTATTTTAAATTTTGGTACATTGCTAGTATATAGAAATAAGAATGATTTTTGTATATTGGCCTTATATCTTGGAACCTTGCTAAGGTCATGTACTATTTCTTAGAGGGTTTTTTGTGGTTTTTTTTTGGTATAGAATTTGAAATTTTCTATGTAGGTAACCATGGCATTTGCAAACAGGGACAATTTTATTTTTTCCTTTCAAATCTCATGTCTTTCATTTCTTATCTTGCTTCACTAGCTAGGACTTCTAGTGAAATGTTGAATAGGAGTGGTATGAGGGAACGTCTTTGACTTGTTTCTGATGTTAGGGGAGTAGCATTTAATCTTTTACTACTAAATATGATATAGTTATAGTTTTCATAGATTCCTTGATTAGGTTGAGGAATTTCATTCTATGCCTTGTATGTTGAGAGCTTTTATTAAATTTTGTCAAATGCTTTTTCTATGCCAATTTATATAATGTTATCTTTTTTTTTTTTCTTCAGGACTATTAATGTAATGGACTATACTGATTGACTTTTCAAATGCAGAATCAGCCTTGTATTCCAGTATAAACCTCATTCTAACATGGTATATGGGGTTTGAGGTTTCCCTGGTTCTTCACATATAGGTGCTCCCTGAATTACCAATGTCCAACTTGCATACAACCTATAGCTACGAATCAGCCTTTCCACAAAAGCCTATTATTTTATCAAAATTTTGAGGTACATACAATGTTTTGTAATAAATAGGTGCTGCTTTGGAGTCCTGGTGTGGTGCTGTAGGAAAAGCACTCCACTAACCACAAGGTTGGTAATTCAAACCTCAGAAACCTTATGTAGGGTCACTAAGAGTGGTAACCTACTTGAAGGCACTTAAAATCAACAACTTTGTTGTTACTCTATTATTATGTTTAAAACATTTTGGTGTATCTGGAAGTGTTTCTTTAATGTTTTTCATGCCTCTGTGGGTTAATGTGCTAGACTGTAATGTTGGTTTGAACCACAAGGTCGACAGTTCAAGCTCACCAGCTGCTCCTTGGAAACCCTATACATGATTGCTATGGGTTGGAACTGACTCAATGGCACTTAACAACAACAACAATACACTATAAACTGGAAGCAGCCCTGGCAGCATAGTGGGTTATGAGTTGGGTTGCTAACCACAAGATCAGCAGTTCGAATCGACCAACTATTCCACTGGGGAAAGATGAGGCTTTCTGCTCCCATAAAGACTTACAGCCTCAGAAACTGTATACAGGGTCGCTATGCATTGGAATCAAACTCAACAGTACACCACTACCACCATACTATATACTGGAGTCCCAGTGTGGCATGATAGGATAAGCACTGGACTGATAACCACAAGGTCGATGGTTCAAACCTACCAGCCGTTTCTTGGAAAACCCTATACAGGATCGCTATGAGTCACAACTGACAGGATGGCACATAACAACAAATCTAACACTTAACAATTCTAAGACAAACATGTGACTGACATAGATATGAACCATACCTTACTGTTCCAATTTGCATACAAATTTGATTCAAAGATAGATTTATAATCTGGGGCCTGCCTGTATCAGTAATTCTGGACTGTATTGAAACATTTAGAATATGATGAATTTCTGGGTCTTGTTTAAATCGTATGGAAAATGTTGTTTTTGTTTTAGTATGCAAGTGACCTAATTAAATTCAGGCCATAAATTTCAACCTACCTTTTGTGGGCTGTGGTAAACATTTCATTTTAGGTTTCAAAGGCATTGCAGTAGTACTGGAGCCCTGGTGACACAGTAGTTTAAGTGCTTGACTGCTAACCGAAAAGTCAGGGTTTTGCAGAGGTTTTGCAGCTTTGCAGGAGAAAGATGAGGCAGTTTGCCTCCTGGAAGGATTTATAGCCTTGGAAACCCTGTGGGGGCAGTTCTACTCCTGTACCGTAACTGAGCTCTGGCATGATATTCTGAACTGTTTCATGTGGGCGCCACCTAGAGACCGTCTGGGCCCTATTGTGTTGTTAAGTGCTGGGGAATGTATTCCTAGTCATAGGAACTTTATATCAGGTTTCTGAGGAGCAATTGGTGGGTTTGAACTGCTGACTTTGTGGTTAGCAGGCCAGTGCTACACCAGGATTTCCAGATGATGTTACCATTATCACAGTCTATACTGATTAGGATCTGATCAACCTGTGCTCAGATCACGGCTGAATTGGAGAGTTTGAAAACAGCCTCAAGGGGTCAGTTTCCCAAGCCCCTCCCTCTTCTATGACCCTTGTACTATTCCATTTCCTGGAGTTCCTCTTTTCTGTCCTCTGGCCAGAAAGCGCGTGCTTTATTAAAACCTACTTAGCTGTGGACTTCCACAGCTGTGCCTGTGTCTGTAGTCAAGGGGCAGGTGGCTCAGAGGATAAAAACAGTACATTCCCCACCAGTTAGTACTCCCTATTTTTATTGTCCTCCATTCACCTGCCATCATTTCCTTTTCAAAGTCCTCAAAAAGTTACTCCAGGCATCCAGGTTTTACAGAGGCATCTAGTGGTGAGAGAGCTAAGGAGAACTTTGCTACTCCATCTTATCCTCACCCACTCAGTGTTTCTGCAACATTGTCTATAACGTTGATTTCTTTTATGGTCTCTGTGAAGTCTGTATCAAGATTATGCTAATGCCATAAATCTGTCAAGGAGTGTATCCTCTGCTTCTGTTGCTGGAACAATTTTTGAAGATTGGAATTTTCACCAATGAAGCCAAACTGTTTTCTTGTGGAGAGGTTTTTACTTGTCTTTACTAGTTACACAAGAACAACCAAGTTATACCGACGACTTTTGAGGCAGTTCCTGCTCATAGCAACCCTATAGAACAGAGTAGAACTGCCCCATAGGGATTCCTAGCCTGTCCATTTTTACCAAAGCAGACTGCCATGTCTTGGTTATTCAATTCTATTTCTACTTGTATTATTTTTCAAAACTTTTTATTTTGTGTGAAAGTTTACAGAGCAGATCATCAGGTTTACATTCAACAAATTATATATTTTGTTTCATTTCAATGATGGCAATCCCTTCCACGTGCCAACAGTTACCAGTATTTCCCTCTATTCACTTTAACATTGCATTCCTCCCTGTGTCTCCTGCTACCTTCATCTTTCCTCTGCTAAACTCCCTCTTGTCCTACCACCCATGTTAACATGTATCTACCCTTCAGCCTGTGAATAATTTCCCTCCCAACTCCACAGCACTTAACAACAACTCCACACCCAACCTAATAGATTGTTTCTTTTATTAAGAAAACTTTTTCTTAACTTTATAAAACATAGTTGTTGCTAAGTACCACTAAGCTGATGCCGATTTATAGCGACCCTGTATAGGGTTTCTGAGGAGCAGCTGGTGTGTTTGAATTACCGGTTTTGCGGTTCAAAGTGATCTTGCATTAACCTGCAGTGTCATACCAGGACTCCTAGTAGCCTATAATGAGCTGCTAACCATAAGGTTGATGGTTCAAACCTATCAGCTCCTCTTATAAAGAGTTAAAGTCTCAGAAACCCTAAGGAGCAGTTTTATGCTGTCCTATAGGTCGCTATGAGTCAGGATTGACTTGATAGCAGTGAGCGGGCAGGTGGGTTACTTTTAATATTTTCTCATTGTCTTTAGTTTTAGCCATTTTAATAAGATTTCCAAACGTAAATTTCTTTATACCCTGCTTAGAGTTCATTGTGATTCTTGAATCTGTGGCTTAATTTCTTGTATCAACTTTGGGAAATTCTCAGCCATTTTCTCTTCAAACATCGTTCTGCTTGCTCATGACCACCCTCCCCTCCTCGCTCCACTCCTGCCCTACTAGCACCAACATCACTTATTTCATAGTCATTTGTACCCAAGTCCCACTGCCCTTCTTCTGGCTTCAGAGGGTAAGAACATGTCTTAGTAGCTCATCCAGGACCCTTCAGAAACAACCATGTGGCTCTTGGCCTGGCTCTAGAAAAGTCCTGAAGAGGGAAAATGTGCACAGGTCTTATCGCTGCCTCCGCCCGGCCTCTTCCCTGCCCCTATACCTCCCACTGCACCCAAGCAGCCTTTTCTGTCCCAGAGATCCTGACTAGGGAAATCGAATCCCCAACCTCAGACCTTTGGCCCCTGTACTTTTCTTTGCTCTCAGAGTCTCAAGACTATGTACGTGTTGGGCTCACTCTATATCCAGATAGTCTAAAATGGAAGACTTGGCCATTGTCCTAGTTTGCTTCTACTGCCATGATAAAAGTAACACAAATAGGTGGCTTAATTGGACAGAAAGTTATTTTCAAAGCATTGGAACTAGTCGTCCAAATCTGAGCATCAGTTCTAGGGAAGGACCCATCCTCATTGGTGACTTCCGGCATTACTTGATATCCCCTAGCTTATAGATGGAGCCTCACATGCTCTCTCCTTCCTGTGTGTGTGTGTTTGTATGTGTGTCTGAAATCCCCTTTATAAGACACCACTCTGAAGAGATTAGGTTTAACACCCATCCTATTCTGGTATGACCTTACTAACATAAAAGAAAAACTATTTCCAAACAGAACAAATTCAGTTTATAAGGATTAGAAGTTCAACACAATTCAATTCCTTTCACAGCAATCATGATCTATCTACTGACCTGGACTACTCTAACCCTCTTTCACCTGTTTCGTCTCTTTCCCTGGTTCTCACTTTACTAAGGTAAATGAGTCCCACTGGGGGAGTTTATCCTCACCATTGCCTTTGAAATCCTCCCTACCCAGGCCATCCATTTCACCACCTCTTTATAATTTCAACCTTTCCCTCTCCTCAGCTACTAATGTATTCAACTTTAATAAATATCCCCATGGTAAGTGTACTTTACAGTCCTAACTATACCTCTTCTGCCTTTCCTTGCTGCCAACTCTTCTAATAAAGTCTTCTATCGTCACATTCACCCTCTCCTCTCACTCTATTCTAGACAGCATTCTTTCATTTGCAAGTGGTGGAAACACAACTGACAAGAAGGAAAAAAAACATAGGAGGGTAAGTCAAAAAGTATTGCTAAACAATCTAGGAAACCCTCTGGGGCAGTTCTCCTAGATCATATATATAGCATTGATATGAATCTGAATCAACTCTAGGACACTCAGGAAGAGAGGAATAACAATCACCCTTGCATCTGCACTGCAAAAGAGCCTGACAAAACTGCCATCAAAATAAGTAAAAACTTTCACTGGAGTGATGCTGACAGTGGCTTATAAAAGAGTAGGTGAGGCGATGTTTTCTAATAATTTTTATAGACAGCTTACATAATGATTTATTTATTAATAATAAAATTTATCCTTATAGCATAATCTGATGCAAGACAGTCTTTACAATAACATATCATTTGTTAGGGTATAAGGAAATCATTAATAAATATTCAAATAATCTGTTAAAAAAAAAAAAGTATTGCTAAACAATCGTTGTTATGTGCCGTGGAGTCAGTTCTGACCCATAGCGAACCTGTATAGGGTTTCAAGGAGCAGCTGGTGGGTTTGAACTGTCAACCTTTCAGTTCAAATTGACTCTGCAGTCCAGCGTATTATCCTGTAGTACCACAAGTCAGTTCTAACTCTTAGCAACTCATGCACAACATAACACCACCCAGTTCTGCGCCATCCTCACGCTGTTACACTTGAGCCCATTGCTGCTGCCATTGTGCCAATCCATCTTGAGGTCTTCCTCTTTTTCACTTAACCTCCACTTTACCAAGCATGACGTCCTTCTCTAGAGACTGGTCCTCCCTGATAATGCGTCCGAAGTATGAGATGAAGTCTCGCCATCCTGGATTCTAAGGAGCATTCTAGCTGCACTTCTTCCAACACAGATTTGATGGGTTTTCTGGCATATATCCTCCATCTGTTTATCCTATTAAAAACCGTAATCCTATTAAAAGTCTATGGTACTTTTAATATTCTTCTCCAATACCATAACTCAAATGCATCAATTCTTCTACAGTCTTCCTTATTTATTGTCCAACTTTTACATGCATACGAGGCTACTGAAAATACCATAGCTTTGTCCTCAAACTGACTCTTGAACACTTTGAAGAGGTTTTGTACAGCAGATTTGCCTACAGCCATCCACCAATCACACAGACATGTTTAAACATTTTGTTTGGAATAAACCCCTACATACATGAACTGGAACCCTAGTAGCAATACTTTTTGATCTTGTATTTGTGTTTGATCTTGTATTTGTTCACAGGCTTAAAAGACCGAAAGTACATCTCTCACTTCAAGAATGTCTGAATCCAGGTGTTCAATAATGCCAGCAGGAAGCTGGATTTCCTCTCTACTTTTCCTCATGTTGGTTTCATTCTCAGGCTGATTCTCTTGATAGAAAGTAGCCACCAGCAGATCCAAGTTTATATGTTACCAGCTTATCAGTCCCAGCAGCAAGAGTCCTGTTTTCCCAAAGACTCTGGAATAATCTTGGAATTGAGTCTCAGAGATTTGGCTTGACTCACTGTCCTTTCCTAAAGAGATCATTTTGTCAGGGATTAAATGTTATCATTTGCCAGACCTGAAATACATGGACCAGGCCAACTTCATCCAAATAAACAGTAGCCCCAAAGAAAAATTAAGGTGTTGATTTAAGAAACAGTAGAATTAGACTAGAAAAAACAAGATGTGGATAAGCTAGAAGTGCAGCGAGAAGCTCCGTCAGCAACAACACAGAATACCAAGCCAAGCAGGCTCAGGGGATGGTCCCAGAACTCTGAACCACATATAAAGGAATACTAAGAAAGTTGGAAGGCTTACAGCCAGTAGATACATCTTCAAAGAAAGATCATCAGGAAAAACCCAAAACAAAAATGTTTCAGCATGACTGCCTACTAAAAGAATAAGCAAGCTGTTCGCTGGGAATCCATCAAGGCAAGCAATCAAATTCCTTCAGGATAAATCCCCCTCTAAAACTGAAACTCAAAGGGAACACATGAGTAGGCATGTAAGCTTGCTGGCAACCACACTGGTCCACTGGTGAGTGGAAGAGAGGGAAAGGCAGCAATGAAGATATGGGCTGAGTTCAACCATGGTCCATTGACTCCCATTGACCTGGAGATGAGAGAGAGAAGAAGAAGGGCTGGTTGGTCCAAAGTGTGGTGAGGCCTGGGGACACCTAAGCCCATGGACAAGGACATAGCCACAGAGGGCTAGAGCTGACAGTGAAGTGTCCACTTCTTATGAAGTGAGGGGAGATGGACAAGAACACCCAAACTTGCAGACAGTCCCCACTTGACCAAGCCTCAATGGCTTGATAATCAGAACTCGACTAGCGAAAGATAAAAAAAATATTTTTTTTTGGATAAAGGAAATAAGGGTAAATTGCTACAATTTGGTGAACTTGACATATATTCATGGTGGTAGTAACTCTAAATAGCAATAGAGAGGGAAGGAATCTTCACACCAAATATCAATGCTATCCCCTCTGCTGTACACAGAGTAGATAGGGATGGGCAACTGAGACATTGGCTACCTACAATGAGGGTACAATTAAGGCACGAAGTGACTGGTTTACAAGGTTTCAAGAGGGAGTTTAGTTAAAGAGTGTGTGAGGGAAG
>NW_006408571.1:13460823-13464840 GCF_000296735.1 Chrysochloris asiatica
CAAAGACAATGAATTCTTTATGCTCAGGTTCCCCCATGTCTCATTTCTTTATTTCAATTCCTCGATTAATATGTCTCAATTTCTTCATTTTTATTCCTTAATTAATTCTGGCCCTGGCCATTCTTCACCTGTCAATCACTTCTTTCTTCTGCAAAGTCTTTTTCCTTGACTTCCATTACCTATGTCTATACTACTTCCCTGCAATCTCTCTGCCCACCCCCACGACACCCCCATCTCCCGCCTAAGACTCAACTTCCTTCCTCTCCAGTCTCCATTTGCTGTCTTGTTGCACTCCTAAGCACAACCCTAACTACTTCTTGGTCATCTTCCTTTATATTACCTTCTGTCTCCTATCATTTACTCATGCTCCTCAAAGCCCTCAAATAAGAAGTCCTAGCAATATCACACACATTAATTCAGTCATCTTTTCACCCTGCTTCTCTTCCAGTCCCTTCCTCCAGTCAGATAGCAAGTCAGTTCTTTCTCTATTGGGACCCATTCTTCTAACGGTAATCCCTATCCAGCTCCATACCACTGTAGGACTTTTCTACCCACAGAGATTTTGCACAGACGCATTAGATTAACTTCCTAAGCAGCACATCAAGTCATTCTTTTCAGAAAATGTCCATGGTTCCCTATGGCTAATAAGACTCCTTAGCCTGTACTTCATTCCGGGCCCCAATATGTGTCTTCAGGTTTACCTTCAATTATTCCTTTTCTTGAGGCCTTTGGACCCAAGTACACTAATTCATTCACTGTACTCTAAACAGACCACTTTCTTACCTATGAACTTTTGCTTAACAGTAACCTTGTTGCAGTTACTCATGGAGACCCCATAAGCAACAGATTGAAATACTGCCCAGTCCTGTGCCATCAGATCAGATCATGATGATCCATGGGGCTTTCATTGCTCATTATAGATCGCCGAGCCTTTCTGGAAGTTCTACCAAAACCTGCCCAGTGTCACAGTAACACAAGAGCTTCCACTGACAGATGGGTGGTGACCACCTATGACGTACACTTACAAGGAATCAAACCTTAGTCTCCTGAACTGCAGAAATGCTACCACTGAACCGCCACTGCCCCCACCGTAATCTTGTTCTCATTGTTAGATGCCGCTGAGCCAAGTCAATTCCAATTCATGAGTGCAGAGAACTCTTCCCTAGGGTTTTTAAGGCTGTGACCTTTTGGAAGCAATATGCCTGGCCTGTCTTTTGGGTGGATTTGAGCCATCAACCTTTTGATTAGTAGTCACCACAGTAATTTCATTGTTAAGAGCTATCAAAGTGATTTCAACTCATAGTTGACCCTGTTTAGGATTTCCCAGGAGTGGCTGGTGAGTTTGAACTGCCACGCCAGGACTCCCCTTGCTGTATTTCTAAAACCTTACCTATATGTCAAAACTGAGCACTAAGCCACCTTCTCTGTGACACACCAGTTGATTTCCCCAATTTTGAGTGTATAAATGGTTGTTGATTTGACATGAAATGTAATGCCTCCTCTAGTACAGAAATCTCAAGACACCTTCCCCAGCCATGCACCGCCTGTACCAAGAATGTGTTTCAGTCCTTCAGCTACCATCAGAGTAAACAACCAAAGATTGTCTCCTTTGGACCTACTCACAATAGTTCCTATCCCCTTCCTTCACACAGGATTGCTTCAAAGGGACTAGGAATATGAAGATACTTCATACCCTTCAAGCCCAATTCTTAGTAGCGCTATAGGACAGAGTAGAACTGCCCCTAGGGTTTTCAAGTCTGTAAATCTTTACAGAAGTAGACTGCCACGTATTTCTCCTACAGAGCAACTTGTGGGTTCAAACTACCAACCTTTTGATTAGCAGCCAAGTGCGTTAACTATTGTTATCACCAGGGCTCCTGTTACTAATTTATGTAAGGAATAAAACTTAAACAAGAGGAGAAAACTGTCAGTTGCAGGCCCTACCATCCTAAGTTTCTTAGATGTTTTTATTCAAAACCTATCTTCCACACTTATAGTGATTTAAAAAGAAAATACATGCATTAAGCAAAATAATTATCCTTTTTTTCTGTCATCAAATACACAAGGTTAAGTCAAAAAATATTGCTACTAGGGCTCCAGTTCACACACACACAGGTTTATTCCAAACAAAATGTGTTCACATGTCTTTGTGATCAGTGGACAAGTTCTCTCTGTCAGTTCCAGACCCGAAAGCTGATCATAGGTCATCGTCTCAGGGTACTACCAGTCTCTAGCTGACCAGTACGGCTGGTCCTTTTTATAATTTTGAAGTTTGTTCCATATTGTCTCCCACTCTACTCAGGATCTTCTAACATGATCCCTTTCAGAGCAGTCGTACGTGTATTACGATAATTTTTAAATTACCTTCTTGTCCTATGCTATCTAACTCCAGAGACAACTTTGACTCTGGTTGGTTGGCTGGTTTTTTTATTTTGCTTTAATATTTCAAATGGTGGTGATGAAGAAGAAAAATCCTTCCATTACACACTGCATAAGTGTCCCAGCTCAAAATGAGCATGATTAACTAGAATCCACCTATTGTGATTTCTACAATGTGGACATGGTATTTTCAATCACTTCACATGCATGAAACTGGACCATGAATAAAGAAGATCAGAAAGAGTTGATTCATTTGAATTGTGGTGTTGGCAAAGAAAATTGGAAGTATCATGTACTGCCAGAAGAACAAACAAATGTCTTATACAGCCAGAAAATTTCTTAGAAGCAAGAATGGCAAGACTTCATTTCACATACTTTGGGCATGTTGTCAGGAGAGACCAGTGCCTGGAAAAGGTCATCATACTTGATAAAGTAGAGAAAGACCCTCAACAAAATGGAATGACAGAGTGGCTGCAATAATGAGCTCAGGTATAGCAACTGTGAAGTTGGCATAGGACCAGGCAGTGTTTCATTCTGCTGTGCATAGGGTTGCTATGAACTGGAGCTGACTCTACTACCTGACAACTACAAAAACACGATATAGACAACGTTTTTAACATGTTCCTGATATAAAATAAATACTGATGGGGAAAAAAAAGTGTTTGTTCCTGTTATCTTAGCTGGGAAAGGTGTGCGCATGCAATGGTGTCGCTGGTACTATCCCAGTGGTGCTGTGGTACCCAGGAGTCTCTAGGGTCTTCTCTTGGCCACTGATTCCTGTGTAACTGAAGTCCTCACACACTGGGTCTGTCTCCCTATGACAAAGTGATTTCTAAAGAATTTTTCAGTTCTAGAATCTTCTGTATAGTTCTGAAAAAATGCAATCCACAAAAATGCTTTTAAAAGGTGATGTTGTTGGCTACCCAAAATGGCGGGGGGCCACAAAGGCAAGAAGTGACTGGCTTACAAGTTTTCAAGAGGGAATCTAGATCAAGAGGGTGTGGGGGAAGGTAGAATCTCCAGTGAGTAGTATCCAATCTGTCTAGGCAGAGCTGATGAAATGAAATGCAGATAGGTCTCTTGTGATACAATAGTGAATAATTGTTATCAGGACTTATTGTGAGGGTTGGAAATGTAAAGGTAGATATTTTATAGCAAGGAGGGGAGTGATTAACATTTCAGTCTAGGAGTGGAGGTCCCTGGGACCATGAATGGAGAAGAGCTGAGAGCAGGACCCTACCCAGAGAAGCAGTGACACCAGAGACGGAGGCAGAGATGATGACGTGGAGAAATGGAGCAGCTGGAGACTTTAGATCCAGAGAGGGAGAGGGGCTGTATGCTGATGACCGGGGTGTAGGCTTGTAGTGTATACCCTTTGGTTGGTTGATGAGACATGGAGGGGATTGTAACCATGGCAATGAAACGATATACGATAGAATGAATGTAAAATTAATGTTCTCCCATGTAAACTATTACATAATTCACAATAAAACATTAAAAAAAAAGGTGATGTTATTAAGTGCTGTAGAGTCAGTTTCACCTCACAGCGACCTTTGTATAGGGTTTCCAAGGAGCAGCAGGTAAGCTTGAACCACCAATTTTGTGGTTCAAACGACTTTGCAGTCCAGTGCATTAGCC
>NW_006408571.1:13465125-13465828 GCF_000296735.1 Chrysochloris asiatica
ATATCAAAGGTTGCTAATGAGTCATCCAATCTTGATATTACATTCTTCTTTATACAGTATAGCTTCTTGGCTCAGACTGAATAAATATGGTGAAAGGATACAACCCTGGCTTACACTTTTCCTGATTTAAAATCATTCAGTATCCCCTTGTTCTGTTCAAATGACTGCTTTTGGTCTATGTATAGGTTCCTCATAAGCACAGTTACGTGTTCTGGAATTTTTATTCTTTGCAATGTTATTGATAGTTTGTTATGATCCACATAATTGAATGCCTTTGCATAATTAACAAAGCACAAGTCAACATCTTCTGGTATTCTCTGTTTTTAACCAAGCTCCTCTAATGTCAGTAATGATATCCCTAGTTCCACGTCCTCTTCTGAATCTGGCTCAAATTTCTGACAGCTCCGTTGATGCACTACTGCAACCATTTTTGAATTATCATCAACAATATAATACTACTTACTGATGATGATAAAAGACTACAGCTTTCAGTAGGAATTTCAACTCAATGTGAAGAAATAAAAAATTCTCAAAACTGGATCAATAAACAACATCATGATAAACAGAGAAAAGACTGAAATTGTCAAAGGCTTGGATCTACAATCAACATTCAAGGAAGCAGTAGTCAAGAAATCAAATTACAGAAAAAAATTGCCAACCAAGAATCCTTTATCCAGCAAAGTTATCAATCAAATATGATGGG
>NW_006408571.1:13472248-13508970 GCF_000296735.1 Chrysochloris asiatica
AAAAAAAAAAAAAAAGAAATCAAATGACATACTGATTGGGCAAAGCTGCTGCACAAGACAGTCCTCTTTAAAGTGCCCAAGAGCAAAGATGCCAGCTTGAGAACTGAGGTGTGCCTGATCCAAGCCATGGTATTTATAATAGCTTCATGTGCATATGAAAGTTAGGCAAGGAATAAGGCAGACCATGGAAGAATCGATGCATTTAAATTATGGTGTTGGCGAAGAATATTGAAAGTATCATGGACTGCTAGAACGAACAAATCTGTCTTGGAAGAAGTACAATCAGAATGCTCCTTAGAAGTTACATGGCAAGACTTGTTTCTGGTATCTTGGACATGCTGTCAGAAGGGATCAATCCCTGGAAAAGAACATCATGCTTGGAAAAGTGAAAGGTCATCGAAAAGAGAAATGACCCCAAGCAGATAGACTGACACCAAGATGCAATAATGGGCTCAAACATGACAACTGTGAAAATGGTGCAAGATCGGGCAGTGTTTTGTTGGGTTATGAGGTCTCTATGAGTCGGACCTAACGGTTGGCACTCAACACTACCACATTATTTGCCTTTTGGCAAATATACTTATGGAAGGAGCTCTAGTAGCATAGTGGTTATGAATCGGGCTGTGAGCTTCAAGGTCAGTAGTTCGAAACTACCAGCTGTTCCGCGGGAGAAAGATGAGGCTTTCTGCTCCCGTAAAGATTTACAGCCCTGAAAACCCTGTATAGGGTCGCTATGAGTCGGAACTGATTCCACTACACATAACCACCACCACCACTTATGAAAGAGAACAATCAGAATGTATTTTAATTAACTACATTTAAGTCAGTTAACTGGGCGGGGGATTAATCCATGCTGGGTTAACAAATACAATTAAATGTATACTTATTTAGTCAATTCATAATCATAAACAGATTCAGTGTTCCCTATAAACCTGGGAGGAGCGCTGGTGTCGATGAAAAGCACTGCACTGCTAACCACAAAATCGGCGGTTCAAACACACTAGCGCTTCCACGGAAGAAAGATGAGGCTGTCTGCTCCTGTGTTTACAGTATCGAAACCCTATGCAGGGGTGGGCTCTGAGTGTGAATCGACTTGATGGCTGTGGGTTATAATACTGGGAGGGAGACAATGACTCCTGTCCCTTTTATAATAGAAGAAACCCAGACTCAGAAAACTTAACTGGCTTGCCTCTTCTGTAGCCCGCCAATCATCACCGTCCTGACTTCATCTCACCTCCCGGTTCAGGACTAGAATTCCTTTCAAAAGGTGGCGGCGGCCTATGGTCATCCCGGCTCCTGAAGGCGGGGCGGCAACGCGGCTTTAAGTCAAGCACCACTTCCGTCTCCCTTCAGACCACGGGGCTCACTTCCCTCATCTTTCGCGTTGTCCAAATCACGAGTTTTCTTAGAGAGAGGGGCGTCTCTCCTCCTTCTAATTGGGTAGCTCGTGAACGATTTCTGCCTTCTCATTGGTTGCTCCTCTACGGCTCTGTATCTCTCCCGAGAGTAGCCGGATATAGGGGTAGGGTTTCCGCTTCCGCCTTCTCCCTCCTCCCGCTCGTCCTCGGATCGGACTTGCCATCCTAGCTGCTGCTTCCTTCCTTCCGAGGTGTCGGTGGGTCGGTTGGTTTGCCTTCCAACGTCAGAGACCGTGCCGTTAAACTGCCCGCCATGGCTGAAGTGGATCCGTTCGGCGCCCCCGCTGGCACTCCAGGAGGCCCCGCGCTGGGGAACGGAGTGGCGGGCGAAGAAGACCCGGCTGCGGCCTTCTTGGCGCAGCAAGAGAGTGAGATTGCGGGCATCGAGAACGACGAGGCCTTCGCCATCCTGGACGGCGGTGCCCCTGGGCCCCAGCCGCATGGCGAGCCGCCGGGGGGTCCGGGTGAGAGTGCGGGCGCGCTGGGGCGGTAGGGCTTGTCTGGAAATTCAGGGCAGTGGGTCCGAGCGCTTCTGTGTAACTCCTGTTTCTTGCTGAACTGGGAGGCTGGGGAGGAGTGAAAAGAGGAAGCGAGACCCCGGCCCAGTCATGCAGAACCCCAGGCTCAGTTAGACTGCCCGTTCCGTGACTGCTGTAGTAGGACGCGGGCGGAGCCAGAAAGCAGATACTCGGGTCCGTTCCGTTGAGCAAGTTTTCATTAAGCACCTCTGAAACTGCCGCATTGGCGCATTTTGGCCAGACTTTCTGGCAAGTCTGACCCCAGTAGAGAACCATTTACTAGGAGTTTTTGAGATATTAAATTTACACAAGCAAGCAAACAGAAAACAATGCAATGTCAGCATGTAAGCACAGAGCAGAAGCTATAGGGAGGGAAGGAGTGAATCGGGAAGTCAAGAAAGCAAATCCTGCAGAAACTTACACCAAAGAGGGTTAGGAGTTTAGCATTTGCGGAGCTGTATTAGAACGGGGCCTTCTGAAGCTCTTTTTCCTCTTGGGAATGGCTTTGGTAGCCGGTGTTTCAGAGGAACCGAAGACTAGCCTGGACCAATTAGGGAGACATGAAGAGGTGAGTAGAGAATGCAGTGTGGCCCCTTCCCCCCAGCCAAACTCTAGCAAGCCAAAAAATAAAGGGGGGAGGGGGCGGTGCCATAAAATGCCAGTTTGACTTTTGAATTCTTTTATCTGTATGTTGATACTTAGAATTGTAGTTGTTAAGGGGCATCTAATGGGTTTCGACTCATAGTGACTCTGTATAGGGTTTCCAAGATGCGGTTGGTGAGCTTAAATCGTCAATCTTGCAGTTCCTACCAACCTTGTAGTCCAGCACATTAGCCTACAGCGCCTATCAGGACTCCTAGAATTGTAGAGGTGAGTATAAATAGAAGGGACTGGTGTCCTGCTGTGGGATAATGAACAGGACTGCAGGGTCGGTTTAAACTGCAAGCTTGGCGCTTCAAACTCACCAGCTCCACCTCGGAAACTCTATACAGGGCTGCTATGAGTCGGAACTGACTCAAGGACACTTAACATTCACTGTCATGGAGTCCTGGTGTGGTGCTGCTGGATAATGCACTGGTCAAATAGGTGGGTTTGAACCGCAGTGGTTCAAATTCACCAGCCACTTCTGGGAAAACCTATACAGGGTGGCTATGAGTCAGAACTGACCCAATGGCACTTAGCAACACAACAACTTAATCTTTACTACCCTAGGAGTCCTGGTGTGGAGAGCTGTAGGATAAGCACTGGATGCTAACCACAAGGTTGGTGGTTCAAACCCATGTGCTCCTTGGAAATCCTCTGCAGTCTTTCCATCCTTAGACTGTACCACCTTCTTTTGTAGTCATTTTAGCTGACATGTGATGGGGTGAGAGTTGTTCATTTCCGAAAGGTAGCTATGGCAGCCCTGGGGAGAAGCAGGACCCCATGAAGTAGACATTATGCTCTACCTGGTTCGAAGACTCTCCTGATTCAAGGACAGTGTTGTTTACTGCTGTAACCCTAATACCTAGCAGGTGTCTGGCACTTAGTACGTGTTCACATGCTTGTCAAAGAAATGGGTAGAAAGTATATGGTCCAGTGGTCCTGGAGAAAACTGGCAGAACCTAGTGGGCAGTTTGGGGAGGTGAAGAGAGTAGAGTTAGACGTCTCGGTTCTTTCAGCATCAAGCCTCCAGCAAAGGGAAGGAAGGGTTGGTTGCTGACTTAGTTCCTAGGAAGGGCTTTCTTAGTGAAGTAAGCATTAAGCCGGATTCCTGACAGTGTGGTTGAGGTTGGTAATAAATAGTGCAGTAGTCAGCACTTCCTTTGGGAATTAGAAATAGATACTTTATCTTTCTTTAATTTCTTTTTTTTTTTTAAAAGAGGCACTTTCCAGTATAGTGGTTACGGTTACGTAGACTGCTTGAATATTTCTCAGGCAAATTACAGAACTCTTAACCACCATCCTGCCTCAGTTTTCTCCACAAAAGGAAGGCTTGTTACTGTTATATAGAGAGCACCTGTGGAGTGTTTACACCCAGTCACTGGTAAATAGGAAGCATCCAGTGAATTCCAGTTACTCTTATTCCTTGGAGGTAGAGGAGAAAGGGATTTTGAGCCACAAGCTTTGGGATGTACTGAGGAAATGAAGAGATTTTAGGAGGGAACACTTTAGCTGTGGTTGTGGAGAGAGGAGGATATGTACACTAATCTCAGCCTTGGGTAAAACGCCCATGAGGATGGAGGCAGGCCAAATCAGAGCAGTTAGCCCTAGGCCTTGGGTGCCTCCCTCAGTTATCAGGAGACCCAGAGAAGGGAAGTTCAGAAGTGAGAGAGGTATTCAGCTGAGTGAGGTGTCTTTGGGAAGAATATTGAGGGCAACCAAACGGTCAAGAAGGCAACACCAGTCTAAAACTGTTGCCGGCTGAGCAGGGAGAATAGGAAAGTGATTACGGAACTACTGACAGGAGTTCAGCAATTAGGCCCTTAGTTTCTGGCCCATTTTTTCCTTTTTTCCTTTCAAGAGTTCACATACAACAGATTTGCCCAATGTAATACGTTGTTTAAGTTCTTGACTGCTGCTCCCATGGGCATTAATTGTGGATTCAAGTAAAATAAAATCTTTTACAACTTCATTTTTTTCTCTGTCATGATGTTCTTTATTTGCCCAGTGTGAGGGTTCTTGTTTTCTAAATTTTGAAGTGTAATCCATACCGAAGGCTGTAGTTTTTGATCTTTATTAGTAAGTGTTTTAAGTCCTCTAAGGAGCTGTGGTAGTGTAGTGGTTACAAATTGGGCTGCTAACCTCAGGGTTAGCAGTTCAAAATTACCATCTGTTCCTCAGGAGAAAGATGAGGCTTTCTGCTCCCGTAAAGATTTACAGCCTCGGAAACCCTGCTCAGGGTCGCTATGAGTTGGAACCAACTCCATGGCACATTACCGCCACCACCAAGCTTTCAGTAGGCAAGGTTTTGTCATCTGCATATTGAAGGTTGTTAATGATGCTTCCAGTCCTGATGTCCTGATATTTTTCTTTATATAATCCAGCTTCTCAGATTATCTGCTCAGCATACAGATTGAATAAGTATGGTGAAGAGACACAACCCTGGAGCATGTCTTCCCTCATTTTAAACCATTCAGTAATACCTTGTTCTGTTTGAATGGACTGCTTCTTGGTCTGTGCACAGGTTCTGCATAAGCACATTAACTTTTCTGTAATTCCCGTTATTCACAATGTTACCCATAATTTGTTAGGTTCCACACAGTCAAATGCCTTTACATTGTCAAGAAAACACACATAATATTCTCTGACATCAACAGTGATATGCCTCATTTTACATCCTCTTCTGAATCTCACTAGAATTTCTGGCATCTCGCTGTGAATGTATAGCTGCAACTGTTTTTGAATTATCTTCATGATTTTATTTGGATGTGATATTAATAGTATCTGTGACTGATACTCTGTATATACTTTCAGATCCATGCATCACCCCCTGCAAGCCAAGTGGTGGTGGTTGTTAAGTGCATTGAGTTCCTTCCAACTCATAGCTACCCTGTATAGTGTTTCTGAGGAACAGCTGGTGAGTTTGAACTGCTGACCTTGTATTAGCAGGCCAGTGCTGATCCTACAGCGCTGATATGCCATGGAGTTGGTTCTGACTCATAGTGACCCTGCATAGGGTTTCTGAGGCTGTAAATCTTTACGGGGGGAGCAGAAAGCTTCATCTTTCTCCTGCCGACCTTGAGTTAGCAGAGTTTCAGATGAGATCAGATGCTCATGGAGGTAAAGCAATGCTTATAAAATAACAAGCTGAGAAATGGCTCAACTCAGATCCAAACCTATCTGCCTCACTTCAAATGGTTGAGAAACATGGGAAGTTGAAGGTGGATTTGGAACAAAGTGTCTTTCTTTCACATTTGGAAACTTTGGCAGTTTTTTCAGTCCTGAGTTAAAATGTCCTAGAAAGTTTCCTTCTGGAGTTTCAGGTTGCTTAGGTCAGTTGTCCTAATAAGTCTTGGCCTTGGATATCCTTTCTGCATATTTCTATATCTTTTGCCTTGGGCCAGTTGTTGGTTCATAGAATGTCATTGCAATAACAAAGAACTCATTAAAAGTACATGGCAGTGGGTCTTCCGGACCTAAAGACAGGCAGGCAGCATGTGATTTAAGACAGGAATAGAATAGGGATTGCTTCAGTTTTCTCTGTAGAGTAGTGATCAAAGTCTGTCTTAATAGGAATGGCCCTGGGCTAGAATATATTAACTGGATATGGATAGTCATTATGTTAGCTGTAACATATTAACCAGAATGTAGGCCTGGGCAGACCAGACATTTGTAGGTTCTAGGACTTAAAACTATCTCACTCTTTCCCATCTTACACAAAATTAATTCCAGGTGTATTAAAGAGGTGGTTTGTTGTTGCTGTTAAGTGCCGTTGAGTTGGGTTCTGACCCATAGCAACCCTGTATAGGGTTTCCAAGGAGCAGCTGGTGAACTTGAACCACCAGCCTTCCAGTTCAAATGTCATTTTAGTCTGGCACCACACCAGGACTCCAGGGCACACAAGAGGGGGCTTCAAAAAGTTTGTGGAAAAATGAAATTTTTTCATAAACTTCTGAAGCCACCTCATATTGTTTTGTGGGATTTAAAACTTAATGTGTATAAAGGTGTTTGGCACAGACTAGCATATTGGGAGCATTTAATAAGTAGCTGGTGTTCTCAGACCAGAACACATTGAGAATATAGTGCTGTAGATAATGCATTACTAAAAAGCGTATGTTGTAGGGAGCTGGCTGTGATGGAAGATATGTTAGGTATTCCGACATGTAGCGACTCTGGATAGGACAGGATTTCCAATGAGTGGCTGGTGCATTTGAACCGCCAAGCTTACGTTTAGCAGTCCAGTGCTTATCCTACAGTGCCACATCAGAGCAAATTTGGAAAAATCCAAAAACCAAGGGAAAGGAATTGGAGAAGCAAGAGATCCAATAGAATTTAGGATTGATTTGGGAAACGGTTCAGGTTGGGTTTAGTTAGTTAGGAACCCTGATTAACAGACTTGACTCTTATGTCTTGCAGATGCTGTTGATGGAGTGATGAACGGGGAATATTACCAGGTACAGAGTATTCTGATGATGTTGATAGTGATCAAGAGTCTTCCTTTTGTGGTTCTAATTAAATGACCTAGAAAGACACTCCTTCCCTTTAACGTGTTCCTAAGTGTGTTAGTAGCTGGAATGCTCTCTACCAAAGTGCAGAGTTTGAAGAGAAATGGTATTGATAGTAGGAAGAGCACTAATACCAGCTTTATTCTCAAGATAGAACCCTTCATGATAGTGATACTGGCTCATTTGAACACTGTCTGCCTGGCACTGTGTGGAACACTATTCATGTTTAAGCTTAATAAGTTGTCACATGTGAGGGACATGTACTGTTATTCCCATTTTATGCGTTAGTAAACTTAGACACATAGATTAAATCAAATGTCTAAGGTAACCAAAGATAGTGTATAGTGGGTCAGAATTTGAACCTTTTAGATAGTATTGAGGGGTGAGGGCTGGGTGTTTGTGATGGCCACCAGCATTTTCCTTGTATTACTAAGTGCTTTGTTAACCAGCCTAGTTTGCACTGGCTTATAAACAATAAAAGGATTTTAGTGGTTTCTGTCATTGAAAGAACTCTGAGCGACTAGGTGTGCTTGGACCAGGACTCCGCTTGAGTTTCTCTAGAATCATCTCCCTCTGCCTACTGTGTGTGGCTGCTTTGCACTGAGGCCTTTTTCAGTGCAGCAAAATGGTGAAAGGTTCCAGGCCTCACATGTATACATCACACAGTCTAGAACAAGATGGGGACTTTTCCCTCTTTTCCCCTCAAGCACCAAACAAAACAAAAGTCCTGCATTTTCCTCTGATCATACAGTGAGTATCATTATAACCTGGAGGAATAGCCTGGTGATTTGCTTGTGCATGGGCTTCTGCCACCCCTGAACCAGTTAACTGGCTAAAGGGCTAAAATTAACCTAATTGGTTTAGGTCAGGGTGGGCAAACTTTGTCTGTAAAGGGCCAGATAGTAAATATTTTTAAACTTTGCAGACCCTACAGTCCCTAATGTGAGAACAGCCACAGCCATAGTATGTAAACAGAGAGGCCTGGCTCCAGGAAGATTGGATTTTCATGAGCAGCTGAGCTGACCCAGAGTTTTCAGTCCCTAATTTAGAAGTTCTGAGACAGACCGGAGTTCAGATTCTGACTTTATCATTTACTGTAGTGAATTTGGATGTGCCATCTCTTTCACTTCAGTTTGACCTGGCTGTGAAGTGGGACTACAACTTAACTTGAAAGGTGCTTGAGAGATAAAGTCTTTATGTGCCTGGCACATGGAAAACGCTAGTAATTAGTTATTAATACTTTTATTATGTTTCTTTCCTTTAGTGCTTTTGTTGTTGTTATGTGCCATGGATTAGTACTTTAGGTAATTCTTTTTCCATCTTTGGGTATAATCTAATTGGTTAACTTGGTGATATTCCCTAGTTCAATAGGTGACATAATTCTCTCAAGAGTGACATCTGTTTGAATGTTAGTCAGTCTATTAGCTTCAGATCTTCCCCATTACAAAAAAGAACTCCATCTATTTGGGACTTATTTGGCTGTCCCTCAGTGTGACTGCAGTAATAATAGATTTTCTCTGGGACTCTGTTTCTTAAAATTTGCTATATTTTGATCAGGTGTATTAGGGACCTTTTCTCTGCATAATATAATAGCAGTTAGAAGTCTTGATGTCGACCTGCTGTGTAGTTACCTTTTTGTTACTTTGAAGATAGCACTTAATCTCTGTGTCAGAGGAGGAAAAACTGGAAACACTTTCCCTGGTAAGCCCCCCGACCTCTGAGCATTTCTAGCGCTCATACATGTATATAGAGAGGTGGGGGTAGCAACTCCTCTGCCTCCTTCATGGCATTGAAGAATTTGGTGCACTGGACTGCTAGCTGAAAGATTAGTGGTTCAAATCCACCAGCTGCTCCGTGGGAAAGGGATGAGGCAGTTTGCTTCCTTACAATTAACAACCTCGGAAACCTATGGGGTAGTTCTACCGTGTCCTGTGGGGTTGTTAGGAGTTGTCCTGTGGGGTCCTTGCGGCAGCAGTAATGTTGTTACTTTTATTTTAATCTATTTTCAACCTTCCTTTAACATTTTATAGTATAACCAGAGGTTCTAACAAGGATAAGGTGCACTTCAGAAAGGAGTTTTAGGTACTGATAGAGCACAATTTTGTTTTGTGTTAAGGAGAGCAATGGTCCGACAGACAATTACGCAGCTATCTCACAAGTGGATCGATTGCAGTCAGAGCCTGAAAGTATTCGTAAATGGAGAGAAGAGCAAACGGAACGCTTGGAAGCCCTTGGTAAAAAATCCCTTTCTGTTTTGGGGTGTCTGTTTTCAGTGGAATAGTTAACTTTAACTCTACTTTTATCCCTTTTAAATTTGAATTAACGATAATATTCTTGTCTGCTGTTTGAGAAGACAGCTTTCTCAACCCAAAGGTTGCAAGGCCACCCACATGGAGGTGCTTAAAACACAGGTCATTTTCTGAGCCTGCAGGGCATCGCAGAGAGCCTCAAAGTCATCCTTTTGTCACACAGAATAAAATGGTTCTGACTAATGAGCAGTGGATTTGATTTGCCCATCACTGTGTGTGGACACTTGATTGCTCAGACCTTTTAGAGTCTGTTTCTTCACATGTGAAGTAGGATCAGTGTTACTGACCTCAAGGGTAGTCAAAAGTGGTATTTATGAGAGGATTTTAAACATGAAGGTATTCTGTCCAGGTAAGAGACTTTCAGAGTCCATTATCATTTGAAGGCTGACTTTAAGGTAACACGTCAGAAAGAAATGTGACATGCATTAGGAAATGTAGTTTATTCCTCTGACAGCCTGTAAGATTATGTTTTACATCTTTTATGGGTGAGCAAAGTAAAGGTTAATAGGTAGAATAAGTTTTTAATCACACAACTAAGAAGTGGTAGAGTTGGGAGTCTACCCTACTTCAAAGTCCTACCCATTCTCTTCCTCCACATTGTTTCCTAAACACATTAAATGTACACGGCCATCTAGCCAGGTAGGCCAAGCCTGAGATCAGTAGCCCCTAGCCTGGCCTTTGATAGCAGTGCATGGAGTGTCACCTGTTGGCTCAAGGTAAGTAGAGACTTGGTGTCTGTACATGGACAGGTTTGGAGAGAAGTGTGGCGGCAGTGAGAGGATGTAACCAATGGTGTAGTCTTTGTTCAGTTTTTAATTAAAATTTCAAACACAGAACAGTTGAAAGAAGAGTTAAGATGAATGTTGTATACCACCTAGCTTCAATAATCAGCATTTTATGTTATCTTTATGTAAACCATGTATGTGTATGCTTTATACACACAAATTTTATTTTCTAATCCACATTAAGAAACGATCATATACTTCATGCCTAATATTTCACTCTTTTTTAATGTCAGCTGTACTAGAGAACCACAGGAAAGAAATGACTCCTTATTTTTCAGATGGAGGAACAAAAATCCACAAATAAGGAAGTGCTCAACCCAGATTACACAACTCTTAGTGCCAAAATCTATTGCCTCTCTAGTCCAATTTGTGTGGCTTTCAGCACAAAGCACCCCATAGAAATTTCTTGATGATAGAAATCATCTTTAGTTCCAGTTCAGCCCTCTACTGCAAACTGGACTTTCTTCTGCTCCTGTAAAGATTTTACAGCCTCAGAAACCCTGAACAGGGTTGCTATGAGTCAAAACCGACTCCAAGGCACAGAACAATAACAAATCCCAAATTCTGGTGTGGCACTGCAGGATGATGGGTTGGGGCTGCAAAGTTAGTTTGAACCATAAGGTTGGCGGTTCAAACCCACCGCCACTCCTGGGAAACCCTATACAGGATCACTATGAGTCGGAACTGACCCAATGGAACTTAGTAACAACCCCAGATTTACTGAACCAGACTCTTTAGTTTTACAAGATCTCCAGGTAATTCTTATGTATGCATCATGCAGGGATCTTGTTAAAATACAGAGTGATTCAGTATGTCTGGGGTAGAAAGGGGAATTCTCAGCAGGGAGTTGAACCAGAGCCATTTGAAGCCCTGTTGTGGAAAACTTAGAATGTGGCTAGTGCAACTAGCCATTTGAATTTTAAATTGTATTTATTTTAATGGAAATAGCCACGTGTGTCTAGGTGATACTGCGTTAGATAGTACATTTAGAAAGATGAACCTAGGCTTTAAGAGACAAGATGTAGCTGGTGTTAGTACTGCTGGGGTATTTGTTATGTTACAGAACCCAACTTTATCTTTTCTCTTTCCCCAAAAGTTTAGCAAAGTTTGTTTTCTCTGCAAAGAGAGTATACTCTGACGTCTGGAAATTCTTTTTCATTCATCAAATTGGGCACTTTGAGAATATTCCATTAAGTGTTGTTTTCTTAAGTCAGGATGCCTTGGCCTTCCATCCCAATTCAGTTTTCAATTGGTCCATGAACGCAGTGGTTCCTTGAACTAGTTTTGAAGTAATGCATGGCTTTCCACATAGCCGCTGGCTGCATTTTCCCAAGTAGACTTCTCTGAGAGGACAGCCAGAAGAGATGCCAGACAAGTGCCCCCTCTAAAGGGTTTCATTCCCCGTCCCTGCCCTTCACCGTCCTTCACTTGCTGAAAGAGATTACCTTGAGGCTTAAATCTTTGCCCCATCAACTAAGCATTGAAGAATTCTAAATTCATATTGCTAGTGAGTCTGCATCAGAGGACAATTTAAATGAGCTTTTTATGCGGTAACTAAAATACGTACTGATGGCCATGACTTTATTTATTAGTGATAAATTCCTGTTATCCTTAATGCATAACAAAAATTTTTAAGTGAGAATTAGAATATTCTGAAAGAAGACACTCTCCAGCCTAAAAACAATAGTTGGACATAATTGCCCCACTATTGCTAAGGAGACCTGACATTTTAAGGAGACCTGCCTGTGTTCTGGTTACCCCACAGCATCTCATTGCATCAGAGCATCCTCTAGTCCACATGATGTAATGCTGTGGCAGACATAGATCAGAAGTTTACTGTATCAACCACACATGTGGCTACTTAAATGCAAATGAATTTTCATCAGTGGAAAATCTGAGTAAAATGGTTTTTCTTCTGATAAGTTAGATAAACCATTTATAACCTGCAACTTGGGAGGGGTTTCTAGCTGCTGTTGAGCTGTTTCTAGCTGTGTCAAAAAACAGCCTTCTGCAGGTTAATACTATAAACTATAAGACTTTGCTTGCAAGGACCCTAAAAATGCCCCAGGACTGCTCATTTCTTCCTTCAAGTGGTACTTGACCCCACCACTGCTTTCTTGTCTCCTTCTCCAGAGATGCTCATTACAGGTGGAGCTCCTACTGCACTGCACTTTTAAAACTCCGTCCAGATATCTGGTAATCCCCTTGTAGCGCATTCTGTCCTGTCGCTCTCTAGGTCTGCTTCCCGTGTGAGCCGTAGAGTCAGAACTGGGTTTGAATCCTTTCTCTGCCTTTTACTTTAGGAAATTCACTTGTATTTTAAGCTTTATTTGTTCTCACTGCTGAAATGAGACCAGAGTTTAAATTCTTGGGCTTATTGTACAGATTAAATGAAATGTCTATAATAAACACCTGCCAGAGAGGACGCCGTAACATTTTTAAAGTATCAATGTAACTTCAAATGTCAGCCGTACTAGTAGGTATAACCCATATTTCTTTATTTTACTCTCTACTGCTCACGTATGTTTCTGCAGCTAAATGCCTCAGGAAAATCCATAGTTAGTCCTAAAATTTAAAAAAATCTTGTATCTTTGCCTGAAGTCTTCAGAAAAAGGATAGGTGAGATTAGTGTCGTGTTTGTCATGAAAAATCTGCACTCTTGATAAATGATGAGAATCAGTCCAATCTGGTGAATCTACCTGGTATGTGCTTCCTCATTACTAGAGCCTTTTGGTTAACTGCTAGTGATCCCACATGCACACCCTCTGCACTTCTCTCCATTGGCGGTGTTTTTCTGTGTGTGTGTTTAAGTTCTGTCCTGGCTCTGGCACACACAAACACTGCAGTCTGAACAAATGTTTGTGGTCCTCTCCAGCTCTAATAGCTTATATTCTACCACTGAAATAGCTCACGGCTTCATCATAGGAGTGCTTTTCAGTATTTAGTTAGGATTCCACCTTGTGTTTTTCAAAAGCATTCATTGTCAGAACTGGTGTTGGTGTTGTGAGAAGAGTTGAAAGGTGGGCTCCTGGTGTGGCACTGCAGGATAAGCACTAGACTGCTAACCACAAGATTGGTGGTTCACACCCAACAGCTGCTCCTTGGAAAACCTATACAGGGTCAGTATGAGTTGGAATTGACTTGACAGCACTTAACAACAACATCTACTAATAATGGCATTACTAAACAATCATCCGTAATTGCTTTTTCCCCAGTTGATGTCCAAAAGAATCTCTTCCCCTCCCCCCCCCTCAAAAGTTGATAGGTCTGTGTATTTTCTTGCCAACACAAACACATACAAAGCATGACTAGGGACTAAGGTGTTGACAGACTGGGATAAACTGAAATTCGATTAGGACCCCTGAAACAAGAATTGATGTACAAACAGGGGAAACAGACAGTATTTTATCTCCTCTTTGCACTGCTCCCCCAAACATACACACATGAGTGCACACCCTAAGTTTAATAAGACCAAAATAAACTGATGAACTAACCTGAATTTGTGTTTTGTCTTATTATATTGCCTTTATTTTCCTCCTTTCAAAGATGCCAATTCTCGGATGCAAGAAGCAGAGTGGAAAGAAAAAGCAATCAAGGAGCTAGAAGAGTGGTATGCCAGGCAGGACGAGCAGCTACAGAAAACAAAAGCAAACAACAGGTCAGTCTTGCGGGCTGTTTAGTGTGGCTTGTATTCCAAGATTTGGTCAATTCCATTTTCCAGCATCCAGTGTAAGTTCTCAGCTTCCTTCTTCAGTGTGAAATAGTTTTCCAAGTTTCGGAGAAAGTACTTGAAATAAGGGTTGCAAGTCTTTCTGGGTGTCGTGAGCACAATTCAACCTGCCCTTTATGGTCATCCCAATTGTAGTGAGGTCTGCTTAAAAATGAAACCTAAGTTACACCTCACCTATAAGGATTTACAGCTAAAGAAAAGGTTACTTATGGCTTAAGGCCATGTGAACACAACCCTGGCACCAACAACAACCAGCAGCTGTGGTCTTCAGTGTCCCAACTTCGGTCTGTCTTGCAAGGAGCTTAGAGAGATGTCATTCACTTCAGTGTAGACAGATTGCCCTTTCCTCTGCTGGCTTCAGAGTCTTTCTCTTACTAGTCTCCCCTTTACTTCAATATAAAGGCAGTCCTGTCTTGGCCTGTGAATCGTTTAGTCATGGTGGTAAAGAGCCTTAGGTACCTGTACCCCACTCAGGGAAGTGGGTTTTGGCCTAGGTGCCCTTGTTTCTAGCAGCTCTTTTAGAGTCTGACCAGGAAGAAGGCGCTAACTGCAGTCAGCATGTTGTGGGGTGGTTATGACAGACACTCTTACCCAGCAGTCCTTTAGCTCTTCTCCTTTTAGTCATCCTTTAGTTCTACCTGATGCCCCTCAGTTGCCAGGTTGGAGCTCTTGTCCTGGCCACCTTTTTCTAGGGGGTGCACTATAGGAACGCATGTGTCATGTTCCATTGACAGTTGTGTGGCAACTACGGTGAGCTCTGTGTTCTGGTGGCATCAGCTGCCCGGGGCTTCTCTAGGTCAGGTCAGTCAGGCTTGCTGACTGGTCCAGGCTCCTGTACCAAGATGCCTTTCCTCTAGATGCAAGTTCAGTCTGGAAGGAAGATGAGGGGGTGCTATCTGCAAGCACCAGGCAAGTCTGTTTTACTGAACTGTGTTTTTTCTGTAAAAAAAAAAAAAAAAGGCATACCTGTCTGTATACAGAATCAGGTTGTCTTTAAACAAAGTAATTGCCCCTATTTTTTAGGAGCTCAGCCGCAAAGGTTGACTAGTCCCCTCCAGGCATTGATGTATGAGTTTGTTCCCTTGCTTTGGAGAAGATCTAGGGGCATGGTGCAGAAGTGCTTGGCTGCTAACTTCAAACTCACTAGCTGCTTCATGGGAGAGAGATTTGGCAGTCTGCTCCTGTAAAAATGGTCTCCGTCGGAAACCCTGCCCTGGCCTCTATAGTCATTACTGTGTCACAAACATTGAGCTGGCTCAGTGGCAATCACTGCGCTTCGGGTACATTTCTTTATTTGGACTTGCAAGATGTTGGTTGGGTTAGTCTCGTAAATGAACTTCTCAAGTTCCAGAGTGGGATAGGACTTGACCCACAGCTCACTGAAAATGTGGAAACGAGATGAAAAACCACTGCTTTGCAGAAACCTTGCAGCACTGGGTTATATCCCTGAACACATAAAGCTGGTGGCATATAATCCACTGTCGCTAGGACAGAAGGATGGTTTTTACTTTTTATTCTAATAATTCTTGAGTGAGGTGGGATGCAACTCAATTTGGAATCACTTTGGGGCATTTCTTTCCATGGAATTTACCCTCTCCTGGAGATTTTGATATTGCTGACTGCTTCCCCTTCCCTATCTGTTTCAACTTTAAACAGTTTTAGAGTATAAAGGAATGAGGCCCGTTTACATATAACTGTGATTCCTCTTTTGTCATTGCCTGTCTACAGGTGACTAGTGAATATGTTTAGGAAAGTAAGTTAGGGTGTTCATTTCTATGGCTCCTGCAGCAGCTAGATCTTTGGTGGTGGTGGTGGTTAGGTGCCGTGGAGTCGGTTCCGACTCATAGCGACCCTATACAAGGTTTCCGAGGCTGTAAATCTTTATGGGAGCAGATAAGCCTCAACTGTCTCCCACGGAACAGCTGGTAGTTTCAAACTGCTGACCTTGAGATTCACAGCCCGATTCGTAACCACTACGCTATCAGAGTTCCTTAGCTAGATCTTTAAGGACCCACAAATATAAGGCAGAAAAACAGATAACTTTGACAGTGGAGACTGAGAAGTAGCAAAGGCCTATATTTGTGAATGTATAGCCTCTCCTGCCTCCCAGAGCCCCCTGTCAGTCAGCACAGCACTCGGAACACATCTGTACTGGGCCTTGTGAGTGACTAGCTGGCAGCCCTGGTCCTTGCCCTCCAGAATCTCTTGTGTATTGGGTCAGGTCTCAGACTACATCTTCCTCCTTTGCTCCAATTGGGGGCGAATGTCACTGCCTAAGAACCATAAATTATTGACAGCCCATGGAAAAAGTTCATAGGAGTCATTTGTCACAAGATATGTGACTGGATTCTACACTTGATATGTTTACTCATTAAGAGTAACTCCAGAGCATGTTCCTTCCCAAACTAACGGAAACATTTTCCTGTATTACAGGTGGCTTTTAGACTGAGACTTTACAGCGCTTGCAAAGCTCGTAAAAGTTTAGAGAGGCTGTGATTCTCAGTGATGGTGAACATTTTTTCTCATGCCCAGTTTGGATTTGTAGTGGAAGATTGCCATAGGGTTTAGGCTTCCTGAACTTGCTATGCTTCCCTCTGTCCCATCCTGTCCCGCCTGAAGACTGCTGCTTTGAACCTGTGTGTCTTCTGGTGAAGAACAAGCAGGTGGAGGGGTTGCCTGTGTGGTGTATATAATTTTCTCTTTTTGTTCTTAGCCTGTCACCTTGGCAGGCTGTGCTTGTCACTGACAGACTCTTTAGTCTTGGGTCTAGCTGCAAAGGAGCAAGAAACCTCTGACAGTCAAGCTTTTGTGCTACTGATGCCTTGACAGGAGTCATTAAGCCTTCATTCTCTTCTAACCAGGAGCAAGCTCAAGTTGAAATCAATTAGGTTTAGCCTTTTGTGTCAACTGAAAGGATTATGGGTTTACACGCTGGCCTGCCTTTTCTTTTCCTCCCACTCACTGTGCCCACAAACAACTCTCTGTTTTCCTGCTGAGTCATTGGAGTTACAACCAGACTGCTCCTTGTGCTTTCTTTAAATTCCACAAAACACCTCCTAGATTTAAACCAAATGGGAAAGAAGAAAGGGGGGGCAGGGGTGCTTACAA
Organism: Chrysochloris asiatica; assembly: GCF_000296735.1. NCBI lineage: Eukaryota > Metazoa > Chordata > Mammalia > Afrosoricida > Chrysochloridae > Chrysochloris > Chrysochloris asiatica. The sequence continues at coordinate 13,489,264 of NW_006408571.1, forward strand.
ATAAATTCAGATGACTAGCGCATCCCTTCTAGTAATATATGCACTAGAGTAAGGAGTGGGCTGGTGTATTCTACTCCCCCACCCCAAATCTTCTTGGCAAAGGATAGGGTCACACTCTGAGCCCAGCCACAGTGAACAAGGCTTAGCTGGCTGAATCCAGGGATTTGGCCTGGGACTGCACAGGGATAAGGCCAGCTGTCCCTAAAGTGTAAATTCCTTCTGATCCAGAGCCCAGACATTTTGATCCCCTTCTTGCTTTCAGCAGGGATGATGTTCAGCCTCTGGGCTGTACCTCTCAGGGTCAATCACATCTGGCTTGGAAGTACTCAGAAACTGCCTAGCCTCTCCAGCAGACAGTCTTACTCAAGGGTACACACATCGACCATACCAGTTGCCTCGAGCTCTTTTTCTCACTACAATAGGGATTTTGAAGTGGCTGTATGTGTTCCCAGGATGCTGCAAATGCTTCCTGCCGCGGCAGTGTGGGGAAGCAGTAGTGGGTATTCCAGAGTAAAGAGGACTGTCACATCTAGTATTGGCAGCACACACGCCCATCATCATCACTGAGGCTGGCGGGCAGGTGGCATGGTTGCCTGAGCTCACACTCCTTGAGAAGAAACCTTGGTATATAGGACGTGGAGCTAGGCAGCCCGGGTTGTGCTTGCCAGTGCCACTGCTGGGTGACTGAGCGACTCCTTTGCCTCCTTTGTACAATGCAGGTGAGAATGCATGGTGTCATAAGGTTGTTAGGGGTGAGAACAGAAACAAAGTCATGTGCATAATTGGGTGCTGAATGTGAAGGGGCTTCAAAAAGTTTGTGGAAGAATTCCACTATCTTCTAATTCCATTTTTCCACAAACTTTCTTAAGCCCCTCATAAATGTTCGTGTTACTGGGGTAAACCACCCAGAAGGGATGGAGGGGCGATGTGCACTTGGGAGATTCCCGCGCAGGGTGGTCAACTGGAAAGCCTTGGCCTGGTGTAAGTCTCCGGTCTTGGGAGGCCTCGCTGGGGTGAGGATGGCACCCCTGGGAGTTGCTCCTCTAGTGTGGATTTTAGACATTTCTGCTTCTCAATGTTCTCTCTTTTTTCCTGCCTGCTTGCCTGCCTTTTGGACTTCTTGCTGTCTAGGGTGGCAGATGAAGCTTTCTACAAACAACCCTTCGCTGACGTGATTGGTTATGTGTATGTTGCCAAACTGGTTCTTTTTCTTTTCTTTTTTACTTTTTGTTTAGAGTTAATGCTCCTTTATGTCACAACTTGCTTTGCTTTAAAATGATTTCAAACTGGCCCTGGGAATTGCTAAGAGCTGATAAGCTGGGGAGCTGGTCCATTGATGGGACAGGTCTTGCAGAATGATGACTTCTTTCACCTTTGATCACTGTTTTCATAATCAGGGATTTGGAGGAAAGAATGCTAACTCCCTTTCAAGATGAGAGTCCTTCGTGATCTGTTCTGGGAACCGGTTGGGATGGGTAGACACTTCTTGCTATTGCTGCTACCAGTGCCCTGTCTCCCTACCCCTAGGTAGGAAAGAGAAGTCTTCCTACCTGGGAAAAGGTGAAAAATCCAAGGAAACTTAGAGCAGGCAGCGGCAGCAGCACGTGCGTTCCAGAGCTTGGTTCCATAGAAAAACAAATAACGGGCTGGTTGCCTCCCTTGGGGTGGAAGACCCCTGGGCAGAGGGAGGTGTCTCTGATAGGTACCCGTAATTTGATTTTCTGCAGGCTTATTTATATATGGGAAATTGGTGGTCAACTTCAGATGCTCTGCTCCCCACCCAAACAGAAAGGGGTCCCCCGCTCTGAGGTCATGATGGAGCTGACAGACGTTGCCCATTGTGGCTCTCCCTACTGCCCCCACCCAAGAAAATGGCATATTCATAGTATGAGTTTTTGTTTTGTTTTTTAAAGTATTCCTGGTACCAAAGCAGTATGCTAAAGACTTGAAAACAAGTCTTGTTCTCTCTGTTCTATCCTTAAAAATTACAGCCAGCTTTTATGTGAGGTACATGGAGGAGGAGAGGAACCTGCGGCGGGGGGGGAGGAGGGGGATGGACTGAGGTCTATGAGGCCTCTTAGTGCCTGTGACCAGGAGATGGTCTTCTCTTAGCAGACAGCTGCGTCTCCCGGGCCCCAGGACACACTTGCAATGAGCCTTGTGAAATGCTGGAGTTACAGGTGGTGTTTGATTGATTTTTGCATTTTCTCTGGAGTAGAAATGGAGACTGGAAAGGTCGAGTCTGGGTTTGCTGGGCAGTGGGGTGGCCCAGCAAAGCCAGCTGCACGTTCCCAAGCATAGATGGAGTGGCAAGGGCATGTCTAGCTTACTGACCATCTGCATTGAGCTCATTCTCATTTTCTATATCTGACCTAAAGTTTCTCTCCTTGTTTCTTTTCTTCTCTTCACCTTTAAGCACAAACATAAACCATCCTTGCTACAGCCTAGAACAGTTAAGTAAACCTTTCTCCCTGCCCCTGTGTGTGCCATGAAGTCGCAGTGTTGTATGCTCTGGGCTTCAGCGGTGTGTGCCACAGCCATCCCTGTGATAGTGCCACCCTTCCCTCCCCACAGACCAGTCATCTCCATTGCTTCTGCTTTGCCCGTGATGCTTGTTTGGAGTAGATGACTATAGTGTGTCTTCCCTCTTATCACTGTCCTTCGGGGCTGTAGCTCCCACTAGTCAGTTTTCAACTGGGGGTAGGCTGACGTTGATGTGAAAGAATGTTGGAGCAGCACCCTGCCACAAAGCAACTACGTTGGCTCTCCTGCCAGAGTGTACTCTTGAGTGGTCCGAGGTACCTGGCTGGAGGGAAAGTGGCAAACTTTTGGCTGAACTGAAGGATGTCGTAACAAACCTCTTCCAGAATGGCTTTCGTGTCTCTAGTGCCTGCTAGCATGGGAGCTTTGTCTTGAATTCCTTTTGATCTGCCCTGTTTCTCTCCAGCCTAAGGAAAGAATTCACTAGTCTTTTTAGAAGTCTCTAAATTTACTTGAAACTCAGTACAGCCTAGTATAAACTACTCTTCAAGTTCTTGGTCAGCCTGCTGCTTTATTCTTAATACAAGTGCAGAATTGACTAAGGCTTGATTTTGTAACCACTCTACGGGCAGAGACAGAGAGTGAGCCCTGAACCAAACACCTGTATTCCAACATTTTACCCAGCAATCCAGGCACACTTGTGCCTAGGAGAGTTGGCCATGTGTCTGCCCCCGAACCTGACCTGGGCTGGCCGGGGTATTAACCTTTTGAAAGACCAAAATGCCATTAAGGCAGGCATGGAGAGGCAGTCTCTTTTGTAACAAGGCAGCGGGGAGCTCACAGGGGTGCTGCATGAAACCAACAGACTCTGTTGTTGCTTCCAGGGCCGCAGAAGAAGCCTTTGTAAATGACATTGATGAATCTTCCCCCGGCACAGAGTGGGAACGAGTGGTCCGGCTGTGTGACTTTAACCCCAAGTCCAGCAAGCAGGCCAAAGACGTCTCCCGCATGCGCTCAGTCCTTATCTCCCTCAAGCAGGCCCCTCTGGTGCACTGAAGAGCCGCCCTGTGGAAACACTACATCTGCAATATCTTAATCCTACTCAGTGAAGCTCTTCACAGTAATTGGATTAATTATGTTGAGTTCTTTTGGACCAAACCTTTTGTCTTTAGAGTTGATCATTGTTTGTGATTGCATGTTTCCTTCAACTGTGTTCTCCCTGGCATTCAGAGAGGAGGAGGGAGGAAGAGGAAGAAGGGAAGGAATCCTCCCAACAGTAGCCTCATGTGTGCTTTTGTGCATTATTCTAAGAATAAATTTCTGTTCAAACAATAACCCTTAAGTTCTTTATTGACCTCAAGGTGTTGTGCAGTTTGAAGGGAGGTTCCTCCTTTTACATTTGCAATATCTTAACTCTAGACCTCAGCCATTGGGCTCACAGCCCTGCCTTGAACTAAAACAACTCCAACTTTCTATTTTCTTCAGTAGGATTCTGTGGAAATTTTCATTTGAGAATGGGGGTTCCGTGGCTAAAAATAAATCCCTTGTTGCTTCTTTAAGATACAGTTATGGAATTCCTTCACCAACCTAGGCATTTTCTCCCAGATGGACTCATGTAGGGCTCTTGTCCCTTAGCGTAGCATGTTAGATAATTCGTTTCAACAGTGGTCTATCTGGAAAATGTAGACTTAATAGGACTTTCACGCCTTTGAATTCAGTCAGTAAACCTGAGTTAGGATGGACATTCGCTTGTGGTTAATCCAATCACTCTTGATGTGTGCTGTCTAATATAGTGGACACTAGCATGTGTGACTGCTTAAATTTAATAGAAAAAAATTACATTGCTAGCTGTAGTCACATTACACACACAATAACCACATGGTGGGTAGCATAGTTCCCTCGTCCAGGAAAGCTCTATGGGATTGTACCAACCTACAGTCCAGGAGCCTCCACTCAGTCAGGCATAAATCAGCACATTATCCACAGTACCGGACACATCTTCAATGATAGTTAAATAATACCTTATTTAAGAGATCTGCTTAGGTTGTGTGTTGTCATGTTAATTCTGACTCATTAGTGACCTTGTGATTCTTTTGTTAGTTTCCCTTAGTTTTCTTGGTTTGAAATCTATGTTCTCCCTAGAGTAGCTGATGGGTTCTAACCGCCTAACTTTCACTTAACATCTGAGTGTTTAACCATTGTACCCTCACGGCTCTTTGAGCTGCATGTGTTATATGCCATCTAGTCGATTCCAACTCAGCAACCCTGGATAGCATTTCCAAGGAGCAGCTGGTGGGTTTGAACTGCCAACCTTGCAGTAAGCAGTAAAGTGACTATCCTATAGTGCCACATCAGGACCCCTGGTCTTCGTATAGACACCTGATTTATTTCCAAATTGGAGACTGATAGACGCTTCTGTAAAATCACTCTCAGGATAGGGATTAGTAGATCTTGCCATCAGTAAGAAGTCAAGTCCACAATTGCTTCTGTTGGTCATGTTTAGTGGGGAGGGAAACCTCCATTATGTTTCCTCCTTTCTCCCCCTTCCTTAGGTAGGCATTCCTTAATCTGACCTACATTTCTGGCCTCTTTGCTCATTCTTCCCCTTCATTCACCCAATGTAACTTTCATTGTTGTTCATGCTCGATTTTTTATTTCTGGGCCTTTCTAATGCTATTCCCATTTCCTACCAGTCAGTTTAAGAACTAGCTCAAAGACACAAGGTGCAAAGCAATAAAAATGTCTTAAACATAATGAAACACCTCGAAGAATGAATTGTTGGGCCCCACAGTCCACAAAGACAATCTCAGGAACACCATGGTCAATTGGTGTTCTACATCCTGCTTTGGTGAGTAGTGACTGGGATCTTAAAAACTCATGAGTGGCCATCTGAGGTCTCTCTGGAGAAAAGAGTGATGACAACTGAAGACACTTGAACAATAGATCATGTGAACATCAGTCTCCATGACACTGAGACCAGAACTAGATGGTGCCCTGCTACCACTACCAGCTGCTCTGAAAGGAATCACATTAGAAGATCTTGATAGAATGGGAGAAAATGTGGAACAAAATTCAAAATCATAAAGACCAGATATACTGGTCAGGTAAGAGCCTAGTGGAACCCCAAGACTGACCCTTGGTCACCTTCAATCTGGTACAGAACTCATTCCTGTGACTCAATTTTCAGCCAAGCAATTGATACATTGGGGGGGGAGGCACGGGCACAACACTAATGAGGTATACACACCATAGAATGGTCAACTGTTTAAGTTCAAGGGCAGCAGTTACCCAGGGTTAAACTACAGAAGGGTTGGGAAGGAAGGAGGAATGGAAAACAAAAGAACAAGTAGGATAAGTGATGTTATATGGAGGGGATTATAATTGAGATAAAACAAAGTGTATGATTTGTTGAATGTAAAACTGATGATCTGCACTGCAAACTTTAACTCAATTCACAAGTTAAAAAAAAGGCCACTCTACAATACCTTGCCTTGCTCCCCTCAGCCCCCTGAACTCCCATGACCATCTCTATCTTGGTGGTATTTTGTGGTGGCATCTGGGTCTATCTTAACTTCCCATACTATATGGGCTTTTTGAGGGTAGGTGTGGGTTTTAAAAAGTCAATGAAGTCACTGACATTCCCCAAACCAAGAGATGACAGGCGAATATGAGAAAAGTGATGTTCTATGACTCTGTGAAGGCTATTGTAAAGGGCACTGCAGCTCACCTCTGGTTTGCTGGAGCACTAAAGCCACAGTGTAATAAGTTCTAGCATCCTCAAGTCACCATTGCTATGAGGTAAGCCCAGACTGGCCCACATGGAGACCAAATGGAGAAATCTTGAAAGCCACGCAGAGAGAGGCCTAGCCAGACCCGAGTTATCCTAACCATCTGCTGTGCACTTCCACCACTGACCTGGAACTGCCACCACACTTTCCCCAAATTCCTGGCCCAGAGAATTGTTGTTGAAGTCTCTTAAGTTTGGAGATAATTTTTTACATAGCAATTGTCACTTCATATTACCTTTCACACCTGTATTCAAATGTTAAGTGATGTCCAGTTGTTCTGACTCATAGTGACCCTGTATAAGATTTCCAAGGAGCGGCTGGTTTGGACCGACACTGCACTTCAAACCAACCTTGAGGTTGAGTGCTTATCCATGAGGCTTTGAAAAAAGTTAATTGGTCCAGGTACTGCTTGGTTGGGTCAAAGAATTTTTGGGGTAAGAAATCAATGCTATTAGATGCCTTGAATTATGTAACCTTTAAAAGGTAAGCAACGTGTAAACAGTATAAATCTTTTCTGGGTAGGGAAATGGTTTTAGTTAGTGAGTTATTTTAAGAACAAAATATATACAACGGTGTAAGAATTTCCACAAAGAAATATATTTTTTCTTCAGAATTTGGCTCAGAACACTGACATATTTACATTAAAATAAATTAAGATTTAAGTTTAATGTGATTACTTAACTGTATGTAATAATTTATGTCGGAATATATTAGTCTCTCCATGGATTTAATAAAAACTTAAGATTTGGTTTTTGATTCAGCATGATCCTTCCACTACTTGGTATGAAACTTGGTAGCAATACAATTGTTGGGATGACTGATGGCTCCTCATAGTACACCATGTCTTCCCAAACACTGATGGCTAAGTAGCCGAGGTTCCTTCACAGGAGTCACCATGGAATGTTTCACAACAATCAGACCTGGAGATGACTGAACAGCTGGTACAGTTCTAGGAATCAACTAATCTTATCTAGCTAGGGTTCACAGTGACCTACCAGGAAGGAAGGCAGTTCAAATGTGATCTTGAGTCCTTCAGTATATTTTGTATGTCAGCACTGAAGCAGTATGTTATAGAAACCCTAAGGTTTTCCTAAGAGGGAAAGAAAAGATCTGAAAAACCTATACATACGTTTTTTAGATCATCTGAAAGTACCCATAAGAACCTGTCACAGACAGGGTCAAGAATATGTCAAATTATTTCAAGTCAGACGCTTAAAGCTTTTGGTGGTGGTGGTGGTGAAGTGCCATTGAGTTGGTTCCTAGCCTGGAGTAAATCAGCGTTTATTTGCATTGTAAATGTGTTTTTGAAAATGAAAGCTTGGGTAATTTAGCAGAAAAAGCAGAGGTGGACCTGTGGTCAAATTTTGTTTCTAACACTCACTAACCACATAGCTTTAGGAAGACCACTTACAGTGAGCCTTCATTTTGCCTCTAAACTCAGAATTAGATCAACCTCACAAGTTCTAAAAATTAACGATAATGTCTGAAACACCTAGTTCAGAGCCTGTAGCACAGTAGGCACTTAATAAATGATAACTCTTTCTTCCAGGTCACAATTGATAACAAAAACCATCTTGCCTTTGTGTTTTGACACTAATGAAAGCACAGAACTATATATAGTCAGACTTCAGGTTCATAAATCTGGATGCTATCATAACACACTGACAGTCTAGCATCACTTTCAACATAACATGAAAAGCTTTTGGAGGCAGAGGGGTCTGACCTTTGGGACAGTTAATCTCCTTTTAGAGGCTATAAGCCCCAACAGCTTTCCAACTGTCCCTAAGAAGATAAGGACAAAGTTACCAAGGGCATCATAATTCAGATCCCTGGACTAAAGTCTAGGTTCTCCTGGAATAACAAAATACCTTCTTTTAATAAATAACATCTGGGGTGACAGATACACCCAATGTATTCACTGTGGTGGTGGTTTCACAGGCCTACACTTATATCAAAGCTTAACAATCCTATACACTTGAAAAAAATCTCAATAAAGCGATATTTTAAAAACAACTCAAGCCTTTCATGGTGAGATTTCCTTCTGTTCTCTGACTAGCTCTCATTATCTGTGAACTGGATTTGGAGTTAAAAGGGGAAGAATTATTAATCCAAATCCAGTACCACACTCCCACACAAAAGCAAGACCTGTGAATCTAAGTGGTACATTGAGAAAGCATCTATGTAGTAGCTCTTTGACAGAGAATTGTGACTGGTACATACAGGGTTTGAACTAGAAATTATCTCTAGTAGGAAAAATAGCATCTACAAATGGGGGGTGAGAAAGATGACTTTGGAAGACGAGACAGAGTATAAAAATGCTTATTCCTCTTCCAGAGTCACCTACTTTCATAGATAAAAATGCTCATCAAAAAGACAAGAACTTGATCTCACTACCTAGTTCAGGTGGTGTGACCTGTCTACCCTGGGGCATCTAGTAGATCCTGCGGGTTGTATAGTCCAGGACCATGCTGGCAGCACCAAGCAAGGCAGGATCCGCCAGATCTGAAACCACCACGTCCACATCTTGAACTGAGGGCAGCGCTTGCTGGCGGATGACATCCTTGATAGAGTGGATGTAGTGATGGGCTAGGACTCCAGAGAGGATCACAAGGGAAGGATTCATAGTGTGCAGGATGTTCACAACTCCCAGACCCAGAGCTGTTCCAGCTGCAGGAAAACAAGAGAGTCAGCTGAAGGAGGAGGCCAAGTCAAAACCACCAAAGAGGAGGGTGGAAAAGAGCCAGCAGCCAGAGTAAGTAATGGGAAGCAATAAAAATTAATAGGAAAAAACTATCATGTTATATACTCTGAAGCGAAAGGTGAGTATAAAATTATACTTTCATACCACATGATAAAATATGCAAAGATTTTATCATTTCAATAGTGGGTATCAAGCTGAATGGCAAACTAAGACTTTCTTACTACTCTCCTATATTTCTCTAAAATTCCTATAAAATGAACAAATGATATCTTCACAGTTGTAAAACACCTGTTTAGAAAGGCAGTGCTGCCAGTACCATGATTGGAATTCCCTTTTCTGCCTCAGTAAGTAGGATAAATTCCTCTGATGAGACACTCCAGAGTACTGGTCCCCATCTGTCAGTGAGTGGGGGGCCCTACCATGTTTGAGGACTCCCCCTGCAGCCAAGCTGCTCAGAGCCCTACACTCACCTGTTTTTAAGATGCTCTGTGCCTTTACATTGCCAAGTTTTGCAGCTTGGATGAGATGGAGTGCACCCACAGCTTCATCTTTTGGCACTGACATCCCTTCCACCAAGAGCAGGTCTTCTGTTTGAGCAGAGGTGAGAAGGGCAAGGAGAAGTTAATGAGTTGTAGGGACTCCTACTGTACAACTGTGCTTGTGGGCAGCAGGTCCCCAAGTGGAAAGATTCTTCATATTTGCAAAAAATTTTATCATCCACAAACATCCATACACATTGCCTTCAAGGTTTTTACTGCGCTGTTACTGGTTATATATAATCCAGAATCCCCCCTAACTCAAAAGTCCTTCACTCTGACCATAGCCTCCTAACCCTCTAGCTCCCTCACTTTTCACTTCTAATACAAGAAAACTAAAAAACCAAATGCACTGCCATCCAATTGGTTTCAACTCATAGCAACTCTATATAGAAGTTACGAGACTGTAAACCTTTATGGGAGCAGATGGTGGGTTTGAACCGCTGACCCTGCCTAATCCTTAATCCCTAGTACTCCGAGAGCTCTCTTAGCCATCCAGACTTGCCTGGCTGATTCTATTTCCCCTCTGACTCTCAGCCCCAAGACAGTGCATGGTACTCCTACCCTTGTATGGAGAGGGCAGGAGGGAACTTTGATACCCTTCTTGTCTGCACTACATTCCTTGGCCATTTTTGTTATTTCACTGGTACACCATAATGATCTTCCAGGAGTTTCTCTTGCATTAGACTATAAGCCATGCTGACTTTTCAGAACACATCCACCACAGCTTTAATTCAAATAGCTCTCTCAGGATTGAGAAATTTTAATATGCCCATGCATTTATCTCTTCATTAAAATGTGTGTAAACTATCCACCTTGTGCAAGAAGCTGAGAAAAGATGAAAGAAACCTAACCTGCTTTGTTACAGGTTAAGACCCCTGTCCACCTCTACCCCTAAGAAGGAGTATTATACGGGTCAAGATGAAGGACACTCAGCTTCAGGAGGAGGGAAGCCATCTTTTCTTTTAGGAAGTGAAAGGGCAAGCTTTTCAGCTCTTTATGGGATTTCTACTTTGAAGTACCTGTTTACTATTTGACTATTTCATTCATTAGGAAAAAGAAACCAACCATCATGTAGCTTTTTTGCTTCCCTCTGCAAGGCCATCCCAGAAGCATAGGCTTCAATACAGCCATGGCTCCCACACGAACAGTCAGGCCCATCCAAAGACACAACCAGGTGGCCAAGTTCTGCAGCACAGAAGGAGCTTCCATGGATCAATTCATGCTGATGGATGATGCCACCACCAATGCCTACAGTGAGAGACAAAAGCATTTTGAGGTAGCTCTTCATCTGCTCAGCATGGCTCTGGAATGTGATGTTCTCTAAAATGCCCACATTTATAGACAGCTTAAGCTTACTACGTACGAAGAGTAACTTTCTTGAATTTTGGATAAAAACCTTTTGAGTAGCTCCTTTGGTGCCATGTTACAACTGCTAAATGCATTCTGAGTTCAACCACAGCTCTAACAGACAATTCAGCGCGAACTGAGACTTGCCCTGCATTGATCACACACCACCTCAAGTACAACCCAACCACTCTACTTTCTGTGCAAAGACTTTCTGTAGAGGCCAGCTGCAACCCTCAAGAGGAACAGGGGCTAGTGGACTCAAATAGACAGTTCTGGATGGGAATCTGTGGATTTCAATCCCCATTAGCCTGAGGCAATTTCTATAATACATCCATTTATGGGTTTCTTCCTACTCTGTTTCAGTCTTCCCTCTCTTTTACTCCTGCTTCTCAGGATTGCCTCCAATGTAAAATGCCTAATTCCCTGTCTCAGGCTCTGTTTTTGGAGAAATGACTGTCTTGTTATAATGGACCTTAGGAGTTAACTAAGGACTAAACAGCATTCTGGTGTTTTTGTTTTGCTGCTAGAGGATTCTGCTTTTTAGCATTGTTCTGTTAACTTCTTGTGCCCGTTCTTTAGCTTCCACCCCTCTAATTTAAAGCTTACTAAATGGAGTCCTACTGTGGCATGGTGGGATAAGCACTAGACTGCTAACAGCAAGGCCAGCAGTTCAAGCCCACCAGCAGCTTCATGGAAACCCTATACTGGGTCGCTGTGGGTTGGAACCAACAGCACTTAACAACAACAACAATTGCACTAAGCTAGGAAATGTTATTCAAATTTGGTCAAACTAGCCAAGACAGAAAGGGGATGCATGAGTTTAAAAGGGAAGTACTGTGAAGTAGAACTGAAGAGTACACAAGTTTAGAAGTTAAACATGTCTGGATCAAATACTGGTTCAATCATTTTCTAACTCTATTTGGTGCCTCATTTAGGAAATGGGATATGAATGACATTTTTTAGAAGAGACAATGAGTGACAAAGTGTTGCTATGTGCCATCCAGTTGATTCTGACTCCTATGGACCCTCTAGGACAGCAGACCTGCCCCACAGGCTTTACTAGGCCGCAGTCCTCACAGCAACAGATCACCAGGTTTTTTTGTCCCTCGGAGTGGTGCAGCAGCTGGTGAGTTCGAACCATAAACTTTCTGATTAGCAGCCAAGTGCTTAACCATTGTGCCACCAGGACTCTTATTTCCTAGTTCAAAATGACATGGGAGGTCAGAGAAGATGGCAGAGTGGGGCATTTCATCCCTCATGAAAGGAACAAATAGACTGGCAAAATTTGTCAGAGTACACTTTTTCAGAACTCCAAAAACTAGCCTTACAAGAAAAACAACTCAATTTCAATTAAGAGCTTTGTGGCTCCCAGTTTAGTGGGATAACAACCCACATTCCAGCACAGGTACCAGTACCTGGGAGAAGACTAGACTTTATTCTCAAAAGAACTGTGTTTGTTTGCTTTGACCTGTCTGGTGGCTCCCTGGAGGGCTTGCTTTCACCTCACCTACTGCAGACTGCTCAGTGCTGAAGCGAGAACAGGGGTCACAAGACACCCATGTTTCCTGTAGTACTCTTCACAATAACTAAAAGGTGGAAACAATCCAAACAGTCACCAACAGAGAAACAGAACTAAATTGTGGTATAGACAATAATGAAATAGTCACAAGAGAAAAGAAACTCTGAGACATGGGACTTACTAAACAAGACTTTAAATCCTGTATTTTAAATATACTCAACCAGCCGGAGGAAATGAGGACTAATGACTAAAGGACACAAGGACTAGAGGAAGCCATGAGAACAAGGAGATAAGAACCATGTCTCTACTTCACACTCAAATTGAGAGAGATTATAAAAATGAACCAAAGAGAAATTCTGGGGTTGAAATTTACCATTAACTAAAATGTAACTTTTCACTAGAAGGCTCCACAGCAGATTTGAGCAGGCAGAAAAAAGAATCAGTTTCCAAAATAGGTCAATTGAGACTATCCAGTGTGAGGAACACAAAGAAAAAATAATCTGAACAGAGCCTGAGAGACTTGTGGGACAGCACCAAGTGCACCAACATTACTCCTGTGAGGGAGTGACGGGATTGTGATGAACTGCCTGATGGATACTGGGTTTCTTCTGGGTGATAAAAATGTTCTGGAATGACAGTGATAGTTGTACAACATTGTGAAGATATTAAAAACCACCAAATTGTACATTTCAAAATAGTAAATTTTATGTTTCGTGGTTTTTCTTTCAATAAATAAGAAACAAATGAAGTAATCTACTTCATGAGTGGTTAATAGATGTTGTTGTTAAGTGCCTTGGAGTTGGTTCAGACTCATAGTGACCCCTGTACAGGGTTTCCAAGGAGCAACTGTTGAGTTTGAACCACTAAACCTTGCAGTTCAAACTGAACTTTCAATCCAGTTCTTATCCTATAGCACCATACCAGGACTACAAACGCCATGCCAGGACTCCAGGCTAATGGATGGTACCTGTATTATGACAGTGAACATTGGTTTTCCCATAATATTAAGAAGTGTCATTACAATCCCTATTTGACAGATGAACAAAGAACAAGAGGTTATGTACTGTTCCCTAAGAGGTAGAGCTTGGATTCACACTCATGTTGAACTTTCTTGAAAGCCTGGACCCCTAACCACGATGTACATTTCCCTTAAAAGGATGATGGTGTTGGTGGTGGAGTTGGTTCTGACTTATACTGACCCTGTACAGTTTCCGAGGCTATAAATCTTTACGGGAGCAGAAAGCCTCATCTTTCTCCCACAGAACCGCTGGTAGTTTTGAACTGCTGACTGTGAGGTTAGTAGCTCGACTCATAACCACTATGCTACTGTTGTTGTTATGTGCCCTGGAGTCGGCTCTGACTCATAGTGACCCTGTACAGTGTTTCCAAGGCTGTAAATCTTTATGGGAGTAGAAAGCCTCCTCTTTCTCCTGCGGAACAGCTGGTAGTTTTGCTGACCCTGAGGTTAGCAGCCCAATTCGTAACCACTACCAGAGCTCCTTAAAAGGATGAGTAAATACCAGTATTTTTTCAGCAAGAAATCATAAGGCATAAAAGGTCAGTCCAATTTGCCCCAAACATACCAGTCTAAGTCCTAAAGCAACCTTTGCTTACTTCTCTTACCCGTGCCTGTGATAAGTGTCACAAAGTTTTCCAGTCCTTTTCCCTGACCAAACTTCCTTTCTGCTAGGGCAGCACAGTTGCCATCATTGTCTACCCATACAGGGAGATGCAACGTGTCAGACAAGGGCGTCCTGAGGTCCACAGAGTTCCATTCTTGGATCAGTTTTGTTGAATGCAGCACAATTCCTTCTCGAGGATTTACACGACCACCTGTGGAAATACCTAAGGTCCGCCACAAACCCAAGGAAGAGAATTCTGATTAGTAACTGTAGGAGAGTGTGCCAATGTTCTTGGCTCAGAATACAAATCAATTCACTCAAAATCTAAGGCAAACACTACCCAGGGATGGCAAGAAAATACAAGGCAGTTCTGATCACAGGCTATAGTTCCCCACAGATTGCTACCACCAATGCTTCTACCATAATGCCTGTGGGTATTTCAGGCAGTTCCCCTGATGGGTCTCACAAACAGGACCTGGAGTCATCTTTACAAAGGGCCACAGAGCTAATTCACAATCTCACCTACTCCCAAAATCCTGCAGTTCAGTTTTACAGCTTCTGCTGCAGCTTCCACGCACATCTGTAGGATTAAACTAATTCTTTCTTCATAAGTTTTAGGATTGAATTGAGTATACTTCTTAACAATGTCACCCTAAAAGAGGAAAAACAAGGTGTGTCTCACTGGTCTTAGTTAAGGATAATACCTTAAATCTTTTGACCTTTTTCATGCTAAGCCAGACACTGCTATTGACAGAGATAACTGCACAGGAAAGAGCCAGTGGATTGGGCTGGTTTCCAAATATTGTCAGATAGTAGTTTCCTGGGAAGTCATCTGGACATACCGCTGCTCAAACAGTGAAAACGCCACAGGCGATCAAATAGGTCTGTCTTAAAGTAATCTGAATCTAGTCTTTTCAAAGGTTGTATTGTACTCTGTCCTTTCAGGTTGACAATTTTTTCTTGCTTAAATATCAAAGTAAATAAGTTGATGCCCTAATTACTTTATCTGTAATCAGCTCTAGTAACTGAAGCCAGTCATAGTATGGATAGCATATTTGTTGTTGTTAAGTGCCATTGAGTTGGTTCTGAGTCATAGAGATTTTGTATAGGGTTTCCAAAGAGCAGCTGGTGGATCTGGATCACTGACCTTCTAGTTGGCAGTCCAATGCTTATCTTACAGTACTATACCAGGACTCTGGATTTCCTATTTACTCAGTTATTATGTTGGCTGGCACAAATGCCACCTATTTCAATTACTGTGCTTTGTGATATACTTTAATATCACACAGATACCCATTACCAGTTGCCATTGAGTAGATTCTAACTCTTGGCAACCTGATGTGTTACAGAGAACTGCTCCATATGATTTTCGTAGCTGTAATCTTTATAGGAGGAGATTGCCAAGCACTTCTTCCATGCCACTGGGTAGGTATAAATGACCAACCTTTTGTAGTCAAGCATAAACTGTTTGTACCAACCAAGGGCCTTATCAGACAGGGATGGCCCATCCTAATCTTGTTTAAAAAAATTTTTTTTTCTTTGCTCTTCTTACTTTCGTCTTATTTTAAGTAAATTTCAGAATAATGTTGTTTAACTTTTAAAGAAATCCCACTGATTTAGTATTAATTTTATAAAATTTTAAAAATCCCACCAAACTGTTTAAATTTATAAGATAATTTGGGAAGTGTTGACATTTAAAAATAGGATTCTCATCTAGGATATTTTCTATATAGATCACATAACTTTAGTTTAGGTTACTCTTAGCGGAGTTTTTTGTTGTTGTTCTGAATAGGATCTCTTTCTATTATAGTCTCTAGTTACTAATGGTTTTTACATTATCAAATATGAGGGTTAAAGTTACCGCTAATGACTGTCAATAAAAATAAACCTTATATATAACCCCAGAGACTATGGCCTTTAAACACACTCAGACCTGGAACTGAAATCACTCCTCCCCACCCCCATCCTCCAATCACCTCCACAACCCCTCTGATCAACCTTCAGCCACAAACAGACAGCCTCTAAGGTGAACAATATCACCAAGGAGGTATAGACTTCAACCACAGGAGAGTTAAAGGGCAGCAATGGCCCAGGGATAAAGCTCAGAAGAAGGGAAAATGGAAAAGGTCAACATAGGAAGAAAGTAGGAAGAGTGCTGTTACACTGTAGGGATTACAGTCAGTGTCACAAAACAAAATGTATATGAACTGTTGAATGGCAAACCCATGTGCTCTGTAAATGTTCACTCAAATCACAATAGAAAGTTAAAAAAACAAATTTACAGGAGTGTTTAACTGTTACTGGGCATTAAAATCACCTGGGCAGCCTTTAACAAAATGCCTGGCTCCCACCTCCAGCGTTTCAGATTAGTGGGGTGGGGGAAATGGGAGGAATGGGGCATCTTTGCTTCTGCATTTCTTTTTTAAACTTTTGGGTAATATTAGTGCAGTCAAAGCTGGCAAAGGCTGACTTAAGGAAAAGGTCAAACTTTTGCCTACAATTTCATATAAGCAGACATTTACTGATATTTATATATTTATCATAGTATCTGGAGCCCATAGTGTGGCGCTGTGGGCTAATGTGCCAGATTGCAAAGCCATTTGAACTGTAAGGTTGGCGCTTCAAGCTCACCAGATGCTCCTCGGAAACCCTATACAGGGTCGCTATAGGTCGGAACCGACTCGAGAGCACTTCACAACATCATAGTATCTAGTCATTTATTAATTTACAAGCTTGCTTGCTTATTCAATTGTCTATCTATAAATATTTTGTTTTACCCTTTCCACATGTTGTTGTTATGTGCTGTGGAGTCGGTTCCAGCTCATATGGTTTTCCAAAACTGTAAATCTTTACAGGAACAGAAAGCCTCATCTTTCTCCCACAGAACAGCTGGTAGTTTCGAATGGCTGACCGTAGGATTAGCAGCCCGATTCGTACCTACTAAACTACCAGACATCTTTTCCACTTAATATCCCTTTTTTCTATTCCTGGCTTTATTTATTCCCTTCAGAACTTCCAGGGTTATGTTAATGTTGCAGAAAAGTGCCCATCTTCTTGATTTTAATAAGAACACCTCTAGAATTTCACTATTACGAAGGATGTTGGCTGTTAATATAGAATAGATCACCTTTATGCTAAGAAAATATTCTTCAATTAATACTTTTCCAAGTATATTGATGAGAGACATTTTAACTTCTCTTGAGAAAGTCATGTTTCATTTTTGCTTATTTGACCTAATGATATTACATATATATTTTAAATGTTTTATTGTGAATTATGTGATAGTTTACATGAGAGAACATTAGTTTTACATTCATCCTATCGTATGCTTTCATTGCCATGGTTATAATCCCCTCCATGCATCATCAACTAACCAAAGGGTATAATACCCTACAAGTCTGCCTCCCCCCTCCACCCAGTTGTCAGTACACAGCCCTTCTCCCTCTCTGGGTCTAAAGTCCCCGGCTGCTCCATCTCTCCACATCATCGTCCCTGCCTCCATCTCTGGCGTCACTGCTTCTTTGGGTAGGGTCCCGCTTTCCGCTCTTTTCCCTTGATGGTCCCAGGGACCTCCACTCCTAGACTACAAAGTTAAATCACGCCCCTACTTTTGCTACAAAACATCTACCTTTATAGTTACAACCCTCACAATCAGTCCTGATAACAATTATTCACTATTATATTGCAAGAGACCTATCCGCCTCTCCTTTTCATCAGCCCCGCACAGACAGATTGGGTACTACTCAGTGGAGATTCTACCTTCCTCCATGCCCTCTGGATCTAGGTTCCCTCTTGAAAGCTTGTAAGCCAGTTACTTCTTGTCTTTGTAGCCCCCACCCCATTTTGTGTAGCCAATTTCCAAGCTGCCCATCCCTGTCTACTCTGTGTATGGAGGGGGTGGGAATGATCCTTGCTGTAAAGATTTATTCCCTCTTTTGAGCTATTGCATCCATAGGTGTAGGTCAAGTGCATCAAACTGTATCAGATTACTCTTTTTTTTTCTCCTCTTCTTTCTTCTTCCTAATGATATTATATTAACAGATTTCTTTTAACTTTGTGTTTAAAATATTCATTATTCCTCACAGATTCCTGAAACTTTATACATCAACAATTTTTTAAACAAAGACTTTTCTTCTAGGCTTACTTGTTAAGTCAGTACAGCATTTTTAATGTGGAGAATTTGGTATTTTTTGAAGACTCAACTTCTGTCAAAATTATGGTGATGGTTTGGTAAATACATTAAAGGTTTGCTGTACTTAATAAAGAGCAGAATTGCAAAAAAAAAGTAAAATGGAGAGCCGATACAACTGATCTTTTATTCTAGAGGAGAGGTAGACACCAATGCCTGGGCATTTACAATCATCAGTATGCTTCATGTTGCCAAGTATAGAATTGTAGGTCTCCTGGTGGAAGCTCTCTGGTGCCTAAGGGGTCGTTCCCATAGTTAACTCAGGTCAACTACCTAACAATTTCCTTCTTTGAAATTTTAATGCTTAGTAAAATGATGAGACAAACATAATGGATCCAAAATTCAATTCTATGAACAAATGATTTGAAGCACTTGTACATGTTCCTAGTTCTACTTTCCAATTATACATTTTAAAATTAACTACTTACATGGTATATAAAACAAACCGTTTAGGAGTTATTTTACCTTCATGCTGACTATTGCAACTCGGAGGTTTGTCCCACCCAGATCAACAGCCAATGCACTTAGAGTTTCAAGAATATGGTCTATATCTTGAGATATATTCTCCTTCACAGGAGGAAAGCAGAATTTCTTTTGTAGTGGCTCTTGAAGATCAATAGATTTGAGAAATTTCAAAATCCTGGGAACAGCATTCCCATCTCCATATATCTTTGAACTGTAACAGGCAAATAGTTAAATTAAATGCTTCTACCATACATGTCAAACATTGAAAACATGTTTTTAACAAAATTTGATATTTCAGATTTAAAAATAGATGTACTTCTTCATTTAAAAATAACAACATCTAGATCTCTTCAGCAGCATAGTAACTGTTATGTTATTGTTGTTACATGTTTTCAAATTGGGTCTGAATCATAATGATCCTATGTACAATAGAACAAAGCACTGTTCGATCCTGCACCATTCCCATGATTGATAGTTGCTATGTTTGAGCCCATTGTTGCTGCCACTGTGTCAATCCATCTTGTTGAGGGTCCTCCCCTTTCTTACTGATCTCCTTCTCCAGGGACTCATCCCTCTTGCCCACGTGTCCAAAATGCAAGAGACAAATTTTCACCATACTTGCTTCTTAGGAGCATTCTGGTTGTATTCCTTCCAAAACAGATGTATTTGTTCTTCGGGCAGTCCATGTTACTTTCAATATTGTTCACCAACACCACAATTTAAACACATTGACTGTTATGTCTTACTTATTCAGTGTCCAACTTTCACATGCATATGAGGTGACTGAAAATACCATGGCTTAAGTCAGGTACAACCTGGTCCTCAAAGTAACATCTTTGCTCTTTAATACTTTGAAGAGATCTTTTGCAGTAGAACTGCTTAATACAATTGTTGTTTTTGTTAAGTGCCATCATATAGTTCTGACTCATAGCGACTCTATATAGGGTGTTTCCAAGGAGTAGCTGGTGAGTTTGAACCACTGACATTGTGGTTCAAACTGATCTTGTGTTCCAGTGCTTATCTTACAGTGCCACATACATCTTTGGATTTCTTCCT
>NW_006408571.1:13510345-13512347 GCF_000296735.1 Chrysochloris asiatica
CTACAGCACCACTAAGTACCCACATATTACCAATGCAAATTTCACTGTTGACTGAAATACAACTATTTTCAACACGAGCTACCATATTTTAAAGAAACATTATCTTTATTAAGTCAATTTAAGAATATGAAACTTTAAACAGTGTTTTTTTCTTTTGAATTTTTATCTTTACATTGCTGGTAAAATAAATGGTATTCAGAAATGACATTCAAATATAAGAAAATTCTCATAATTTTAAATAGAAAGCAGGGCTGTCTGAATTAATTAAAATGCTTTAATTAGATAGACTGATTTTAAAGAAAATCAGTGACATTTGAATACTAATAGAAATTCAAATTAGGCAAAACAAGTATTACTTAACAAAATGTTATCAACTGAGAAAAGTAAAAAATTATTCTACATTGGAATGCTTGAAAGAGTAAAATGTTAGCAAGCCCGGTGTAACCAAGATTAGGGGCCCACAGGCATGTCAAATGAGACCTGTGTTAGGACGACTAAACAGAGATCACAGCTTTCAAATGGTGCTTGAGGCAGCTGCCCTTTTAAATCACCGCTAAAAAAACACTTCTCTACTCACCAAGGGTACTGTTTACCAAATTGAAGGTGAAGCGCTTGCAATATTTTGTCTTGGGTGTCAGCATCCCGGACATGAAGAACATTCTCCCCTAGGTACATACAATGACACAGCAGAAGAATTTAGAAGTGGGAGTATCCAAAGAATGAAGAAATTAGCAGTGTGTTGTGCTTGTCATTAGCCCTGGAACTAGGGGACTTCAAATGTTAAGTCTACTGTTAGTGAGACATCAACTTTTCACTTTATACCTTTTAAAGCAATCCTGGCAATATTTCCAAATATAAAACATTTAAAAGCACATTTTGTTGTTGTCCTTAAGTACCGTGGAGTCAGTTTCAACTCATAGTGATCATGTATAGGGTTTCTGAGGAGTAGCTGGTGGGTTTGAATGCCCAACCTTGCAGTTAGTAGTCTAGTGCTTATCTATCAGGACTCCTTAAGGGCACTGTTGTTGTTGTTAAGTACCATCAAGTTGGTTCCGACTCATAATGACCCTGTATAGGGTTTCCAAGGAGCAGCTGGTGGGTTTGAACAGCCGACCTTGTGGTTAGCTTATCCTACAGTACCACACTAGGACTCCTTTAAGGGCACTAGGACTTTTTATTCCCAAAGAGAATAAATAAAGTTTGTTGTTTGCTGAAATAAGTGGACTAATCTAGTACTCGCTGACAACTCTTCTAGACATTTATCAAGTACATTCTTCCAACCTGCCTGGGACACAATTTCTTCTGGAATCACAACACCATCGGCTCTGAGGTGTGCTTTTGAGCCTTGAAAGAACTGATTCCTTGGAGTCACCTTCAGGTCAAACAATAGTTTAGTAAAATAGTTTAGCAAAGCGCATTCTGACATAGGCATTGGATTCTTTAGTAAATTATCTATGTGTAGCCTGCTTCAAAATACAGGAACTTCAGGATCTGACTAGAGGCTATGTTTTAGGACGTATGACATATCCTTACATAGGCTCGCTGTGGGTCGGAACCGATTCAAGGGTACTTAACAACAAGAAGCATATCCTTGGTGATTCTGTTTCTGCAACTGATGGACATTAAAACCACGCCTGTGCGCTGATGCCATCTTCTGAGAAATTAACAAATTAATAACCTTTATAAACCAGCTGTCACTGTTCTCTTTGGCGCACCATCCTCTTAATGTTTGAGTGATGCTGCCTGATTCAAAGTGAATCTACTCAATATATACTCTATTACATTCATTTTTGTTGTTATACTAATGTTACGTTTTTGACACCCGCCTTCCACTTACTTAGCCAGCCATTCAAGCTGCGAATCAGGCAAGACTAGGCAGTTTGCCAGCTGTTCAGCTGTTCCTTTTCTCTCCATCACATCAAACTATACATTTTCTAACCAATCGAGGGAGTAGACACATGAAAGTGGCCATGTTTTTCAATAGGCTAGCTAAGAAGAATGT
>NW_006408571.1:13513977-13514733 GCF_000296735.1 Chrysochloris asiatica
TTAGAGGTGTATAAATGATGCGGAAGCTAGTATACATGGAAGAGAAAAGATGACTGATGGAGTGAGGTTCTTGCATAGGTTGGAGGGTTGGGGATTAGAATACAGGTAGAAGGATGATAGTGGACTAGTAGGAAGGACCTCCACTACAAAGAAGAGGAAAATGGTTGTGAATATAGGTTTATGTAGATGTGGAAGCAGAAAACAGAGTGCTTTTGACCACAGATAATGTTGTCAAATTCAGTGTTAACTTCTGTGTTCACAACTGACTTGAACTCTCAACAGCATTCAACATTGCCTCCTTGAAACATGTTCATTTCTTGGTTTTAACAATACCACATTCTCATAGTTCTCCTCTGGCCTCATTAGCAATTCTTCTTCAGTCTGCTTTTCCTCTTTACATTGGAAGACTCCAGAGGTTGGTCCTGAACTCAATTCTCTTCCGTATTTAACATATTCTGCCTGGGTCATTCCATTCAGCTCCTTGGTTTTAAATACCATCTATGTGTAGCGCTGTGGGTTAATGCGCCAGACTGTAAAGCCGTTTGAACTGCAAGGTCGGCGGTTCAAGCTCACCAGCTGCTCCTTGGAAACCCTATACAGGGTTGCTATGAGTCAGAACCAACTCGACGGCACTTAACAACAACATGGCAGAGCATGCCATGTGTCCTCATATGCTTTCTAAGTACTAGTAACAGAATTTTTATGGGACCTGGTCACCAAGCTAAAGACTATAAAATTAGCAGTCAGAAGCTAACC
>NW_006408571.1:13514833-13533241 GCF_000296735.1 Chrysochloris asiatica
GCTTTCTAAGTACTAGTAACAGAATTTTTATGGGACCTGGTCACCAAGCTAAAGACTATAAAATTAGCAGTCAGAAGCTAACCATGAGACTAAATTCTGATAAGATGTGAGAGAAAAAACAAAAATTGACACTCCCAGATCATGCCCTTAAGAGAAAGGTCTCTTTCCCTTTTCTGTTTCCAATTGGCTAAGAGCTGGAGCAACCATCAACAAACTAGATGGAGGCCTAGTCTCTATTGTGGAGCTGCCATATCAGCTTCAGAAGGCTAACAAGCAAGCAAGCAAGCAAACAAACAAACAAACAAACAAACATACATACATACATACATACATACATACATACATAAACGACCTTATTTAAGCCAGTATTTTGGTTTTCTCTGTTACATAGCAGCTAAACTGATATCTTAACTATAAATCTACATTTCAATTGGTACCAATCTTAAATTGGTATTCCAAGTCTAATTCTCCTCAGAACTATCTAACTGCTTACTTGACACCTCCACTTTGGTAACTAATTAATATGGCCATACTTTTTTTTTTTTTTTTAATTTTTATTGTGAACTGAGTGAAAGTTTACAGAGCGGGCCATCAGTTTTATATTTAACAAATCATATACTTTGCTTCATTACAAGGACTGCAATCCCCTCCATGTGCCAATAGTATTAACTTCTATTCACTTTAACTCTTGCATTCCTCCCTGTGTCTCCCACTACCTTCATCTTGCCTCTGTTAACCTCCCTCTTATATATTTCCTGCCCCGTCACCCATGTTAACATGTGTTTACCCTCTAACCCATGACTAATTCATCCCCCATCCTAATCATCATATAATGTTTCTTTTACCAAGAAAATATTTTCTTAACTTTTTACAACAGTGGTCTCATTTGTCCTTTTGTGACTAATTTCACTCAGCAACATGGCATCAGGACTGGAGGAAGACTCATTAACAACCCATGATATGCAGATGATACCACCTTGCTTGTTGAAAATAAAGAGGACTTAAAATATTTACTGATGAAGATCAAAGACCACAGTTTTCCGTATGGTATTGGATGGTGTTGTAAAGTACGGTAATCTCAGGTTGTTGTCTGCTATTGTTGGTTCTCAGTTCAAAGAACACACTGTAGTAACTTTTGTAAAGTTGGTCTGGTTATTACAAATTCCTTTAATTTCTGTTTATCTGGAAATGTCCCAAT
The DNA here is from genome assembly GCF_000296735.1 of Chrysochloris asiatica. Classification (NCBI taxonomy): domain Eukaryota; kingdom Metazoa; phylum Chordata; class Mammalia; order Afrosoricida; family Chrysochloridae; genus Chrysochloris; species Chrysochloris asiatica. The sequence continues at coordinate 13,516,032 of NW_006408571.1, forward strand.
TTCACCGTCATATTTGAGGAACAGCTTTGCTGGGTATATGATTTTGGGGTGGCAATTTTTTTCAGAGCTTTGTCTATGTCATTCCATTGCCTTCTTGACTGCATGCTTTCTGCGGAGAAATCAGAGCTTAATCTTATTGGTTCTCCTTTGTAGATAACTTGATTTTTCCCATGCTGCTATCAGGATTTTTTCCTGTCTTTGGTTTTGTAAGTTTGATTTTGATATGTCTTGATGATTTTCTTTGGAGAGCTCTCCTGTTTTGGGTTTGTTGGCTTCTTGTATGCTTATCTTCTTATCTTTCATGATGTTACAAAAGTTTTCTTCCAACAACTATTCAATAATGTTATCTGTGCTTTTCATTATTTCTTGCTATTCTGGAATTCTGATCCTATTTATGTTGTTATAGCTATTTATGATGTTTCACATGAACCTTGGGCTTTCTTCAGACTTTTACATTCTTTTTTCTGATCGCTCTTCTACCATACTAGTATTAAGAGATTTATCATCAAGATTACTAATTTGGGCTTCCATTGCATTGAATGTACTCCTTTGCCCTTTCAATGTATTGTCTATTTCTGAAATGTTACTATTAATGTGGATTTCTAATCTCAAATTATTTGCATTTATTTTGTCTGTTCATTCTTATAATGTTTTCCTGAATTCTTCTACAATTTTTCTGTGTTCTCCTTGCTTTCTTGGATCGTTCTGTCAATCCTTTGAAGGTACCTAAATATACTTTTGAAGTTCTTTTTCAGTTTTCTGGTTCTGCATTTAGGTCATTTCTTTAAGCCATTCTTTCTTGTTTCTTCGTGTGAGCTAAAATTGTCAGTTGTCTCTGGGATGTTGTGGTGTTGTCGTATTGGTATTTAACTGTCTTGTACGGGTGTAGTTAAAGAATGGAAGTGTGTGCACTGTCTCTGTTCATGCACCTCATTTTAAGGTAAGTTTGGCCAATGTTGGTTGCTGTCTATCGTTGATCAAGGGGTATAGGAACTGGTATTGGCTCCTGTCTAGTGGGTGGAGTTGCAGAAGGTATGGTTGTAACTGGGCACAACTGCTGTCTCATTTCCATTACCTGTTTGAATTTGCTCTGCCAGACCATGTTCTGTTGTCAAAGCTGGTCACAAAAGTTCAAGATTGTTGCGCTAAGTAGAGCTGACCATTCACCAGTCAGTCTTTGTCTCTCACTGGCCCTGCTCAGCTTCTTCTCCCAGCAAGCACTCAATCCACTTCTCTAACCTTTCCTCTGAAGTTCAGTATTCCAGGATTTTCATCTGTGTCTGTTTCATTTGGTCTACTGGATCTTTGTTTCAGAGGGTCCATGGAGTGCATCTGCCAAAATCTGCTCCTCCCTCACTGTCTTCCATATGTGGAAAGCATAACCCCACTGTTCAATTTAAACATCTATGAGTTATTGTTGATTTCCTTCTTACTTTTACTTCTCACATCCAAGCATCATCAAGCCCTATGTTGTTGGTTTTATTAAGTGCCACTGAGTGGGTTCTGACTCACAAAAACCCTGTATTCTGGTGGGTTTGAATCACCGACTTTGCAGTTAGCAGTCCAGTGCTTATCCTACAACACCACGCCAAGATAGAGTTAAAGCGCAAGCCCTGTAACATAGCCCAAATCTATATAATGTTTCTCCATCTCTAATGCTATCAGTTTGTCTAAACCAATTTCATCTACTTGAAGAGCTGAACTAGTCCCTTAATTATCTTCCTGCTTCTACTCTGGCTCCACCCCATTTCATTCTCTAAATAGCAGAGAGACTATTTTAAATGCAAGTCAAAGCCTGTCTCTCCCTCCCTTAAGTGGCTTCCAATCATAAACTTGAAAAATTCCAAACTGTTTCCTCTGACTTGCCTCCTTCCCTAACATCTTTTCTCTACCCCACTACTCTACAACTATCTTGAGCCTTCTGTTTATTAAATACATCAAACTTGTTCTCATTTTAGGGTCTTCACACTGGCTGGCCCCTCTGCTTCTTCCTGATTCTGACATAGCTGACTCCTTGTCATTCAGATCTCATCTTAAATGTCACCTCCCCAGACAGATTTTCCCTTATTCAATCTACTGTAGCCTTCCAGACACCTGCCCATCACATTAACCTGTGCTACCATCTGCACAGCACACAGAAATCCTAGTATTTTTCTTAGTTTTATTAGTATTTCATCTATCTCCTCTTCCACTAGAACATACGTCACATGAGAGCTCAGCCCTTAGAAAATTTGCTATTTTGTTTTTTAAAAACAATAAAGTTCTTATTTCTCTATATATCCTTCATCTAGACCTATACATTTTAAAACAGTGTTTCCAGCTCTCTAACCATTCCCTAAACAACTGTGCTGCTCAATTTATACCACATCAAGACAGAAGTTTTGGTATCCTTGAGGGATTAAAATTCATGTTCATGTTCAATGTTGTTTGCATTTTGGGGGGTGGGGAAGTTGTCTGAAGAAGCAAGATAAGAGCTGGTGGGTGGATGGGACAATGTTTCTCAAATTCTCATAGGACAGTCTTGCTATCTTTGAAGAATGAGCAGGAGCATTGTCATGATGGAAGATCAGTACAACCGTCTTCACCTTATTCTCACCAATGCAGTTTTCAGGTTTGTTTTTTTAAACTTCATAGTAAGTTCCCATGATTATCCTATGTCCTTTGAGAAAACCTGTCAAAATCTCTTTGGAATCCCCAAAAAACAGTTACCATAACCTTCTGAACTGACCTCTCTGCCTTGAATTTAACTACCTAGCAGATCCCCTAGGAAGTCACTGTTTAGACTGGACCTTTATTTATTTTTTTAGAAAGCACCCTAACAAGACTAAGACAAGTATATTACTGAGAGAACTTGTCTGCAGTTATCCACGAATCGCAGAAACACATTTTAACATATTTTGTTTGGAATAAACAGCTTATGAACTGGAACCCTAGTTGTTGTTGTTGTTAAGTGCCGTCGAGTCGGTTCTGACCTATAGTGACTCTGTATAGGGTTCCTGAGGAACAGCTGGTGAGCTTGAACCACCAACCTTGCAGTTCACACCAATTTTGCAGTCCAGTGCATTAACCCACAGCACCACACCAGGACTCTGGGACCCTAGTAGCAAAACTTTTTCACTTACCTTTGTAATATTGCTGGGAATATAATGGAAAAAGTCAAGGTGGCAACTATGAGGAATGTGAAATGCAGAGCTGGGACTAATTTCCTTGGTTCTAATCTAATTCTTTTCCATTAGTTCCATACTTTTTTCTACTAGCTACCGTTATGGATTGATTTGGGTCCCCTAAAATATGTGTTATAAATCTTATCCTCTATGCCTGCGGTTGTAATCCTATTTGGAAATGAGTTGTTCTTTATTATGCTAAGAAGACACGATTAGTATAGGTTTGTCTTAAATCAATCTCTTTGAGACATAAAAGAGATTAAATTCAAGCTAGTAAACAGCCTCCAGTATAGGTTGCACCTCAATGTAAAGAAAACAAAATCCTCACCACAGGACCAAAAATTACATCATTATAAATGGAGAAAAGATTGAAGTTTTCAAAGACTTCATTTGCTTGGATCCACTATCAACACTTATGGAAGCAGCAGTCAAAAAATCAAACGATGTATTGCATTAGGCAAATCTGTTGCAAAATACCTCTTAAAAGTGTTCAACAGCAAAGATGTCCTTTTGAGAACTAAGGTATACCTGAACCAAGTCATGGTATTTTCAATGTCATATTCATGTGAAAATTGTGCAGTGAATAAGAAAGACTGTAGAAGAATTGATGCATTTGAGTTATGGTACTGGAGAAGAATATTAAAGGTACCATGGATTGCAGGAAGATTGTCAGAAGTGATGCAACAGCACCTAACAATAACAACAAGCAAGCAGAGATTGGGGAAGAGAGAGAAGCCAAGCCACATAAGATTGACCAGAAAACAGAAGCTGAAAAGATGTGTTACTGACAAAGAAAGAAAGCCTTTCCCTAGAGCTAGTGCCCTGAATTCTGACTTCTAGTCTCCTAAAAAGTGAGAAAAGAAATTTCTGCTTGTTAAAACCACCCACTTGTAGTATTTCTGTCATAGCAATAGTAGATGATTAAGACAACTACATACATATGTAGATATTAAAACTTGGACTAACATTGATAACAGGATCTAACTCACTAAAATAATCCTACATATAATTTATATATTAAGGGAGTACCTTGCTTATATATTAGGGGGCACCTTACAATTACCATACTATAAAATACTAACTAGAGTCCTGGTGTAGTGCTATAGGATAAGCATTTGATAGTTAACCACAAGTTTAGCAGTTCAAACCCACCAGCTGCTCCTCAGAAACCCTATACAGGGTTGTTATGAGTCAGAGTTGGCTGGACAGCACTTAACAACAACAAAAACAACAAAATATTGACTGCAGAGAGTCTCTCCTAGGCCCAGAAAATGAAAGACTAGCACTCATCTACTAACACATTCAGCCACATTGTTTCTTAAGCACAGCTGTCAAAGACCATAGTTAAACTGTCTTAACAGATATTTCAAGCCAATAAAAATGTAAGTAGAGCTCTAAAAGATTTGGTAACCACTGTGTACTATTTATAGACTATTTATAGATTTGGGACTATTACTGGCCATTAACCTCATTCACATATTTGTTTGTAAACATATATGCCTGGCACTGATATACACATACCTTATAATAATTTTTATGCATGCCTAAAGCCTAGTCAAGTTGAACTATAAGCAAAGGTAACCTGTTTCTCTTCCAATCTGACGTGTCCCCAGGTTGATCACAGGTGTTCCAAAAGCTCCAACCTCTCGCACCCCACAGCTGCTGTTCCCAATCATACAACCAGCATGGGCAACCAACTGTATAAACTGGTCAAATGGGACATGTTTAACTGCACGGAAATTGGGATGATGCTCAATGCCCTTCTTCCGCATCACTCGAACCATCTCTTTGCTCCCTGTAAAAGTTAAAAGCATCAATTGTTAAATGATTTATGAGATAAAGAAACAATTGCCATGGACAAGAATTGTTGTTGTTAAGTGCTGTAGAGTCATAGTGATCCTATATAGGATTTCCGAGGTGCACTTGGCGGATTTGAACTGTCAACCTTGTGGTTCACAGTCCAGTACTGATCCTACAGCACCATACCAGGAGTCTTGGACACGAATAGCCCCACCTAAAGAAATATTCCTATAAAAAACTCACACCAATTACTGGGGAGATAGTAATTTTGATTTTTCATTTTTTTCATGAATAATGAAAATCTAAAATATATGGCCTGCTCACTGTTTCAACTCATCTAGGGACTCAAACAGCAGAAATGGAACTTTTCAAACAGAACTTAGCAAAAAGAATACCTTTTATTAATATCCCCATAAGAACCTTTGGAAGGACTCTAGTAGCAAATGGTTACAAATTGGGTTGCTACTTCAAGGTCAGCAGTTTGAAATACCAGCTGATTTCAGGAGAAAGATGAGGCTTTCTGCTCCCGTAAAGATTTATTGCCTCAGAACTTTATGCTGGGTGGCTATAAGTAGGACCCGACTCCATGGCACATCACCACGAACACTTTGCAACCCTGGTGCTGCAGTGGTTAGGTGCTCAGCTTCTAACTGAAAGGTCAGTGGTTTGAACTTACTCCATAAGAGAAAAATGGGGCAGTCTGTTTCTGTAAGACACCTTGGAAACCCTGAGAGCAATTCTACTCTGTCCTAAAGGGTTGGTATGAGTTGGAATCAACTTGGCCGCAATGGGTTTAGAAGAACCTTTACTTTAAGCCAACAATTCAGAAGCTAAAAACAGGCCAACAGTTTAACTTCTTAGAGGTCTCAGGCTCCACCTGCCAAACTGATCAGAGAGCCTCTGCCTCAGCTGTGCTCAAATTTACACTAGAACTAGCTCCACTGGGTAGCACTCCCACTTATGTGGACTAACTAACCAAAATCTCACAACCATTGAATCAATTCTTGACTCATAGGAACCCTCTGAAGGGTTTCCGAGCCTGTATATCTTTATGAGAGCAGAAAGCCTTCACTTTCTCCTGCAGAGTAGCTGGTGGCTTCAAACTGCTTACCTTGCAGTTAGCAGTCCAATGTGAAACCACCCCCCAAATACTGATAGCTTCTGATACTGTATTTGATAACTTATTTTAAACGCAATATTTAAAAAAGTTTTCAAAGATGTATGAGGGAGAGGCAATATTCAATACCTCTAATCCACCCTTTTCTTAGCTACCCCTGATCAAGGGAGGAAAAGTTGCAGGTGTGATTAGTTAAAAGCTGGCCAGCAGCCGCACCGTGCTCACCAGCATGCAGGAGGAGCTGTGCACGCATGTGCTCTTCAACTCTTGTACTTTCTCTATGAGGCAAGGCAGAAAGTAAATGGACTCAGAGGCTAACTCCTTGGAGCAGGCCTTCTTTCTTTATCCAGCCTTGCTAGAGCATGCTGGTCATCATCTACAATTAGTGTGTATGTGACTAGCCAATATTCAGATCTAGGCTCCTCTTTGGCCTTAAGCCTAAATCACCTATGTACTAGCCCAGTTTTCCAGAGTCCTATACTGGGGTCTGGGCACTAAGCCAAAGAAAAATAAAGTGATGCTTTGATTCTTGTTTCATTATTTCCTGTGTACATCACATCAAAAACCTCATAAGGAAGGGGTTTTTTACTTAAGTATTCCTGGGATCCTTTATCAAGAGGAAAACAGCTCTAATTCTAAAGTGTATACAATCAGGAAATCATATTACAGAGTATCATTGACAATGAATATAAGAGAGATACACAATTACAAGTGTTAACATAAAAAGTTAAAGGATTAGAAAAGAATAAATGTTAAGATTTTAAAATTTTTAATGTATTAACTGAATGAAACCTGGATTATCAGTAACAACTCCTGGCAAACCTATGTGTGTCAGAGTAGAACTATGCTCCATAGGGTTTTCAATGACTTTTTTGGAAACATATCACCAGGCCTTTCTTTCACAGCACCTCTAGGCAAACTTTAGCTTCAGGTAAGTGCATTAACTGTTTGCGCCACCCAGGAAGAAACCCAGTTTGTTGTTGTTGTTAAGTGCCGTTGAGTCAGTTCCGACCCATAGCAACCCTGTATAGGGTTTCCAAAAGGAGTTCTGGTAGCGTAGTGGTTACGAATCGGGCTGTGAACCTTAAGGTCAGCGGTTCGAAACTACCAGCCGCTCCGCGGGAGAAAGATGAGGCTTTCTACTCCCGTAAAGATTTACACCCCTTGGAAACCCTGTACTGGGTCACTATGGGTCGAACCGACTCGATGGCACTTAACAACAACAACAACATAGGGTTTCCAAAGAGCAGCGGGTGAGCTTGAACCATCGACCTTGCAGTTCAAATGGCTTTGCAGTCTGGCGCATTAATCCACAGCACTACACCAGGAATCCAATTTAGAGGTTCTTAAATTTTTTCCAACTAACGTTCTGATTTACTTCCTCTAAAGGAGCTCTGGTAGTGTGGTGGTTACGAATCAGGCTGCTAATCTCATGGTCAGCAGTTCGAAACTACCAGCCGCTCCGCGGGAGAAAAATGAGGCTTTCTGCACCCGTAAAGATTTACAGCCTTGGAAACGCTGACAGGGTCACTATGAGTTAGAACAGACTCCACAGCACATAACAACAACAAAGGAGCTCTGGTAGTGTGGTGGTTACGAATCAGGCTGCTAATCTCATGGTCAGCAGTTCGAAACTACCAGCCGCTCCGCGGGAGAAAGATGAGGCTTTCTGGTCCCGTAAAGATTTATACCCTCGGAAACCCTTTACAGGGTCGCTATGAGTCAGAACCGACTCCATGGCACATAACAACAACAGAAAAAATTATTCTAGGGACACTATAAGCAGAATCCTTTCAAGATGGTAACATCTTGGCACTGAAGGATCTGCTTCCTTTACAGAATAAAATTAAAATAGCCTGGTGACAGCTAACAACATCAGTTTCTTTTTAATTCCTGCTCTGGCATGTCTCATAAATATTTCATATCCGCATTAACTTGTTCAAGGTGACCAACCTGGTCAGATTTGAGGACTTGTTGGCTGGGGAGACCTAAATGACTTAAACTAAAAATGACTTTAAGATACAGCAAACATAAAAAAGAGAACAGGAAATAACAATAATGACTATTTTGCTGCAGTCAACAGGATCACAGAATATTATTTTCCTAGACATACTCCATTACTTTAAGGTTTATGTCTCTTAGTTAACATGAAAGGTGAAGAGATTTTTTTAAAGTGTTTACTTTCGTACTAAGCTTCTTTTAGACTTTACAAGATCATCAAACTCTTTGACCCACAGCATAATTGGTGATTCTTTGAAAATCTGAATGCTGAAATGCTTTCAATGATGAGAAAAAATAGGAAGGAGAATCAAAAGAAGTTGTAATAGCAACAAAAAATGTGAAACGGTAGGTGACATAATGTCAAGTTCAATTACCTGCATCAATATTTGGAAATAGAACTAGGGTCCGTTTGTTAAATGAGATAAGTGCGTCCAATGTTAATTCAAACATTTTTATGGAATGCTTAATGTCAGTGGTCACAGGGTGCTGTAATGCAACAATGTAATCTTTAGACTTTACATCATCACCTGTTTAAAGAAAACCAAACCACAGTTCTTAATTAATAAAGAATAATAAAAGACGAAGAAGCAAATTCTAAAAGCAAGAGCCTAAAGTCTATGCTTTTAAGAAATCCAAGGTAAAACAATTTGTCACGTTCTCAGCAGGGCATCCATATTAGAGTCAAATGATAAGAACTTAGAGCAGCAAGCCCAAGGATACAGCAAATTTTACATTATACAAAGGTGCTTGCTACCACAAACATAAAATATAACTTCAAACAGAAGGCACCAGAGATTCATTATGCTTTAAAATCCAGAGCATTCGAAAAATTTAAATCTTCCCAAATTCTCCCGTTTCTTATGAATAATCATCAATAGTAATGAATAATAAAATGTTGCAAATCAGAGCATTTAGTAGAGTTTGAATGAGAATTAAACATATTCCATATCATATACAGGCACTTCCCCATACCGTTACCTGCCAAATTCAACACATGGCAAGTGTGTCTAAATCTGTTCCTAGGGCTAGAAAGACTTATTTCATCCCCGGGCTGGGATCCTATGGACATTCTTCAGCAAAAACCTAAAGTGTAAAAGATTTGTATGGACAGTGCTATGCCAAGCAACACAAGACATTTATAAACATAAACCAAACCCACTGCCAGTGAATCAATTGTAATTCATAGCAATCTTGCTGTACTCTACTTTACAATGGTTATTTTTGATTGACTACACATTTTTCAGAAGTACAAGATTTTTCAGAACACATATAAAAAACAAACCCACTGCTATCAAGTCAATTCCAATTCATAGTGACTCTATATTAGGTTTCAGAGACTGTAAACCTTTATGGGCACAGACAGCCTCATCTTTCTTTCACAGAGTCGCTGGTGGGTTTGAATCTCCAAACTGGCAGATAACAGTGTAATGTCTAACCCACAGTGCCACTATGGCTCCTTGAACACATATAAAGCTAACAGTATAGTCAGAACAGAATGCAAGAGTGCTACTTAGAAAAATACAAAAAGGAAACACTAAAGAAATTAAAGTTTGTTCCATTTCATGATAATTACAAATCTGTTCAAGGATTTAAAAAATACATGTGTTGTTGTTAGGTGCCATCAAGTTGGTGCCGACTCATAGCGACCTTATGCACAGCAGAACGAAACACTGCCCGATCCTAGGCCAACCTCACTACTGTTACTACGCTTAAGTCCACTGATGCCGCCACTTGGCCAATCCATCTTGTCGGGGGTCTTCCTCTCTTTCTCTGTCCCTCCACCTTACCAAACATGATATCTTTCTCCAGTGATTGATCCCTCCTGACAATATGTCTGAAGGATGAGAGATGAAGTTTGGCCATTTTGGTCTCCAAGGAGCATTCTGGCTGCACTTCTTCCAAAACGGATCTATTGGTTCTTTTGGCAGCCCATGGCACTTTCAATATTCTCCTCCAACACCATAATTCAAAAGCATCAATTCTTCTACAGTCTTCCTTATTTACTGTCCAGCTTTCACATACATATGAGGTTATGGAAAATACCATGGCTTGGGTCAGGCACACCTTAGTCCTCAAGCTGACATCTTTGCTCTTCAACACTTTAAAAAGGTCTGTGCAGCTGATTTGCCTAATGCAATACGTCGTTTGATCTCCTGACTGCTGCTTCCTTGAGTGTTGATACTTGACCCAAGAATGAAATCCTTGACAACTTCAACCTTTTCTCCATTGATAAGAATGTTGTTTATTGGTCCAGTGGTGAGGATTTTTGTTTTCTTGACATTGAGATGTAATCCATACCGAAGGATGTGCTCTTTGATCTTCATCAGTAAATGTTTTAAGTCCTCTTCACTTTCAACAAGCAAGGTTGTATCATTTGCATATTACAGGTTGCCAATGAGTCTTCCTCCAATCCTGATGCCACATTTTTCTTCATATAACCTAGCTTCTTGGATTATTTGCTCAGCACACAGGTTGAATAAGTATAGTGAAAGAATACAACATTGTCGCACACCTTTCTTAATTTTAAACCATTCAGTGTTCCCACGTTCTGTTCGAACAACTGCCTTTTGGTCCAGGTACAAATTCCTCATGAGCACAATTAAATGTCCTGAATACTCATACTTCGCAATGTTGTCCATAGCTTGTTGCACATAGAATGGATTAATTTATATAGTGGCAGTGGTAGTGGTTATGTGCCATGGAGTCAGTTCTGACTCATAACAACCCTGTGCAGGGTTTCAGAGGCTGTAAATCTTGACTGGGAGCAGAAAGCCGCATCTTCCTCCCACGGAACAGCTGGTAGTTTCGAACTGCTGACTTTGAGGTTCACAGCCTGATTTGTAACCACTACGCTATAGGAAAGCCCAATTTCTTTCATGTTCTAATATCCTTTCTGTTCTAATATGTGAATTAAAAATATATACACCCCCTCTAAGACTGAAACACAAAGGGAACACATGAGCAGGCATGTAAGCTTGCTGGTAACCACATTGGTCTACTGGTGAGTAGCAGTGGAGGAAAGGCAGCAATGAAGAAATGGGCTGAGTTCAATCATGATCCATAGACTCCCGTTGACCTACAGATGAGAGAGAGAAGAGGAAGGGCTGGTTGGTCCAAAGTGTGGTGAGACCTGAGGACACCTGAGCCCATGGACAAGGACATAGCCACAGAGGGCTGGAGCTGAGAGTGAAGCATCCAGCTGATATGAAGTGAGAGGAGACACACAATAACACCCAAACTTGCAGACAGTATCCATTTGATCTAGCCTCGATGGCTTGATGATCAGAATTCTATTAGAGGAAGATTAAAAAAAAATTTTTTTTTGGATAAAGGAAACAAGGATAAGTAACTACAATTTGATGAACTTGACCTATACTCATGGAGGTGGTAGCTCTAAATACCAACTGAAAAGGAAGGAGTCTTCACAAGTATCAATGCTACCCCTGCTGAATACAGGGTAGACAGGGATGGGCAACTTAGACACTGGCTACCTAAAATGCGGGGGCGATAAAGGCATGAAGTGACAGGCTTACAAGGATTCAAGAAGGAATTTAGCTTAAGAGTGTGTGAGGGAAGATAGAGCCCCCACTGAAAACTTTTCACCTTGCCTAGATGGGTCTGGTTTAAAGATAGGGGGATAAGATTCTTATGATCCAATAATAATTGTTATCATGACTAATTGCAACTGTCACAACTGTACAAGTAGAAGTTTTGTAACAAAAACAGGGGAGTAGTTAATCCTACAATCCAGAAACAGAGACCCCAGGCCATCAAGGGAAAAGAGCACACACAGAATGTGGGGCCCTATCCAGAGAAGCAGCAACACCAGAGTTGGAGACAGAGATAGGCACATGGAGAGAGGGAGCAGCTGAGGACTGTAGATTCATGGGAAGAGTGGGACTGAGAGCTGGTGGCCAGGAGGCAGATTTGCAGAATGTGCACTTTGGTGGTGTAAATGATTATATATGTCTGTCTTTTTTAAAAAAAAAAAAAAGAGGTAAAATGAATAGAGGAAATTCTGTTAACTGATGGTACATGGAGAGAATTATAATCGTTGTAATGAAACAAGGTGTATGATTTGTTGAATGTAAAACTGATGATGTGCCCTGTAAACTTTCACTCAATTCACAATAAACACATTAAAATAAAATTTAAAAAATATACATACATACATATAAATCACTTTTGTTATATAATCAATAAATCAGTATACTATTACTTAATATCTACTTCTTAGAAAACAAGGTCCTAAACAGATGATTAGTCCTGAGTTTTCAGCTTTGTAGAATAAGCAATGAACTATGAACCACGAGGTCAGTGGTTCAAGCCCACCAACCACTCAGCAGAAGAAAAACTAGGCTTTCTGCTCCTGCAAAGATTTACAGCCTTGGAAACCCTATACAAGGTCACTATGAGTTGAAAATGACTCGACAGCACTTAAAAACAAGTATTCTCACTAAAAATCAATCAGTGGATATTCTAGTTTATAAATCTGTTTTCATAGCTTTTGACTAGCAAAAGGTAATTTCCACATAGATCAGCTGGTCATTGACAATTTCACACTTGAGGACTTATTTAGATAGAGATAATGAACTCTGATGACTTTTGATTTTTAATAATAATAATCTCTTGTATTAATATGTGCTTATAGCTTACTACTAATTATCTCATTGGCATATTTTAAAAACTCTATGAGACAGTCACAAAAATTAAACATAGTTTTTGTCATATTAAAAAAACAAAATTGTCCATAATCCCACAAACCAGAAGTATCATGAATAGCTTGATGTAACATATTTCTTAACATTTCCATGATAGTTCTTAACAACAACAAAAAAATGGCATTCTATTAAACACAAAATTGTATAGCTTGCTTTACAATATATCATAATTTGTCCTTGTCACTAAATAATCCCACATTATATTTAATGGATTAAAAGCATTCCATTATATAAATATAGCAAAGATTTTTTTAAAAATCAATCCACTATACCTGTTTTACAGAAAAGGTAGTGAGTTTCAGAGAGTTCAAGTAATACCAAAGAAAGAGAGCTAGGAATTAAAATGTTAGTCTTCTGATTGTTACTAGAACGTTCTAGCCATAATAAATTGCAATATACCAATGTTTCTAAAAGGACAGAAATATACCTAACGTTTTTCTGACAAAAACAACCAATAAACTGATTAAATTTTGATACCTACCTAACCACATCCGAATGATACTCATGTAGTCTTTGTTCTTGGCTGAGAGAAGTTTGTCATAGGAAGGACAGCCTGCCAAAAGGATGCGATCATGGTCCTCACACATAGATATCAGATGTTGCTCTGCACTTCGGGTGCAGCACACATGATAATGAGCCAGTTTTGTTATGGCATGTCTGATAGAGTCATCAATGGTCCCACTGACTTCCCCACCTTCAATGTGAAGGATTCGGATGTTCATCAAAGCAGCAGATGTAGCCAGAGCTAGGGCATCAAACCTGTCTCCATGAACAATCATGATATCAGGCTTCAGGCGATTAAGGACATCTGGTAGCTTCACCAGAGCCAAGCCTACTGACTCCACCATGGCTGCCTCATCTTCCCCCCTAACGATCGTGTGGAGCCTAGTGTTAATGTCGAAGTCATCTTGTTCAATCATGCGATACGTGTTTCTACAGGGGGGGGAGAGATAAAGATGTGAAAGTATGTTCTTAAATGCAGGGCCAAGTACAGTAAAAGCAATATAATGCCAACCCTGAAGGAAGAAGCATTTTTAAATTTTACTTGTTAAAATAAAGTAAATAAATAAATTGAAGTACAATAAAACAATAATTACAGTAACTTGAAATAGTTCCTTTACATCTAATAAACAATATAGGTCCTAAGTGGTATAGGGTTTAATGTTTCTACATGAACACACCTGTACTCACCACCTAGATCAATATATAGAACACTTCCAGCACCTTGACAGGTTCACTTGTACCCACACTCAGTTTCTGGATGGAGAAATATCTGAGGGAGAGTTTTTTCATTAGGAAGAAAGACCACACTGGTGACTGTTGTTAAGTGCTGTCGAGTTGGTTCCAACCTATAGCTACCCTATGTAGGGTTTCCAGAGTGACTGGTGGATTTGAACCACCAAACTTCCAGTTAGAAGTCCAGTGCTTATCCTATAGTGCCATACCAGAACTCCTAAAATTATGATAGTAGTCATGATTTTTCTTTCTTTCTTTCCTTTTATATTTTTTTGCTTAAAAAAAAAAAATCTGCTGCTTCAATGATAGGAAAAATGCTACAAAAATTATTATTATTATTTTACACACATACACACACAAAGGTGGAAATCAGGATGCCTTGTGTGTGCGTGTAAAATAATCAAGATGTCACCATAATATTATAAACTTAAAAGGTAGATGAAAACATCTGAGTTAGCTATATACATAGTTACCATTGTTTTTTTTAGCTACCCTAGAATCAGCCCCCAATTCATAGCAATTCCAGGTACGATGAATTGGGCCACTGTGATCCACAGAGTTTCCATTAGGTGATTTTTCAGAAGTAGATTACCAAATTGTTCTTCCTAGTCTGTCTTAGTCCAGAATCACCACCAAAACCCGTACAGCATAGATGAGTTTTCTTTTATTTATACTTTTTTAAGGGATGCCCTTCCTAGATATACACACCAGTATTTTCACCAAATATGGTAAATTCTGGTTATTATTTGTTCTAAGATTTTTCTGCCCATATTTTTTTTCTTTCTTTCTGAGACACCAATTAAATGTATATTAAATTGCATCTGATATTGGCTCAAAGGTCCTTGAGATTCTGGTCTTTTTTTATTTATTTTTTTGTTCTTCTACTCAATCACTCCAATTGATCTCTTAAAGTTCACTGATGCAGTCTTCTCTTCAGTATCTACAGCTCGCAGATTTTTCATTTTCTATATTGTACTATTCAGTTCTAGACTTTTAATTTGGTTTTTTTTTTTTTTTTTTTTTAATAGTTTCTGTTTCTCTGTTGAGATATAGTGGTTTTAAAATCCTCATTGATACAACATCAGAACCATCCCAGGGTCTATTTCTATTGACTACATTTTATCTTAATGTTGGGCCAGATTTCCTGTTTCTTTGCACAATTTGTAATTATATATTAAACATGGGGATATCACACTATACAGACTCTGAGTTCTGTATCTTCCTCTTGAGATGGTTGATTTTTGTTCAAGCAGGAAGCTGATTTTTGTTCAAGTGGACAACAGATGAAATTTGTACTCAGTTTTCTCAGCTTCTAGCTGTTGCTTTCTGCTAGGCTTCTTGGATTTTCCATTCATGTGTAGTTCAGCAAAAATTTGAGAAGAGTTAATAAATATACAAGGGGACTTCAAAAAGTCTGTGGAAAAATAGAATCAAAAGATAATGGGAGAGACAGAGCTTGATGGCGGCTAGGGTGAAGGTGTAGTGAAGTTCGCCGTCAGCCATACCACAGAATACCAGGCAAAGCAGATCCAAGCCAGAGCTCAAAAACTCAGAACCACATAGCTAGGAATATTTTTTAAAAGTTTGAAGGCTTATAGCTAGTGGAACTTTAAGCTGAAGTAAGAAATCGTGTACTTTTCAATCTGCCAGACTTGGATCCCAGAGCCGACATCTTGGGTGAGAACAAATGACAAAACCAAGCAGGGGAGCAGAACCACCACGGAAAAACACCACAGGAACCTTGGAGCAAAGGTAGACAATACACTTTGTTGGTTTTACTATGTTCTGATTTTCTTTTTGGTATCTGGTCATTGCCCTCACCCCCCACTGTTTGTGCACCTGCATTCTGGTGACTAGAGGGGGTGCCTTAATGAGTGGACACCCACCACCCTCACCACTGGTGGGTTCTTCTGCCACGCATGCACACAGATACTCAGCCCAAGAGCTGGCCCTGACGTTTTGTTGTTGCTGTTGTTTTTAAATAAGGGAAAGGCCAGGACAAGGCTGTAGAGAGGGAAAGAGAGTTTGAAAAAAAAAAATACAGGCCGAAAATTAAATTAAAGCCTGAGGTATAGCATAACAACCAACAGTGGCATCTTGAAATCTCTCAGGCAGCTTTGAAAGCAAGAAGCTGAAGAAAGGACGTTAAAGTCATCCTCATATGAGGAGCTCTGGTAGCATAGTGGTTATGAATTGGGTTGCGAACCTTAAGGTCAGCAGTTTGAACTACCAGCCGCTCTGTGGGAGAAAGATGAAGCTTTCTGCTCCTGTAAAGATTTACAGCCTCGGAAACCCTGTACAGGGTTGTTATGAGTCGGAACCGACTCGACAGCACTTAATAACAACAACATACTAGGTTAGAGATTTTTTTTTCTTCTTCTCTCCCTCCTCTCCCCTTTCTGAGATTATAGACTGCAGTATTCAGTCTAGTTTTATTTTGTTGTTGTTGTTTTAGGGATTTTTTGTTTTTCTTTTTGTTGGTACTGTTTTGATGTTTTATGCTCCCCTTTCTACCTTTGGGGGACTCTTTCTCTCCCTATATTACCCAAGAAGAGTCAGCAACTGCTGCCATATAGTCAAGCTACAATTCATACTCCATAAAACACCAAAACCCAGGCAAGAACCAATACCAACTGCCATATACCAAGGAGTCAAACAATATCTGTGAAAGTTACTCTGAGTTAAGCAATAAGAAGAGTGAAAAGGGAAGCCCACATCCTGATTACATCTACCTGGAAGTAATCAGAAATCATAAAACATACCAAAACACACACTCAATTAAGTATTAAGGCCACAGATAAATACTAAACATGTCCAAGAAGCAAAAGTAGATGACCAGATCAGCACATGTCCAGAAACAAGATAAAATGTCTAAGACAAATGACCTAGAGGTACAACTGGACTCCATTCTGGAAGGAGGGCAGGCCTTGGAAATTCCTGAGAAGGAATTCAGAAAAATGATTATAAAATGTTTCAAAACACTTTATAATGGAGTTGAGAAAAATAAGGAAGAACTCATGAAAGCGCTACAGGAACAATCAAATAAGATAGATACAGCATTGGAAACAATTCAAAACCTACAGAAAGCTGTCCAAACAATCAATAATACAATATCAGAAATAGACAATACTCTGAAAGGGCAAAGGAGTAGAATAGAAGAGATGGAAGGCA
>NW_006408571.1:13542191-13558294 GCF_000296735.1 Chrysochloris asiatica
TATTCCCCAGTCCTCCAGTTCGTCTCCCAGAGACAAGTTCCTATCTTAGAATGCATTTTAAACATGCATTCATTCTTATTAAATATGAGTCAAGTTTCCTATTTACATTACATTTTCACCTTTAATTATTATTGTTAAGTGCTGTCAAGTACATTCCAACTCAGTATCCCTATATAGGGTTTTAGAGGCTGTAAATCTCATCTTTCTCCTGCGGAGTAGCTGGTAGGCTTGAACCACCAACCTTGTTAGCAGTCCAGTGCTAATCCTACAGAGCCACAGCGCTCCCAATTTATTATAGGGCAAATAAGAAACCTACTCCAATTTCCTTGAGAGCCTCTTTCCCCTAGTCTTCCTATCAAACCTTTCTTATACAAGTAAGAGACTCCATCTCAAGCAATAGCTAAAATTTCTCTTCTCCCTTGTCTTATTACTCAACTGGATATTTTAGTCAGAATTCAGTTCACATTAGAAATAAGCTACAGATTCTTGTGCTATCCTCAAGTTTCTTCTCTAGTCTTTATTTCCTTAGAGTAAATTGTCAAGTTAGTTTTGCAGGCAGATTTTTGTTTTTGCTGTTGTTGTCTTGTTTTAAACAAATAATCTGAAAAAGACAATTTTAATTTAACACACAACTCCTTCATATATAACAGTATATACATATTTTTACCATCTTTGGGGACATTTTCAAGGTACACTAAATGCTACTTTTCTACTTTCTTAGTTTAAGTACATACAGCAAAAGTGAATATTTATTTCTGATTTATACATCCTGTTTCCTCAAAGATTTCTCAATTGTCATCATACACAAACTTATTGTTTGTTGAAGTTAAGTGCCATCGAGTTGGTTCCGACCCATAGCGACCCTACATAGGGTTTTCAAGGAGTCTCTGGTGGGTTTGAACCGCTGACCTTGCTGTTCAAACTGACCTTGCAGTCCAGTGCATTATCCTGCAGTGCCACACCAGGACTCCATAACAAACTCAATGACATCATAATCTATATCAATGACAATGGTTACTTACATTCTACTTTACCTTATTGATCAGTTTTTGTTATGTACCCTCAAGTGGATTCCTACTCAGAACAATCCTATAGGGCAGAGTAGAACTGCCCCACAGGGTTACTTAACTAAGCAATTTTTATGGGAGCAGATCACCAGGTCTCTTCTCCCATGGAACCACTGGTGGGTTTGAATCACCAACTTTTTTGTTAACAGCCAAGTATTTACCCACTGTGCCATTAAAGCTCCTTAGATTTTTAAAATCTTGTTCTATACCAACTACTATATATGCTGCTGATCTATGTACCAGTATTAAAATATAATTGCCATGAGAACTCACAAAACAGATAATGGGGAATGAATCACATTACATTTTATAGTCACACATATATATTTACAATTGGCATTTCTCCAGAATGTGATAACAAACTATAATAGTATTTATAGTTATCATTTATCAAGTATCTACTAAGTACTATCACTGTGATAGGATTACTATCAATCCAATCCTAAAAATAACCTACATATTATAGATTTTTACCTCATTTTACTGAGGAAACTGAACTTCATGGATGTTAAGTAATTTCTCCAAGGTCACATAAAAATTAAGGGACAAGAAGTGGGATTCAGAATTAGTTCCAAATGGCTTCAAAATTCAAGTTTTCTGTAGTGCACTGTGTTACAATGAAGGATACCATAAGAAAATGCTTTCATCTTACCCATAGTCATCTATCAGGTGAGAGCCAAGTACCACCACATCAAGTTCAAAGAACTCAGGTTCCGTCTTAATGCCAAACATGATCGGGGCAAGTTTGGAATAATCAGCACGGTTGCAAGTAGCAACACAAACCCGAAGCTTCCGGTTATTCCCATTCTTCTCCATGACTTGTTTTTTCTGTTTTGAGAGGGTGTTAAAATAGAGTTCCTGAAGTTGCAAAAATAAAAATTATCATTTATAATCAGAATGGTAGGTCTTAAATATTAACATAGAATTTTGTAGTTTTAACGTCTGGTATGACGCTGTAGGGTAAAGCACTGTACTGCTAACCACAAGGTTGGTGGTTCAAATGCACCAGATGCTCCTCATAAACCCTATATAGTGCTATTATGAGTCAGAACCGACTCAACAGCACTTAACAACAAAGCCTTAATAGAAACCCTGACTGTGCAATAGTTAAAGCACTCAACTGCTAACCAAAAGGTCAGTGGTTTGAAACCCCCATCCACTTCTCAGGAGAACGATGTAGCAGTCTACTTCCACAAAGACTTACAGGTTTAGAGACCCTATGTGAAGTTCTACTCTGACTTTGTTGTTGTTACGTGCCGTGGAGTCGGTTCCAACTCATAGCAACCCTGTACAGTTTCTGAGGCTGTAAATCTTTACCGGAGCAGAGAGCCTCATCTTTCTCCTACAGAACAGCTGGTAGTTTCAAACTGCTGACCCTGAGGTTAGCAGCCCGATTCATAACCACTACGCTACCAGAGCTCCTTACTCGGACTTTAGGGCTACAATAAGTTGGAATCGACTTGGCAGTAGTGGGTTTGGTTTTTGGTAAGCCCGTAACCACTATTTAGTATGTTGTTGTTAAGTGCCAATGAGTTGATTACAACTCAGAGCCACCCTGTATAGGGTTTCTGAGAAGCAGCTGGTAGGTTTGAACCACCGACCTTGTGGTTAGCAGGCCAATGTTTCTTCAAAAGTACCACACTGGGGCTCCACTATTTAGTATAGGGATCCTTAACTCCACCCTCCACCCCCCCCACTCCTACTTCATGAAGCTCCCTAGTGGTCCGTCGCACACAAGGTTCAATTCCCGATCAGCGAAGCCTTTCTTCTGGAGTTCTGATGTGGTGCTGTAGGATAAGCACTGGACAATTAACTGCAAGGTTGGTGGTTCAAACCCACCAGTTATTTCTCAGAAACCCTATACATGGTCATTATGAGTTGGAACTGACTCAAGCCATTTAACAACAACAACACTTGTGTGCCACTCCCATTGGCATAGCCAGAGTTATGAAATTCCAGCTGCCTAGCTATATAATTCCACCTCTTTCTTTCACATTCAAGAAAACACTGAAATGCAATTGAGAAAGAATGACAGTAAACTTTAACTTATAACAGCAAGTAAACATTGCTTGAGTTTTGAAGTAGGGCAAGTAAAGATCACTTGTCATGTTTCATAATTGATCCCAACATATCAGATTACGGCAAAACCCTCGCTGAGAACCACTGATCAATTTTAACTCCCTCACTTGACAGAAAAGGGAAACTCCCTCGCTTTAACTGAAAGGTCTTGAGAGAGGAAATAACTTCCTCAATATTTAAGATCACATCTTTTAAGGGACAGCATCTATATACCCACATGCTTGTTGTGGTTAAGTGCTGTAGAGTCGATTCCAACACACAGCGACCCTATATAGAGTTTCCGAGGAGCAGTTGGTGAGCTTGAACCACTGACCTTACAGTTTGAATGGCTTTGCAGTCTGGTGCATTAACCCACAGTGACACACCAGGTCTCTACACACTAGATATCCTTTATATACAAGGAAAGATTATCAGAGCTATGAAAGAGAAAGGTGAATAAGATGAAAACTCTACCTTTAAGGTTTCATGAGCACCTATACACCAATGTCTACCAGTTATTGCCTGTTGTGTGTCCCATAGGCACCTTAAAGTCAATGTTCCAAACTGAGCTCAGTTTCTTCCCCAAATTCGACCTTATTCTCTAAATCAGTTATGCACTTGCATTCACCCAAATGCTTTGACATCTTTGCCTCCTGCTGTTTCTTACCCAATTTCTCCTATTGTGTATTAAGTGCCATTGAGTCAGTTATCCTAGAGCACCACACCAAGATCCCTTCCCATTTCTTCTAAACCTTGTCTATCCCACCTCCAGAATATCTTTCAAATCTATCCCACCAGGACTTCTTCTAGTCCACGCTCTCATCTTTGGTCTAAACTACTTAAACAGCTGTCAAAGTGGATTGCTTATCTTTTGTCCTGCCTGGCACTAACTTTCAGAGTGATCTTTCCAAAATTCACAAATCTGACTCTATCACACTAACCAAAACAAACACACCTAATTTGGACCTAGCCCATCTTTTCAACCTTCTCTCCCATACTTAAACTTGCGCAGCACCAACCATACTAAATTACCTGCTGTTCAATAGGTGATTTCCGTACCTCTGTGCCTTTACAGATGCAATTATCTCTCCCTAAAACTTTCTTTCACTCTTACCTGAATTTGTCCTCAACCTTCAAACCTCAGTCCAAGCATCAGCTCTTCTGGCAAGCCTTCATAAAAACCTGTTCCTCTTCATCCCACCCCACTTAGGTCCTTCCTCTTTCTTAGAACTATGGCCTACCACCCACATATATATGAGGAGGATTCAAAAAGTTCATAGAAAAATTGAATTAAAAGATAGTGGAATTTTCTCATTAACCTTTTTTTAAATTTTATTTAAGGTTTTTATTGTGGATTGAGTGAAAGTTTACAGGGCAGATCATCAGTTTTACATTCAACAAATCATACATCTTGTTTCATTACAATGATTATAAGCCCTTCCATGTACCATCAGTTAACAGTATTTCTCTCTATCCACTTAAGCTTTTTAAAAAACAAGCAAACAAAAAAACCACTCAGGCATATATAATAATTTACATTTCCAAAGGGCACATTCTGCAAGTCTGCCTCCTGGCCACCAGCTCTCAGTCCCTCTCTTCTTAGTCCATGAATCTAGAGTCCTCAGCCACTCCCCCTCTCCATGCCCCCATCTCTGCCCACCTTTGGCGCTGTTGCTTCTCTGGATAAGGTCCCGCATTCTGCTTGTGCGCTACTCTCTTGATGGTCCTAGGGTCCTCTGTTTCTGGACTGTAAGATTAACCACTCCCCTGTTTTTGTTACAAAACTTCTACCTTTACAATTGTGACAGTCGCAATTAGTCATAACAATTATTCACTACTGAATCTTTCGAATCTTACCCCCATCTCCTTTCACCAGACCCATCTAGACAAGATGACAGCCATTCAGTGGGGACTCTTCCCCTCCCCTCTATTCTTAAACTAAACTCCCTCTTGAAACCTTGTAAGCCAGTCACTTCGTGCCTTTATTGTCCCCTCATTTTAGGTAGCCAATGCCCAAGTTGCCCGTCCCTATCTACCCTGTGTAGAGAGGGGACAGCATTAATACTTGATATGAAGACTCTTTCCTTCTCTGTTGGTATTTAGAGTAACACCACTCTCTGAGTGTAATCAGGTTAATCAAATTGCAGCAATTTACCCTTGTTTCCTTTATCCAAAAAAAAAAAAAATTTATTTAGAATATAACAAAAAAGCTGGAGTAAGGATGCCAATAAAATGGGAGATTCTTTTTAGATCAGGGTGAAAACTCTGACACTCACTAGAAGTCGCCCTCTGCTCTTGGTTCTTCATCTTACTTATGCTAGAATTCTAAGACCATGTAAAATGCCCACTCATTAGGCCCACTCTGAACTTTTGACCTTAAATAAAACCTAATTCCAACCAGTGGAAAGCACTTTTAAGACACTGAAATGAGCATTCTGCCCAAGGGGTTGTTTCCTGAGGCCTAAGCAATATCTGGTGTGGAGCTGTAGGATAAGCACTCAATCCCAAAATCAGTTTGAACAGAAAGCTCAGCAGTTCAAACTCACCAATCGCTCCTCAGAAACCCTATACAAAGTTGTTATGAGCCGGAACTGACGCAAAGCCACTTAACAACAACACACACTATCTAGCCATTAAAGAAAAAAGAAAAAAAAATTCTTCTAAAAATAACTGTCTTAAGTGTTCCTGTACATAATCCTTTTTACACTGGCCATTAAATTTGAACGGAATCAATTGCTGGTGATATTTAATTTACTGGATGAGAGAAAGAAACTCATTTGTAGTCGATTAATTTGTATTTATCTTTTTGTAGTTGAAAGTACCGTGGAGTCGGTTCCAACTCATGGCGACCATGTACAGGGTTTCTGAGGCTGTTAAATCTTTATGAGAGCAGAAAGCCTTATCTTTCTCCCACGGCACGGCTGGTAGTTTCGAACTGCCAACCTTGAGGTTAGCAGCCTGATTCATAACCACCATGCTACCAGAGAGCTCCTTTGTATTTATCTTAGAGAACAGTAAACTTTCTGTCTGGTAGTACTAAACTGTTCTTAGTATTTGCCAAAGCTCAAAGGTTATTCTACCAAAACAGAGAGTAAGCTAGTCATATAAATAAGCTATGAAAAATACAATAACATTGTTGTTGTTAAGTACCGTGGAGTCGGTTCCCACTCATAGTGACCCTGCACAGGGTTTCCGAGGCTGTAAATCTTTACAAGAGCAGAGCGCCTCATCCTTCTCCCGCAGAACTGCTGTAGTTTCAAACTGCCGACTCTGAGGTTAGTAGCCCGATTCGTAACCACTACGCTACCAGAGCTCCTTACAATAACATTATTTAAGGTCAAAGCTTTTTTGAGGAAAGACATTAAATCTTAAAAAGCAAATCATACAAGCATGTGGAGAAATCTGAATGCTTGTCCATTTCTAGTGGAACTGTAAAATGGTGCAGCTGCTGTGGAAAGCAGTTTGGTGCTTCCACAAAAAGTTAAGCAGAATTACCTACCATACGATCCAGCAACTCCACTCTTATCTACATACCCAAAAGACTGAAAGCAGGGACTCAAACAGATATCGTGTACCAAAGTCCACTGTAGCATTATTCACAATGGCCACAAGGTAGAAATAGCCCATGTGTCTATCAATAAAGAAATGGATAAACAAAATGTGGTAGCATAGTGGTTACGAATCGGGCTGCTAACTTCAAATGCAACAATTTGAAACTACCAGCTGTTACACGAAAGATGAGGCTTTCTGCTCCCGTAAAGATTTACAGCCTCAGAAACCCTGTATAGGGTTGCTATGAGTCAGAACTGACTCCACAGCACTTAACCACCAACCACCAAAGAGACACTAAATTCTGTTACATGGTACTACATGGATAAACCTTGGAAACATTGATGATGTTGGTGTTAAGTGATGACAAGTCGGTTCTGACCCATAACAACCCTGTACAGGGTTTCCCAGGAGTGGCTAGTGAGCTTGAACCGCTGACCTTGCAGTTCAAACCAACTTTTCAGTCCAGCTCATTAACCCACAGTGCCATCCATTCTTTTTTTTAATATATACACACATACAAGGAGGCATCAAAAAGTTCATTGAAAAGTGGAATTAAAAGATAACGGAATTTTCCCACAAACTTTTTAAAGTCCATATATGTGTGTGTGATTGTGTACTGTTAAGTTCCATCGAGTTGGTTCTGACTCATAGCAAACCTGGTTTCCAAGATTGTAAATCTGTGTAGGAGCAGACAGACGCAACTTCCTCCCAGATAGCTAGCTATTAGTGGGCTAGAACTGTTGACCTTGTAATTCGCAGTCCAGTGCTTATCCGACAGAGCCACCGCACTGCCCCCATGGTGGTGGTGGCTGGTGGTGGTGGTTGTTGGTGGTTATATGCTGTGGAGTCGGTTCCGGCTCATAGTGACCCTGTACGATGTTTCTGAGGTTGTTAATCTTCTTGGAACAGAAAGCCTCATCTTTTTCCTGCAGAACAGCTGGTAGTTTCTTACTGCTGACAGACCATGAAGTTCGCAGCCCGATTCTTAGCCACTCCCGCCATATATATATTGTATTTATTTATACACACATGCTCATCCATCCATACAAGAAGGCTTCAAAAGTTCATTGAAAAATGGAATGTAAAAGTTAGTGTAATTTTCCCACAAACGTTTTGAAGTGCGCGCGCGCGCGCGCGTGTGTGTGTGTGTGTGTGTGTGTGTGTGTGTATATAAGAGATTCTTGTAAGATTAACTTGGCTCAAGCAGTCCCTGAGCAAATAACAATAGTCCCTAGGTGCCCAATCTGTGCTAAGTGCTTAACAAGTATGATTTCCTTTCATCTGCGCAGGGCTCCTGTTGGTTGTTGTTGTTAAGTGCCAGTATTGTCAACCCATCGCAAAGGGTTTCTAAGGAGCAGCTGGTGAGCTTGAATCACTGGCCTTGCAGTTCACAGGACTTTGCAGTCTGACGCATTAACCCACAGCGCCACAGCGCTCTTACTAGCCCCATTTTACAGACAGGAAAACAGCCCCAGGAGTAAGAAGGAAAAGGCCTGATAGACACCGTGGTCTGGAACTCAGAACTTGATTCCTCAAGTATAATTCTCAGACTCCTGTTGGTCCAGAGCTCCTATAACTGAGCTCCAACAGCTCGGCTCGTCCTTCTACACTGCACTTCCCTCGCCTCTCCAGCAGGGGAGCAGAGAGCACTTGGCGAGCTAACAATTTGACAAACGTGTTCAGAATTGGGGTGGGGTGGGGGTGGGGGTGAGGGCGAGGAATTCAATGTTGTCCCTCCGGACTCAGAACACAGACACATAGACTCAAGGTTGTCTTTTAGCCCCTTCCTTTACACTCTTCAGTGCCACCTGGGTCACGTTCGTTCCCAGTACGCACAACACCGCCCACGGGGATGGAGTCGTGAAGCTGCCTCTAACGCTCCCCGGGCTAACTTCCCGGTAATTCGCTTCGGGTTCACAAGGAATTGTCTGCTATGTGGGCCACCAGGCAGCGCCCTGAACAGGGCTTAAGGAGGGGACGAGGCGTGGAGGCCCACGGGAGACAGGGCCCACCCCGGCCAGCCGCGGGGCTGTCTCGAGACAAGAGGGTCGGTGAAAGAGGCCCTGGGGGCCCAGAGGATGCTCTCCCCGAACCTGCTCATAGTTGACGAGGGACTCTCACCAGACAGTGGTTTCCTTCCTCACAGTCGCCGCCGCCGCCGCTCTTCTTGTACCAGAGCTGAACCCAAAGCTAAAAAGCAGCCCGAACGCGAACCGAATCCTCAGCTTCCTCAGCAACACCACACAGGTCGATGACTCGTCGCTCGACCCTGGCCCCAGGTCCTCGCATACCCCTTCCACACCCACTCGGAGCACCGAATCAGCGAACGCGGCCTACGTCACCTGAGAGAAATTCCATGATTGGCTGGTACCGCAGCCCCCCTCCCCCCCAATTCACGAACGGTTTTTCAAGAAGGAGGGAGACGGAGCCAGTTTTCCGGGTCTGAAAGTGGGAGCTGTCCTGTGTCCCCGCCCGAAAACGATCTCCTCAGCTGGCGACAAGCTCATTGGAAACTCGAGTCTTTTAACGGGGTAGTTGTTTTGGCCTTGCCTTCCACTTAGTCATTTCATAAGCCTTGACTCAGTCGGTACAGTGGGTAGTCAGTAGTCAGTAGTCTATCCATCTCAGAGACGCCTCTTAAGCTTTGAACTCCAGGACCCGTCGGCTAGAAGGCTCTGATGAAGTACTGAATGATGATGCTGTTAGCTTAGCCTCAGCATCCGCTACAGGGAACCCGGAGGCAGCCCAGCGATGTCCAGAGAGAAACATGGCGCTGCGCAAAAAAAGTGGTGGGAAAGGGCTCAAGAGTTCCTGCTGAAGAATGGTTTGTTTTTGTTTTTTTTTTTAAAGCTCTGGTAGCGTAGTGGTTACGAATCGGGCTGCGAACCTTAAGGTCAGCAGTTTGAAACTACCAGCCACTCCGTGGGAGAAAGATGAGACTTTCTACTCCCGTAAGGATTTACACCCTCGGAAACCCTGTACAGGGTCTCTATGGGTTGGAACCGACCGACTCGCTGGCACTTAACAACAACAACAACAGCATCGTGAATTGAGTGATAGTTTACATGGGAGAACATCTGTTTTACACTCATCCTATCGTATTTCGTTTCATTGCAATGATTACAGTCCTTTTGAAGATTTTTCAGTGATCTTTTCAAATTCCTGAGTCCCCATTGACAAGAAACTTTGAAAGAATTGGTAGTCCAAACTATGAAAATTATTGCTACAGCCATTCAAATTTTTACTTCAGGCGAAACCATTTAAACAATTTAACTGGGCAAGCACATTGAGAATTCTTGCAATAAAGCAAATTTCACAATTCAAACTTTTTCACTTAATGATTTTAATGAATGATTCTCTAATGTGCAAAGCAATTATCAGCAGTCACCCTGCAGCTACCTTGGAGCAACTAAAAGGTCACATCTGCCGCAAAAGGATACACATTAAGAGGTTTGTGCAAGGGAGTACCTTTTGATTACTTTTTCAAATATCGTTTTGGCTGCTTTGTGGAGAATGGATTGGAAGGAGGTCAAGAATGATAACAGTGAAACTCCGTTGAGGTGGATGGATGCGAGGTTGATTTTGGAAGAAGAATTGATGGGAGTTTGCCTATGGCTTAGATTTGAGGGGATAATAGAAAAGAAAGGAATTAGACTTCCAGGTTTCTGTCTTTAGTAACTGAGTGGCTAGTGGTGTAGCCATTTACTGAGATGAGAAAGATTGGGGAAATCACTAGGTTTGGGGGAGAAAAAAAGTAAAGTTTAAATTTGGGACATGTAATATTTGAGATGTGTATAGCCACTTCAAACAATTAAATTTTCTTGTTAAGTGCCATTGAGTCGGTTTCAACTCATAGCAACGCTGTATAGGATTTCTGTGGAGCAAGTGGTGAGTTTGAACCACCAACCTTGATTCAAACTGTCCAGTGCTTTTCCCATGGTGCCACACCAGGATTTAACCTATTATATAGGCAATAAGATAAATGAATCTGGATACAGATTCACCTGACCATGAGTGGTGTATCTGTTTCTTTTTGTCACTGTAACAAAGTGCCACAAATTTAATGGCTGAAAATAACACATTTTTTTATCTTATTATTATCTTACAGTTCTGGAGGTCAGAAGTCCAAAATGGGTCTTAGAAAGCTAAAATCAAGGTCTCAGTAGGACTTCCCTCCTTATGGAGGCTCTAGGGGAGAATTCATTGCCTTGCCTTTTCCACTGTCTCAAGTGGAAAGGCTCCTCACAGCCTTTTGATTTCTTTCTATTGTTATATCACGACAAAACTCTAAGCCAGGGAACATTGCCAGGCCCATCTGATTGGTAGTGGTTGCATGAAGAGCTGTATGGAGAATTATTCAGGATGAGTAGTAATTTAATAGAAAAGATTGTTGTAGTGTCTGCTGTGTTGATTTGTTTGTTTGTGGTGTGTGGGGGAAGACCAAGGGGAGGCAGGGATGCTGCCATGAATTTACATTCCTGTTTTATGCCAATATTATGAAGAAATGATATGAGATGGAGGAAAATGAGCAATGAATCCTCATATTAGCTAGATTTTTCCATTTAATACATTTCTTTCCCTTTGCCTTTCCCTTTACCCCATTCTTTATCTCAGCTGCAAGCCTTTTTAATTGCCATTGTTGTTGTTACGTGCTGTCAAGTTGGTTCTGACT
This sequence comes from Chrysochloris asiatica, assembly GCF_000296735.1. NCBI lineage: Eukaryota > Metazoa > Chordata > Mammalia > Afrosoricida > Chrysochloridae > Chrysochloris > Chrysochloris asiatica. Next base: position 13,553,541 of record NW_006408571.1, read on the forward strand.
CATAGCAACCATGAAGAGCAGCTGGTGGGTTTGAACTGCTGACATTGTGGTTCACAGTCCAGTGCTGATTCTATAGCGCCACATCAGGAGTCCTTAATTGCCATAGTCTCATACATATATAAAGAGGTAAAACATACCTTTCAAATCAGATACTACTGCATAAATCAGGCTGTTCATAGCATAACCAAGTTTTATGGGCACCTCCCCAGAAATAAAGAGGCCATACTATGTAGATGGGAAAGCAATTTTCACCCCTAAGGAAAGTATGTAAGAATTAAGTTTACATTATATATAATAATTCAGTAACATCCCAAACTGTTTGAGTCCAGTTCAGGTTTGCAAGATCATGAGACTAAAAGGTACTGATTACGTTATTCTTACTATTTTATGACCTATGGGACATACATATGCCCACCTACATTTTCTTCCTCTGGGACTTTGTGGGAAACTGTTATCCCACATTTAGTGCATGCTGTCATCTGGTGTCAGCTGTATAACTGCATGAATCTGAAGAAACGGCCTTCATCCCATCAAACTCAGCACCACAGACTGCTTAAGACATTTGTGTCCCACTAATTGTATTAATCATAAAAAAATAAAGATTGATATCCTAGGCATTTGAGTGCTGAAATGGACAGTTATTGCCATTTTGAATCAGTCATGGTTTACTATGCCAAGAATGACAAATTCAAGAGGAATAGCATTGCATTCATCATCAACAAGAACATTTTAAGATCGATCATGAAGTACAATGCTGTCTGTGATACAATAATATCCATATGCCTACAAAGAAGATAAGTTAATACAACGAATACATAAATTTATCCAAAACCACTGAAGCCAATGATGAAGAAATTGACAAATTCTACCAACTTCTTCAGTCTGAAATTCATCAAATATGTAATCAAGATACACTGATAATTATTTATGATTGGAATGCAAAATTTGAACAAAAAGGAAGGATAAGTACAAAAGATGGCCTTGGAGATAGAAACGATGCTAGAGATTGCATGAAAGAATTTGCAAGACCAACATCTTCATTGCAAATATTTTTTTCAACAATATAAATAGTAACTATACACATGGATTTTGCCAGATGGAATACACAATCATATTAACTATATCTGTAAGAAGAGGCGATAGAGAAGTTCAATATCATCAACTAAAACAAGGCCAGGAACCAACTATAGAACAGTCAGGGTAAACCATGATATGCAAGTTCAGGCTGAAGCTGAAGAAAATTAAAGTATGTCCACAAGAGCCCAAATATAACCTTGAATATATCCCATCTGAAGTTAGAGAGCATCTCAAGAACAAATTTGATGCATTGAACACTAATGACAGAAGACCAAATGAGTTCTGGGATGACATCAAGAACATCATATATGAAGAAAGCAAAATGTCATTAAAAAGACAGTATTGGGAAAAAAACAAAGTGGATGTCTGCAGAGACTTGAAACGTGTCTTTGACCATAGAGATGCTAAAGTGAATGTAGAAATGATGAAGTAAAAGAGTTAACTAGAAAATTTCAAAGGCCAACTTAAGAAGACACAGTAAAGTATTGTAATGAAAGGTGCTAAGATAAGGAGCTCTGGTAGCGTAGTGGTTACGAATCGGGCTGTGAGCCGCAAGGTCAGCGGTTCGAAACTACCAGCGGTTCCGCGGGAGAAAGATGAGGCAGTCTGCTCCCGTAAAGATTTACAGCCTTGGAAACCCTGTGTAGGTCGACTATGAGTCGGAACCGACTCCACGGCACTCAACAACAACAAAATCTGGAGTTAGGAAACCAAAAAAGGAAAGAACATGCTCAGCATTTCTTAAGTTGAAAAAAAATGAAGAAAAAATGCAAACCTCAACTTGTAATACTGAAGGATTCTATGGGTAAGTTATGAACAATGCAGAAGACACACGTGACCCAAGTCATGACATTTTGGCTCACCTCAAATGCATGTGGGGACCTTTAGCGGCGCTACCGAAAAAACACTGGAATGCTAACCGCTCAGTTTAACAGCTGTTCTAAACCACCAGCCACTCTGTGGAAGACAAATGAAACTTTCTGTTTCCAAAAAGACTTAGTGCCTCAGAAGCCCTTATAGTGGGTTGCTGAATTGGGATTGATTTGAGGCAGGGGTTTGATTTTCTTTTCAGTTCAAATGCAAGTAAAAGCTGGAAAATGAATAAGGAAAATCAGAGAATTGATGTATTTGAATTATGATGTTGATAAGGAATATTGAAAGTTCCATGGACTGCCAGAAGAACAAACCTGTCTTGGAAGAATTGCAGCTGGAATGTCCTTTGAAATGAGGATGACAAGTCTTCATCTCAAGTACTTTGGACATATTATCAGGAGGGACAAGTCCCTGGAAAAGGGCGCCATGCTCAGTACAGGATCAGCAAAAAAGAAGAAGACCGCCAACAAGATGTATAGACACAGTGGCTGCCACAATGGGCTCAAACACAACAGTGGTTATGAGGATGGCAGGAGCCTGGGCACTGTTTTATTCTGATGTGTATATTGTCACTGTGAGTCAGAGCCAACTCAGGGGCGCCTAACTACATCAGTGGTATCAAAATCTATATTACCTCAAAAAATTGTTCATTTCTTTCAAAATGCCTTCCACTATTAAGACCACATGATTTCAAGAAAAAATTCAAAGCAGGAAAGAATTCCATTTTGAAGGGTTAACTGGGCGGGAAGACCTTCTGAATTTGATATTTCAGGGCCATTCCGAGCCCTATTTATTAGTCAGTTTATCCTGCCAGTCAGCATTTTAAAAAGGCCCTCTGGTAGTAAGCCATCCCTGTGCTAACTTTCCCAATTATAGATGAGAGGGACAATAAAACATAGATTTTGTGTGTGTGTGTAAAAGACAGGCCTTTATTGGAATTTTAAACTGTATTTTTCTTTATATATCATAGTTAAACCAATAAATCATCATATTTCGTATCTGTCTTCTGGGGAATGAGGTAAGCCAGAGAGTGCCCAGCCATCCTTGACTAATAGAAGTTCAGAAAGTTTAGTTGGCACAACTATTTCAAAAGATCTAGAAAAGTGTTAAAAGCCAGTTTGCCTTTAACTTTGACTTTTATAAAAAGTTGGCTCAATAAAATTATCTTTAAAAAAAAAGCTCATTAAGAGTTATGTAGACGTGGAGTGATGAAGCGACTGGGGACTTTGGACCCAGAGAGGGAACAGGACTGTGGGCCAAAAACTGGGGGGGTGGGGAGGGGTGGGGAAGTGTAGGGGGCAGGTTTCTGGGATATACCCTTTGGGTGGTTGATGATGCATGGAAGGGATTGGAACCATGGCAATGAGATGATACACGATGGAATGAATGTAAAACTAGAAGTTCTCCCATGTAAACTATCATATAATTCACAATAAAACATTAAAAATAATAATAACATGGCTTGGGTCAGGTGAACTTTAGCCCTCAAAGTGCCATCTTTGTTCTTTAAAACAATAAAGAGGTTTTTGCAGCAAAAAAAAAAAAAGAGTTATGTAGGTAGTATGTTCTTTAGTACTTCAAAGGCTATTCTCTAGGCAATCAACCACCCTTCCCTAACCCAGACCCAGACCCACTGGGCTCCCCATGTTGGACCCAGCACTTCAGCTCTATTAGCAACAGTACCATGGGGTGTGGGGGTGGACCATGAGATGAAACAACAACGTCAGTTGTCAGAAAGCTGTTGATCTGGTGGTGAAAGCTACAAAAGAGGACAAAGCCAAAGACTAAGAGGAGGCACTTCAGCTTGGCTAGCATGCTGTGGAGTATTTCCTACATGCTATCAAGTAAGAGGCACACAACAAGGCCAAGGAGAGCATTCGTGCCAAGTGTATGCAGTACCTAGACTGGGCAGAGAAATTGAAGGATTATCTATTGAACAGAAGTATGAGGCGAAGCCAGTCAAAGAGAACCAGAGTGAGGTCAAAGGCAGTGACAGAGACAGACAAGGAGATAATCCACAGAAATCGACATTTCAAGAGTAACTGACAGGTGGTGTTGTCATGGAGAAGCCCAACATTCTTTAGGCTAGAGGGGGGCCAAAGAGGCCCTCAAAGAAGATGTAATTTTTCCAATTAAGTTCCCACACTTGTTCATAGGCAAGCACATCCCTTGGGGAGGGATAATACTCTTGGATCCCTGGCACAGGGAAATCCTACTTGGCCAAAGCTGTGGCAATAGAGGCCAACCACTCCACCTTCTTCTGTGTCTTCCTCAGATCTAATGTCAAAGTGGTTTGGAAAGAGAGAGAAGCTAGTGAAGAACCTGTTTGAAGTGGCCAGGCCACACAAGCCCTCCATCTTCATTGTTGTTGTTTTTAGGTGCCATCGAGTTGGTACTGACTCATAGTGACCCTTAGCACAACAGAATGAAACAGTGCCTGGTCCTGGGCCAACCTCACAATTGTTGCCACACTTGAGCCCACTAATGCTCCACTTTACCAATCCATCTTTCTGGGGTTCTTCCTGTTTATCTCTGACCCTCCACCTTACCAAACATGATATCATTCTCCAGTGACTGGTCCCTCCTGACAACATGTCTGAAGTATGAGAGGCAAAGTTTGGCCATTCTGGCCTCCAAGGAGCACTCTGGCTACACTTATTCTAACACAGATCTGTTGGTTCTTTTGGCGGCCCATGGCACTTTCAATATTCTCTTCCAACACCATAGCTCAAAAGCATCAATTCTTCTGTGGTCTTCCTTATTCACTGTCCAACTTTTGCATGTATATGAGGTTATTGAAAAAA
>NW_006408571.1:13558844-13560824 GCF_000296735.1 Chrysochloris asiatica
TTCAGGAATAGTCATACTTTGCAATGTTGTCTATAGCTTGTCATGATCCTTTGCATAGTCCATGTTCATTGATGAGGTGCAGTTCTTCTGTTGTTCCTGAAATGAAAATGAGAGTGAGGCTGCTCAAAGAATCAAAACAGTTCTTGATCCAGATGCAGGGGATAGAGAATAATAGCAATGGGACTCTGTTTCTTGGTGCTACAGATATCCCGTGGGTATTGGATTTGTCCATTAGAAGGAGGTTTGAAAAGCAGATGTACATCCCATTGCTGGAGGAAGCTACCCATGCCCAGATGTTCCAGGTGCATCTGGAGAGCACCTCCTACAGCCTCATGGATGCCACCATCCACAGGCTAGACCAGTAGATGAAAGGCTACTCCAGTGCAGACATCAGCATCATTGTGCGGGATCCCCTCATGCAGCCCATTAGGACAGTACAGTTGGCAACACCCTTCGAAAAGGTTTGTGGCTCTAGCATTATGATTGGTGACCTCCTGACCCCCTGCTCACCAGGGACTCGGGTTACAGAGATGACTTGGATGGATGTCCCTAGTGACAAACTCTTAGATCCTGTGGTTTGCATGTTGTACATGCTCCAATCTTTGGCCACCACGCGGACCACTGTAAATGCAGATGACCTTCTGAAAGTGAAGAACTTCTCAGAGGACTTTGGGCAACAGAGCCAAAAGCTTCTTCACTTGGGTGGAAGTGACAGTGGGAGGTAGGTCAGGGCAAATCCATAGTGTTCCCCATGTTGGTGGCCAGACAGAGCTCTAGGCCTTGTCCTGAAGTCACTACAATGTCCCCTCCACTATCTGGCCATCAGCAGGGAGCAGGACAGAAGGTTCTCCCCAGCAGCAGAGATTCAGCTCATGTGGAATCCCGGCTTTTCCTCAGCAGTACTCAGTATCAGCAACAAGCCTTTGGGGAAAACTTCATGATGGACCAAAACAGACAGAAGAACCGGACTAGATGCAACTTTAAAACTGGAGTTGAAGAAGAGCTCCCATTTGGTAGTCAGCTTATAAGCAATTGTGAAGGTGGAATCCCAAGTGGACCTTCTCTCTGAGTACTGAAGTGGGTTTCTAACTACCTGTATGAATGTTTAAGATACCTTCAAAGGTAAATAATTAGCATCTATAAAACCTAAGTGTGAATGTATGATTTTTGTATAAATCCAATTCCACCTCTCAAAAATCATTTGTTTTTCTTCCCTAGCCTTCTTCCTGCCCCTAAATGTGAGCATTCTCTAACGATTCCTCCTCTGCCACTGGTTCTCTACATATTTTAAGAAAGGCTTCCATTTTGACTTCTGTGCAGATGAGTCTTTGAATATATGCTTCAATCTGGCCTTTCTTCCTACTCTGAGCTTGTATTTTCAGTAGACTGTCAAAACATGTCTTCACTTGAGAATCATGTAAAATGTAGTTCTGTTTTTCCCTCTCGACTTTCATACTTCTTTTAATGGTACAAACTTGACACTTTCATCCAGATTCAAAATCCTGGTATCATATTTTAATCTTCACTCTACACTTGAAGCTTCACGGAAGGAATTGGCAAATAACAAGTGTCTAGGAATTGATGGCATGCAAACTGAAAATTTTCAACAAACTGAAATAGCATTAGAAGCACTCACTAATCTATGCCAAGAAATCTGGAAGACAACTATCTGGCCAACTGATTAGAAAAAAATCCATATTTGTGATCATTCCAAAAGAGAGGTGACCCAATGGAATACGGAAATCATCAGACAATATCATTACTAGTTCATAAAAGTAAAATTTTGATGAAGATAATTTAAAAATGACTGCAACAGTTCATTGACAGGGAACTGCCAGAAGTTAAAGGCAGATTCAGATGAGGACGTGGAACAAGGGATATCACTGCTGATGTAAAAAGATGGATCTCGGCTGAAATCAGAGAATACCAGAAAGATGTTTACCTGTGCTTTATTGAATATGCAAAGGCTGTCAATTGTAT
>NW_006408571.1:13561650-13562523 GCF_000296735.1 Chrysochloris asiatica
GTCCCTGGAAAAGGACATTATGCTAGGTAAAGTGGAAGTTCAGTGAAAAAGAGAAATACCCCCCAACAAGTCACAGCAGCAATAGGACTCCAGCTTAACAATGATTGTGAGGATGGTACAGGACCAGACTATTTTGTTCTATTGTGCATAAGGTCACTATGAGTTTGTACTAACAACAAACAACTCTTTTAATCCTAAAGTTTAATGTTTCAAATCCTTCAAAATGTTTCCTGCATCATCACCAGTTAGAAAAGTAGGTCATTACCACTACTATGTTATTAATTATGATATGTCTATTTTTTCATGATTTTACATCCTTAATGCCAAGATTAATAATCAAGTATCAAGTATATATTGAAAAATTTTTTATTACAAAATCTGTTATGTCAATGTGCTTTAAAGTTAAGAAAAAATGTCATCTCAGAGCTAGAGTTTTATATTTTTATTTGCTCTTTCTACATGTATTCCTTACTTCTCCAATCTATCTGGCAAATTGTTGTTTTTAAGTGTCACGGAGTCGGTTCCAACTCATAGCGACCTTGTATAGGGTATCCAAGGAGTGGCTGGTGAACATGAACCACTGACCTTAGGGTTCAAATTGACCTTGCAGTCCAGTGCATTAACCCGCAGCATCACACCACGACTCCATCATGTACATTGTTGTTGTGGTTTCACGTGTTGTGGAATCGGTTCTGATTCATAGCAACTCAGTATAGGATTTCTGAAGACCTTGTGGTTCAAACTGATCTTGTAGTCCAACGCATTAACCTACAGCACCACGCCAGGACTCCTGCACATTGTTGTTGTTGTTAGGTGCCATCGAGTCGATACTGACCTGTAGCAACCTTATGCACAGCAGAACAAAACACTGCC
>NW_006408571.1:13567318-13586722 GCF_000296735.1 Chrysochloris asiatica
GAAGCGAAGCAGGGGCGACTGGGTTATAGTGAGATGCTTTGGGCTGGGCTTGTGGGTCTCTAAGTTGGTCGACCCCACCTCAAAGCCATGATCCTCATGCCTTTATAGCCCCCCATTTTTGGTAGCCAATGTCTAAGCTCCCTGTCCCTGTTAACCCTGTGTACTGAGGGGATAAGCCTGATCCTTGATGTGAAGATCCCTTCCCTCGCGGTTGGAATTTTGAGCAACTACATCCATAAGCAAAGGTTAAGTTCATCAAATTGTAGCAATTTACACTTGCTTCCTGTATCAAACTTCCTTATCTTTCTCTAGTTGACTTCTGGTCAGCAAGCCCAACAAGCTATGTCAAATGGGTACTTTTGCAAGTTTGGGCATTCTTGCATGGCTTCCCCCAAAATTAAGTTACGCTTAATTTTGACATACCAGTGTGATTCGTGCCAGATGAACTTCTTGGTCCCCTTTTTGACGATCTTGGGATTCACCAAGGGCCTGAGGGCAGTCATGATGGTGGTGGAGATGGCTGCCTCCTCCGTAAGCAGCGCCGAGAAAGAGAGCACTTTTATTAACTTTTTTATATGTTCTTGAATAGACTTTTTTCATTTGTTGTTTGTCCTTAGGAGCATTTCCGGAGGTTTGTTTTGTTGTTGTTGTTGTTTTGTTTTATTTTTAAATTTCTAATGTGATTTGGATGAAAGTCTACATAACAAAACATTTTTTCATTCAACAATTAATGAAAATTTTGTTTCATGTTATTGATTTCAATTCCTACAATGTAACAGCACTCATACCATTTCCTCCCTGTGTTTCCCATTTCCATTCATCCTTCTTCCTATTCCTTCCTGCCTTCTGAACTTTGTCTCTGGGCAAATGCTGCCCTTCTCATCTTGAAAGGTTGATTGTTCTAAAGAGTGCGTACTTCCCTGATGTTATTGTTCACTTTATAGGCCAATTTATTATTTGGCTGAAAGTTGAGACACAGGAGTGATTTCAGTTCAAGGCCCAACGGATGTCTAAGGGCCATGGTCTCGGAGTCCCACCAGTTTCTATCTGACCAGTGAGCCTGACTAGTTTTTTTGTTTATTTGTTTCTTTTAAACTTTTTATTGTAAATTGAGTGAAGGTTTACAGACAAGATCATAAGATTTACATTCAACAAATCATATACTTTGTTTCATCTCAATGATTGCAATCCCCTCCATGCAACATCAGTTATGCCACTTCCTCCCTGTGGCTCCTATCTCCTTTACACTCACCTTCCTATCCCTTCTCAACTTTGTCCTTAGGCAAATGTTGCCCTTTTGATTTTAAAGGAGTTCTTTGTGAGAACAGTGAATACACCTTACTAGTAAATACTGTTGTCCCCTCTATACCTATCTACTAGTTGACTGAAAACTGGACCATGAAGGTGAGTTCCTTTTCAGACCTGAAGGGTGGTCAAGGGCCATAGTCTAAGGTTCCTCCAGTCTCTTTCTGACCAGTAAGCCCAGTCTTTTATTATAATTTTCAGTTTTGTTCCACATTTTCTCTCAGTCTATCTGTGACCTTCTAATGTGATCACTTTCTGAGCAATTGGTAGCCATCTAGTTCTTCTTATCTCAAAGTTGTGGAGACTGATGTTCACATGCTTCATTAGTCCATTGGACTAATTGATTCCAAGCATCTTCAGTTCTCAACACTCTTCTTTCTTCCATACATGGAGAGACAAATCATTGTACCTTTACATGGCCACTCATGAGCTTTTAAGGTCCTAGTCACTACTCACCAAAGCAGGCTATAGAGCATTATCTTTGTGGACTATGTTATGTCTATTAACCTTGGTGTCTCCTGAGTCTATGGTCCTGAGCCCCCAGACCCAGAAACTCATTGCCTTAAGAAACTTGACAATATCTAAGAAACTGTCATCATTGCTCCCTCTGTATGGGCTACCACGTTCATAGTTTGTTTGCTGCAAAAGTAAATATCCGTATCCAAATACCCTTTCAAGTCTTTATCTATTTGTGGGTATATCCACACTCTTCCTCCCATACCCATTCAGCCTATAGTTCTGTCCATCTATCCACCCTCTGAACACTGTTGTTCCAAGGTTGTGTATATAATACTATTTACTTCTGTCCCTCTTAGCCCTGCATACCTCCCTGTGTCTTTACCTGTCTTCATAATTTTTCTGCTTATCTCCCTTTTCTTGCATATTGCCCTTCCTGCCACCCAAGTTAACATGTATCTACCCTCTGCCAGTGAATTTCTCTCCCTTCCCTCCCACCCCTGTTCAAAGATTATTTCTTTTAGCATAAAAAACATTTCCTGAGGTTTTGCGATAGTGGTTGCATACAATATTTGGCCTTTTGTTGGTCCTATTCAATATTTGTCCTTTTGTGACTGACTGATTTCATTCAGCATAATGTCCTCCAGGTTCATCCATGTTATGAGGTGTTTTGCAGATTCATCATTATTCTTTAGCATTGCATAATATTCTTTGTGTATGGACCAAAGTTTGTGTATCCATGCTTCCACTGATGAACATTTAGGCTGCCTCCATCTTGTTGCTATTGTGAATAGTGCTGTGGTGAACATAGATATGCATAGATCTACTCGTGTCCTGGCTCTTAGTTCTTGTGGATATATACCAAGTAGAGGGATTATTGACTCATACAGTGGTTCTGTTTCTGGGTTTCTGAGGAAGCAGTGTCATTCACGTTTTTATGATTTAGGGTTTTACTCTACATTTTTCTTTCACTCTATCCAAGACCTTTTATTTTGATCCCTTTCAGAGAGGTGGTAGTGGCAGCTAGTTGATCACCATCTACCCTCGAGTACTGATTTATCCTCCTATCCCCTTCTTTGACAGAAACTATCAAAAAACATTTCTTTTTGTGAGAAAATCTTTTCTTGATATTTTATAATAGTGGTCTCATGTTTGTCCTGATTTCATTCAACATAACATGTCTTCCAGGTTCATCTACATTATGAGGTAGGTGTTTCTCAGTTTCTTCATTATTTTTTAATGTTGCATAGTACTCCACTGTGTGTATATATCATAGTTTGTTTATCCAGTCATCTGTTGAAGGGCACTTAGAATATTTACTTATTTTTGCTATTGTGACTAGCACTATGATGAACATGGGTGTGCATTCATGTCATAGTTCTTATTTCTCTAGGCTATATACCTTGTGGAGTTCTGGTGTGGTGCTGTGGATTAATGTGCTGGGCTGAAAGGTCAGTTTGACACACAGGATCCATGGTTCAAGGTCACCAGCCACTCCTCGGAAACCCTATAACAGGGTTGGAACTGACTCTACAGCACGTAACAACAATAAACAACATATACCTTGTAGTGATATTTCCAGATCATATACTGTTTTTATTTCCAGTTTTTTAAAGAAGCACCATATTATGTTCTACAGTGCTTTCACCATTTTACAGTTCTAGGGTTCCGGTTTCTTCACATCCTCGCCAGCATTTGCTGTTTTCTGTTTTTTTGTACTTTGCTATTAATGTGGGGTGAGATGATATCTCATTTAAAAAATTTGCATGTGTCTAATGGCTAATGTGTCATCTCTATTTTTCTTTGATGATCTTCATATGCATATGTGATTCACAGGTAGATCTTTGATCTAATTTGAATTTGGTTTTATATATGGTGTGAGATCTGAGTCCCATTTAATTTTTCTGCCAGTGGATATCCAGTTTTGACAGCACCATGTATTAAAGAGATGATCTCTTCCCTATTTAGTGCATTCCAACCCTTTGTAAAAGATTAGCTGTCTGCAGGTGAATGAATTCATTTTTGGACTCTCAATTCTATCCCATTAGTCTATGTATCTGTTGTCGCAACAGTACCAGGCTATTTTGACTACCATGACTGTTTGGTAGGTTTTGAGATCAGGAAACATGAGACCTCCTACTTTACTATTCTTCTTTTGTAGTACTTTGCTTATCCAGGGTCTATTCCCTTTCCATATAAAGCTGGTGAGTAGATTTTTCTATCTCTTTAAAGAATGATGATGGAATCTGAGTCAAGATTATATTACATCTGTAGATTGCTTTGAGCAGCATTGACATTTTCACAATGCTAAGTCTTGCTACCCACGAGCATGGCCTTTGTTGTTGTTAAGTACCTTCAAGTTGGTTCCAACTCATATAACCTTGTAAAGAATTTTTAAGTAGTGGTTGGGGGCTTTTAACGACTGACCTTGATGTTAGCATGGATGAGCATGGCATAGCTTCCATTTATGCATGTCTGTTAGTATTTTGTAGCTTTCTCTGTATGAGTTTTGTGTGTCTCTAGTTAGATTTATTCTTAAGTACTTCACATCTTTTGAGCGGCTATTGTAAATGGTATTGTTTTCTCTTTGTAAAGGAACCTGACTAATTTTTGTATGTTATCTTGCATCCTGCCACTTACTGAATCCTTTTTATAAAATCCATACACTCCTTCAATATTGTAAACCTGAGGCTTGGAAGTATTTTTTCAGTTCTTTCAGCTTGAGAAATGCTAATTGTAGTCTTCTCATTTGGTTTTCTAACTCCATGTTTTTGTACATTTCATTGTATTTACTGTGCTTCTTATTGTTCTGTTATTATCCAAGTCATTTCAGTTGGTCTTGTTGTGATGTCACCTAGTTCATTCCTAATCCACGTTATTTGCATTTCTCCTCTTTGTCCTTTGTTAAATGTGCCAGCTATTTGTCAATTTTATTAAACCTTTCAAAGAACCAACTTCTAGTCTTGTTTATTCTTTTAATTATTTTTCTGTTTCCTATTCCATTTGTTTCTTCTCTAATCTTTATTTCCTTTCATCTGGTGACTGTAGGCTATTTTTGCTGGGGTTTTTTTAAGTTTTATTGTGAATTATGTGATAGTTTACATGGGAGAACATTATTTTTACATTCATCCTATCATATATCATTTCATTGCAATGAGTTCAATCCCCTGCATTCATCATCAAACAATCAAAGGGTACACCCCGCATGACCGCACACCCCCCCACCCCCACCAGCACACAGCCCCTTTCCCTCCCTGAGTCTACAGTTCCCAGTGGCTCCATCTCTCTACGTCATCATCTCTGCCTCCATCCCTGGCATCACTGCTTCTCTGGATAGGGTTCCACACTTCGCTTTTCTCCTGTAATGGTTCCAGGGACCTCCACTTCTGAACTGCAGAATCAACCACTCCCCTCCTTTTGTTATAAAACATGCCATGGCAACATGCTCTGCCATTTGAGGAGATCTTCAAACACAGGGGTGGAATGCATGTGGCATCTGATCTGCAAGGGCATGCCTCTGATCCCAGGCAGGGTAGGGACAAAGTAGGGAGGGGGTGTCACAAACCACTGGTTGGGTGGGGTAGGGTTGGCCACATTTCTGGTCACCAGGAGAATGTGAGTGGGAGTGGGGAGATACACATTTCTAGGCCTCAGCCACCATTGTGGGCACAGGTGCAGTCCTGGGTGAGCAGTGCCTGTTGTCTGGTTCCTGCCCTGGTTGGAATGCTGCTTGCAATAATTCAAAATAGCTGTGCTGTGCTTGGTCCATTGACAACTCACTGCTTCATATGTCTCTTTGTGTGGTTTTTTTTTTTTCCATTCAGTTTCTTCTCTTAGTTGATACTTGATCGACTTCTTTATTCTTTTCTTTGAAACTCAAGGTTCCAGCATTATCATCTGTTATCTGTTTTATTTAGTTTCTTGGGCCTTTGTTATAGAGGGTCTGGATAGCATGTTTGCTTAGTCTTCCATCTAGCCAAATGTCCCTGCAGAGGTTTTACATGGTTGTTTTTTTAAAGTTTTTATTGTGAACTGAGTGATAGTTTACATGGGAGAACATCGGCTTTATACTATCAGTTCATTGTATGATTAGAATCTCCTCTGTGCATCATCATTCAACAGTATTTGCTTCCATTCCCTCTGTTGTTTTTTTTGGGAGGGTTGTACACAGAAACACTCAGGAGTATATAATAATTTAAACAGCCAAAGGGCACATTCTATAAGCCTGCCTCCTGGCCGCCAGCACACAGTCCCTCTCTTTCCATGAGTCCAGAGTCCTCAGCTGCTCCTTCTCTCCATGTCCTCATCTCTGTCTCCATCTCTGATGTCACTGCTTCTCTAGATAGGGTCCTGCATTTTGCTTTTGCACTTCTCCCTTGATGATCCTAGGGTCCTCTGTTTCTGGACTGTAAGATTAACTACTCCCCCATTTTTGTTACAAAACTTCTACCTTTACAGTTGTGACAGTCTCAAATAGTCATGATAAAAATTGTTCACTATTGAATCATAAGAATTTTATCCACATCTCTTTTCACCAAACCCATCTAGACAAGATGAAAACTGTTCAGTGGGGGGTTCTACCTTCCCCCACACACTCTTAAACTAAACTCCTTCTTGAAACCTTGTTCACTTTGCACCTTTATCACTCCCTCATTTTAGGTAGTAAATGTCTAAGTTGCCCATCCCTATCTACCCCGTATACAGAGGGGATAGGATTGATACTTGATACTTGACTCCTTCCCTCTCTGTTGGTATTTTGAGCTACTACATCCATAAGTATAAGTCAAATTCATCAAACTGTAGTAATCTATACTCATGTCCTTTATCAAAACTTGTGTTGTTGTTTTTTTTTTAAATTTTCCTCTAGTCGAGTTCTGATTATCAAGCCATCAAGGCTAGGTCAAATGGGTACTGTCTGCAAGTTTGGGCGTTCCTGTGCATCTCCTCTCACTTCATATCAGCTGGATGCTTCACTCTCAGTTCTAGCCTCTGTGGCTATGTCCTTGTCCATAGGCTCAGGTGTCCCCAGGTCTCATCACTCTTCGGACTAACCAGCCCTTCCTCTTCTCTCTGTCATCTCCAGGTCAATGGGAGTCTATGGAACATGATTGAACTCAGCCCATTTCTTCATTGCTGCCTTTCCCCCTCTTCCACTCACCAGTAGACCAACACCAGTGGTCGCCAGTGAGCTTACATGCCTGCTCATGTGTTCCCTTTGAGTTTCAGTCTTAGAGAGGGGGTTTGTCCTGAAAGAACTTGATTGCTTGCCTTGATGGCTCCTCAGCAAACAACTTGCTTGTTCTTGTAGTAGCCAATCATACTGCCATTTTTGTTTTGGATTTTTCCTGCTAATTTTTCTTTGAAGATGTATCTTCTGTTTCTCTAGCTGTTCCTGACTGGTCTGCTTGTCCTTTTTAGTGATAATGTCCCACCTCAGAAGGTTCTGGATGGGGCTCAGGATGCCACCTAAAGTCCTATACACTGCAAAGACTCTGCAAGAAGCCTATTTCACTGGGCAAGTTCTAGAACCCTTTTTAGGTATTCCAATCAGTTATAGGCTGAAGACAGGCTTACAAGCTTTCTGTAATCATATTTACTGATATTCCTTTCTATCCCACTCAAGTATCTATTTTACAATAGTTGGCAAGGGAAACCAGTATTCATAAAACAGTTAAGCATCTTAACATTATTTCCCCTCTTCAGACTATGAAAGCCTTTACATGGTTGTTTTAAAAATAATTTTCACTAGTTTCATTGAGGTGCTTGTCAGCTGACCTTCTCCAGTGTGATGCCTGATGTTAATCTCCTGGTTAATCACTTTAAAAAACTTCTTTTACCAAGTTATCACTTTACTTCATAAAAGTCACAGTGGGTTCCCATTCACTGTAGAATAAAGTATGCCTTGGTGATCAAGTGAAGCATTGAAGGTCTTCAACAATAAGGCTCTGATCTCTTCCTGCCCTTAATAGTCATTATTCTCCTACCCAGATCCTTCTGTCCTTTACCTTTGTTTGTATCATTCCCCTCATTTAGAAAGCTATTTCTTAATCTATGCTACTTGTACCCTACTCTAGTTTAAAATCCTACTTAGTCTGACTTAGCCATCCCAAGACAATCTCTCCCTCCTCTGAATTCCTGCCACACTTTTCTTAACTACTCATTACATATTTTAAACTAAGTATTTGGTATCTGTATATGTGTACCTATCTATCTATCTGTAAAGTAATACATCTTTTTTTTTTTTTATAAGGAACCTGAGAAAATCAGTTACATTAGTAACCTCACTATATATGTGCTATTTCTTTATTCAGAGCATAAATTCCTTAAAGTTAGCTCTGTTAGGTATATATGTCTCCCTAACAATTCCTTGAATAATACCTTACTTATGAAATACAGTCATTAAGTATTCTTTTAGTCAAAGGGAATTATATTTCTTATCAAAGATTCACTGCAATCCCTATTCTTTTCTCTATGGTTAGTCCAAGTTGAGGAGCCCTGGTGGTGCAATAGTTAAGCACTCAGCTACTAACTGGAAGGTTGGCAGTTCAAACCCATCAGTCACTCTACAGAAGAAAGACATGGCAGTTGGCTTCTGTAAAGATTTATAGCTTTGGAAATCCTATGGGGGCAGTTCTACACTGTCCTATAGGGTTGCAATGAGTTGGAATTGACTTGATGGCAACAAATTTTTGTTTGATTTTTGTCCAAATCACTTGTATGCAACCTCCCTCATTTACTCTTCTCCAGAACCTAGGCTTATGATCTTAGTAGTACAACACTGTTCCTCACTCTTTACAGCAAATCAAATATGAAAGAACATGGTGGATTAAAGAACAAGAATACATGTAATGGTGTTAGAAGGTAGGTATAGGGATGCAGAAAGTAATTGAAAATATATCTAAGATGTGGATAATATTGTCAATTTGATAAGGGTCTTGCATGATGTCATGCTAAGGAGATCAGATTTTCTCACTAAAAATAGAAGGATTTTTTAATCAGAGGAGTGACATGATCTGATTTGCCTCAGTAGAATTGTGGAGGGTGGGTTGGAAAGAAAAGGAAAGACTGCAGGAAGGAAGGCCAGTTAGGGATCATATTTTAGGACATAATTAAGTTAGTAGTTATTGTTGTTGAGTGCTGTCGAGTTGGTTCTGACTCATAGTGCTCCTTATAGGGTTTCCAAGGAGCAGCTGGTGAGTTTGAACTGCCAACCTTGAGATTCAAACCAACATTGTGATCCAGTGCTTATCCTACAGCTCCAAGAGGATAGAATCAAGGAAGGTTGAGAAAGAATGGGCAGAACTCAATAGCAGAAGTGAGATTGGAGGGATATTGATGAAAGAAAATTAAGTTTCTACTTCAAAAAACTGGGTGGTTGATAATACTGTTATCTGACTAGAGACACATGCTTGGGTATGGACTGGACTAAGAAAGAAGACAAGTGAGCGCTAATTTAGATATGTTGACTTTGCATAACCTACAAGACATTTTTATGAGGATCTGGAAAAAGATATGGGTTGGAAATACAGATTTGTGTGCACAAATCACTTCATAAAATTTATCTTTATTTTGAAACATGCTGGTCACTCAGCCCAAGGCATTCAGTTACATTTCTTGTCCTACAAGTTTCACTAGATTTTTTCTAATTCCTTTGACTCGCAGTTTGGTATATATTTATTTTTAACCAATTCAGAAATCTACTTGGCTACTAACAGAAAGTCCAGAGGTTTGAGTTTACCTAGAGGAGCCTTGGGAGAACATTTTGGGAGTCTTGGTGTAGTTCTGTGGGCTAATGCGCTGGACTGCAAAGTCATTTGACCACAAGGTCGGTGGTTCAAGCTCACCAGCCACTACTTGGAAACCCTATACAGGGTCGCTATGGGTCGGAAACGACTTGACAGCACTTCACAACAACAACATTTCTGAAAAACCAGCTAATGAAAACACTAAGGAGCACAACTGTACTGGGACACATGGGGTCACCGTGAGTCAGAATTGACTCAATGGCAGCCATTTGTTTTCTTAGATAACTAGCTAATGTTATTAAATTTCATTTTATAGGGTATTAACTTCTGTGAAAAGCCAGGGGTTTCATTCTATTGTACTATGTGTTCAACATTTAGTGGTGCTTTTCTGGCCACAGTTCCACATTTTCATCTCAGCTTTTCCAACTGCGCATGCACTTAAAGCCCTCCAGCTTCTTCTTTCTTAACCCCTTCTTTGCAATGTTGGTCACTGCCTCATTCTGAAACTTTCTTCTTCCTAAACTCCATGGCATCTCTTGATGCCCCATTCCAACTTCTACGGCTGCTACACCTCCTCAAACCCCTACTAAATGTTCATATTTCCTAGGATTTTGTATTTAGCCTTCCTTTCATCTCATTTTAGTATATACCCAGCATGACTTCATCCATTAGCATGGTTTAACAACCAACCATTTAATATTATTTCTAAATCTGACTATTTTGCCCATTTTTCAGTCTAAGCCCAAATATCCAGCTACTTATTGTTGTTGTTATTAGGTGCCATCGTGTCAGTACCTTCTCATAGTGACCTTTTGTACAACAGAACGAAACACTGTCTGGTCTTGGGCCAACCTTACAATTGTTGCCACACTTGAGCCCACTGATGCTGCCACTTTGCCAATCCATCTTTTTGGGGATCTTCCTCTTTTTCTCTGACCCTCCACCTTACCAAACAACTGTTCGAGCAACTTTTCCCTCCTGACAATATGTCTGAAGTATGACAGATGAAGTTTGGACATCCTGGCCTCCAAGGAGCACTCTAGCTGATTATAGTACATGTCTATTTAAATATGTTCTACAGGCACTTCAAATCAACTTGTCCAAAATGATGTTTTCTTCTTCCCCATAAACCTGGTTTTCCCCCCTCTGTTTTAGTGACTAGTGAATGAAATGATCACATACTCAGTAACTTGGAAGACATCTTTAACTCATTCAGTTGGTCACTTTTATACTTTAAAAGAGTATTTTCCTAAGAGCAGGAGTGGAACATGAGATTTTATTTTAAAAAGTGGCAACAGCAGAGACAGTAACCGAGGCGATGGCATGAAGAGGTAGAGTAGCTGCGGACTCTAGGCCCATGGACTGAGAAAGACTGTGTGCCTGCAGGCAGGAGGCTGGCTTGCAAAATGTGTCCTTTGGACATTTAAATGAATATTTTTTGTTTTGTATGTGTACATCAAGTAATTTTGGTTTTTTTGATTTGTGAAAAATAAGATATGAAAGGGAAGCCATTGGGAGGAAGCAGGAGAACTGTTGTTGCAGGGTGCAATCATTCAGGTAAAACGAAATGTATGATTGGTTTAAGGTAAAGCTGATGATCTTGTCTGTTAACCTTCACTCAATTCACAACAAAAAGTTAAAATAGCAGAAACAACAGTATTTTCCTAGAAGAGAACGTAGTATGACTGAAGACAATAAGATGGGAATGAAAGTAGCAAACAGGGCAGCCTGACAGACGAAAGTTCTTACTGAAAAATATTATTGGATTTGTAAGTAGGAGAGTGCATTGGAAGAGAACTTAAAAGTCACTTTTAAGTTACAGAGTACTTCAGAGTTAATATGCTCATAGGCAGGTGACTGAAATGGTAATTTCAAGAAACATTAAAAAAATCAGTCAAATGGAAAATGAGTGGGAAGTGAGTCGGAGAACTACTTTATAATTAAAGACAAGGATTTCTTAGATTTTATTGAAGACACAAGGGGGAAAAAGGCAGAAGTTCCAGCTAGGAGAACAAGAAGTCAGACTTTGAACTGAAATTGAAGTGCAACTGCTATTAAAAATATCAATTCTCGTTGAAGAAGGCACATTGAAATTAGGTCTGTTACTGCATTAGCAATATAGCTGGAATTCAACTGTACTGAAAATCATTGTAAGCATGACATCATCTGACTGAAAAGTTCTTATGAACAAGGACTCCTTTTCCTTAAGCAAAATGCCAAAAACATCAAACCAATTGCCACTGAGTCAATTTCAACTCATAGCATCCCTGTATAGATAGGGTTTCTGAGGCTGCAGTCTTTACAGGAGCATAAAGTCTCTTCTTTTATCTGTTGTGTGGGTTTGAACATCCGACCTTGCTGTTAGCACTTCTGTGCTTATCCTTAAACACAGTTGCCCTTTAGAGTAAACATATTGATTATGATTATGCTATGTTCCGTGGGAAAAAGATGAGGCTTTCTGCTCCCGTAAAGATTTACAGCCTCAGAAACCCTGTACAGGTTCGCTATGAGTCGGAACCAATTCCACGGCACATAACAACAACAACAATGTATATATAAATACAGAGCAAATACATAATTATTATCTTCAATAATACTATGTTCTCGTATATATTTTACATCACCTAATTGAAATGTGCTGATTTCCTAAATAGCTCAATTTTCATATGCCTCAAATATTTTAATAAACCACATTATAGTATAGCCACGATATGACATTTATAGATAAATATGGTCATTTTCTTTTTCATATGGCTCAGATATGTGTTAACTGAACATGAATATACCTCCCACCCAATGTGGTCAGTAAATAGTCAAATAACTGGGGTGGGGATAAGGGAGAAGTATAAATCAGACAGCTCTTAATGTTCTGATTCAGAGGGAAACATTAAAATATTGGAATAAGCTCCAGCTAACATTGCACTTTTTTAACATAAACTTTGTATTTATGAAGCATGAAGCAGAGGTTTCAAAGAATAGAAGCAAACACACATTTATTTGATGAACGTGTCAGGAATCTGAAAGAGTTCCATTTTACCTTTCAGTTCTGAAAATGAGAGCCTGAGTTTCAACACAGTGACTGGGAAACAAATAGGAAGAATAAAATGACTAACCCGAGCTAGCCATAACAATTCCATTTAAAAAGGTCACGGATGTGATAGATTTTAGACTCAAACTTTCCTTTCCTCCTTATAATTTCCTCTACTTTCTGTTTGCAATTTTAATAATCAATGCCCTATTAAATTGCTAAATTACTTACATGAGGTCCTTGAAACGATGGCTCCCTCTGAAGATAGACATTGATTTCCATCCTGTAGCACAAGTTTATATCCCAGTGTGATCTGAGCGAAACGAAGCTGTTCTCTTTCTTGGTTTAGCTGCCACAGAGCAGACGCTGTTAAGTATCTGAATTCCACATGCAAATGAAGCCCCGCCTCTCTGTAAAGAGAGAGAGGCAAAAAAAAAAAAAGTGCCTCTGAATTCTTCCTGTATTTCTGAACAGGCATTTGAAAGTAGAGGACAGTCAGGATCTGAGTGTTACTTCCCTGGTTTTGATAGACATTTGAGTGATTGAATTTTCCACTAGAAAAGTCATTATTGTCTTCTGAGTTTCTTGAAGTAGAAAGAAAACAAAACTCTAGAATCTAAATCTCAGTAGTCTCTTCACATCGTTTTCACACCCTGGTACATTCTAAGCGTTTATTGATATATATGCTATTTTGAAAAAAAGAAGTAAAATACAGAGATTAAACTAGAGGATTTAAAAAAAAAAAAAAAGGTTCTTTTATAGTCCCAGACCTCAAGATCTTTAGAGCTTTTTAGAGCTTTAGTTTCATGAGGATGAAGGAAAATCAATATTGTTTCCTTTTTATTTAAGCTTCATTAGAATAGAAAACTGTTACTACATTATATGAAGGATATATCTTATGTTTTTGGTGCTCAGAAACTGAGTTTGATGCCAAACATGACTCTTTCCATTTCTTTGAATGTGCTCAACGAACACATTGACAGTCTTATCTACCACACAGCTTTACGTTCTGCTGCAGGAAAGCGATGATAAAAAAAGAATCCACTTTTTAGAAAAGAACACTTTAATTTTTGTTTTAAGGAAATTAATAAACAGTATGAAAACATGTAAACTAGAATACCTAGCACATTTTATTAAACAGTTAAGTGCCGTTGAGTTGGTTCCGACCCATAGCGACCCTGTATAGGGTTTCCGAGGAGCCGTGGACCTTGCAGTTTAAACGGCTTTGCAGTCTGGCGCATTAACCCACGGCGCCACACCAGGACTCCAAACAGACTTAGGTGCTTGGTGATGGTGGTGTGCCGTCGAGTCGGTTCCGACTCATAGCGACCAAACCTTATGCAGATAAGGTTTCCGAGGCTGTAAATCTTTACGGCAGCAGAAAGCCTCATCTTTCTCCCTCTGAACGGCTGGTAGTTACGAACTGCTGACCTGGAGGTTAGCAGTGCGACCAGTAACCACTACACCACCAGAGTTCCTTTAACACAATAAAATTTATGTAAAATAGATATAAATAATCCTAAATGGAGTCCTGAGGAGCTCTGGTAGCGTAGTAGTTAGGAGTCAGGCTATTAACATCAAAGTCTGCAGTTCAAAACTACCAGCCTTTCCGTGGGAGAAAGATGAGGCTTTCTGCTCCCTTAAAAATTTACAGCCTCGGAAACCCAATGCAGGGTCACTATGAGTCAGAACTGACTCCACGGCACACCACCACCACCACCAAATGGAGTCCTGGTGTGATCCTGGAGGATAAGCCCTGGACTGGTAACTGCAAGGTCAGTGGTTCAAACCCACTAGCCGTTCCTCAGAAACCCTATACAGAGTAGCTATGAATAGGAACTGACTTGATGGCACTTAACAACAACAGTAACAAATAAAATAATATCAAATAAACCCAACAATGTATTAAAAGAATAACATCTAACAACCAAATAACATTTTGTCTTTGGATTGTGAGGACAGTTGATTTTAGAAAATCTTTTGATGCAATCTGTTGTCTTTATATTAACAAAAGAGAAAAACTATACAATTAGTTAGATAGATTCGGAAAAGCACTTAATATACTCATTTCTAATCCTTTTAATTTCTTTAAAGCTCTTTCTATGATTTAGGATATCAGGAACCTTTCTTAACTCACTTAAGAAAAACTACTAAAACCTTTAACAAACATCACATATGATGATGGAACAAAAATATTTTCATTCTATAACCATCACTATTCACGTTGTGATGAAGGTCCTAACCAACGCAATAAGACAAGAGAAATATGTGAGGTAAAATACTAGAAACTAAGAATTAAAACCATCATTAGCTGCAGATCTATAGAAGTACTATTATAAATAATGAGAGTTTGTTAAAAGGTGACCGGATATAAATCCCCAGTAATAACTAATAAGAAATTAAGAAATTGTCAAAGAAGAAAAAAAAAAAGCCATTCACAAGAATAACAAAAACAATAGAGTACCTTATTAAGAATTAACCTAATAAGAAATGTAGAAGATTTATATTTTGAAGAAATATGAAGAAACTTGAAAAAAGAAGACTTAAGAAATGATCTCAATAAATATACAGACATTCTATGTTTCTAGATAGGAAATATTGTAAGGATGCTGATTCACCCCCAAATAATTTCTAAATCCAAGGCAATCCCAACAAAAAAATTTTCCATGAAACTGACAAACTGCTTCTCAAGGTGTTTTTGGAATAGAAAATAAGCGAAAATAACAATGACAAAAATAGTTTGAGGGAGGGAAAAAGCAGTAAGGTGAAGAACTTGGCTTTACTAGATATGAAAACCTATAAAATTAGAGTAATTAATGCTGATTGGAACAGGAATAAACAAATAGATTGATGAAATACAATGGAGTCTAGAATCTGACCCATGTACTAACACATAATAAAGATGAAATTTCTAAGTAGTGGGAAAATGAAAGGTTGCTTAAGAAACAGGACAGCGACAGTAAGAGATGCACTAGGAAAAATTAAATACAAGCCCCTACTTCACACCATATCCAGAAATTAAATTCCAGATTAATTCAAGATTTATATTACAAAAGCATTAGAAGACAACACAGGCTATAAATTTATAATCATGGGTGGGAAAGACCTAGATACCATAAGGAAAAAAACAGATTTTATTAAACATAAATGAAAAATTTATCATAGTGGAAGGTTGGGAGAAATCAATTGCCACATATAGTACAGAAAATGGTTTAATAATTACAATATAGAAAGAGTTTCTATAGATTTATGATTAAAAAATGAATAAGTTAACAGAAAAAAGGCAGAGGATAAAAACAATTCTTGGAAGAAGAAATGCAAATATCCCAATAAATATTTGAAAAAAAATGCTCAACCTCATTGGCACTTGTTGTCAGGTGCCATCAAATCAGTACTGACTCATAGTGACCCTATGCACAACAGAACGAAACACTGCCCGATCCTGGGCCAACCTCACAATTGTTGCCATGCTTGAGCTCATTGATGTTTCCACTTGGCCAATCCATCTCTTTGGGGGTCTTCCTCTTTTTCTCTGACCCTCCACCTTACCAAACATGATAGCCTGCTCTATCTAGCAACTGATCCCTCCTGACAATAAGTCCGAAGTATGAGATATGAAGTTTGGCCATCCTGGCCTCCAAGGAGCACTCTGGCTGCACTTATTCTAACACAGATCTGTTGGTTCTTTTGGCAGCCCATGGCACTTTTAATATTCTCCTCCAACACCATAACTCAAAAGCATCAATTCTTCTACGGTCTTCCTTCTTCACTGTCCAGCTTTGGCACTTAAGGAAATGTAAGTGAAAACTAACAAGGAAGAATTATTTTTTGCCTATCAAATTTGCAAAAGCTAAAAGGATCTAGATAATGCTAGTATTGGTGCTGGGCGTGTAAATTCCACAACCTTTTTGAGAACAAATTGGCAATATCATTCAGAATTTTAAGCTTGCATAATTTGTTATTTAAGTGACTTATACACACACATATGAGTGCAAGTTAAAAGTATTACTACTAGCATGGATTTGTTCTAAACAAAAGGTGTTTAGATATACCTCTGTAAACAGTGAACGGCTGCAGACAAGTTCACTCAATAATACACTTGTCTTAGTCTTGTTAGGGTGCCTTCAAAACAGAGGTCTTATCAAACAGTGGTTTCCAAAGGGATCTGCTAGGCCAGTTAAATTTAAGGTAAGAGGTCAGCTCAGAAGGTTATGGTAACTGTTTTGGGGGATTCCAAAGGAATAATCTTGATGAATTTTCCCAAAGAATAACCATAGGGACTTATTAGGAAGAAGTTTTAAGAAAATGGAAACTGCACCGGTGATAAAAAGGCGAGGAAAGTTGCTCCCAGGTATTTTCCCATCACAGCAATGTACCAGCTCGTTTTTTCCAGGATAGCAAGGGCTGTTCCTATGAGAATTCTATTGAGCTACCTTATGCCATCCACCCGACAGCCCTGATCTTATGCCTTCAGACTTTCTTTTGCTTCCCAAACTCAAAGAATATTTAAAAGGAGCATGATTTGAGTCCCTCAATGCCAAAATTGCCATTCTGACATGGTATAAATTGAAGAGCACAGAATTCCTTTTGTTAAAGATTAGAAATATGGGCACACCACCTTCAGAAGTATATAGACCTGGATGAAGAAAATGTTGAAAAGCAATCACTTTTCATATTTTTGTTTAATAAAGGTTTCTATAGTTTTGCAGCAATGCTTTTAAGTTACATAGATATGTACATATATGCAAGTGTGCATAAAATAGGCACAATTATGGTCTTTTGTCATTTCTGAAAATTGGAGGTAACCTAAATAATTCTCATAAAGAGAATGGTTAAATAAAGAGAATTATGGTATATCTACAACATACTGTAAAATATCATGCATACCGTATAGCTATTAAAAGAAATACATAGGCCAGTATATATAGCAATATGGAGAACTTCTATAATATATGGCTAAGCTATGGACAACATTGCGAAGTATGAGTATTCCTGAACACTTAATTGTGTTCATAAGGAATCTGTACATGGACCAAGAGGCAGTTATTCAAACAGAACATGGGAACAATGAATGGTTTAAAATTAAGAAAATGTGCGACAGGGTTTTATTCTTTCACCATACTTATTCAACCGGTATGCTGAGCGAATGATCTGAGAAGCTGGGTTATATGAAGAAAAAATGTGGCATCAGGATTGGAGGAAGACTCATTAACAACCTGTGATATGCAGATGATATAACCTTGCTTGCTGAAAGTGAAGAAGACTTAAAGTATTTACTAATGAAGATCAAAGAGCACAGCCTTCCGTATGGATTGTATCTCAGTATAAAGAAAACAAAAATCCTCACCACTGTACCAATAAACAACATTCTTATCAATGGAGAAAAGATTGAAGTCGTCAAGGACTTCATTCTTCTTGTATCAACCATTAACACTCATGGACGTAACAGTCAAGAAATCAAACAACGTATTGCATTAGGCAAATCTGCTGCACAAAACCTTTTTAAAGTGTTGAAGAGCAAAGATGTCAGCTTGAGGACTAAGGTGCACCTGACTCAAGCCATGGTATTTTCAATAACCTCATATATGTGCGAAAGCTGGACAGTGAATAGGAAGACCATAGAAGAATTGATGCTTTTGAGTTATGGTGTTGGAGGAGAAAATTGAAAGTGCCATGGACTGCCAAAAGAACCAATAGATCCATTTTGGAAGAAGTGCAGCCAGAGTGCTCCTTGGAGGCCAGGATGATCAAACTTCGTCTTTCATACTTCTGACATATCATCAGGAGGGAACAGTCACTGGAGAAGGATATCATGTTTGTTAAGGTGGAGGGTCAGAGAAAAAAAGGAAGACCCCCCCCAGCAAGATGGATTGGCAAAGTGTCAGCATCAATGGGCTCAAGCGTGGCAACAATTGGCAGGTTGGCCTAGGACCGAGCAGTGTTTCGTTCTGTTGTACATAGGGTCACTATGAGTCAGTACTGACTCGATGGCACCTAACACCAACACCAAATAAAAAACAAGCATTAAAATGATACAGGTACTATGATCTGATGCATATATAAAATAAAAATAAAACTCATATTTTATGTGTTTATAATATGTATTGTTGTTAAGTGCCATCAAGTTGATTCCAACTCATAGTGGACCCTGTATAGAATTTTTGAGGAGTAGCTGGTGAGTTTGAACCACCGACCTTGAGGTTCAAACAGACCTTGCGGTCAAGTGCTTATCCTACAGTACCACACCAGGACTCCAATTTTCTGTATCTATGATACAGTAATTTTGTAACGACATGATTTAAAATAATTAAGTGAAAGAAAATATGACAATGTTTTAAATGTGTGTGTGTAAGTATAGGAGAACACTGAAATGCAGGTAATTCGATTGAGTTCAAGGAGCCCTGGTAGTGGGTTACGAGTTGGGCTACTAACCACAAGGTCAGCAGTTTGAATCTACCAGTCACTCCATGGAAGAAAGATGAGGCTTTCTGCTCCCATAAAGATTTATAGCCTCAGAAATGCTATACAGGGTGGTGGTGAGTCAGAACCAACTCGATATTACCACCACCACCACCAGGTTGAATTAATACCTCTAGTTAGAGTTTTGTCAATTGACATAAAGAATGATTTAATTTATTATTATTATTTTACTTAAAGTATACCATGCATACAAATGACGTGCACAAGTCATAAGTATACAACTCAATAAATGATTACAAGAGAAAACATGGTAGTCACTTGTTGTTGTTGTCAGGTGCCATCAAGTCGGAACCGACTCATAGCAACCCTATGCACAGCAGAACAAAACAATGTCCGATCCTGGGCCAACCTCACTACCGCTGCCACACTTGAGTCCATCAATGATGCTAC
>NW_006408571.1:13587107-13635819 GCF_000296735.1 Chrysochloris asiatica
TGCTCTTCAATACTTTAAAAAGTTCCTGTGCAGCAGATTTGCCCAATGCAATACATTGTCTGATCTCTTAACTGCTGCTTCCGCGAGTGTTGATAGTTCATCCAAGAAGAATGAAGTCCTTGACAACTTCAATCTTTTCTCCATTGATAAGAATGTTGTTTATTGGTCTAGTGGTAGTCACTACTCAGGTCCAAAGCATGCAGCATTGCCAGTACCCCAGGAGGCCCTCCCAATCACTGCTTCCTCCCTTCCCTGTAGAGAAGCAGCTTACTGGGTTCTGCTCCCTAGGCAAGCTCTACCAGTGTGCAAAGGGAAGTCCCCTGGGACCCAAGTGAAAACACCTAGAAGAGGATGGGGAAGCACGTCACTCCCATCCCAGTCTACTGCCCAGTGTGGGCATGCCTGGCCAATGACAAGGTGTGATACCAAGATTTTCTAAAGATAGAATGCAACGACACCTCCAGACTCACTTTCTTTGCTGTTTTCCTCCACTGCATCTCCTTTTGTGATGCTAGGGGGGAAGACAGGTCACATGCCAGCCCAGGAAGGGCAAGGAAATGAGACAGGGAAAATCTTTGCAAGAGAATTGCCCACTTCTTTCAGCTCCAGCTCCGTGGGTTGGTGAAAAGAAGATGAGTGTGGGAAGAGGGAGTTGCAAAATGCAGGGGCAGGGCAGAATTTTAGTTGTCTCCCTGCGAAGCATGGAGTCCTGGTACGGCACTGCTGGACCACAAGTCACTTTGAACTGCAAGGTTGACAGTTCAAGCTCACCAGCCATTCCTCAGAAACCCTATACAGGGTCACTATGAGTCAGAACCGACTAGATGGCACTTAAGATCAAGCAGCACGAGAAGCAGGTGTTTGGGTTTTCATTGGATGAGAAGAATGTTTTGCAATGCCAGGAATCCACACACAATTCTCTTGCCCCAGATGGCAAGATCACTCCCATTGAAAAACTCTGCGAAAGTATTACACCGCAAGTAAGAAGGCTAAAGAATTTGTGATTGCATAGAAAACAATAGAACTGTCGTCTGCAGTGTTGTTGGGAAGTTCAAGAGAGTTATGGATCTTCCCAAAGGCACAGAAATCCTTAGTTAATCATTATATGAGGATATGTGAGCTTGTAAAGCAAGGTGTGGACTAGATTTAAAGCTGTGTTGCAATCAGAGAAACCAGCTAGACCACTAGACTAATGTAAAAATAACTCAATTTTTTTCTTCTGTTTCTCAGATATGATGAAGGATACACATAACTCTCAACAATTTTTTGTTAACTTCCCTATTCACTCCCATCACTTCTTCACATTCAATCTGCTCCTTTTCCTCTCTTAAAGCAAAACTCAGGAGGAAAAAGTTCCATTCTCTCCTCCTTTCCCTGTGTCTGTCACTAAAGCCCAGTTGAACGGACCTCTAAAGGCCGCAGGAAATAGCGCGTCCATGTGGACCACGGCAGAATCCTCTCTCCTGGAGAGAGAATAATGGCTTCGTGAATACTGTGCTTTCCCCCTTGCTAGTTAGTTAACCTTGGCAGAACATAGTCCACTGTAAATGGCCAACATTTTAATGGGCTTCTGTAACCAAAATATCACAAGTGGGTGTCTTTGAAGGGACAGTTTTTAGCCTCATGGTTCTGGAGCTAAGTCTTAAGGTGGCGGCTGAGTGAAGTCCTTTCTTGTTTCTAATCTGATTATTTTAAACTCAGAAATGATTAGATTTAGAACTCACCCTTAATATAACAAAAAACCCTATTTCCAAAAAGGATTGATTGCATCCACAGGTATAGGGGTTAGGATTCCAACACATATTTTGGAGAGACACAATCTAATCCTTACCACTTCTTCTGGGACCTCACTTTAGAACTGATCATAGGAAAAAATGAACTCTCCAATAGAAAAAAGGCTGTGTCTGGCTAGGGATTTCACATAGAAAGAAATACATAATGAATGAGCATCCCTGAAAAACAGCCCTAACTTATTAGTCGTTTGCTTCTTCTTCTTGTTAAGTGCCTTCAAGTCAGTTCTGACTCATATAGACCCTGTATAGTGTTTCTGAGGAGCAGCTGATGGGTTTGAAGTACCAACCTTGTAGTTAGCAGTCCAATGCTTATCCTATAGCACCACACCAGGATCTCATTAGTTATTTGAGAAAATGCAAATAATTTTGCCTATCAGGATAAATAAAATAATATGCAACAACAGTGGTCAGTGGGCAGATACATGGACCGATACACAGGATGGTTGATATACACAGGCTGAGTAGGTATGGGAGAGAGAGTGGGAGTATTTCCAGAAATAGATAAGGGTTTGACAGAGGATATTTGTACGTGGGCTGAAACACGCCTATGAATGTGGTTGATCACACAGGGGACAAAATGATGAACTCTTCTTAGTGGAGAAAATTTAACAACCTATGAAATATAGAAGAACGTTAAGGTAGCAGGTGCCTAATGGAGGAGTGGGAAGGTACTTTCCTAGAGCGATGGGCAAGTGTGGCTGAAATGAGAAGGCCAAGTTCCTTCAAACAACTTGGGCAGACTTGTAGGAATGAATGTGTTTGTGATCTCTCCAGAGCAAGAAAAGTAGATGAGCTATTCAATCTACCCAATTACAGTGGCAGAGTCCTGGTGTGGTGCTGTGGGTTAATGCGCTGTACCACAAGAGTCCTATCCCCATCTCCTTTCATCAGCTCCACAGAGAGAGATTGAATACTACTCCATGGATATTTTACCTTCCTCCACACCCTCTGGATCTAGGCTCCTTCTTGAAAACTTGTAAGCCAGTCACTTTGTGCCTTTATAACACCCCCATTTTGGATAGCCAATATCCAAGTTGCCCATCCCTGTCTATTCTGTGTGTGGAGGGGGTGGGAATTATTCTTGCTGTAAGGACTTGTTCCCTTTTTTGAGCTACTGCATCCATAGGTGTAGGTCAAGTTCATCAAATTGTATCAGACTAGCAGTTCTTTTATCTGTAGGATTTACATGATCTGTTCTGAACTGTAGTGTCCAAGATAGGGAGGTGCCTATCAAATACTAATAGAATACAAACGAATGTTGACATGGAAGGCCAGACATTGATAGAAGGAGCCCAGAATCTGGGAGAAACAAGACCCCGTAGGGGAATAAAGGGGTATTATGAAATATACTTGATGACCTGCCTTCCCTTTTCCTCTCCACTCAGCTGTTGGAGTGGACCAAAATCAAAATAGAACTCTTTCCCTCTCCAGATTTTTGTGGGTTTTTTTCTTAGCAATAACTTTATTGCTATGAAATAATTCCAGTAAGTTGTTTTCAGGCGCCATAGAGTCAATTTCTAACTCAAAACAACCCCATATAAAAGCATGTAACTTCCCCATAGGGGTTTCTTGGCTGTAATCTTCACAGAAGCAGACTCCCAGGTCTTTCTTCCATAGAAGAGATTTTAAGTACAGTATGTTGTTTGGTGTTGTTAGGTGTCGTCAAGTTGATTCTGACTCATAACGAGCCTATGCACAACAGAAAGAAACCCTGTCCGGTCTGTGCCGATCTCACAGTTGCTGTTATGTTGGAGCCCATTGTTACTGTCACTGTGTCAATACATCTTGTTAGAGTATAACTCTTTTTTGCTGACCCTCCACTTTTCCAAGCATGACATCCTTCTCCGGGGACTGGTCCCTCCTGACCACGTGTCCAAAGTACAAGAGATCAAGTCTCACCATCCTTGCTTCTTGGGAGCATTCTGACTGCAATTCCAAGATAGATTTGTTTGTTCTGGCAGTCCGTGGTACTTTCAATGTTCTTCACCAACAGCATAATTCTTCTACAATTTTCCTTATTCACTGTCCAACTTTCACATGCCTGAGGTGATTGAAAATACCATGGCTTGATCTGGGGATACCTTAGTCCTCAAACTGACATCTTTGCCCTTGAACACATTAAAGAAGTCTTTCGTAGCATATTTGCCCAATGCAATATGTCATTTGATTTCTTGTCTGTTGCTTCCATGAGCATTATTGTCCTTGACAACTTCATTCTTTTCTCCATTTATCAGGATGTTCAAGTATTGCACAGAGGCACAAATAAAGAAACATCTCAATCTCGCTTTTAAATGTTAGCATTATGCTCTATTTACATCAGAAGATAAACATCACAGAGAGAACATAGGGATCTACTCTGTTTCTGAGAGGCTGCTTAGCTTCTGTCAGATTCTGGTCAGTGGGGCTGCTTCTGGCTGGAGAGCGCAAATCCCTTTGAGAGTCATGGTAGGTCTTGGTGCAGAGAAGCAGACACTGAATAGGATTCTAAATGTCTTTTCTTTTGCTCAGCCAGATGATGGAGGGTGGATGTGTGTGGGAAGGCCTATTGTAAACTGAGGACTAAAGAAACAGGATATTTCCAGAAGCCTGCCTTCAAGCTGTACCTGTGTAATTAAGAGCACCTGCCCAAACATTGGCAGCAGTTTTTCTTGTTTATGTTGAATCCTGTGGTTGTCCTTTCCCTTAGATCCCTATTGAATTTCACACCCTGGTTTATGGTGTGCCCTTTTGACCGCTGGAGTTCATGAACGGTTACTGTAATTTTCCACTTATATGACTTGACCTGCACATGGGTATTAGAATACTTACTCAAATATTTTCTGCTTATTCACCTATAAAATTAGGACAATAATCCCTATCACAAAGAGTTCCCTGAGGATTGAGATTATATACATATAAATCACCGAGCTCAGTAAGTGCCAATATGCTTACTGTATGTTTTTCCTCTTCTTCTTGTGTTTCTCATGTAAAACTCCATTTAGAATTTTCAAAGTGTTGCCAAAAAGTGCAGCAGTTAAGGTTGCTGGAAACTACTTTGGGGGTTATGTATGGAAACTGTGGATTTGCTTTCTTCCAGTTAACCTAGATGCTGGAAAACCTATAGGAATTTAGCATTGTTAAAGTTTAATTTTTCAAAAATGTGAATTTGGAAAAAAAAAAGAGAGAGATTTAGGCAATCAGAAAAGATAAAATGTTTCATGAATAGATGTGACACTGGTCGATAGCTGCAGTGAAATGTAATGTTTGGAGATCTCTTATCTACAGAGGAGAAATCAAGTTTACCTTTACTAGACAAAATTCACCAACATTGCTATGAAGATTAAGATGAGCACAGCTGTAAAATAGCCAAGTTAATAGAAAACCAGTGAACAGCCCTATAGGATAAAAAATCCCAAGTCTACTAGGCAATGAACTCTGGTAGCGCAGTGGTTACGAATCGGGCTGCAAACCTGAAGGTCATTAGTTTGAAACTACCAGTTGTTCCATGGGAAAAAGATGAGGTTTTCTGCTCCCGTAAAGATTTACAGCCTCGGAAACCCTGTATAGGGTCACTATGAGTTGGTTTTGACTCCATGCCACATAACCACCACCACCACTAGGCAATGACAAGCATTCTACTGAAAGCAAACCTAGTCATCTCTTTTGCCTGTGTCTAAATCTTGGACAGTTTTTTCTGACCATAACTACACCTTTAGAATGTGGTCTGGGAGCCAGGCTTTGGAATTCTCTCACTGAACTGTGGGCCTACAAAGTTAGCCTGAGGCAGCCTAGATCTGTGTCCAGCCAGCTCCTTATTCCCTGTAACTGACTACTTGGCCTGAGGCAGGGTAGGGGGAAGCAGCGGGAACCAGTCCCAGTGTGAACTGCTGTGTTCCTTTATTTGGTAGCCTGGGAACTAGCTGTATTGGTAGCACTATTATTTAAGGTCTGCCTCCATAAACTACCAACCTGCTCTCCAGACCAATTCCTACTTTGCCCTCGCAAACCCTCAACCCAAGTCAAGTAAATAATGAATTTGCCAAAAAATGTATGGTTTGGTAAATCATTAGTCGTACACTAGAGTCCTGGTCTGGCGCTGCAGGATAATGCTCTAGACTGCAAGGTCAGTTTGAGCCACAAGGTCGGTGGTTCAAACCCATCAGTCACTCCTTGGAAACCCTATGCAAGGTCAACTATGAGTTGGAACCGACTGGACAGCACTTAACAAAACAACACATTAGCTTGGAATATTTTTAAATTATACCTACTCCTCACTATCTGACATTTCACATTTACAATAGTAAAAACTCTCTATTCGACTATTTTGTGCATTAATGATGTATGTCTGGCAGTAATGAATGCTGTTTCTAGGCAAGAGTAACACTGGCTGTGATTGTTAAGGTGATGATGTGGCAGCTTGGCTGGGACATGAGTCTCAGTGGTTTGGCATTTAAGTAATGATGTAATTTGGCATTGTGTCATGATGTCATTTGATAGTTATGTAATGATGTAACCTGGCAATCATGTAATAATGTCGTCATCCTCCACTTTGTGATCTGATGTGGTTATCTTCCATTTTTCCGCAATGCTAATTTTTACATAAAGGATTGATCTTTGGAACCTAAACATGTCAATAAGTGAGTGTTGTTGTCGTTGTTGTTAAGTACCGTGGAGTTGGTTCCGACCCATAGCGACCCTGAACAGGGAGGGTTTCCAAGGCTGTAAATCTTTACGGGAGCAGAAAGCCTCATCTTTCTCCCACAGAACAGCTGGTAGTTTCGAACTGCTGACCTTGCGGTTCGGAGCCCGATTCGTAACCACTACACTTTAATTCAGCTTCAATTTTTAAAAAGTGCTCTTATCTCTTATGTCTTCCATTAAATTCTATTTCTCTGATAGTAGAAACTCTGACTCTCTCCAATGTAGGTGCTAAGTAAATATCTAGATACAGGGTGTTAGAATCAAATCCTTCTCAGCTCAGAAAGTCCATAACTTCCCAAAGCCTTCAGAATAGAGCAAGCAGTTAATAAGAGAGCTCAAGGTCCCTCCCAGAGTTGCCCACTGCACCTGCCATAGCAGATGCATAACCAATCAATGCAGCATTTATTTTTGCCAAATGACATTTTGAAACCCACTCATGTTAGTGCACCACCACAAAGCCCCATGAAGAATGCATAGCTAAGGCCAAGTAAATGGTCTGGTGTCAAGGTGTGCAGGTTGTTGTTGTTAAGTGCCGTTGAGTCGGTTCTGACCCATAGCAACCCTGAACAGGGTCTCCAAGGCTGTAAATCTTTATGGGAACAGAAAGCCTAATCTTAATCGCGCAGAACAGCTGGTAGTTTCGAACTTGCTACCCTGAAGTTAGCAGCCCGATTCGCAACCACTATGCCACCAGAGAGCTCCTTACATTAATAAAATAGCATATCGCAAATTTGTTTTGATCTATACTGCAATTTTTGAAATATTAATAGTCCTTGGGACTTTATTTTATACATTAAAAACTTCATTCTGAGAAGCGTTCCACGGACTTCCCCATATTGCCAGAGGAGTGAGTTGACCACACCAAAAAAAGCTTCAAGAACACAAAGGGGAAGTTCTGAAAACACAGATTAGCTAAGTCCGGTTCAACTTCCTTTTCAGAAGACATAAAACCCTTTGTGGTTGGTGTCTGTTGTCTTTAAAGTTGATCTACAGCCAACTTAGAAAACAGGATGGAGATGTGGGAGAGGAGAGGGTGGAGGGTCTTGCAGATGAAGAAAGGGAAGGTTACAGCTGACACTCGCCCTGAGCACACAGGTACCCACTGAATCTAAGCACCTGCACTAGAGCTCTCGGGAATGGGTGCAAATACTGAATTGGCAGGTGCTGGAAGACCCCTCGCTAGCTCTTGAAAGTCTCCACAGCTGTCCAGTCTCAAACTCTCAACCTGTTCCTAGCATCTGCAGAGAGCTGCCCACCTACTGAAGAACTCTCAGACCCCAGACAGCTTTTCCTCAGAAAATGAGAGATATACTTTGTGCCTTTTATTTGATCACTTTACTGATATTTGATGAAATGTATGAGCCAAAGCTGTTATTTCAACACCCCTTGAACTTTGCAGTTTCTCCAGTTCAATGAAAGAGGGCTATTATAGAATCTGGCCATGAGTCAAGGACACGTGGACTTGCAGGGCAACTCCATCTCTCTAAGTCAGTCTGTGGGGGATGGAGGAGGCTGTGGCTGGGAGCCAACAGGAAAAGGCATGGACAGAGGAGAGAAGCTGGCAGGGCCACCAGAGCTCGTGGGACTGGCTTCTATGGCTCAAGCCTTGACTGTCTGGGAAGACAAAGGTCTGGGTTGTATGGCTACTACATCAATTTATTGAGCCTGGAACCCTGGTGGTGCCGTGGGTTAAGCATTGGGCCAAAAAGTCAGCCATTCAAACACACCAGCTGATCCACAGGAGAAAGACGAAGCTGTCTTTCTTTACAGGAGGCTGTCAAGATTTATGGTCTCAGAAACCCCGTGGTGTCAGGGGTCAGAATGGACTCAATGGCAAAGTGAGTGAGAATCCCCAGCTAATTTTTATACTAAAGAGAAACGGGGATTGTAGAAAGAAAATCATTGTATTGACAATCCTGTTTGATATAACATTTGATAAAACATTGATATAGCATTTCCTATAAC
This sequence comes from Chrysochloris asiatica, assembly GCF_000296735.1. NCBI lineage: Eukaryota > Metazoa > Chordata > Mammalia > Afrosoricida > Chrysochloridae > Chrysochloris > Chrysochloris asiatica. The sequence goes on from NW_006408571.1 coordinate 13,595,546, forward strand.
AGCTGGTAATGCTGAGCTTTATATAGGGACACAGTAAGTAAAGACTGTACTCTTTCTTTTTCCTAGGAAACTAGTGCTGTTAAAATAAAAGCCGGATCCATTTATTTGCTGAAGAGCAAATAGATAACGTGGCTGGGAGAGGGCTAGGGGAAGAAAGCTTCAAGGAGTAAAAGAAGGAAAACTTTTGCAAGTCTCTAGAGATCAAAGTTTACTGGAGATAACTGGAAGAAAGTGGGAGGGAGAGGAAGACAATGCTTAAGGAACACAGAGCTTGTTTTTCTTAAGGAACAATTCAGGAGTGGTAAATGAGGGTGATGAACAGCATGTGCAACTATTGAATGACACTGAACTGTACACGTGACGATTGTTCAAATGTGTTATCCATACATTTATCGCAATACAAAAAGGTGAATCTTAAAGAAAATGCCTCCTTTCTCCCCACCATTCACAAGTATACCCCCAAACCAGCTAGCTCCGGAATGGTGGGGGCCTGGGGACAGAATGCTATTGACTTCAGTAGAAATATAGCTACCATTTATCATGGGAGTGTGGTGGCACTGTAGGATAAGCAGAGGACTGCTAACCACGAAGGTTGGAGTCTACCAGCCGCTCCGCAAAAGAAAGATGAGGTTTTCTACTCCCACAAAGATTTACAGCTCGGAAAGCCTATTCAGAGTTGCTGTGAGTCGGAACCAACTCAGTGGCACATAACCAACCACCACCACCAAGCTCAGTCCAAACCTGGGAAATTTATCATAAGGACGTAAGGGTGTCTTGTGAAGCTTGAGTGCTGAGATGCTGGTAGGACAAGAACCAAGGGCTGGAGATTCTCTCCATTCATCTCTGCTCCTCTCTGTGATTCTATTTTATTCTTTTCTCCCCCTGCAAAAGGCTTTCTCTCATTCTCCAGGCCTTATGATAGAAAAATCATAAAATCACCAAAGACACTGTCCTTTTCTTTCTCTCCCAAAACCATGAGAAACGACACCAATTAACACAGGGGTAAACCACATTAAACAAAGGGTGAGTGCTGCCCTGGCCTCACTCCTGGTGGTTAAATAAAATCACAGGTGCTGAGCACATAAACAGAAGCAGCATTTTCTTGGCAGGCCAGCAAACTGTCAGCAGCCGGGCTCCTTGTGGAAGGAGTGCCGAGCCTACAATGTCTGCTAGTCCGTCACCTGCTGTTTCTCCATCCTTGAACATTTTGTCTAAGCGGCCCCTGTGGCAGTTTATTTTGTAACACACAAAGAGCTGCGAACCTTAAGGAAATGGTTGCTTGGTACCATTCATTACATTTTCCTCTACACTTTTGTGTGACCCTTTCCACCAGCATGGTGGTTCCTAGGCAGAGTTACAAAGAGCCAGGCCCTCTCTAGACACTTGGTTCTATTGGACCCTGTGTAGTCAAAGATACTGATGGCTCTTGTTCCTATTTGTGGTCTCCTTGTGAGTATGGAGAACATGGGGGTTGTGGTTCTGCTTAAGTTTATAGTGACCTGAATCTTAATTCATTTGATACACAAATCCAGGAAGGGCGGTTCACTCAGAATCAGTGGAGCCAGGGGCAGCTGCTGCAATCTCTCTCCATCATGTCTTAGCCAAGGAGTGTCTGTTTATTCTCTGCCAAGTATCCTTGTGCAGGTCCTCAGAACTATGCCCAGATGGACATGCCCCAGTTCCTGGAATGTCAACAGAAAGGGTGGAGCTAGCTGAAGGCCCTCGCTTGTCCCTGAGCCGAGGCCTCTGCTGCTCTGGAGGTCGGATCTGACAGTCTTTCACCCTGGATAAGTTCTGGAAGGAGGAGTCTTCTTCCAGCAGGGAAAGGAGTGGTGGGGTTTTCTGAGTAAAGAAACTTCCTCCAGAGGCCTCCTGAAGTCAGCCTTGTTGTTATCAGGTGTCCTGGAGTTGGTTCCAACTCATAGCAACCCTATCTCTATGGGGGTCCTCCTCTTTTTTGCTGATTCTCCACTTTACTAAGCATGATGTCTTTCTCAGCCTTATCTTAGCTGCCACAATTAAATGCTTCTAAACAACATGGTGGAGTCCTGGTGTGGCGCTGTGGGTTAATGCACCAGACTGCAAACCTGTTTGAACCTCAAGGTCAGTGGTTCAAGCTCACCAGCTGCTCCTCGGAAACCCTATATAGTGTTGCTATAGGTTGGAACCAACTCAACAGAACTTAACAACAACAACCAACATGGTGGAGTCCTGGCATGGTATAGTAAGATAAAACACTAGACCATAAGGTCAGTTTGAACCACAAGGTTAGGGGTTCAAACTAACCAGCCACTCCTTGGAAAACCTACAAAGGAGCACAGTAAGTCAGAACTGACTTGATAGCACTTAACAACAACCAACATGGTATGACCTGGTTTCTCCAAAGCCCCAGACCTGGTCATCTGATTGCCTATCAGACTCCTGCCCTTGAACGTCCCCCAGGCACCCCCAAGCCATCAAAATCCAGATCCCCATCTTTCTGTTATTCAGGCCTCTCCCATCTTCACTCTTTTCAGAGTTCCTCAGTAGCCACCCCTTTAGTGATTGTCCCTGCCAACTATCTAATCATCCAAGCTGGGGAGTCATTCTTCTCTCCTTCACTCAAGAAAGATTTAATGATCCTGTACCATGTACCAGATCTTGGGCAGGGCTCTGGAGACATGAGTCAGAGGGAGTACAGGCTCAAGACACTCATGATTGTGGAGAGACATAAAAGAAACCACACGTTGGAAGAGCAAGCTTAGCACAGGTGGTAACAAGACAGGGTGGAGCTTCTGACCCAACTGGTACTGATCAGGAAAGATTTCCTGGAGGAGGTGCTACCTGAGCTTAATCATCAAAGGAGGAGAGGAAAAAGTTAGCCTGAGAAAATAGAGAGAGGGGAGAAGAGCAGACGCTGTGCAGAACTGGAAGTAGGTCACTGCTGGGGCGTCAGATGCACAGCGAAAGTCTTGACAGTTGAGGCTGGAGCATAACCACAAGCAGACTGAGCGGGGTTGGGAAGCAATCTCAATCCTGGGATCCTCACTGTTTGAAAGTTTGCTGAATGACACTTTGCTTTTGTGGAAGGCCTATATTAGTAGCTCTGGTAGCTTAGTGGTTACAAATTGGCCTGCTAACCTCAACATCAGCAGTTCGAAACTACCAGCTGTTCCGCAGAACGATGAGGCTTTCTGCTCCCATAAAGATTTGCAGCCTTGGAAACCCTGTACAGGGTTACTGAGTCAGAACCGACTCGACGGTACTTAACAACAACAACAACAGCAACAGTGTATCAGTAACAACAATAGTGTATCAGTACAGTCCGATGTTGGAGACATTGCGGGTTCCATTTCGGACCACAGCTTTTTGGTTTCCTGGTGCATATGAAAGTGATGTTTACACTATAGTCTATTCAGTGTGCAACAGCATTATGAAAACGTTTCAAATCTTGTGAGAATTAACAAAATGTGACAGGAACACGAAGTGAGCACGTGCTGTTGGAAAAATGGTGCGGATAGACTTGCTCCAGGCTGAGTTGTAGCAAGCCTTCAATTTGTAAAAACTGAAGTCTCTGCAAAGTGAACTAAAGCGAAATGCAGTAAAAGGAGGTATGCCTATGCCTGTTTTCTCTAACTGAAAGAAATCTAAAAAGGATATTTGCTTTTACAAACAAAAACGTAAATCGGCATTCATTTTCTTTGCAGTGAACCTTTAAAGCGCAGCGTGCACCCTGAGCAGTGAAATTCACATCGCCAAACTCCTTCCCTGGAACACGCAATATCTCAGCACCAAGCTGTCTTAACTGTGAGCTGTGCCTGAACACCCTATATGTTCCTGTTATTTTAGGTTTTATATGTGTTATTTGGTATGATTTGGGTATGCAAATGCTAAAAAAAAAAATTACCATATAAATGGTAATATCTTCTTCACTTTGTGTCATTTCACCTTATGAAAGGTTTCATAAGACTACTCTACTTTCGGATACTGGGGGAACCTATATTGAAATTTAAATATAAGGTGGAGACACACTGGAAGCAAGATTATGAAGAGGCAGGAGATGATGGGACCTGAAATATAGCTATTAGGAAGACAAGACACAATGGCAACTAGGTGTAGAAGGAGCCATTTCTGTCTGATGTGTTTGGGTGGATGGTAGTGCCAGCAATTGGAAACAGAATGAATGCAGAAGGAGAAACAAGTGTTGGGGAAATTTGGTAAGTTCTTATTGGGATATACAAGTGTAAGTCTGAGTGCCCACAGGATGTTCAGGAAGGAACATTAAGCAGGAAGCTGGAAACACAAAGCTCTAGGGAAAGGTTGGGATGAAAGATGGAAATCTGTGACTCATGAGAACTGATAAGACAGTCGAATCATTAGAAGAGGATGAAGTCACTCCAGGGAGAATCTGCAGAGCGGGGAGCTACAGGAACCTGCCCCTTGTTGTTGTTAGACTGAGTTTGTTTTGACAAGTAACAAGCCCATGTCCAACAGAATGAACACTGCCCAGTCCTGTGCCATCCTCACAGTTATTGCCATATTTGAACCCATTGGTACAGTTACGGTGTCAATTCATCTCATCGAGATTCTCCCTAATGTTTGCTGATCTTCTACTTTATCAAGCATCACGTCCTTGTTCAGGAATCGGTCCCTTCTGATAACACGTCCAAGGAGCTCTGGTGGTGCTGTAGGGTAAGTATTGAACTGCTAACCGCAAGGTTGGCAGTTCAAACCCAACAACTGCTCCATGAGACATAGGAGGCTTTCTGCTCCCATAAGGATTTACAGCCTCAGAAATCCTGTCGACTCAATGGCAGTGAGTTTTGGTTTGATGGTAACATGTCCAAAACAAGTGAGATGGAGAATTCTGGCTGTATTTCTTCAAGACAAATTTGTTCTTTTAGCAGTCCATGGCATATTCTATATTCTTCACAAATACCCCCAATTCGAATGCATCAATTTTTCTTCCATCTTCCTTTTTCATTATCTAGCTTCTCCATGCAGCTGAGGCTTGGGTCAGGCTCACCTTAGTCATCAAAGTCATCTCTGCTTTTTCACACTCTAAAGGTCTTCTGCAGTAGTTGCTTCCTTGGGCATTGTTGATCCAAGAAGAATGAAATCCTTAGCAATTTTTATGACTTCATCATTTATCATTATGTTATTAGTTCAATTTAAGGATTTTTGTTTACCTTATGCTAAGATGTAATCCACACAGAAGGCTGTGGTCTTTGATCTTATACACAAACTTATTTTTGTTACTTTAAGATATACTTGCTCGTGATGTCCCACAAGCAGAACTGTTCTAGGAAATGAAGGGAATAATGTTTCTAAACAAGGATTTCAGGACAGGCTCATCTGCTTCTTTTCACCTTTCCTAGTAGCCAAGTCCCAAGCCACGGTATTTTCAATAACCTCATATGCATATGAAAGTTGGACAGTAAATAAGGAAGACCATAGAAGAATTGATGCTTTTGAGTTATGGTGTTGGAGGAGAATACTGAAAGTGCCATGGGCTGCCACAGATCTGTGTTGGAAGAAGTGCAGCCAGAGTGCTCCTTGGAGGCCAGGATGCCCAAAATTTGTCTCTCATACTTCTGACATATTGTCAGCAGGGACTAGTCACTGGAGAGGGATATCATGTTTGGTAAGGTGGAGGGTCAGAGAAAAAGAGGAAGACCCCCAACAAGATGGATTGTCCTAGTGGCAGCATCAATGGGCTCAAGTATGGCAACAATAGTGAGGCTGACCCAGGATCGGGCAGTGTTTCGTTCTGCTGTGCGTAAGGTTGCTAGGAGTCGGCACTGACTCGATGGCACCTAACAACAAGAAGCAGCCAAGTGACAACCAATAGCTACAGCTGGTGCTGCTCAGAACTGGCAAGGAAGACACAGATGACCAGCCTTATGGTAAGTCCCCCTGCTGGGGAGCAGCTCTGGCTGCCCCTGTTCCTCCAGCTCTGCAGTGGGTCCTGGGAAGAGCACATCCCCTCACTTTCCCTTCTGCCATCAGTGTGATCTTTGCTTTTTGCCACTTAAAAAAAAGCTCTTTAGAGAAAATTTGCCCAATCAAGAAATACATTGATTTCCTCCATTTATCATGATGATGTTTATTGGTATAGCTGTGAGGATTTTTCTTTTATGTTGAGAAGTACTTAAGTCTGATTTTCATCCAAGTCTTCTTCCCTTTCAGACAGCAAAGTTATGTCATCTGTGTATTGCAGGTTGTTAATGAGTCATCCTACAATTCTGATGCCACGTACTTCTTTATATAGTCCAGCTTCCTGGAGTATTTGCTTAACATACAATAGAAGAACTATAATGAAAGTATACAATCCTGATGCACATTTCTTGATTTTAAACCATGGAGTATCTCCTTGTTCTGTTTGAATGACTACTTTTTTCTCCAACTTTTTACTGTGAATTGAGTGAAGGTTTACAGAGCAGATCATCAATTTTACATTCCACAAATCATATAGTTGGCTTCATTACAAGATTGCAATATCCTAATGTACCAACTGTTAACAGTATTTACCTCTATTCACTGTATCTATTGCATTCCTCCCTGTCTCCCACTACCTTCATCTTTCCTCTGCTAACCTCTCTCTTGTATATTGCCTGCCCTGTTACCTGTGGATGTGTTGACCTTCTAGCCCGTGAATACCTTTCCCTTCCCCCACCCCCATAACAATCATAGATTGTTTCTTTTACCAAGAAAACATTAAAAAAAAAAATTCTTTACAACATTGGTGTCATACAATATTTGTTGAATAACTGCTTTTTGATCTATGTAGAGATTCTGCATTGCATGAGCACAGGTCAGTGTTCTGGAATACCCATTCTTTGCAATGTTATCCAAAATTTGTTATGATCTACACAGTCAAACGCCTTTGCAAAGTCAGTAAAACACAAATATCTTCCTGGGATTCTCTGCTTTCAGCCAAGGTCCACTTGACATTAGTAATCTCCCTCACCCCACATCCTCTTGTGAATCTGCCTTGAATTTCTGTTTTCTGTTGATGAGTGGCTGTAACTGCTTCGGGATTATCTTCCGCAAATTTTTTCTTGCATGTTAATATTGAGTTTCCAATAATTGTTTGATTGAAACCTACTCTGCTGTTGTCTTTTTGTTAGGTGCCATCAAGTTGGTTCAGACTCATAGTGACCCTATGTACACCAGAATGAAACACGGCCCAGTCTTGCGCTATCCCACAATTGTTGTTTGAACCACTGTATCAATTCATCTCATGGGGATCTTCTTTTTTATTGATCCTCTACTTTACCAAACATGATGCCCTTCTCTAGGGACTGGTTCAAAGTAAGAGAGATGAAGTCTCCCCATCGTCCCTTCTAAGGAGCAATCTAGCCATACTTCTTCCAAAACAGACTTGTTAGCTCTTTAGGCAGTCCCCAGTACTTTCAATATTCTTTGCCAACACTATAATTCAAACACATTGATTCTTCTACAGTTTTTATTCATTGTCCAGCTTTTACATGCATATGAGGTGACTGAAAATTCCATGGCTTGGGTCAGGTTCACTTTAGTCCTCAGAGTGACCTCTTTGCTCTTTAACATTTTTAAGAGGTTTTATGCAGTAGATTTACTTAATGCAATGTGTCATTTGATTTTTGACTGTTGCTTCCATGAGCATTGATTGTGGATCCAAGTAAAATGAAGTCCTTAACAACTTCAATATCTTTTCTCTTTATCATAATGGTTATGTATTTGTCCAATTGTGAGGATTTTCATTTTCTTTACACTGAGGTGTAATCCATATTGAAAACTGTAGTCTTTGCTTCTATGGAGTCCTGGTGTGGTGCTGTGGGTTAATGCGCTGGACTGCAAAGTCAGCAGTTCAAGCTCACCGGTTGCTCCTTGGAAACCCTATACAGGGTCACTATGGGTTGGAATCTACTTGACAGCACTTAGCAAAAGCCTTTGCTTCCAGCAAGTAAAGGTTGTGTCAGCTGGATATAGCAGGTGGTTGATGAGTCTTCTTCCAATCCTGACACCATGTTCTCAGACTAGCTGCTGTGCATACAGACTAAGTATGGTGAAAGGACACAACCCTGATGATGCACACCTTTCCTGATTTTAAACCATATTCCCTTGGTTTCTTGTAACACTGTCTCTTTGTCAATGTACAGGTCCATCATGAGCACAATTAAGTAGTCTGGAATACTCATTCTTCGTGATGTTACCTATAGTTTGTTATGATGCACACAGTTGAATGACTTTACATACCCAGTAAAACACAAGTAGTCATCTTTCTAGTACTCTCTGCTTTCAGCCAAGATCCATCTGATAACAGGAATGATATCACCTTGTTCCACATCTTCTTCTGAATCTGGCTTGAATCTCTGGTAGTTCCTTGTCAACATACTGCTGCAACTGTTTTTTAAATCATCTTCAGAAAATTTTACTTGCAAGTGAAATTACTGATATTGTTTGACAATATCTGATATTGTTTGACAATATATTTTGGAATGGACAAAAATATAGATCTCTTCCAATCAGTTGGCCAGGGAGTGCTCTTCCAATTCTTGGTATAAATGAATGAGTGCCTCCAGTGCTGTATCAGTTTGTTGAATGACTTCAGTTTGTATTCCATCAAGACCCCTAGCCTTGTTCTTTGTCAATGCCTTCAGTGCACCTTGGATTTCTTCCTTTAGTACCATTGGTTTTTGATCATATGCTATTTCTTGAAACAATTGGTCGCCGTCCATGTCTTTTTAGTACAGTGACTCTGTGTGTTCCTTCCATCTTCTTTTGATACTTTTTGCAGCAGTATTTTGCACATAGAATCCTTCAATATTTGAAATTGAGGCTTGAATTTTTTCTTCAGTTCTTTCAGCTTGAGAAATTGTGTTCTTCCCTTTTGATTTTCTAACTTCAGGTCTTTGTATATTTCATTATACTTTGCCTTCTGGAGCTGCTCTTGGAAATCTATTCTGAGGCTTTACTTCATAATTTCTTTCTGCAGTTTTAGTGCTTCTGTACATTCAAGAGCAAATTTCAGAGTCTCATCTATGAATGTCTGATTCAAAATGGCCAATACCTGTCCATTACAGCTAATGATACCAATGTTGATGCATTCCATTTCATTTTTGATGACATCCAATTTTCCTAGAGTCATACTTCGTACATTCCACATTCTGATTATAAATGTTTGCAGTTGTTTCTTCTCATTATGAGTTGTACCCCATCATATCAAGGTCAACTCCATCCATATCAAGGTCAACTTTACTTTGAGGAGGCTGTTTTTCCCCCATTGTATTTGAGTGCCTTCTAACATGAGGCAGCCCCCAAAGAGATGGATTGGCACAGTGGCAGCAGCAATGGGTTCAGGCATAGCTATGACTGAGGTCGGCCCAGGACCAGGCAGTGTTTCGGTCTGCTCTGCATAGGAATGCTTTGAGTGGGTACCGACTCGATGGCACTTAACAAATCTAACCTGAGGGGCTCATCTTTTAGCACAATCACACTATTTCACTGCTGTTCATAAGGTTTTCATTGGCTAACTCTTTCAGAAGTGGTCCACCTTCCCTTCCTCCTGATTTTAGTCTGAAGCTCCACTGAAACCTGCTCACCCTGCTGGTATTTAAAATACCGGTGGCTTCCAGCATTAACAGCCACACATAAGCCACCACAGTACAGAGCAGTGACAGACGAGTGGTGGAACCTGCCCTAGGAAGCCCAAATGAAAGAGAGAAGCAGCTCAGAGAGACAGAAAAGAGTACAGAGAGTTATCATGCAAGTTAAAGGTTCACAGCTGTAAACCAGGAAGAGAAATGGGCAGCTCCATGTACCACAGAGAGGGCCAGCAAAATAAAGACTGACTAGAAAGTGTTTATAAGATTTGACATTTAGGAAGTCATTGGTAAACTTTGACTGGTAAGGGAGAGTTTTGGCAGAAATAATAGAACTGACCTCAGCCCCACCTATGTATATGTGGAAGGAGAATAGGAATTAAGTTCCTTAAAGTGTTGCATTTTATAAAACAGGGCCTAAAAAAAAAGTTATACATTTGAAAACCATTTAAAGGTTTAGATGCCTGACTCTATGAAATAAGCACAACCTCCTTAGAAAAGAATGTGTCTCTGTGCTGTTTAGGGATGGGGTGGGGAAGAGGTTTCCAATGCCACCTTGTGTAAACAAATGCAATATTAAAGCACATTTTGTACATTTATGAATAGAATCACAATTCTGACCTGTGCTTTTGTTTTGTACAACAGCGCCCCCTGGTGTAAATGTCACACGAGTATCTTTCAGCATGATGGTGGTGGTGTTAAATGCCGTTGAGTGGGTTCCGACCCACAGCAACCCTGTGTAGGCAGTAGTCTAGAAATTACTACTGCTGACACTTTTTACCTAAAAAGCAATTGCAGAATACATGGCCCTGGTGTGGCACTGTACGATAAGTACTGGACTGCTAACTTCAATATTGATAGTTCAAACTCACTAAGATGCTCCCTCAGAAACCGATACAGGGTTGCTATGAGTTGGATCGATGCAAGGTCATTTAACAACTGCATAACATGTTTTGGAATGGGGAGGGTGTTTGAAGGAGGATCTTTAGTTTTATCGCATGCCAAACTGGACAATCATGTTCCTGGCAAGGCTCATTTAAGATGATAAACATTAATTTGCCCTCATGCATTGTATACATGTAGGTTCTAAGTCAGATAATGGGTTTAACACTTGTTTTTAAAATAACATTTATAAAATTACATATGCATAAAAATTCACTAATCCTTAGAGCACAAGGCATTTCTCAATTTGAACCACTTGAGTACCATAGCACACAGATCAAGAAACAGAACATTACCACACCTTAGATATGCACCTGTGCCAACCACAGCGACTACCATGGCTGCGCACATCACATTAATCTCATTTTTGAACTAAGATTGGAATTATCAGTGGCGACTCTTTTGTATCTTGCTTGTTCAATATATTTGAGATTCAGCCACGTTGTTCTTTGTAGTTGTAAGCCACTCTCTTCTGTCATAGAAAAATACCACTGTGAAACAATCATTTATCTGTCCTAACGTTGATAAAAATTTGGGTCACTTCCTGTTTTGAGTTATTATATAGAATCTGTGAACATTCTTGTACATGCCTTTTGGCATACATATGCATGTACTTCTTTACGTCTATACCTAGGAGAGGAGTTACTGAGTTATAGGGTGTGTTTAGTGAGTAGATACTGTCAATTTTCCAAAGTGGTCTATCAATTAATATTTCCAGCAGCAGTGGATTGTTAATCTTTGTAATTGTCAGTATTATAGATATATGCCATTGTACTTTTTTGACAAAATGAAGTGTCATTTATTGTACCATTAAAAAAGTTTTATTGTGAATTATGTGGTAGTTTACATGGGAGAACATTAGTTTTATATTCATCCTGTTATTTCATTGCCATAGTTACAACCGAAGGGTACACCCCGCAAGCCTGCCCCTTAGTTGTCAGCACACAGCCCCCATCTCTCTCTGGGTCTAGAGTCCCCAGCCGCTCCATCTCTCCACGTCATCGTCTCTGCCTCCATCTCTGGTATCACTGTTTCTCTGGGTAGGGTCCCATACTTCACTCTTCTCTGGTATCACTGTTTCTCTGGGTAGGGTCCCATACTCCACTCTTCTCCTTTGATGGTCCCAGGGACCTCCGCTCTTGGACTGCAAAGTCAATCACTCCCCTCCTTTTGCTACAAAAGTCTACCTTTACATTTTCAACACTCATAGCCAGTCAGTCCTGATATCAATTATTCACTGTTGTACCACAAGAGTCCAATCTTCATCTCCTTTCATCAGCCCTGCCCAGACAGATCGGATACTACTCAGTGGAGAGTCTACCTTCCTCCACACCCTCTGGATCTAGGTTCCCTCTTGAAAGCTTGTAAGCCAGTCACTTCTTGCCTTTGTAGCTCCCCCCCACCCCCATTTTGATACCAAAAAAATTCAAAACAAAACAAGGAATATTGTCCACCTTTGTCTCAGAGGTTCCTGCAGGCGTTAGTCCATGGCAGGTTTGCTTGTTCCCTCACTTGGTCTTGACATTTGGTCTCGCTCAAGTTGTCAGCTCCAGGTCGCTGAGCCCTGGATTTGAAAGTACAAGATTTCTTGCTTCCACTACGAGTTCCACTAGCTGTAAGCCTTCCTTTTTAAAATATTCCTACATGTGGTTCTGAGTTTTGGAACTCTCCCCTGAACTCACTTTGCCTGGTATTGTTACTGCACCTCCTCCCACTGTACTTTTAACACGAGGTACACATGCCATATAATCTACCCATTTAGAGTTGTACATCCATCATTTCGAGCAATTTTAAAACATTCTAATTTCTACAATACCTCTACATCGTTTAGCCATCACCTCCCATCTACCTATCCAGCACAACCCTAGGGAACTACTAATCTTTTTCTCTATAGATTTCCTATTGTGAGTATTTCATATTCAGTGTGTGGTCCTTAGTGACTGGCTCCTTTCATTTAGCACATTTTCAAAGTTCACCCATAATGTAGCATGTTATCAATACTGCACTCCTTTTTATTGCTGAGTATCATTCCATTGAATGGATATACCACGTTTAGTTTACCCACTCATTAAGTAGACATTTGAGTTGTTTCTCATTTCTGGCTATTATGGAGGGTCAGAGAAAAAGAGGAAGACCCCCAATGAGATGGATTGGCCAAGTGGCAGCATCGATGGACTCAAGCGTGACAACAGTAGTAAGGTTGGCCCAGAATTGGGCAGTATTTTGTTCTGCTGTGCTATGTATGAGTCGGTACCAACTCGATGGCACCTAACAACATGTATGTTATACTGAATCTTCGTAGATAAGATTTTGTGTGAACGTACATCTTTTATTTTTTTTGGCATGAGTGAATTACTAGGCAACATGGTAACTATGTTCTCCACATGCTCACCTATACTTGATTCCAAACTCGGTGACCCTACAGGGCAGGGTAGAACTGCCCACAGAACGTGGCAGTATTCCAAAAATTGCTGTTCTAATCTTTCTTAACTATAAAGCAATTGTATAATATGGGTTCCTAAGGCTACAAAAGGCAGGCTGTCATGGTTGTCTGGAGAAGTGGAAGAGTTTGAACTGACCTTTCTAAATAGCCGAGTGCTTAGCCACTGCAACATCAGGGTATTTTATAGTCAGTCTTATTACTGGGTGTAAACTAGTGTATCTACTGTGGACTTTATTTAATTTGCATTTTCCTGTGGGCTAATGCATCAGACTGCAAAGTCGGTTGACCTGAAACTCACCAGAGGCTCCTTGGAAACCCTATACAGGGTTGCTATGGGTTGTAATCAACTCGACAGCACTTACCAACAAAGGTATCAAGCATCTTTTCTGATGGCCATTGGCCACTTGTGTATCTTCTTTGGAGAAATAGCTATTCCTTTGACCTCTTTTTAATTTGGCTTTTTATTGAGTTTATACATTTATATAGTTTTGTATATATTCTACATGCAACTCCTTTATCAGATACATGATTTGCAAAACTGTCACACATTCTGTGGATTGTCTTTTTTTAATTTCTTGATGGTATCCTTTATATTTTTTATTTTGTGCTTAATCTAAGGTAAGAAAGATTTGTTTTCTTCTAAGGTATTTATATTTTTAACTCTTCCGTTTAGGTCCTTGATGAATTTTAAATCTTTTGTATATGTAAGGCAGTAGTCCAACATTCAATGTCTAGCACAAGTACTTTTTGAAGTTGGTTAGAAGAATCAGATTCAGTCAATTTTCAAAATGCCTGAGCAGCTCCTGTCAATTGAACATTGGAGCTAGTCAGAGCGCATTGCCTTCCCTTACGGCAAAGAGTGACTTTCTCAAGTGAGGCGGGGATTATGGGACCTATTAACGTCTTAGTGCTTCATTTCTACTTTCCTTCTCAAGTAACACAGTCAGCATATGCGTAAGTAGTAGGTTTTTAAAAAATTTCTTCTTTTAGGTCAAAGGAAAGTATGGGAACTACAAGTATGTATGGAAAATACAAGCAGAGATTCCCTTCCAAATTATGTTGACAGTAAATCTGACGTAAATGGGGCTAATGTGGACACATTTGTCTAGCTATCTGTAATGATGTTGTATCCTGCATCATATGGTTAGTAAATACAGTATCTATGTATGTATCTCTTTTATATGGATACATCACATGTGCAGTTACACTTTTAAGCTATTCTTTGGGCCCTTTTAAAAAAAATATATGTATTATATTCCATAATGCTAGTTGCTTTTGTGTTTCTAAGTTGTTTACACAAATGCAGAAACAAACTCTGAAATCAGTTGAAAACTTACACCTGGGAAATAGTGCAACAGCTTCGTCTTCCTGCTGGAATCTTTATCTCTCACGTACACACACAGGTCCTACCTACCCCCTTCTCTAACACAATAACATAAACCACAACTAATGTTTTAAGTGTACATCATACATTTATTACCAACAACCCTCTCAACTCCAAAATTGGGCACGGGGATTAAAAATAAAAATTCATTGCACTACTTAGTAAAGCATTACTAGTAACTTTCATAAAAAATGTACAAACTTTGTTAAAAATTTATCAAGCCTTCAAATGATTTGGTTACAGATATTTATAATACGTACATTTAAAACTGTGTTAACTGATACAATGGAATATGAATTGAGAAAATGACTCAGCAAATGATTCCAAAAAATACCCCTGTAAGCTTTCATAATCTGAAACAAACAGCAAAATGAGGTAACCAAATGTACCAACAGGGGGGAAACAGCTTCCTAACGAAGGCCTAAAGATATATGTGAAAAATATTCTCATAAATGAGTTGGTAGATCTCATTCAATATATTACAAGAGGTCCAAATTTTAGAATCTTAAATCATATTTCAGAGAATATATAAAATCTAAATGTGTTCACATTTTCCAGATGAAAACAAAACAAAACAGAATTCAGGACAAAAATCCTAATATGAGATCTTGATACCTGGAGGCCTTGACTTTTTGGGGGCTGGAGAGTTAGGGGGTGGGGTAAGGAGAAAAAAAAAATCAAAGTTGACAATTCATATGCAAAAGAACAAAAACAAAAACCCCACAGCAGAGATGGTAAAGCCAGTATTGTTTTAGAAGGAAAAGAGGAGGAGAGCAACAAACCCACTTACGCCTGCTATCTGATGCATCCATCACCCAATGGGAAGACGGCCAGGCACACATCGGAGTGTTCCTCTTTTGCTAGCCACAACAGTGCTTATTGTGGCTAGTCTGAGCTGGTTCAGAACACATGCATGTGTGCTCTAAATACACAATAACCACTTCAAAAGCAAGTCTGCACACATCTCTAAAAGCCCCATGCAAAGACATTCCCAAAGAGAGATCAGTCACAAGAGTGCAACAATTAAATTTAGGCTTTACCAAACAGACCCTGCTGCCTCAAAAATCGCAAACTGCCTCTCAAAAATTTACTGGAATAGGGACAAGAATTTAATTGGAGAGAGGGAAGAAAAGCTACTTTTCCTAGTCATTAGTACAATGTGCCTTGTTAAGCAGGTATCTCAATATATAAATTAGAAAAAGTGCTTTACTTGCATGCTTCAATAAAATGAATACTGAGTGTAATAGTGTTATGTTAGATCTGTACAGTTATAAATTTTTTGAAGCTATATAAAAGTCTATGTAAAGATGGGCCTTTGCCATTTTAAACATGATTTTTTTTTCTTAAAAAAAGATTAAAAACTATACGTGATTTGTATGTAGCTGATTATTATTCCAATAATTCTGATCTTCAACACACTTTTGCTTTATCAAGAAGGGGGGGTAGCCTACTGTTTTAAAAATAGCATGTGCATTTTACCACTGTTAAGATGCATTTCTGATGAACCCTATGGGCAAACACAAAAGTATGCAAAATCCTATTTGTATAACAAGATAGAGGCAACAGTGTCTGGCAAAGGGCAAAATTGTGCTTCTGTGTGAAATCGACTTTACTGAACTTTAGGCTGTGCTGAGCTTATAGAGACGTCAAGGGAGGGCAAGTAGCATGGCAGTAATGAGTAGAGTTAACACTGTCTGAAGGGAAAACCGACACAGAGCCAACTGAAAGTTGAGTGGGGCTGGCAGCAAGTTATCACAGTCCGGCCTGGAATTACGCAGCTTGTGCGATTGCAAACAAAGCAATGACATCAGAAAGAGAGGCAGACAATGCTGAACACACTAACAGAATGAGAGGAATCTAAACAGTGCTGGAAAAATGACCTTAAACAATCTTAATTCTACTCAATGAACCTATTAAAAAAAAACCACACACAGCTATGCATTATGTCAGATCAACTAAATGAAGGTCAATTCCTGTTTTCACAGCATTATTTTTTTATACAAAAATCAAATCTTCATTTATACTGCAAGTATTCTGGACACCTGTGGTATGTATTAAATTGTTCTCAAACAAAAATTTCAAGGAAAAACAATAAAGCATCAAAGCACATCAGGTGTAAGGAACACGAGTTGTCGTCACAGCCCTTGGTCCATCCTGGACACAAGGGTTCCAATGAGAAGCACGTTTACTGAGAGAAAAACAAATAGATAACTTGCAGAAGTAGAGCTTGGCAGGTGAATGAATACAACAAAGAGAACTACAGTGTTCTTAGATTAATGTGGTGGACTCTGGAAGCTTGCACAAAGAACACATTTCAGGACTCATGCTGAGTTAGTTAGCAGATGTTGTTCTGGTAGAAGTCCAAGAGGGGAGACTTCCTGGGACCAGTGGTATTCTTAGAAATATATTACTCAAATATCTTCAAAATAGACTACAAATCTAAACATTGAAAAAAAAGAAAAAAAAAAAAATCACAGGTACTTTCTGTAACAAGCTTACTGGAAATGTAAAGGAAAAATAAGAAAGTATCAACATTCAAATCATTGACTGAAATGCTAATATTGCTAATTGATGATGTATGATATTGCACCTTCTTTTTGGAAACAGCAAGTTGGAGATTTAAAATTTTCTGTTTCATAACAGAATTTTAAAAATTAGGTTCATGGAGTGAGAATCTGTTACACTTTTTTTCTTAAGTGACCCACTAAGGACCACCAATGAAGAGAAGGTGACAGTTGCCTAAAGCAAAGGAGGAAGGCTTTTCTCATTCCATTCACTGGGAGGGAAGGGAATGGAGTATTCAATGCTTATAATGGATGCACCCTTAGCAATCAGTGTGCAACAGCAAACACAAGGGGAAAAACCAGTGTACAGTACTAGTGCTGTTTAAATAACACACCAGATTATACATTGCAGCATAATTAAAACTACACACACATTCTTGGTACATGCTGGTATATAGGAGCTCATACACACATTAGCTACCATGCCCTCACACAAGTAGTTGCTCACACTTTCTCTCTCTCCCACACAGACATTTATCATCAACAAGCACACACTGCATTCATTTCCACTCACAGTTTCTGAAGGCTCTATATAAGGTAGATTGCTATATCATCTGGAGCTACCACTTTTTATAAAAGCACATGCTAAAAGATCACGTCCACTGTAATCTTGCAGCAACACTCGGAATGATCACACAAAAACCAGGGAATGTTAGTGCACACACAAAATTAAGCTAAAGAAAGTCTTTGGAGTTCCAATCACACGGTTAGTATAACAATCCCATAATTGTGAAGACTAATTGTAAGCTTTTATAGTTGATTAAGTCACACAGTGCAAAGAAAGGTCCATTGACCCTTTTGGTAAAGGGAGGGCTGGAAGCCACACAGATTAAGTTCAATGGATAGTCCGTATATACATGTGATAAGGAACACCCAAACAAAATTTGTGCTCTTAGGTTGGTCATTCTGAATCCCGATGCACTTCTGAAGCATCAGCTCGGCAAATTGGGCAAGTTCGATTTGCCTAGAAAACAAAATTAAGAGAAAAGTTATCTCAATTGTGATAACAATGGAACCTATTAAAAGTAACTTGTTTACTTCCTGTATAATTATGTTCTTTGTTCCTTTAAAGATGTATATTCATTGAATTTGTCTTTAAAAAACAAAAACCCACTCACCTCAATTAATACAGCTCATAACTACTTTTTAAAACAGTTGTTTCTGTTCCAACATATAGACAAGATTACCCACTGCCAGTTGAGACAGATTTAGTTAACTGTCTTAAAAGTAAAACCTTGGTTACTTTGAATGAAATAAAGCCACAGAAAACACCTAGTAGCAGTTAAGAAATACTGATTATAAAACAGATAATCAGGTCTGTATTGGAGGCTTTTATTCAACCTATTCCCAACCTCCTAGCCATGCTTGTTCTCCATGGCAACCAATGGCATCACCATTTGCTGAAACAAGAAAAACAAGAATTGCTGCTCTTTTAACAACCCATTTCCCACCAAATATTCTCATTTCTATATTACAGAATCTTTAAATCAATCCTTTTTCTTTTATCCAATTGCCATTATGCAGTCTCCCCTTTGGCCCAAATTGCCCTCATTTCATCTATCAGAAATTATTCTATCCATTATCGGCAGAGTGGCTAGTGACCTTTCTAAAACACAAATTCAGTCAAATCACTTTCTATTGCTTTTAGGATCAAGTTCAAACTCTTCACACTGTAGAAATATACTGGTCACATATTCCCTGAAAGCCACATGAAAGTGTGACTTTCTGATTATTTCTTGTTCTCATGCATCATATAAATGATAGACAAAGCTTGGGTACCTTTGTCTATGGTCACTCAAAAGACTAACTATATTTTAACTATTTTTTTAATCTGTCTTCCGTATTCAATTTATTAAATAATCCAGGATTATTAACTCCAAATCAGAAGGAGAAAAAAAGTTAACAAAACAGGAGAAAACTATAGAACAGAACTCAAATTCTTAAAAAGTCCAGACTGACTGGACTGGCGTAGACTAGAGGGCTCTCCTAAAATAATCAACTTTAACCAAAGCTCTTGAGGTCACCTTGTAACTCGATTATAGAAACTGCTCACAAAATCACTAACAGTGCCATGAATATTGCGCTCCCTACATAAGACCAGTGAACGATTACTTTAAATCAAAGATGAGAAGATAAGTGGGCAGGGAAACTAGATTACTGGAAATGGAACAACCTGAATCGAAGAACGAGGATGCTGACACATTATGATGTAACCAATGTTACTGAGCAATTTGTGGAGAAACTGTTAAATGGGACCTAATTTGCGGTGTACACTTTTTTTTTTTTAGGATTCAACAAAGTTCCTTAAGTTGTTTTTTCTTTTTTTAATGTTTTATTGTGAATTATATGGTAGTTTACATGAGAGAACTTTAGTTTTATATTCATTCCATCGTATATCATCTCATTGCCATGGTTCCAATCCCCTCCATGCATTATCAACCAACTAAAGGGTATAGCCTAGGGATCCACCCCACCAAGTTTTCGGCCCACAGTCCCTTTCCCTCTCTGGATCCAAAGTCCCCAGCCGCTTCATTACTCCACGTTATCGTCTCTGTATCCATCTCAGGCATCTCTGTTTCTCTGGGTAGAGTCCCGCTCTAGTCTCTTCTCCGTTGATGGTCCCAGATAGCTCCGCTCCTAGCCTGTAGAATTAATCACTCCCTTCCTTGTTACAAAATGTCTACCTTTGCATTTCCAACCCTCATAATCCATCCTGATAAGCATTATTCACTACAGTATTGCGAGTTGCCCATATGTATTTCCTTTCATCCGCTCCACCCAGACAGATTGAATAGTACCTACTGGAGATTCTGCCCTCCTCCATGCTCCCTAGCTCTAGGTTCCCTCTTGAAAGCTTGTAAGCCAGTCACTTCTTGCCTTTGTAGTGCCCCCCTCCCCATTTGAGTATCCAATGTCCAAGTTGCCCATCTCTGTCCACTCTGTGTGTGGAGAGGGTGGGAATGATTCTTGCTGTAAGGATTTGTTCCTTCTTTTGAGTTGCTGCTCCATAGGTGTAGGTCAAGTTCATCAGATTGTATCAGCTCTTTTTTTTTTTTCTCCCCTCTTCTTTCTTCTCCTGGCTGAGCTCCGATCCTCCAGTCATCCGGTCCAGGTCACGCGGGTATCATCTGCAAGTGTGGGCGCTCCTGTGCACATGCCCTCTCTTCCCGTCAGCCGGTAGCTCCACTCTCCTCTCGAGTCCTCCGTGGCCACGCCACTGACTCTGGGCCCAAGAGTCCCCAGGTCTCCTCACACTGCTTGCCATATCCAGGTCCCCAACTGGGTCCACAGAAGTCCACTGAACACTGTAAGGCTTAGCTTGCCGCTTCATTGCTTTTACCCCATTTCCCCCCATAGGTGATGTGTGCGGTCACCAATCAGAGCGTTCATTTCCGTTGAGTCTTAGACTTGGAAGGGGGTTTGTGTTGAGAGGACCTGGCCACTTGCCTTGATGTTTCCTAGGGAAGCGGTTTGTTTGTTCTTGTAGTAACAGTCCGTCTGCCTCCATTTTTCCTGTAGGTCTTTCTTTCAAGAGGCATCTTTTATTCTTCTAGCCACTCCAGGCTGGTCTGCTCGCCCTTTCAGGTGGAGATTTCTCATCTCTGGAGATCTGGATGTGGTTCCGGTTTCTACCTATAGTTTTATGTATTGCAGAGGCTCTGCAGAAAGCCTCGTTCACTGGGTCTGCTGTGGCGCGGTGTACACTTTTATAAAAAAAAAAAAAGCTAAGATATGTATCTTAGGGGCCCTAAACAGGCTGATTATGAGGCTATCAGGCACAGGGAACCAGAAATGATACCTCAGATTGCGATGCAGTTGTTGTTGTTAGGTGCCATCGAGTTGGTACCGACCCATAGCGACCTTATCCACAGCAGAATGAAACACTGCCTGATCCTGGGCCAACCTCACTACTATTGCCATGCTTGAGCCCATCTATGCTGCCACTTTGCCAATCCATCTCGCTGGGGTTCTTCTTTTTCTCTGACCCTCCACCTTACCAAACATGATATCCTTCTCCAGTGACTGGTCCCTCCTGACAATATGTCTGAAGTATGAGAGATGAAGTTTGGCCATCTTGGCCTCTAAGGAGCACTCTGGTTGCACTTCTTCCAAAACAGATCTATTGGTTCTTTTGGCAGCCCACGGCACTTTCAATATTCTCCTCTAACACCATAACTCAAAAGCATCAATTCTTCTATTGGAATGTGATAGGACAGTGCTAATGTCCAATAGATTACATTCGTAGTTGACAGTTCACAGGCAAATACAATAGGGAATTCCATTCTTTCACAAAATCCTATTTAAGTTTTTATTCTATTAGTCTAAAAAAATGCAGTTTTTGTTTTAATGTGGACAGCTTCAATGCATCAATCAAATAAAAGTAATTTACTGACAAAATGACTTATTTTACTACATCACATTTTTATTTTGCTATTATAATTAAAGAATATTAAAGTATGAACAGTTAAACAACATAAATAGCCCTTTAAATAATTTCACCCTAACATAATCATGGTTAAATTTGTGCCATTGGGTGTTTTTCATACACTCAAAACCCGATGATGTGTGATATCACTGAGTTAAATACAAACCTTACACGTTCACACACCATGCAGACCTCTCACTAAGGAGTTCCAGTGAGGTTCCCTTGTCAATTCGTAAGGAAACTGTGGCCTGACAAGTTCTGCCCTTGTCTCTAATACCACAAGACAGTTAGGGCATAGTCACTATTAAGTAAAGACAATGCATATTTTGGTTTTGCATTTTGTTAACTCTAGTGAATTTTTAATGGTATTTTCCTTTCATTAGCTTTCATACTGCAAGCTGTATTTAATTCTGCCTTTTCTCCCCACCCTCTACCAAACCATGGATGTTAAGGGAAGCTTACTCTATACTGACCCTATGATCAGTAAAAAGGGAAAACAGACAAGTTACGGTGTCATTTCCTTCACAAAACCACACTTTACCTTCAGCCATTTGTCGACACACTTGGCATGGAACTCGTGGTTACAGGGTAAGACTCTAAGTAGCTGCCTTGACTCAAAATCACACATGCACACTACACACCTAAAAAAAGCAAAAACATCATTTAACCATAAATCTGGTTGTTTTTCTATTTTGTTAGTGCTACTAAAGCCTACAAAATCATTTATTGTGGCACTGATTAAAATACCAAAAAACTATCATGGAATATTATACAATTTGTGTTCAGTAACTGCAGTAATACTTTGTTGTATTCAAAGATTATTTTTAAAAAATGCTGATTTAATATTCACATTAGCCTTACTACAGAAAATGCTAACATATTCTATATAGTATCATTCTAACATATGGTGGTCGAACAACTGGATATCCATGCCAGAGAAAACACTGTTCCCTCACACCATATAAAAAACTGAAAATGGGTCAAGGGCTGAAATGTTCAGAACCAAACTATTAAACTCTCAGAAGAAAATATAGATATAAAAACCTCATGATTTGGACTGTTGTTAAAAGTGCTGTTGAGTTGGTTCTGACTCATAACAACCGTGTATAGTGTTTCCAAGGAGTGGATGGTGGGGTTGAATCACCAACCTTGTGGTTAGCAGTTCAGTGCTTATCCTACAACAGTGCCACACAAGGACTCTATGACCTTGGATTAGGTAATTGCATATATAAAAGAAAACCCCAAAAGCACAAGCAACAACAAAATCACATAAACTGTCCTTCAATAAAATTAAAAACCTACGTCCTTCAAAAGATACCAGTCAAACTGAAAAGACAACTTACAGAATGGGAGACAGTTGTGGAAATCTTATCTTTCTAATAAGGGACTTATATCGAGACTACACAAAGAACTATTACAAGTCAATAAAAAGACAAATTGTCAAATTAAAAATTAAATACAGGATCTGAAGACACTTCTCTCCACAGGAGATACACAAATAGCCAACAAGTACATGAAAAGATACTCAAAACAATTAGTCACTTGGTTGACTATGTCCGGTGGAGTCGGTTTCGACTCATCGCGACCCTGTACAGGGTTTCCAAAGCTGTTAAATCTTTACGGGAGCAGAAAGCCTCATCTTTTTCCCACGGAACAGCTGGTAGTTTCGAACTGCTAACCTAGTGGTTGCTAGGGAAATACATATTACAACTACAATGAAATGCCACACTATACACCACCTAGGATGGCTTGAATTTAAAAAAAAAGGAAGATAATATTGGTGAGGATGTGGCAAAATTGGAAGTCTCAGAAAGTGCTGGTGGGAATGTAAAATGGTGTTGTGTCTGAGACACATATTAGCAGTTCTCATTAAGTTAAAACAGAGAATTACCATATGGCCTTATTAGCCTATCCCTGTTTATACACCCCCCAAAAAACTGAAGACAGGCCTTCGAACACAAACTTGTACATGCATGTTCACTACAGCCAAAAGATGGAAACAACCCAAATGCCTATCAACTGATGAATGCTTTAATAAGATGTGCTATATCCAAACAGTGATACATTATTTGATAATGAAAAGAAATTAAGTACTGATATGTGCTACAACATGGGAAAATCTTGGAGAAAC
Source organism: Chrysochloris asiatica (assembly GCF_000296735.1). Taxonomy (NCBI): domain Eukaryota; kingdom Metazoa; phylum Chordata; class Mammalia; order Afrosoricida; family Chrysochloridae; genus Chrysochloris; species Chrysochloris asiatica. Next base: position 13,619,002 of record NW_006408571.1, read on the forward strand.
ATTATGTTAAGTGGAGTTAGTCACAGAAGAGTATATAATAGCTGAATTCATTTTTACAAAATGTTCACAACAAGGCAAACTATAGAGTCTACAAGAGATTAATAGCTGCCTAGGGTTGTTACCAGCTGCTCCTTGGAAACCCTACACACGGTCGTTATGAGTTGCAATCAATTCAAAAGGCACTTAACAACAACAGGGTTGGTAGAAATGGAGCATCGTAGTTAACAGCTATAGGGTTTCTTTCTTGAGGTTTTTAATAAAAATGGCTTAATTTCATTGGTTACATGACTCCATGAGCATACTAAAAAAACTACTGGATTATATACTATAAAGCTTTTATAAATAAAAACATGATAAAAGAAAATCTTCAGGTGAAAGCACTAAAATTTCTGTGCTTTGAAATTTTTCAAATTTTGTATTAAAACATTCTAAAGTTTAAATCACAAACTAGAAAATAACTTGTGTACTCTAAAAATCCAGGACTGTCTGAGATAATAAATGTTCTACATCTACACCTTCCAATGCAAGGGGTTTTAAAAGTCGGTGGAAATATGGAATTGAGAATAGAGTATTTTTATGAACTTTTTGAAGACTCATATGGCAGCTATCACTGTGACTAAGAAACTTTATTTTTAATTGAATTTTATTTCAATTTAAATATACACTTGTGATTAGCGGTTCCCTTATTGGAGAGCGTTGTTGTTGTTATGTGCCATGGAGTCGGTTCCAACTCATAGTGACCCTGTGTAGGGTTTCTGAGGCTGTAAATCTTTATGGGTGCAAAAAGCCTTATCTTTCTCCCATGGAGCCGCTGGTAGTTTCGAACTGCTGACCGTGAGACTAGCAGCCTGATTCGTAACCACTACGCTGCCAAAGCATAGGCTAAGGTACATTTATGCTTTTCTGGAGAGTATTTATGTTTATTTAGTTATCTTTGACTCTCAAAAGCTTCCATTTTATACAAGTAGAAAAGGAATTATTAACACAGAGTGATGGCAAAAGAGATATACTTACAAAGTCTGTTCTGACTGGTGGTTGTTAGGATTGAACCGGTAAGAAGGAAGTTGTTCAATATCTGCTTTAGTAAGTCCTCGAGGCTTAGCCTCTCCCAGTCGCTCTGCCAGGTTTAGCAGGGCCTGCAGAGGGAAGAGATAACATTTTCATCTTTTAATAATTTTTCTAACTAAAAATAATTTAAACTCTTCATTATGGAAAAGTTTAAATACATAAAAAGAAATTTATATACTAAAGAAGACAGTGTAATGAACCCATTCATAGCTAATCTTACTTCATTTATTACTGCCTGCTCCTTAAATTCCAGGTTATTGGTATTTTTTCATTGGCAAAATAGTTCTAAGTATCTGTAAAACAGAGTTTGTCAACTGTGGCACTCTTGGGTTGGGTAATTCTTTGTTGGGGTAGGTTGCAATCCTGTGCACTGTAGGATGTTTAACAAAATCTCAAGCTTTAACATAAAAAAAGAAGCAGATCAGCAAAAAATGATGGAGTCAGAGAACGACAATAGGAGGAATGCAAGAGTAAAAGGCAACAGAGACACTGTTATATACACAATCTTAAAATAATAGTTATCTACGAGTGGTTTCATGGTCAGACATGCAGGATGAATGGGTGTGGGAGAAAGTGGGATCATGCCCATGAACATACAAAGGGGCTTCAAAAAATTGTGCAAAAATTCCATTATTTTTAAAATTCTACATATTTCCCTAGGTGGAAAACAAATTTATGAATGTAATGGAGCATATGGGAGCAAAGTTATAAAAACTTTTTAGACATAACCTAACACAACTTGAGGGAATGAGTTGCTAGGCCGGGAAGCTTAGTATTAGTCTTGGGAGATACCAAGGTCAACTGGCACAGTATGGTCCATGAAGACAATTTGTTCTACAACTTTGGCAAGTAGTGACTGGGTCTGAAAAGCTTACGAGCGGCCACCTAAGATGCAACTACTGGTCTCTCCACATTTGGAGCAAAGAAGAGTGAAGAAAATCAAAGATGCATGGAATAATTAGCCCAATGGACTAATAATGGACCACATGAACAATTATCTTCTTGAGACCAGAATAAATTAGATGGTGCTTAGCTCTGAAAGGGATTACATTAGAAGGTCCAGGATAGAGTAGGAGAAAAATGTACACCAAGACTCAAAATCATGAAAAGAACAGGGTTGGACAGAGACTGATGGAACACTAGTTACCCTTCAGGTCTGGAAATGAACTCACCCCCATGGCTTAACACTAGGGAGGTACCCACACCTTAGAAAAATCAACCATCTGAGATCAAAAGGGTAGCATTTAAACCAGGAAAAATTTCAGAAGAGTTCAGAGAGAAGCAATGAAATGGGAAATGTGGGGAAGAAGGGAGAGAAGTAATGTTACGTTGTGGGGAACAGAATCAGTGACATGAAACAAAACATGTATGAATTATAGTCAATGGAAAACTGGTTTGTTCTAGAAACCTTCACCAATTCACAATAAAAAGTGTTTTTTGTTTCTGAAAAGAAACCCCTCACTTATAACTCACTAGATGCCAGTGGTAACCAACAAAATGACTCCATACATTGCTAAACATTCCCAATGGAGTAGGATGGGGAACTACTGCCCCAGGGTTAAGAATCAATGTTCTAAGAGATAAAGGCTTTATATAAAAACAAACAAACAAAAAAACCAACCATAATGATATCATTGTACCTAAAAAATTAATAATTTCTTAAAACATCAAATATCAGTGTTCAAATCCCCCTGACTGTCCCAATTATTTAAAGAAGACATGCTTGATATATCTCATATCTCTGTTTTCTGTTTATATTTGCTGAAGAAACCAGGCCAATCAATGACTTACAGAATTTCTTGTAGTCTGATTTTTGCTGACTAAGCACCCCATCCCTTGACCTTTATGTAGCTAACATGTTCCACTGTCATCTGTCTTTCCTATAAACAGGTACATCATGTCTAGTTGGCTTTGTATTTGTGATGTCAACGGTCACTGATGACCACTGCCTCGGCCTAGATCCACTCTTTCTTCATTTATTAGCTAAAATCCTTCTATATTAGCAAGTACCCCATACCAAACTTTACTTAGTAGTACCAGTTTACAAAGAAAAGGCAGAATAAACAAACGCTGTGGATTTTTTTTCTTTTCTGAAGTATCACTATGAACTCAGATTTTCACTTACTTGATGTGTTTCTGTACACTGCAGTTCTTACACCACACCGCTACCCTCCTGCTCTCACTTTTCAATGACTTTAATTATTCATTTGCTTTATCTTTCTATTGTTGTTGTTAAGTGCTACTGAGTCGGTTCTGACTCACAGCAACCCCGCATAGGGTTTCTGAGGAGCGAATGGTGGGTCTGAACAGCTGACCTTGTGTTTCAGTGCTTCATCCTATAGTGTCATACCAGGACTCCATCCTACTATTGTTGTTGTGAAGTGCCATCAGGTCAGTTTCAACTCACAGCAACCCTGTATAGGGTTTTCAAGACGCTGCTGGTGAGCTTGAGCCACCAACTTATGGTTCAAACTGACCTTGCAGTCCCACACAGTCCTACTGTTAGGCTGCCATTTATGCATAGCATTTCCTCTATACTCAGGCTGCCACAGGATTAAGACAATGGGTAATATAGAAAACTTGATGAGTAATGGAGGAACAGAGTTAACATCCCATCATCTCAATGATTACGGAGTCCTGGTAGTATAGTGGTTATGCATTGGGCTGCAAATCGAAAGGTCAGCAGTTTGAATCTACTAGTTGCTCCATGGGAGAAAGATGAAGTTTTCTACTCCCGTAAGGACTGACAGCCTCGAAACTATACAGGGGTCGCTAGGAGTCAGAACCCACTTCACGGCATACCACCACCAACCTCAATAATGAATGCTGTGATAGCTGTATGCATGCTTTAATATAACATTACAACTCTGCTTTGGGGACAGCATTATTTTCAGAACTGGGTATTCTAAATGAATTGCTTTCCCCTTTACTGCACTTCCCCAACCTCCTAAATGTTTTAATTTGTTGTTGTTTTAAAGTGCAGATGAGTCTGTTCCGACCTACTGTGACCTTGCATAGGATTTCCTAGGAGGGAATGATGAGCTTTATCAGCCTTAATATTATGTCTGCTTTATCATTAATACTATTCATCCTGTAAGGATAGCGGTTCAAGCTCACCAGCTGCTCCTTGGAAACCCTATACAGGGTCGCTAAGGGTCGGAACTGACTCGATGGCACTTCACAATAACAACGATCTTAATTTTCCCTTCACCAGCATTCTCTCACATGACTTGTATTGTAGGTGACTCTAATAGAGCAAAAAAGTCTACCTTGTTATGGCTGTAACTATTTGTAAAGGTGCCAAACACTTTAAATGACATTTTTGTTTCTTAAAATACACAAAGTGACTACCGGGGCATAGTAAGCAAATAAACTGATTTGACCCCCTGCAACAAACATATGGGAGACTGAGTGAAACAGATACAGATGGTGATCCCGAAACCCTGAGCTTCAGATGAGAAGACAGAAAGATGGGCTGAGTACTGACTCTAAGAGGAAGCTGAACAGGAGCATTGAGAGAGAAAAAAAATTGGCTGGGGGAAGCCATCTTGGACTTTTGCCACCGGCTATTGATATAGTGGCCTGCAGGCATGGAACACGGTTGAAGGTTGACAGCAAGAGGGTACAGTTCTCCCCTGTTCCCATGTCCTCTTGGTAGCCAGTGACACGGCCAGTCTCTGCAATAGCCAACCCAGTGGCTAGTGGTGCCCCCTCCTAGGAAGCTTTTGCTCTGGCTGGGGTCAGGCACCAGGCATAGTATAGAGGGGTGTTCACACTACACAGTGAACAGAGAGCTGTGTTCACACTTCTAGTCGCTAACATATCCACCAGGTGGCGAGTGCCCAAGACCACACCAATATACAATCATCAATTAAATATAAATACAACACCACACTGTCTCAGAAAAAAACAGATAATTCCAGCTTACACGATGAAATGGAGTGCCTCAAACCAGTAACCAAAATACAGTAGAAAATACAGTATTAGAATGGAATCAGCACTATCTGCAAAGGAAGAGAAAGAATGCTATTTAGGCAACTTCAACACACTGAAAGAATGATTGAGAAAACTGCAAATGAAATACAGGAAAATACGGACAGAAAAATCCATATTTGTGCCCATTCCAAAGAGAGATGACCTAACAGAATGCGGAAATCATCGGACATTATCTTTGATGTCCCATGTGAGTAAAGTTTTACTAAACGTAATACAGAAACGGCTGCAAGCATACATTGAGAGAACTTCCAGAGGTTCAAGCCAGATTCAGAAGAAGCCGTGGAACGAGGGAGATCATTGCTGATATCTGATGGATCTTGGCTGAAAACAGAGAATATCAGAAAGATGTTCACCTGTGCTTTACTGACTATGCAAAGGTTTTCGATTATGTGGATCATGACCCATGCGCTATGGACAACACTGCGAAATACGAGTACTCTGGTACATTTAATTGTGCTCATGAGGAATCCGTACATGGACCAAGAGGAAGTTGTTCGAACAGAACATGGGAACAATGAATAGTTTCAAATTAAGAAAGGTGTGAGACAGGGTTGTATTCCTTTACCATACTTATTCAACCTGTAGCTGAGCAAATAATCCAAGAAGCTGGGTTCTATGAAGAAAAAGGCAGCATCAGGATTAGAGGAAGACTCATTAATAACCTGAGATATGCAGATGAAATTGCCTGAGATTGCCTGCTGAAAGTGAAGAGGACTGAAAATAATGATGAAGATCAAAGACCACAGCCTTCGTATGGATTACATCTCAATGTAAAGAAAACAAACATGCTCACCACTGGACCAATAAACAATATTCGTATCAACGGAGAAAAGATTGAAGCTGTCAAGGACTTCATTCTTCTTGGATCAACTATCAACACTCACGGAAGCAGCAGTCAAGAAATCAAACGGCACATTGCATTAGGCAAATCTGCTGCACAAGACCTTTTTAAGTGCTGAAGAGCAAAGATGTCAGCTTGAGGACTAAGGTGCGCCTGACCCAAGCCATGGTATTTTCAATAACCATATGTATGCAAAAGCTGAACAGTGAATAAGAAGACTGTAGAAGAATTGATGCATTTGAGTTATGGTGTTGGAGGAGAATACTGAAAGTGCTATGGGCTGTCCAGAGAACAAACAGATCTGTGTTGGAAGAAATGCAGCCAGAGTGCTCCTTGGAGGCCAGGATAGCCAAACTTTGTCTCTCATACTTCAGACATTGTCAAGGGGGATTAGTCGCTGGAGGTTATCATGTTTGATAAGGTGGAGGGTCAGAGTAAAAGAGGAAGATCCCCAGTAAGATGGACTGGCAAAGTGGCAACATCAATGGGCTCAAGCGTGGCAACAATTGTGAGGTTGGCTTAGGACCAGGCAGTGCTTCATTCTGTTGTGCAGAGGGTTGCTGTGAGTCAGCACCTACTCAACACAGAAGAATTCAGGAAACAAAACTGACTATACAAAAGAGAGAAAAAAAGGAAGCTATATAAAAATAGCAATCCAAAAGCCATAAGATACTAATACTTCAGAAATAGACAATACACTGAAAAGGCAAAGAAGTAGAACTGAATCAATGGAAGGCTGAATTACTGAGCTTGAAGAAAAGATCTCTGAATATTCATCTGTTAGAGGAACAATAAGAAAAGAACAAAAATATCCAAAAAAGCTTAAGATTTATGTGGGAACATTATCAAGAGGATTAATTTACAAGTGACAGGAATTCTAAAATAGGAAGAGACTAAATAATTAAATAACCCTAGAGAATAGTGTCCAAAGAAACTTCCTTAGCATCATGGAAGATGAGTAGACAGCCATTCAAGAACTGGAAAGAATTCCAAACTAGACCCTAAAAAGAAAAACACCAATACATATAATGAAACTTTTTAAAACCAAAATAAGGAAAGAAAAATGAAAAGTAAACCTAGCAATGGGACACTATTAGACTTAGCTCTAATTTCACAGCAGAAACCATGCATGCAGGCAAGAAGATAATGGAATGACATCTATTGGAAAGAAAAAAAAAAAAAAAAAAAGGTCAACTAAGAATCACATATCCAAAGAAATTGTTCATCAAATATGACAGTGAAATTAAGCCATTTTCAAAAAAACAGAAATGTAAAGAATTTACAAAAACCAGATAAACTTTACAAAAATTACTAAAGGGAGTTCTTTGGACAGAGAACCAACATCAGCAACAACCACTAGAGTCTGGCATATAGGGCAATATTACCTCGACTCAACCCAAATATAGAAGTGAAGTACAACAGACATAGACCGAAAACAAAGAACCAGAGATAGAGTTTCAGCAAAAAATATCCCCATAAAGTATAAGAGAGAATAGTATAGTTACAAAACTTGCAAATGAAGAGGACAGGTAGAGTTCAAGAATAAATAAATATACACCTAACTTTTAACTCCATAAACTAGATCAAGCCTTACTTCAAGCCATAACCTAACTCTTACCCATAATACTAACTCCTGAAAAAAGCAACAAAACACTTCAAAGTATTTGCCTTATGTTTGATTAGATGAATCAGTTGAGTAGGACAATACTTTTTATGTACATTAATACTCTCAAAATTAATTCATAGATTCATTTACTAACCTCGTAATTTTCTACTTCTCCATCTTCCACATCCAATTCAAAGCTAAAAGTTGGGCCCACTGCAGGTGGCACTGGAAGCATTGATCTACAGTGAAAACAACCAATACTAGCATTGACAGTTTAGTACGTTACTTCAATCAACACAACATTTTCAGAATAAGGTGGAGAACTTAAGCTATCTGATGTTAAGACTTACAATAAAACAGTATGCGATACGCACATGGCTCTCTGACATAAAAACGACATTACCTAGCCTTCCTAGCAAGTAGTTTGACTAAATTTGGGCTAATGGAATGGAAACAGGAATGATACGTGCAATTTCTGGGAAGTATCCCTGGTATGGCGCTTCTGGATAATGCACTGGACTGCAAGATCAGTTTGAACTGCAAGGTAGGCAGTTCAAACCCACCAGCTGCTCCCCATAAATCCTATGCAGGGTCACTATGGGTCAGAACCAATTCGGTGGCAGTTAACAACAACAAACAATTCTTGGAGAGAGCCGGTTTGGCAGAGAAATGTAGACATGATGGCTCCAGTCTGACATGTGCTGAAAGTCATAAAATCTGAGGATGGAAGGCCATTCCTCAGAGTCATGGGGCTAATTTTCCTTGAATTGCCTACTTTTCATGGAAGAAAAAGAAAGCAGCATCACTTTGATCTGTTTGGTGTATCTGTTGCAGACGAACTTAATTCTAACAGGATAGTTCTAAGACACAGAAACCAATTCTGTTTCCTCTGAGAGAACCAACAATCTCAAAGCTGGGTAACCAAAGGGAGGAGTATCAAGTGATACCAGTTATAAAGACTTATATAAAAAAATCTTAACCATCTTCTTTCCTCTTCTTGACTTGTTAAATCTATTTTTTGGTTCACAAATTTCTTCCTTCCCATGCCTCCCAAGTTTTTGTTCTCCCCTATCTTTCACTCTTAACTGGCTCCCCAATTTCAATCCCTTGAAAGCATTAAGTAAAGCCATACACATCTAAAACACCCTCACATAAGTTATATACTACACAGAAAACATTCATAAAGGAAAGAGAATCCCACACAATTAAAAAAAATCAGAACCCATTAAAATAAGAAAGAACTTACAGCACATATGGTAGTAGGCTGGGATGATACGGGGGAGGTGGTATTGGCTGCTGAGTTCTGTATCTACTACGTCCTGTGAGCCTCCGAGGCATAAATGGAGGATAAGGCTATGGGGGGAAAAAGTTTAAAATGATTTAATATTTTACATTTACAACTAATTAATCTGTCCAACAAAGCCACTTGTTTTTAAAAGGAATCTAGAAAATGGTTTAGTATTTAAGTGTTAATCAGTATCAGTATTTTTCATGTTAACATTAGAAATGCAATAACCAGTTTAAGCACACACTTTGGTATACAAGTGAGCTTCAAAAATTCATGTCAAAATGGAATTAGAAGATAAATGGAATTTGCTGATACTTTTGAAGCCTTCTTGTATTTCTAGATATAATTTTCCAACTAAGTAATTTTATCAAAGTATCTAAAACTCTAATCCTGTTGAGAACAATTAATAAAACAAAGCATTAAACACTCACTACTCCAAAGGACACCTCCTGATGCAAAGGATCATGTGTCAGAAACTGCAAAGGAGCTGATGGAGGTAACGTTGGGGGATGGGCTGACGGGGGGTAAGTAAAACCTCCTACTGGAAGATGTTCTCCTAAGAGTTCTACTTCATTTTCTATCCTTTGCAGAGGCTAAAGTGGGGAGAAGGAAAAGGCAAAATATTATCCTTCTATTGTTTAGGTAGGCTATACTGTTTAATAATTCAACAACAAATAGAAAAACGCCAAACCATCTTTAAGACCATTTATCTCTTGACATTACATCAATATGAAATCATACAAGTTGACATATTAACTATAGTAAAATCTTACCTTTAACTTAATTTTATTAAGACTTTTCAAAACATGTTATTAGATACTCCCACTATTCATTATTTGAACTTTGTCTCATTTTAAGAGGCAAACACAATTGTCTAGTAAACCAATCATATGCAGTTACAATGACTTTTTATTCATAGTACCCTGACCCACCCATATGATTTTCAGATAAACAGCCATTATCAGAAATAGATCATGGAGTGTATTTATAAATCAGAACCAGGACTAAATTGGCTAAGATATAGAAGGCATTATGTGGTCACAGAAATCAGGGCTTTAGTAGTAGAGAGATACCCACTAATCAGCCACATGACTTTTAGATAAATTATTTAATCTTAGTCTCAGGACTGTCATCTATCTGTAACACCAAACAAGATGTTTATGTTGTTGTTGTTGCTCAGTGTCACTGAGTTGGTTCTGACTCATAGCAACCCTGTATAGGGTTTCTTAGGAGCAGCTGGCGAGTTTGAACTGCCAACCTTGTGGTTCAAACCGACCTTGCTTACAGTCCAGTGCTTTATCCTACAGTGCCACAGCAGGACTTCCACAAAGATTACTTACAAATATCCATTGTTAGTCACTACCATTTCCTACATTACCCTCCCACCTCAGATCCTGATAAGCACAAATCTACTCAGTTTCTCTGAATTTCCCTGTTCTGAACATTAAAAAAAAAAAAATAATAAAAATCATACAACATGTGGCCTTTAGTGACTAGTTTTTTTCACTTAGGATAATGTTTCAAGTTCATTTTCACTGCTAACGTTTTTATGGTTCAATAATATTTCATTGTACAGATAAAACACCTTACTTGTTTACTCATTATCAGCTAATAAACATTTGGATTGTTTCTACTTTTTGCCTGTTAAGAATAATGCTTCTGGTTCTGAAACATGGCAGACGACGTGAACCAACAACCAACTACCAACACGGCCGAGAAGTCTCTCAGGATCTTATCACGCTCAGCCTGGATGAACATATTTATGTGAAAATGCAAAATGACCAAGAGCTTTTAAGGAATATTACATGCTTATGATCAACATTTAAATACGATATTGGGAGGTGTGCAAGAAACTGTGACTATTAACAGAAATTGATCCAGAAACATGAAGAGCTCTATAAAACAACAAAATGGAAAACTCCAATGCTCTTTGTTCAGGGAGATGGTGTTGTACTGGGTGCCCTTCCATTGAGAGGTGACTGGAACAAAGAATGTGTCCTATGTGGAAAAGAAGAGACTTATACAATTGCTTCTTTAAGATATAATACATTTAACAAGAGACACTTGTGTGAAATTTGGTATTTAGAAATGACCAAGGATTCTTCCACTCCTGAAATGAATTGATTTGCAGATAACGAGCAAGCTCATAGGTTAATTTTCTCCAGCCCTTTCAATAAATGTAATCACAAAAATAAACAACTCTTTTTTGGGGGGAGAAAAAAAAAAAAAAGATAGGGCTGCTATGCACATCTGTGCACACATCTTTGTGTGGACATGTTTTTAATTCTCTGGAAAATATGTTCTTAGTGTAATTCTGGCTTCTTTCCTCAGGTAAGCTTACTTTGGCTGGTACTCCCTAAGGCACATAAATCTGTGCTATGACAGAATGTCAAATTATTTTATAGGGCTGCAATCTTCCACTATACCAACTTTCATTTTATCTATCTCCTTCTGTTCCTGATGGTTCAGAAGCTAAACTTGGCCTGTCCGAAAAAAATAACTGAATCTTCTTCTTGTGCAAAGATGTATACAGTACCTATCATCCCAACCCATAGTAATACACCTCTTAGCTATATTCCAACCCCATAAGAGAACTATGTTAATAACTATCTCACCTGTTTTCAGAAGAACACTTCAGAAAAACAAGCCTACTCTTACCTTCCAAAAATGACAAATTACACTCAAGGTTATGTAGATAGCTTAAAATATGGTAAACAGTACATAGGCTGCAGTGGTGTGTGTTAATACATGAATACAAGTGTTCAATGAACTTAAATGAATCTTAAGCATTTAATTAGTACTAATGATTTTATAGTATCTCTAACTTTCCAATTTAGAAATATATAAAAGGAAAAACCAGTACAACTAAATTAGAATTTATTTTCAGATTTCCTTTCTTTCCTAGGATTCAAATATGAAGCAGGACAAATTTAACTTGACACATAAAATTACTAGAAAAATGTAAAATTATTTAAGAATGTCTCTATTAGTCTGTATGTTTGTGAATTCCTTTGATTCTTACAAGAATCAAAATTAGTGTTTAAATGCCAATAGTGTACATTTGCTACATTATTCTGCTTTTTAAGAAAATCAAAGACATACGATAAAGATACCTACCGATCGTGACTGCTGTGTCTGGAAAGGAACAAACTGGCCTGGTGGTGGCAGATGAGGAGGGTGGTGTGGAGAAAGGTGAGGAGGATGTAAAAGAAACGGATCACTAGAAATAAGGGGTGGGAACGCAGCATACGGTACTGGTAAGTGCTGAACTGAACATGCCTGAAGCATCTGTAAAAAATAGTTATTTTTTATTAAAATTATAAGAATATACAATTTTAAAAATAAGATAGTGAGATTGAAATGTTATTTCCATACCTCCCCCTCAAATCATACCAAAATGTTTCTCATATATTAGCAATGAAATACAAGTATTTACATCCACAATGAAAGTACTAGTAACTAGTAGTTCCAACACCTGTCAGTTTGTCCTAACATGGTATGGCCTGTGTGTTGCTGTGATGCTGGAAGCTATGCCACCAGCATTTCAAATACCAGCAGAGTAACCAATGGTAGCAGGTCTCAGCAGAGCTTTCCTACTAAGACAGACCAGGAAAAATGATCAGGCGATCTACTTCTGGGAATTAGCCAAGAAAACATAACACTGTCCAACTCCCTTTGGAAATGTTATCACTGTTAGAAGAGGTCATCATGTTTGGTGAAGTTAAGGGTCAACAAGGGTGTCAGAGACCTCAGTGAAATGGACTGGCAGAGCAGCTATAATGATGGACCTGAATATGCTGGTGCTAGTAAGTATCAACTTGTCTGGGCTATGATTTGTAGTGGTTTGGCAGTTATGTAATTATGTAACACCCCTCCTCCCCCAACTCCATGATGTAATACGATGGGATCAGCCCATCAGTTTTAAGGGGATTAGGCTGAGATGCAATATATTTTACTCAAGTCACTGTCCTGATTCAATATAAAGGGAATTTCTCTGGGATGTGATCTCCAACTGCTTTTATCTCACAAGAAATAAAAGGAGAGAGAACCAGTAGAGAGAGAGGGACTTGACTACCATCAAAAAGAAGAGCCAAGAGTAGAGCACATTCTTTGGACCCAGGGTCCTTGTGCTTCTCAGCAAGGTCTCTTAGACCTCGGGGAAGATTGATGTCAAGACACATGGCGGTCTCCAAGGGACATAAGGCCCACAGATGTTGAAAGGTGACCAAGAGTCAAAAGAAAGAGAAAACCTTCCTTTAAAGTTGATGCGCTAGATTTGGAATTCTAGCCTCCTACCTGGTGAAAGAATAAATTTATTTGTTAAAGCCATGCACTTGTGGTATTTCTGTTCTAACAGCATTAGATAAACCAAGACAGTACAGGAACAGGCAGCATTTCCTTCTGTTATACAAAAAGTCACCATGGGACAGAGTAGACTGGACAGCAGCTAACAAAAACATTGACTATTTTACATGCTGCTGCATGCCATCTAGTCAGTTCTGACTAATAGCAACCCTGCATAGGGTTTATGAGGCTGTAAATCTTTACAGACAGAAGTAGAAAGCCTAATTTTTCTCCTGCAGAACAACTGGTGGATTCAAACTGTTGACCTTATGCTTACAGCCCAACCTGAACCCACTGTTTTACTGGGGTCCTGAATTTTATATAGTTCTTACATATCAGTCAAAATACTTAGCTTTAACTTCAGTCTCTAAAACATCCATAAATAAGGAAAAAGTGCTGGCTAGTTAACAATCTCACCTTTACTTGGTTTAAAACATTGCAGATACTATTGCTATTCCAAGAAAGTTATCCTTTTCCATCTTGTAGAATTTTTTTATTTCTAATATTTTTATAATTTTAAGAGTCCAACTAACAACTGCCCTATGAGCTCTCAACATTTTTAGTTGGTAACTTCAGCACATTGGTTGTATAATCTACTAACGAAAAACCAAGCTAGGATAAATTAATCTATTAAACTGGTATTGGTACTTTTATGTGTGTGTCTCAACTCTAAAACAGAATATTGTTGTTGTTGGTGTTATGTGCCGTGGAGTCGGTTCTGACTCATGGCAACCCTGTACAGGGTTTCCAAGGCTGTAAATCTTTATGGGAGCAGAAAAGCCTCATCTTTCTCCCACTGAACAGCTGGTAGTTTCGAACTGCTGACCGTGGGATTAGCAACCTAATTCGTAACCACTATGCTACCAGAGAACAGAATACTAAGGCTATATAAAATATTAGGTGAATGTTTTACTTTGAAGATACCAACCTTCGATAAGTCATTTAAATCCTGTGGATTAGTGCCCTCATTTATGAAAATTGGGAGTTGATTTGGGGGTTAGCCAATAAAGGACATAGTATAAAGTTCGTAGGTAAAAAGAAGCGGAAGTGACTCATTGTTGTCCCAAGTAATTATCTCTAAGATCTTCAGTTTCATCATTTATAAAATGTGGGTACAGTTTCATCACAGGTTTCTTATAGTAAGGTATAAATTAGGGCAAGTACAAAAAATGCCTGTTAAAACTATTAAGTTTTACTTGATGTTGTTACTACTGGAGACTTTAATACTAACTAGTCCAACATTCAATGTTAATACTCCAAAGACATCCTTTACCAAACATTATTAACAGGGTTGATACATGAGGGACCATGGAGTGGTCCTCAATATAAAAAAAGTGTCTGTCAAGTTAACTTCAGCTCATGGTGATACCAGTGTCAGATGAGAACTTCACATGGTTTTCAAGGTCTGACTTTTCAGAGGTAGATTGCCACCCTTTCTTCCAAGATGCCTTTAGGTAGACACAAAATTTCAGCCTTTAGATTTAGTCAAACATGTTAACTGTTTGCACCACCCAGGGCGCCTCCTTCATGTTTTTAAAGTTACTATAAAGATGCTACTGAGATTTCTGTTGCAATAGGTTTTTGTTGTTAAATGCTATCAAGTTGGCTCCAACTCACAGGAAACCTGTATAGGGTTTCTGAGGAACAGTTGGTGGGTATGCACTGCTGACCATATGATTAGCAGTCCAGAGCTTATCTTACATTGCCACACTAGGACTTCAATATAAGATGCTGTTATTGTTAAGTGCCATTGAGTCAGTTCTCACTCATAGTGACCCTGTATAGAGTTTCTGAGGAGCAGCTGATGTGTTTGAATTGCCAATGCTGCGGTTCAAACCGACCTTGAGGTCGAGTGCTTATCCTTTGGTGCCACACTAGGACTCCATATAAAACATTTGTTGTTGTTTTTAAGTGTTGTCGAGTTGGTTCCGACCCATGGATTTGATATTTATATTATAAAACAAATCCAGGTTGATGTGCTAACAGTAAAATCTATGAAAAAGAAAGCTCACACTTACTGGAGGAGGCACACTACAGACAGGGAGGTGCTGTCCACTGAAAACCACAGAGCATCCTGGGACCTGTTGTGCACTGCAAGCAGGGATGTGCTGGCCTGTGCAGAGTGGAATCCCATGTGGTGCCACTGTTGTTACTGTGTAAGAAACAGGGACTGTGCCCTGGTGGAGCTATTAGGAAAGAAGAATAGAATTTTAGCGGTTTTCAAAAAACATTAACTATAAAAATTTACCATTTGCATTTAAATACCAACATTCATAACAACATTGTTCACAATGGCTAAAAGTGAAACAGCCCAAGCATACATAAACAGATGAATGGATAAACAATATATGATATATATTCACAATGGGAACATGGTAGCCATTAAAAGGAATGAAGCTCTGATATACGCTACAACATGGGTGACTATGAAAACATGCCAAGTGAAATAAGCCAGACACAGAAGGATACATATGATCCTACTGACATCAAAGGACATTACTTGAATCATATTCTCTTTAAAAGTTCTTAGAGCAACAAAAAGAACTCTGAAGGGTCAAGACCAGGGCTGTAGAGTGGATGGGGTAAAGGTTCACAACGAAATTCTCAGAGGACAGCCCTTGTTATGAAGAAATGAACACTGCCATGATAGAAAAATTCCTCAGGGCCACTTTCCTAAAATTATTTTTCACCAGTGTAGTTTTCTTTAGACTTCTTCCTAATAAAGTACCCATGATCATCTTGTGCTCTTTGATCAAGATTATCCCTTTGGAATCCCAAAAAAGATAATATTCTGAGTGAGTAGCTCTCTGACTTCAATTTAACTGGTTCAGTAAGATCCCCTTGGAAGCCACTGTTTTGATTGGATGTTTTTTGTGAAAGCACCCTAACAAGACTGGTAAGAGAAGTAGTGTGAGCAACTAAATCGCAGTTGTTGTTAAGTGCTGTGGAGTCAGTTTCAACTCATAGCAACCCTGAATAGGGTTTCTGAGGTAAGTTTGACCTGCTGACCTTACAGTCCAGTGCATTATACTACAGCGCCATGTCAGGACACATTTAAACATACTACATTTGGAATATACCTGTACAATCATACTCCTAAAACTGTCAAATACTTTTTTACATTTAACATAAACTCTTAATTTTTGTTTTTAGGGTCAAGTAGAGCTCTGATTTTTCTTGTAAGTAAATAAACAATTAAACCTGGTCTGGTTATTGAAGCAGCCTTTTCCCTCTTAAAAAAATACCAGATCTTTTACCATCCAATTAAAATTCTCACATAAGTTTAAATCTGTTGAAACATAGACATTGTTGAATTGGTGTATGTTCTAATATGAATATAAAAACTTTAAATAAAGAAAACAAAATAATGCTCATAGTAATCAAGCTTAGATACGATTTTAATGGAAGTATGTACTGAATTTGACCAATAAGAAGTTTACTTCTTTAATTTCAGAGTACAGACTCACTTTTCAACTAGGTCTAATTGTCTGTGTTTTTCCATGCTTGAGATTTAGTTCCCTCACGAGGAGTAATGACACAGCTTTTCTTCAAACAATCCACAGAAGAATCAAAGGCCATTTGTGCTAGATCTTGAAGTCAGTTTGCAATTATGTAGGATTAGTCTGGTAGCGTAGTGGTTACGAATCGGGCTGCGAACCTTAAGGTCAGCGGTTC
>NW_006408571.1:13639942-13640525 GCF_000296735.1 Chrysochloris asiatica
ATAAATATCTATGCTCCCAATGAAAGAGCTCCAAAATATATAAAACAAACTCTAATAGATTTGAAAAAAGAAATAGATGAATCTACAATAATAGTTGGTGATTTTAATACACCACTTTCAAAAATGGATAGACCAACCAGAAAGAAACTTGACAAAGACACAGACGAACTAAACAACACAATCAGCCAACTGGACCTCATAGATGTGTATAGAGCATTCAACACAACAGCAGCACAATACACATTCTTTTCCAGTGCACATGGAACATTCTCCAGAATAGACCATGTCTTAGGGTACAAAACAAACCTCCATAAATTTACAAATATCAAAATACTACAAAGCATCTTCTCAGACCACAATGCTATCAAATTGGAAATCAACAATAGAAGACCAAGGAAATAAAGTCAAATACATGGAAACTGAGTAACACCCTGCTGAAAAATGACTGGGTAGAAGAAGAAATTAAATGTGAATTAACAAAGTTTCTAGAAATAAATGAGAAGGAAAACACAACATACCAAAATCTATGGGACACAGAGAAAGCGGTGCTGAGAGGACAATTTATTGCAATAAATGCACACAT
>NW_006408571.1:13640625-13651545 GCF_000296735.1 Chrysochloris asiatica
TAAATATTTCAAGTCCTCTTCACTTTCAGCGATCAAGGTTGTATCATCTGCATATCGCAGGTTGTTAATGAGTCTTCCTCCAATCCTGATGCCACGAACTATCACCTAGGTCAATAAAAAGAACACTGCCAAAATCCCACCCCCAAGAAACCCTCCTTCATAGTCAAAATGATCTCATAACCATTCCCAAAAGCCTCTAGTTAAAGGAACCATTATACTGATTTTTATAATGATAATTTCAAGCAGCTTCTGAGGAGTATTAGAATTGTAAGAAGTACAGCATCTGGCTGTACTTCTTCCAACATAGATGTGTTTTCAGTCCATGGTATTTTTAATATTCTTTTTCACACCAAAATTCAAAAATGCATCAATTCTTCTGCGGTCTTCCTTATTCACTGTCCAAATTTCACATACATATGAAGGCAATGAAAATAACATGGCTTAAATCAGGCACACATCCGTCCTCAAACTGTCATCTTTCCTGCAGCAGATTTACCAAATGCTGCAATAAACTGATTTTTTTGACCGATGCTTTCATTAGTGCTGATAATGGATCTAAACAGAAGTCTTTGACAACTTTAATGTTTTCTCCATTTGTCATGTTATTTATTGGTCCAGTGGTAAGGATTTTTGTTTTCTTTACATTGAAGTGCAATCTATAATGAAGACTGTAGTCTTTGATATTAAAATACTTACTTTAAGTCCTCTTCAGTTTCAGCAAGCAAGGTTGCATCATCTGCATATTGCAGGTTGTTAATGAGTCTTCCTCACAATCCTGATTCCATGTTCTTCATATAATCTGTTTCTCTCGATTATTTGATCAGCATACAGATTGAATAAATATGGGGGAAAGAAAACAAGCCTTGTGCACACCTTTCCTGATTTAAAAACCATTCAGTGTCTCCCTATTGTGTTTGAACTAGCTCTTGTTCTATGTACAGGTTCCTCATGAGCACAATAAAGTGCTCTGAAATACCTTTTTTGCAACATTATTCATAACTTGTTATAATCCACACAGTTGACTTTGTGTGGTCAATAAAACACAGTCCTGGTGTGGCACTGTGGGTTATTATGCTGGACTGCAAGGTCGGTTTGAACCACAGGGTTGGTGGTTCAAGCTCATCAATTGCTCCTTGGAAACCCTGTACAGGGTCGTTACGAGTCAGAAATGATTCGATGGCACTTAACAACAACAAAAAAACATCTTTCTGGTACTGTCTGCTGTCAGCCAAGATCCATCTGATATTAGCAATGATATCCCTATTTCCATGTCCTCATTTGAATCTGGCTTGAATCTCTGGCAGTTCCTGTCAATGAACTGTTGCAGCCATTTTTAAATTATCTTTAGCAAAATTTTATTTGCATGTGGTATTACTGATATTGCCTGATGATTTCTGCATTCCGTTGGGTCACCTCTCTTTGGAATGGGCACAAATATGGATCTCTTCAATTAGTTGGTCAGATAGTCTTCCAAATTTCTTGGCATAGTTGAGGGAGTGTACACAGATGTATATCAATTTATTTAAAGGGTTTAATTTGTATTCCATCATTCCTGGAGCCTTGTTCTTTGCCCATGCCTTCAGTGAACCATGGACTTCTTTCTTCAGTATAATTGGCTCTTGATCATATGCTATCTCTTGAAATGATTGAATGCTGTCCATGTCTTTTTGGTATAGTAACTGTGCATTCCTTTCATCTTCTTTTGATTTTTTCTTTATCATTCAACATTTTGCAAATAGAATCCTTCAGTATAGAAAGTCAGGGTTTGAATTTTTTCTTCAGTTCCCTCGGCTTCAGGAATGCTAAGCATGTTCTTTCCTTTTGGTTTTCTAACTCCGGGTCTTTGCACATTTCATTTATAATACTTGATTTTATCTTCTTGGTCTGCCCTTTGAAATTTTCTCTCCAGCTCTTTTACCTCTGGTACTTCTTCCATTTGTTTTATAATCTCTACACTGCAGAGCAAATTTCAGTCTCTTTTGACATCGATTTTGGTCTTTTCCTTCTTTCTTGTCTCCTTAAAGACCTTTTTCTTTCTTCTTATAAGAGTTTCATAATTCTTCTGGTTCTTCAGACATTATAGTGTCTGATGCATTAAATTTGTTCTTGAGATGATCTCTAAATTCAGGTGGGATGTGTTCATAGTCTTAATTTGGCTCGTGTCGACATATTTTAATTTTCTTCAGTTTCAGCCTGAAATTGCATATGGTCAATTGATGGTTTGTTCTACAGTCTGCCCCTGCCTGGTCTGTTTTGGCTGATGATATCAGAGCTTTAGTACCACCTCTTTCTACAGATGTAGTTAATTTGACTTCTGTGTATTCCATCTGGTGAGGTCCATGTGTAAAGTCATCTTTTTCACTGTTGAAATGAGGTATTTTCAGTAAGTCATTGGTCTTGCTATCATGTGATCTCCAGCATCATTTCTATCACCAAGGCCATTATTTTCCAACTAGTGATCATTCCTTACCGTACAAAATAGCCAGAAAATATGCTATTAAAAAAAAAAAAGGTTTGGTTGTGTTCAAATAAAATTTTATTTACAAAAACAAGCAGTGATAGTTTATTTTCCCTTTCTTTGAACTATTCCAGATCCTTAACACAAACTGTAGAATAAACTTTCACTTATACCAAAACCTACTAGAAATTTATTGGAGTACATGGATTCTTTATGTCATAGTCTGGGTTCTCTGGAGAAGAAATATCAATGAAGTGTGTGTGTGTGTGTATATATATATATATATTTATCAAGAAAGATTTATCTCAAGGCAACAATTTTTGCCGTTGTAGAGGCTGGCAAGATCCAAAAGCGTGGGTCAGGTATCAGGCTGGAAGCTCCTGGCTCACAAACCCCATACTGGTAGGTAATTCCACAGTCAAGAGTTTCTTGATGGTCTTTCCTCTCTTGGCTCATCTCTGATGCCTTCTCAATCTTCCTTAAAATACCTGATCCATCTAAAAACTGTTGCTTTATGTGGAGTAGCATTGTTGCAGAATTCCAATAACTTGGGAAGATGTCCACTTTTGTGTTTTGTTCAAAATCTGCCATTAGTCCTGGCCTAAAAGTAATTCTTTATCCCAATGCACAGAAAGTATTTTTTTCAGAAGGTACCCTCATGAGACTAAAGAAAGTGTATCACTAAGAGAACTTGTCTGCAGTCATCCACTGATCACAAAGATATGTTTAAACACGTTGTGGAATAAAGTTGTGTATGTAAGAACTGGAACTCTAGTGACAGTATTTTCTGATTTATCCTGCATTAAATCTACACCCCACAGGAAACTCCTCTTTCAACTGACTGACTGTTCACATCAGACACAAAAGAGGATTACATAATATCTGCCAAACCACTGAAAGCCATGCCTGTCCAAGTTGACAAATAACCTAAACCATCACAGTATATGTCACTTTTAAGGACTAACAATTTTTACAAAATTAGATCTATGTGCATTTCTATACTTACATAGGTCTCTTCAAATTTCTCTACAGAAAGGTCAAGATTGATTCTTCTATCATATATTTTGTTTTTTCAATGGTAGTTTTCTCTGTAAATTTTATTATCACAGAGTATTTAAAACATGCTGGAAATTTTGAAACATATAAGGAGCCTCATATCCATCACTATCTCTAAGAACTGTTTTTGTTGTTAAATGCTATTAAGTCAGTTCTGACTCATAGTGACCCTGTATAGCGTTTCCAAGGAGCAGCTGGTGATCTGTTGTTTGCAGTCCAGTGCAGATCCTACAGCACCACACCCGGAGTCCCTAAGAACTAAAACAAGGCTAATTTATTTCCATCTACTTCTTCTTTTCCTGTATTTTGTTGAAGTAAATCCTAAGAACCCAAATCTAGTCAATATTTCAGCACTCTATTTAAAAGTTAGTTCTGGAGTGGCGCTGTGGGTTAATACGCTGGATTGCAAAGTTGATTTGAACCATAAGACCCGTGGTTCAAGCTCACCAGCTGCTCTCTGGAAACTCTATATAGGGTTGTCATGGATTGTAACTGACTCGACAGCACTTTAACAACAACACTTTAAAAAGAGATTATTCTTAATCTGGATTGAAAAAAGGCTTACATATTACAAGTGATTAACATCTCTTTTAATTTATAGTTTCTCTCCTAGCATGTCTTCTTTCACAGAAGTATGATATTTAAAATAGGCTAGGTGAAGTCTGTAGTAGTTCTCATTATATTTGCATTGGTTTTCATTTACAGTCCTGTTTATTGCTCACTATTTGAAAAAAACATTTAAGGAAAATACAAGAAACGCTAGTGGCACAGTGGTCTAAGAGCTGGGCTGCGAACCTCAAGGGTGGTAGTTCAAACCCATCAGATGTTCCATGGCAGAAAGATGAAGCTGCCTGCTCCTGTAAAGATTTACAGTCTCAAAAACCTTTCGGAGCCTTTCTACTCTGTCCATTAGGGTTGCTGAGTCAACTGGTTTGATGACAGTGGGTGGGGGCTGAAAATTAGAATAAAAGATTCCTTTTTCTAGAGGGGATTTCATTTGTTTTCAAAGACTTTAAGCGAACTTGACAAACTAATAAGAGTTTGGGTTGCAAGTTACATTTGTTTCTGATCTCTGATCATTAGTACTCTCTCTCCTTTTTCCCCCAAGCACTCATCTACCTTGTTTCTATCCATCTCCTACTTTAGATATTATATAAACATAAATTGAACCATATAATATGGAGCTTCTTTCACTTAAGTACCATGTTTTCAAAGTATATTCATAAAACATGAATCCATATTTCATTACTTTTGGTGGCTAAATCATGCTCCATTATATGGGTAAGCCACATTATGTTGTTGATGAATTTTATGTATAAAGATTTATGTATTTAGATTTCATATATTGAAATCTGCATCTAGGTAGGTACACCTCAACAAAATCTTTAAAACTAGAATTGGGTTTTCGTCAAATACAGTTATATCATGAGGGAAAAAGAGACACATATATGTTCAATTGAAAAGGTTTTATATCCATTACTACCCTTACCATGTTTGTTAATGCTTCTAAGACATTAAACCTGGAGATCTCCAAGGAACCAAGATGCACCAACTAAGAGACAAGGCTATTCCTTTAGAGTGGCAAGCCTTCCTCTAGATCTGGCCCTTTGAATTCAAACTTCTGAAACTATGAGAAAATAAATGTATATGAAAGTCACTCTTTATGATATTCTCTTATAGCAACACTAGCTAAGTCAGACAGAATTTGGTACCAGTGTAGGGTCCTGCTCTAACAAATACCTAATCAAGTGGCTGGAAGAGTTTTAAAGAGTCTTGTTGAATAAGCAATGGACTGCTAACCACAAGGTCGGTGGTTCAAACCCACCAGCCATGCCTTGGAAATAATATACAAGATTGCCATGAGTTTGAAGCAACTCAGTGGCACTTAATAGTAAAAATCAGATTGCCTTTAAGAGACTTCCTATAAACATACTGACAGGAAAGTTAATTATATTTTCCCAAGAACATTTTGAAGCCCTCCTCAGACCTAAGACATGAGCAACAGAATGTTACTAGAAACATGGAAGGAGGTAAATGTGCTTCTTTGGGGCTTTAAAAGAAAATAATGAACATGTGAGTGGATAGAGGAGGAGGGTGATGCAGTTACAAAGAACTTGTCTGAATTATGTTCTCCTATTTTGTGTAAGGAGCTCTGGTAGCGGTTACGAATTGGGCTGCTAATCTCACAGTCAGCAGTTCGAAACTATCAGCCGTTCTGCGGGAGAAAGATGAGGCTTTTTGCTCCGTAAAGATTTACAGCCTCAGAAACCCTATGGGTTGCTATGAGCCAGAAACAACTCCACGGCACGTAACAACAACAATTTGGTGTCAGGTAGAACTTTTAAGTGGTGAACTCAGTATCTGGTTACGGAGATTTCTAAGCACGATGTTAAAGGGGCCATGTGGTTTCTTCCTCCTGCTTACAGTCGAATTTACGTCAGAGGATCAAGAGGGACTTTGAAATGAATGGTGCAAAATGAAAATGGAACCCAAAGATTTGTAATATTCTGTTGTGCAAACTAACAACATATGTCCTAAAATGCTCACTAACATGACCACACAAACATTTGTTGAACAAACTAAACCTGTCACTGATAGATCTAAGTAACTACCCACAGCAAAAATTCCATCATCTTAGACTGAAGAGAACAGAGAGCAAAACAGAAAGAACACTGCCTCTCAGATTTCTATAAGCAGGAAATAGGTCTCCAAGAAAATAAAAGAACCACCCTGGAGCAACTCTTGGGATCAGCAAAACTGCTGGAAGGAGGACCAGAAACAGAGCACGGGAAGAAAGCATTTTATCAGTTTTCTATGAGTGTTTCATGGACGTAAGGGAAGAAAAATGTCTGACAGAAAAGTAACATCTGGGCAAGATTATTATTTTCTCTCAACTGTCGGTACACCTCATATCTCCCCGTTTTCTACCACTCAGCGCAGTAAGTGAAAACTTGGTTGATCTCTCCTTGTAGTTCGAATTTATCAGTTGCTCCACAGGAGAAAAAGAAGGCTTTCTGTTCCCATAAAGATTTACAGCCTCAGAAACCCTATATCTAGAGTCTCTATGAATCAGAACTGACTCAGTGGCACACCACCACTGCCACCATAAATTTGCAAAAAAATTTTAACCTTCAAATTCAGCAACTTTATAAAAAAGATACATCTAGATTTGTTATCTTTTTGGCCTTAGAACTCCCACAGAAAACCATCCTATTTTGGTCTTCTCCCTTAAGCTCTGAAGACAAGTAAGCCCTGTCCATTTCCTGAGCTAGCACATTAGTTCTTGGCAGGAACAACAAGAAATGAATGAAGCCTTGTACCTGTCATCTCCCTGGAGATCTAAGGAGAAGCTGTAAGCAGAGATGTATCCACTTGTATACTGAATTATTCCAGAAGAAAATGGAAGGGAGAAGAAAATAGGAATACGTATTCAAACCACAATCTATCTAGTATTTCCTAGCAATCCAAAACCAGTATCTCCCAACCAACTCTTACATGAAGACATTCTGAGCTTTCACAACTTTTGTCTAAAGAAAACATACAGAATTCAAATTTCAATCCTATGAAGAGGAAAGTAAAATATTTTATTTTAGGAAAAATCACTACCATGTAGGTAAATTAAATAAAATTTGCAACAACACAATAGAGAATTATTTGGCCACAAAGAGAAATGAAGTAACTGGGAGAAAGGAGAAGTGGGAAGTTCTTCCTTTAGTCTTTGCTTAAGGGTGATGAAAAACTTTTGGGAAACAGATGGTGGTGATGGATGCACAATATAGTGAGTATCACGAATGTCACTGAACTTATATTTAAAAATGGATGAAATAGCAAAGCTTCATTAATGTATATTTCACTAGAGTAAAAAATAAATAAGGAAGGAAAGAAATCTGCAACAAAACCTCCAGAGTTTTTTAATGAACTATACCGACGTTAAGCATCAAACTTCCAGGACATTCTGCTACTATACCTGATCATGTATGTCAACCATTACTGTATTCTGCTGTGGTGGATGAGCAGCAGGATGTAACAGACGAGGGGATACATTCGGAGGGTGGAAGGCTCGTGGTTCCTCTATTGCTTGCTGCTGTGCATATGGGAGATGATGATAGTTTTCATCCTGACTAATGGAATTATGCCGAGACAGACGATCCCTTCTTCCTCTCTGGCGTCGGACAGGAGGACTGCAATATAGTAAATGTCAAAGAGAAGGTTGAGATAATGCTTACTGTTATGATCCATCAGGATTCTGGATAATCTCTCTTTGCTATTCTTATATGCTAATGTAAACTTGAGTGCTATGGTTCATCACCAGCTCTAGAAGTTTACAAATTTAAACACAGGGTATATGTTTAAAAACAACTAAAAATTGGTATTCAGCACTAAGAGGATTTAGAATTCAATAGCTAGCCATTGTCATGGGAGAGGGGGAGATGTGTGTTTCATTTAAATCACAAAATTGCCCATTTTTTAAGTAAAAAAATAAAACACCAGAAATTTCTTACGGTTCAACGTAATTATCTTGTTACCCATATTTTAATAAATATTATAGAATAAAACCTAATATGCAGCGTTCTTGTCAGTATTCATCATACACTTTTATGGGCTCCTTTTGTCTGTTCACCTATTTGGCTGAAAACATAAGAAGATACAGTAACTAGATGTCCAAAATGAGAACATAAAATACAGAAAATAACTGGAAAACGTACACCAAATAACTCATTCATAACTGCAAATATAGAAATAAGTAAATGCCAAAAATGGAATTGATTTGAGATGGTGTCAACATAAATGTTTTGGGAATCTAGAATTTTCCATTAAGTTCTGGTTGCTAAAGCAAACCACTTTTGTTCCCCATGTACTAACCATCTTCTTAGTGTAACAAAAATGTTCAGAAAACTGCAAATGTACTTTATTTTCTACTTCTTTAGCTTCCACAATTCATCTCAATTGCTTTTCTCAACAGCTCAATACAAATGAAATTCTAAATATAACCAAATATCAAACCAAACCCACTACCATCAAGTTGATTCTGACTCATAGTCCTAACAACGTTACTAAGACTACAAATATATTGTAAACTTTATTGTTAACTGGGAGTCCTGGTGTAGGATAAGCAATGGAGTGCTGACTACCAGGGTGGCAATTCAAACTCACCAGCAACTCCTTGGAAACCCTATACAGGGGGCTCTACGAGTTAGAACTGCCACGACAGCACTGCCACCACCACTGTGAACTGATTAGATGTTACGCAACAGATCAGTTTTCCATTCAAACGATTCCTACACATTTTGTTTTGTGGCACTGATTACAATCCACACAATGTAACAACACTTATCCTACCATTTCCCTGTGTTTTCCCATTTCCATTCCGCCTCCTTTTCTAACCTTTCTGAACTTTGTCCTTAGGTAACAAGGCTATATAATCTTTTAGGAAGCATACGTCTTTCCACAGAGTGAGTGGTGGGTTCGAATCGCCAACCTTTTAGTTAAAACCCAATTATTTTAACTACTGGGCCACTAGGGCTCTTCTAAAAAGTAATGTTAAGTGTCATCGTACCATTCCAACACAGGTCACTACCCCTGTGTACAGTTTTGCAAGGCTACAAATCTTTGTGAGAGCAAAAAGCCTCATCTTTCTCCCATGGAACAGCTGGTGAGCTCACACCACTGACCTTTCTGGTTCACAGTCCACTGTTTATGCCCCATAGCCACCACAATACAAAAAATACTTACTAACAATAAAACTGACAACAACAACAAAAGGTGGTAGAAAGATATAGGCTCTGTTAAAATCGGGCAATCTTCCTTCCAGGTAGGGTTTCCCAGTAGCATAGCAACTTTTTACTGCTAGCTCTCTAACTGGGAAGGCTAATTTCTCAACAGTACGCTTACTACAGTCCCCCCATACTAATTGCTTTCAATCATCTATATTTTCAATGTTTATGTATTTTCCCTTCAAAATCTATGTAGCGTGCTTCTGCCACGTATGCACACAGATACTCAGCCCAAGCAGAGGCCCTGAACTTTTAATATCTGTTTCCTTTTTGTTCTGTTTTTTGTTTTTTTTAATCATAGGAAAGAGTAGGAGAGGGCTGAAGGGAGAGAAAGAGAGCCAAAAGTTGGATTGGAACCTGAGGTTTAGCATAACAACCAACACTGGCAACTTGGAATCTCTCGGGCAGCTTTGAAGACAGGAACTTAGGACATTAAAGCCATATTCATATTAAGCTACAGATTTTTTTTTTTTCCTTCTTTTTCTTCTCACCCTCCTCTCCCTTTTCTGTGATTAGAGACTTCAGTATTCATTCTTGTTTTTGTTGGTGCTTTTTTTTCCCCTCTCATTCCCCCACCCCCACCCCACTGGTGTTGTTTTGATGTTATATGCCCCCCCACTTCTGCTTTTGGAGAACTCTTTGTCTTCCTATATTACACAAGAAAAGTCAGCAACTGCTGCCATATAGGCAAGCTACAATCACACTCTATACAACACCAAAACCCAGGCAAGATCCAATATCAGCTGCCATATACCAGGGAAACAGACAACACTCATGAAAGTTACTCTGAGTTAAGCAATAAGAAGAGTGAAAAGGGAAGTCCACATCCTGATCACATCTTCCTGGAAGCAATCAGAAAGCATACAAATTACCAAAACACATACTCAATTACGTATTAAAGCCACAGATAAACATTAAGCATGTCCAATAAGCAAAAGCAGATAACCATATCAGCACATGTCCAGAAAAAGATAAAATGTCTGAGACAAATGACCTAGAAGTAGACCTGGACTCCATTCTGCAAGGAGGGCAGGCCCTGCAAATGCCTGAGAAAGAATTCAGAAAAATTATTATAAAATGTTTTAAAACACTTTACAATGGAGTTGAGAAAAATAAGGAGGAAGTCAGGAAAGTGCTACAGGAACAATCAAATAAGATAGATACAGCATCGGAAACAATTCAAAACCTACAGAAAGAGGTCCAAATGATCAATAAAAAAATAACAGAATTAGAGAATACTCTGAAAGGGCAGAGGAGTAGAACAGATGAGATGGAAGGCAGAACCAGTGATCTGGAAGACAAATCTCTCAATACCACAAAGATAGAAGAACAAACACAACAAAGGATAAAAAATTTGGAGGAAGATCTAAGATTCATGCTGGACAACATGAAGAGGAATAACTTAAGAATTATCGGCATTCCAAAACAAGAAGAATCACACAAGTCCACAGAAGAAATAGTTGAAGAACTTCTGGAAGAAAATTTCTCTAACATCCTGAAAAACGAAAAGATAAACATTTAAGAAGCTCAACAAACTTCACGAAGGGTAGACCCCAAAAGAAAATCACCAAGACATATCATAGTCAAGCTCTCCAAACTCAAAGATAAGGAGACACTTCTGAAAGCAGCCAG
>NW_006408571.1:13653944-13672897 GCF_000296735.1 Chrysochloris asiatica
CACCATATAAATAAGAAAAAAGAAAAGAACCACATGAGCATATCGATTGATACAGAAAAGGCATTTGACAAAATCCAAAATCCATTCCTGATAAAAACACTCAACAAAATAGGAATTGAAGGGAAATTCCTCAACATAATAAAGAGCATATATACAAAACCAATAGTCTACATTACTCTCAATGGAGAGAAACAGAAAGCCTTCCCTCTGCGAACATGAACCAGACAAGGATGCCCTTTGTCACCACTCCTATTCAATATTGTGCTGGAAGTCTTAACAAGAGCTATACGGCAAGACAGGGAAATTAAAGGGATCCAAATTGGCAAAGCACCCTCGGAAACCCTGTACAGGGTCGCTATGGGTCGGACCCGACTCGATGGCACTTAACAACAACAACAACAAATTGGCAAAGAGGAAGTAAAACTCTCCCTATTTGCAAAGATATGATCCTCTATGTAGAAAACCCCAGAGACTCAGTAAAAAAGCTACTAGACCTCATTGGAAGATTCAGCAAAGTGGCAGGGTATAAGATCAACATATAAAAATCAGTTGGATTCCTCTATACCAAAAACGACAGCGTTGAAAAGGACACTAGGAAAGCAATACCATTCACACAATATCCACCCAAAGGATGAAATATCTAGGAATAAATGTAACCAGAGAAACAAAGGACTTATACAAAGAAACTATAAAATACTACTACAAGAAACCAAAAGAGACTTACAAAAATCGAAGAATGTACCATGCTAGTGGATAGGAACACTTAACATTGTGAAAATGTCAATAATGTCCAAAGCAATTTACACATATACTGCGATCCCAATCCAGATGTGCTGTTCGCAACAGATCATGTCAAGGGCACATAATGTTGTTATGTGTCACTGGTGAGATTAAACTGACCATTTGCTTAGGATGGCATCTGCCAAGATCCTCCACTACAAAGTCTGGATACTTCCCTTTGTTGTTGTTGTTATGTGCCGTGGAGTTGGTTCTGACTCATAGCGACCCTGTATAGGGTTTCCGAGGCTGTAAATCTTTATGGGAGCAGAAACAACCCTCATCTGTCTCCTACGGAATGGCTGGTAGTTTCGAACTGCCGACCTTGAGGGTCACAGCCCAATTCGTAACCACTACGCTGCCAGGGCTTCCCTTTGTAATTACCATATATTTGGGGGAGACACTTGGAAATTACGCAAGCATCCTCCTTCTATTTGAAGTCTTGCCCGCTAATTTTAGCATATCTGGGTGCATCTGCAGCAATCACTACTGTGGTATTTCATCAGTGATTTTCTATTTCCCTCATTTCTTCTGTATTTATTCATTGAAATTCTTCTATAAAGATTAACTCACTTCTCTCTGTGCCAATTTATTTATTTAATCAATTATCTACAAACGGTAAGAACTCAAGGATATCTATTTTCTCTTTTGAGTTATAATCCATGCATTTTATTTTGTTGTTAAAATTATTTCAATTTTGGTTCCTTCTGTTTGGCTTTTCTGCCATTTCAATACATCCTCATCCTTTTTAACATCTGGCACCATAATATGCTCCAGGCTCACACCTTGTTATACATTCTGCTCCAGTCTAGCAATCAAGCAGTTCTCCAAAGAACCCTGGGTTCCTTTTAATGCAGAATGGCACTCAGAAACAAGGATCAGGCTGCTTAGCCTGTTCACTGCTATTGCACCGTGGCTTAAAGGCTCTCTAAACAAGCAGTAAGGAAATGTATCTATGTAGACTAACTCATTATATGTACACACCTACATTTCCTTATCTATACATATTTTAAAAATATTATTTCACTGAAACACATTAAAAATAGAATTAAAAAGTCAAAGCACATTTAAAATGAAAATAACAAGGTTTTCACTTTAGGAAGAAAGAAAGGAAGAGACTGGAACAGGCAGGAGCATAACAGGGATATTGGAAGAGTGACAATGTTCAATATTTACCTGTGTGTTATGTGCATGTGATTGCTTTGTTATTTTAACTGTATATTTGTTTTACATGCTCATATGACTAATAAGGAGCTCTGGTAGCATAGTGGTTACGAATTGGACTGTGAACCTCAAGGTCAGCGTTTGAAACTACCAGCTGCTCCGTGTGAGCAAGATGAGGCGTTCTGCTCCCGTAAAGATTTACAGCCTTGAAAACCCTGTGCAGGGTCGCTATGAGTCGGAACCGACTCCACGGCACATAACAACAACAACATAACTATATGACACATTTTAAAATGAAACAACAGAGAATGGCTACTGCAGAAGTTTAGACTATAAGCTCAAACCAAACAATCTTATTTTCTTCTCTATGCTCATTATAATTAACAATAAAATATTTTAATTGGTTGATATACATTATTTTACTTAAGCATTCCCATTTAATTGGGTAAAAAGGTAAAAGGTAACATAAAAGTCTTAGTGTCTCAACAGAATACAGCTCAAGAAATGGGTTTATCTGTCTCATTTGGAACAAATAATGGTGGTTTTATTTATTCCTTCTTAACTCCAACATGAAAAGGTTATGTCCATAGTCCTCAGACTATGAATATTTCAGATATGCAAACAGTTGTCTCATCCCAAGAAAGTACTCTTTCCCTGGAGTAAGAAGTGTATGACTGAAGCCAATGACTAAAGGCAGGAAGCTCAGAAGTAAAAAATATTCCTTTAAGGAAGGAAAGTCAAGGACCAAGTCCTAAGGAAGAAAGGACTAGATGCTGAACTAAATAGTTAAGAGTTGTGAACTACAGAATGCATTTTCCAGTAATCAGGATTACAAACTAGCTCACAAAAAGTCTTATGTACATGCAATCCCCAGAGTTACAAATGTCCAACTTATAGACAACTCTCCTACTTGTCCTTTAATATTAATTTAAGTTTTGTCCTCTTTGAACCAATGCCATTACAATCACATTCATTTGTTGCACATGCAATTTTTAAATCATTGAAAAGGCTAAATCATGATGGAAAGCATCTGCTCTGATTCACCTACAAGTTTCAACCTAATGACTTAAAAGATGCAGCTAGAACAGATTTCATTTGTAACCCAGGGACTGCCTCTAGTTACAAATCTATGGCAAAGGATTGACTATTGATAAATCACTTTAGCCTCCTCTTTCAATTTCTACAGCTGCCAATTAGGAGCTAAATGAACCTTTGTGATCCAGTGTGAGAGCCTAAATAACTTGCAATGTTATATCTTGCGTATAATTGTACATGCACATGCCAGTGGGGCTTCAAAAAGTTCACAGAAAAATGGAGTTAAAAGATAATGGAATTTTCCGACATGCTTTCTGAAGCCCCCTTGTATATGTTGATGTGTATATAAACTAACTATAGAAAAATGCATTCTGATGCTACCAAGCTATCATTTTAAGAAAATTTTAAGTTGTAACAACTAACCTTCTTCTGTTGCGTGCAGGTGTGTTGCATCGTTCCCCTGAGAAGTGATGTTGGCTTGGTCGAACTGAAGGGGGCTGCCTATTTGATGTCATCTCCCATGGTCGCATTGGTGGTGAGGGAGTTGGTGATGCTGATGTATAATCAAAGACTGAATGAGAGAGGCGCTGTCTCTTGGGACTTGGACTATCTTCACTCTGCCAATGCAACAAAATCAAGAAACTGAGTAAGTTTTTCAGACTACTGCATATGCATAGGTGTTTAATTTACTCTAAAATGTAAAAGAGAAAAAAAAAGTGTATGTAACCAGCTCAAATTAAACACCTTTAAAAAATATATATGTTGAAATGGGGGATGCATAGTAAATAATATCAAATGAAAACTGAAATCTTTTCAAAAATTATCAAAAAAATTAATGTAACAAATATTGGGTATAGCAACGTACAATAAGCAGTTTTAATACTCCAAACCACTTGAGAAATTTCACTACACTCACCCATCATCAGTTAAATTACTCAGTTAAACAGTAATTCTCAGGTAAGAATCCAGCTGAGGTGGTTTTATTTAAGTATGACTTCAGTATAATTTTAAATTACACTCAACTACATCCTACTGCTGTATTTTTGTAGCTTGCTGTTGGTAAATGCCGCTGAGTCAGTTCTGACCCACAGCGATCCTGTATAGGGTTTCCAAGGAGCGAACGGTAAGCTTGAACCACTGACCTTGCAGTCCAGCACGTTAAACTGCAGTGCCACAACCATCACTCCATTTCTGTTGCTTAGGTCAATATATTTTCTT
Organism: Chrysochloris asiatica; assembly: GCF_000296735.1. Taxonomy (NCBI): domain Eukaryota; kingdom Metazoa; phylum Chordata; class Mammalia; order Afrosoricida; family Chrysochloridae; genus Chrysochloris; species Chrysochloris asiatica. The sequence goes on from NW_006408571.1 coordinate 13,658,139, forward strand.
TAATGAGAGTTATCTGGATAAAACAACACTTACATAAAATAGATAAACTGCCTTCAAGTAGATTCAGATTCATAGTGACCGTAACAGGACAGAGTAGAATTGTTTCAAGGTTGTAAAAATTGTTACAGAAGCAAACTACCTCATCTTTCTCTCATGGAGTGGGGCTGGTGGGTTCAAACCAATGACCTCTGGGTTAGCAGCCAAATGCTTTACTCATTGCACAACCAATGCACCTTAAAACAAAGGAGTATTCAACCCACCTAGATCATCACAGATCATTAACTAGAATGTTAATGGAAACCCTTCCTAAAAAAGATGTGGCATTTCAGGTAGAACCCAGGAACGGCAGACAACTGTATCGGTTGTCTTGAGGCATACATAGGTTTTCAAGGGTCATACTAGCTATAAAACTGCAATGGATTGCTTGTTGTTGGTGGTTATGTGCCATGGAGTTGGTTCTAACTCACAATGACCCTGTATAGGGTTTCCGAGGAACAGAAAGTGTCATCTTTCTCCTGTGGAACCGCGCTGATAGTTTCAAACTGCTGACCTTGAGATTAGCCGCCCAATTTGTAACCACTACACTACCAGAGCTCCTTAATGGATTGCTTAGTTGCATTATTAACTCTCCAGGATTACGCACCCAACTCAATTTTCCAATCAAGTCTTAACAAAACTAGCAAATTACCTGAAAAGCTGTTGAGGGCTAGGTGTTTTCTAACAGAACCTCTTCTGTCTCCAATCTCCTTCTCCATATTCTAACTTTTGGGCATTGTTGTTGTTGTTATGTGTCATGGAGTTGGATTCAACTCATAGTGACCATGTAGAGTTTCCGAGGCTGTAAATCATTACGGGAGCAGAAAGGCTCATCTTTCTCCCATGGAACAGCAGGTAGTTTCTAACTGCTGACCGTGAGATTAGCAGCCGATTCATAACCACTACGCTACCAGAGTTCTTTTAAGGAGCATGGTGGCACTGTAGGATAAGCACTGAACAGTGAACCACAAGGTCAGTGGTTCCAGTCACCAGCTGCTCTTTGGGACAAAGAATAGGCTTCTGCTCCCAAAGATTTACAATGCTATACAGGGTCACCATGTGAGTTGGAACCAGTTCGACGGCACTTAACAAAATCACCTTTGATTGCAAAATAATTGGTACCTGTTGGTGGGCTTGAACCACCAGTCAGCAGTTAGCAACTGAATGCTTAATCTACTGTGCTGCCAGGGTATTAAAAATTAGTTGTTGTTGTTAGGTGCCATCGAGTCGGTACTGACTCACAGCGACCTTACACACAGCAGAACAAAACACGCCCAATCCTGGGCCAACCTCACTACTGTTACCACGCTTGAGTCCATCGATGCTGCCACTTGGCCAATCCATCTTGTTGGGGGTCTTCCTCTTTTCCTCTGACCCTCCACCTTACCAAACATGCTAGCCTTCTCCAGCAACTGGTCCCTCCTGACAATATGTCCGAAGTATGAGAGACGAAGTTTGGCCATCTTGGCCTCCAAGGAGCACGCTGGCTGCACTTCTTCCAAAATGGATCTATTGGTTCTTTTGGCAGCCCGTGGCACTTTCAATATCTTCCTCCAACACCATAACTGAAAAGCATCAATTCTTCTATGGTCTTCCTTATTCACTGTCCAGCTTTCGCATGCATGTGAGGTTATTGAAAATACCATAGCTTGGCTCAGGCGCACCTTCTGAGCTTGGCTCAGTTCTCAAGCTGACATCTTTGCTCTTCAACACTTTAAAAAGGTCTTGTGCAGCAGATTTGCCTAATGCAATAAGTCATCTGATTTCTTGACGGCTGCTTCCATGAGTGTTGATAGTTGACCCAAGAAAAATGAAAATTGATTAACTATATTCAATGTTTCTGGGATTGGGTATTAATGACAGTGTCTGGAGTTCAGTTAAATATAAATGTACCAATGTTGATTTGAATTTTGACAAATATATCACAGTTATAGGTTAACATTAGGGAAAACTGAGTAAAGAAGACAGATACTCTGGTAACATCAACTTTTGTGTTACTGTAAGATTACTCCAAAGTAAAATAGAATAAAATTGGGAGGTGGAGGAGAGAGAAAGAAAAGTAGATGACCAGTCATATATTGCTCTAATTATCTATTAATAGTTACACATTCATCCCACACACTGAACTTTTTGACCTATTTAATTCATTAGACTGTAATTTGTTAAATTTGGCAAATTACAAATAAATTTTAGTGTGGTTTACTATAACAATTTTCAAAACAAATCCACATATGGAACTCAGAATTGTATGGACAGCAATCCAGGCTAATAAATTAGAAGTTTTTAAGACAATGTACTCTGAATCCCCCATCCCCAAAGTTCTCGTGTCTTCAATGTTCCTAAGTTAGCAGCTGTGTGCAAGTTCCATAAATGGAGCACAGTGGCTCTGTGAGATAAGCAGTGGACTGCAAACAGCAAAGTCAGTGGTTTGAGTCTACTAGCTGCTCCACAGGAGAAATATGAGGCTTCTTGCTCCTGCAATGATTGCTTGCAGCCTTCAAAACCATATTCAGGGTCGCTCTGTGTCACAACCGATTAAATGGCACTAAGAAAACAACAGCAACAACTGTGTGCAACTCTACAATTAAGTGGGGTATATACACAGGTCTGAAAAGCAAGGCAAATACAATGGTGCTTCAACAAGTTCATAGGAAAATTGAAAAGATAAAGGCATTTTTTTCCATGAATTTTTGGAACTCCCCTATGTGTTCTAAATGGTGTGGTAATTCTCAGTAAATTTTGTAAAAAATTTTGTAACATCTTTATTATAAACTTTTGTTATTGTCCAGCTAACACATTAATTAGTAATCGTGGTGTGGCACTTTAGTATAAGCACTTGACCATAAGGTCTGTTTGAACCTCAAGGTCAACAGTTCAAACTCACCAGCAGCTCCTCAGAAACCATACACAGGGTCACTATGAGTCAGAACTGACTCAACAGCACTTAACAATAACACCACTCTAATTAACTGGCCTGCTTCATAAATGCCATGTGTCAATCTATTCTGTAGCCACTAGTTAACCCACCCAAGTAGCAAAATAGTCTATAAAATGTCCTTGTGTTCATCATAACTTTGATTTAGCTATAAACAATCATGCCGTGATGGTTCTCCCAAACATGGTAGAAAAACTGAGTGTGCAGTTTTGAACTTAGGTTGTAGAAAAGATTGTTACAAACATTAAAAACATCTAAAACTTGTATCTTCCTTCACAGTGGCAAATTACAATTCTACTACTATACGAAAGTACAACTGTAAAAAGCTGAAGTAAAAATACACAATTTCACATATAGTGCTTGGAAAGTTTGGAAATTTTACTTTTATAATCTATTATTTACGAACTATGTACAAAGTATGTTGTTAAGTGCTGTTGAGTCGATTCCGACCCATAGCGACCCTGTACAGGGTTTCTGAGGCTGTAAATCTTTACGGGAGCAGAAAGCCCCGTTGTTCTCCCATGGAAGAGCTGGTAGTTTCAAACTACTGACCTTAAGGTTTGCAGCCCAATTCGTAACCACTACGCTACCAGAGCTCTTTACCTACAAAGTATACTTTATGGTTTTTCTCTCTATTGTCATTTATAAGTTGCTGTTAAGTGCCTGCTCTGACACACAGCCTACTCTATCTATACAGGGTTTCCAAGAAGTCCAGGTGTGGCTCTGTGGGTTAATGTGCTGGACTGCAAAGTTGTGTGAACCACAGGTCAGTGGTTCAAGTTCACCAGCTGCTCCCTGGAAACCCTATACAAGATCGCTATGGGTTGGAAGCGACTCAACGGCACTTAACAACAACAACAAAACAACAATATTTCTGAGGCACTGAATCTTCGTGGGAACAGAAAGCCTCAACATTGTTATTGTTGTTAAGGGCTGTCAAGTTGGTTCTGACTCACAGGGACCCTGCATAGCAGGTGTGGTCAATGTCCAGCCCACCATCCATATTAAGGCCCACGAAATCATTTAGTCTGGCCCTGCTAAGGCAGATGCAGTTCCAACCATCCAAATACAGCAGGCTCATTTATTATTATTATTATCATTATTAAATAAATGTTTTATTGTGAATTGTATGATAGTCTACATGGGAGAACATCAGCTCCACATTCATTCTAACATCTATTGTCTCACTGACATAGCTACCATCCCGTCCATGCATCCTCACCCAACCAAAGTGTGTACCCTGCAAGCCTGCACACGCTCCCCCGCCCCCCCGCCCTCCCAGTCCTCAGTCCCTCTCTCCCTCTCTGGATCCCAAGTCCCCAGCCACTCCATCTCTTGACATCGTCTTCTCTGCCTCCATCTCAGGCCTCACTGCCCCCCTGGGCACGATCCCGCTCTCCGCTCCTCTCCATTGATGGTCCCAGGATCCTCCGCTCCTAGACTGAAAAATCAATCACTCCCCTCCCTGCTACAAAATGTCCACCCTTAGATTTCCAACCCTCACAATCAGTCCCGATAACAATTATTCACTATTGCATCACAAGAGACCCATCTGTATTTCATTTCATCAGCCCTTCCTGGACAGGCTGGATTCATTCACTGGAGACTCTACCCTCCTCCACGTCCTTTGTATCTAGGTTCCCTCTTGAAAGCCTGCAAGCCAGTCACTTCTCACCTCTGTATCCCTCCCCCCATTTTGGGTAGCCAATATCCAAGTTGCCCATCCCTGTCTACCCCCCTTCCTTGCGTGGAGGGGGTGGGAATAGTTCTTACAGCAGGGATTTGTTTCCTCTCTTGAGCTACTGTGTTCATAGGTGTAGGTCATGTTCATTGAATTGTATCAGATGACGCTCTTTGCCTCTTCTTTCTTCTTCAGGCCGAGCTCTGTTTATCCCGTCACTGAAGCCAGTTCAAGTGGGCATCATCTGCAAGTGTGCGTGTTCCTGCGCCTGTCTGCCCTCTTTTTATTGGCTGGCCGCCCCACTCTCCATTCTAGTCCTCTGTGGCTGTGTCACTGACTCTGACCCCATGAGTCCCCAGGTCCTGCCCCGCTGCTGGCCAACCAGGTCTCCACCCGGGCTCACAGTAGTCTGCCAAACGATGTAGGGTCCAGCTCGCCACCTCACCGATGTTCCTTGGTCACTTCCCCTTCTGGGTGATGTGCGTGGTTGCCGCCAATCAAAGCATGTATTTCCCTTGCGTCTTAGTCTTGGAAGAGAATTTTCATTTAGAGGACCCGACCACTTGCCCTGATGTCTCCTGGGCAAGCAACCTAGCAGGCTCATTTTTAAGTTCAGAATTTTGCATGGCCTGCGATTGACGTCATAAATACCGATATGGGTCCTTGGCAGAAAAAAGGTTTCCAAGGAGTAGCTGGTGAGCTCGATCTGCCAACCTTGAGATTCAAACGACCTTGTGGTCCAGTGCATCATCATTATCCCATTATCATCATAAGTGTTGTTGTTGCTAAAGTGCTGTTGATTCAGTTCCAACTCATAGTGATCCTGTATAGAGTTTTCAAGGTGTTGCTGGTGAGCTTGAACTGCCACCCTTGTGGTTCAAAACAACCTTGCAGTCTAGAGCATTAACCCACAGCACCACACCAGAACTCCATCATCGTAAGTACCATGGTATCAATATTTTCACTCTACTAGCTAAGAACGCAACATCAACACATTTGGAAGTATGTTTATAAAAAAAAAAAAAAAAAAAAAATCCAAAGCTATCTTACTGATGATTTCAATGAATTCCTGTTTATAAGATGAAGTCACAATATGAAGTCCCATTATAATAAGATAGGTACCTATCCCTTTTAGGTGTCTATTCTCCAAGTAAACACGTTTGGAATTGCTGCTTACAGAACACTAAGAAAACAATGCTGAAACCCAATGATTACAGTAGCTCACTTTTAAAGAGTGCTTTCTGTGGTGGGTGAGGCACTAGACATACACTTACTTACATAATTCTCACAACTATATGAAATGAAAAGTGGTTTTAAAGAGGTTAAAATGGTCCAGAGTCATACAACTAATAAACTGTAGCATGTAGATTAGGAAAAAAGCACGAGTCCCGAGGCCTTAATCACTTGGCCACATGACCTCCACTGAGAATGGAAACCATGGGTGCATTTTACTCCACCTGAGTTCCCCAGGTAATGGAATGCAGAAAGAACTGTGCAAATACAAACTGATGGGACGGTATTGATGGTTCCATGGTAAAATTTTCACTTCCCATGCAGCAAAAGTAACCCAGGTTTAACTCCTGACCAATGCGCCTCATCTATAGTCAGTGATGGCTTGTGTGCTGCTATGATGCTGTAAACCTATTTATTGGTTTCACTGGAGCTTTCAGACTAAGACAGATTAGGAAGAGTGGCTTGATGGTACAACACCAGAATCAGTCAATGAAAACCTTATTGATATAGTATTGAAGAATTAATAAATGGTGAGACATGGTAAAGAAACTGGAATTTTTGAAGGAGGCAGGGGTGTTAAGAGTGAAAGATAAAAAGATTGGAAGTTCTATTGTTATTTACTGTGAATAAGGGTAAACTGGCAGATGCTACCTGCACTTGAGTTCACAACCCAGGTCATGCTCAAAAAGAGAGTAAAACTTGGATTTAAGAAAACAGACAAGAAGCCAGCGGTTTTGAGGAAAATTTCCGTAATAAAGTGATTTTTAAACTATATAATCGATTAGAGTAGCCATCTAAGATACAACTACTGATTTATACTTGTCTGGGGCAAAAGAGAAACCAGAAGAACTAGATGGTGCCCAGCGATCACTACCAAATATCCTTAGCAAAGTCACAATTTATAGTCACGGATAGAATGAAAGAAAATTGTAAAACAAAATACAAATGCTTTTTTAAAGGCCAGCCATATTACTGGACCTGTAGAGACTAGATGAGCCACCAAGCCTAGCACCCTGAAGTAACTCTTTACTCCTTGAACTGAAACTACTCCCAAAGATCACCTTTCAGCTAAATAACAAACTCATTAGCTCCTCCTCGGAAACCCTATACAGGGTCGCTATGAGTCAGAACTGACTAGATGGTGCTTAACAACAACATGAGACCAAAGGTGCCTTGGTGGCACTGTGGAATAGGCATTGGGCTGCTAACCAAATTAGGTGATGGTTCAAAACCACTAGTCACTTCACAGGAGAAAGGTGAGGCTGTAAAGATTCACAATCTTGTCGCTGTAAGTCAGAAGTGACTGGATGGCAGTGGGTTATGAGACCAAATGGTCAACCCTTATCCTAAAGTAAAGACTGGGGGGATGGGGGTGGAGGGCTGGGGAGTGGGCAGAGAAGCTAAATTAATGGACATGGAGCAACCAGAACAGAAATAATGAGACTGCTGACACAATGTCACTGAACAGTATGTATAGAAATTGTTTAATGGAAAATTTGCTGTGTAAACATTCATCAAAAACATGAAATATTTAAAGAAAGAAAAATGACTGATTGTAAACTTGGAAGTTCTTAATAAAATTTAAGCACATGGCTCTTTGGCTTGAGAAATAGGAAGGCTGAATCCAGGAAAAACAAATCCATTTGACCTGTCATCTAAAGCACTCTTTGAATGGGACTGGGACAGTAGTTACATTTCCTTCTCCATGGGTTAATCATGCTACTTAGGTTCTGTACCAATATACAGATATTCTTAATATTTAGGTGGAAAGGTCTGGCAATCTACTTCTGAAAAAACACACCCATTTTACTGAATTGAAAATACTCTGCAGTAGGAGCCCTGCAACCTTGTGTTTCACTTCATGTTCGTGCAAGATTAAGAAACATTGTCTTTGTAAGGGGAGTATCCCTCCAGAAACAGCTTTGCATTTACTTTTGTCAGAAACTCTAGTGAGACCATAGATCTGGACCAGTTTTTGTATTAGTTTCTAAGCGAAATGATTTATAGTAATGAAAATTTGAACATCACACTTGGTGTAACATACTAACCTGTGGTTTTATGTTCCACTCTCAGTCCAGAAGCAATTATCTCCTTACTGAATCTGCGCCAATGGACTTCCTTTTTATTGAAGTGTAGCACTTTGAAATTTTTGGGTTTATGCTGGGGTCTGCTGTAAGGGTTTATCCCTTGGGAGCCTCCTAGAAACAAATCTGCTCTGGTTCTCAGTTTTCACTTTTATTCTTATTCCACTTTCACATTTAGTCCACGATTTAGTCAAAACAGAAGTCTTAACTGTTACTTCACTTCATCAAAATTTATAATGCTTATGTTTTCTAGTGTTCTTCTACGCCTTGTTCTAGGTAAAGTCTAGTAATGGAAAACAAAAACAAAATCAAAACCTGCTACCACTGAGTTAGTTTCAACTCATGGCAACCCCATGTGTGTCACAGTAAAACTGTGTCTACAGTGTTTCAAGTGGCTGATTTTTAATAAGTAGATAACCACGCCTTTCTTCTGAGGTGCCTCTGGGTAAAGTAGAACCCCCAACTTTCTGGTTAGCAGACAAGTGCATTAACTGTTTATGTGACCCGGGTGCGAGATGTCTAAAGAGGCATCCTACATACTAAACTCTCTTACACAAACACTCAAATTTACTCTATCTCCTTGAAACTTCGCTTCACTAGATTCCAGGAATACAGCCTTCTTTTGGTTTTCTTTATATCTCTGGCTGATCCTTCTCGGTTCTCTTAGACAGTGTTAACACCTTAAGGGATCTTCTATAGACTATTTTCTGAACTGACTTACCAGGTATCTTTTCCAATCTCATGGCTTTAACTACCAACTCTATAGAGACAACTGCCAAATTCCTCTTTCCAGCCCAGAACACTCTGCTGAACACAAGACTCAAATCTAATTCCTTATCTGATGTCATGCTCAAACCTCAAGTGGACCAAATTTCCACCTCACTAGACTTACAACCTATCAACAAATCTCATCACCTCAACCTTGAAGTAGCTCAAGATAACCCAAATCTGACCATGTAAGAAACTAAACACTCCACCATAAAGCAACTTTCTAGTAAAGAATAACCACTAAGACAGATCCTTTTATCTTGTATTGCTTTTTAACTCTAAATTTAACAGGAACCATGAATCTATGCATAAAATAAAAAATGTGAAGCATAAATAGTGAAAGCAGAAAAGGTATTCAGAGCCTGAAACCAAGGGATACCTTTGGTTTCATATGGAACAGCTATTCTGTAAAGAGCTAAAACTCAGAGGCTAGGAATAAAATGTAGAGTTGCAGACACAGAAAAAAATGGCCCAAAAAAGTTTAAACAGTGAAGAGCCCTAAGGAATTTAGAGTAGTTGATTCTGTCTGTGGTGTGCTGTGGAGTCAGTTCCGACTCACAGTGACCCTGCATAGTGTTTCCAAGGCTGTAAATCTTTACGGGAGCAGAAAGCCTCATCTTTCTCCCGTGGAACTGCCAGTAGTTTCCAACTGCTGACTATGAGGTTAGCAGCCCGACTCGTAACCACTTTGCTAGTAGTTGATTATAACTGTACAAATGAAATGGGAGGATGACAACCAGGAGAGTGTAGTATGGTGGTTACAAATGGAAGGACGTTTTAAGAGTTCAACTGAGCAAGCATGTAAGGTGAGGACTGAAAATTCTCCTGTATTAACCAACCTGGAAGTCACTGACAAAGAACTACTGATTTATTTTTAATGACTTGTTATCTATTATGGAACATCTCCATTTGTAACTATTAAATATTTTTTCCTGTTTTCACATTGATAATCTTCCTATGAAATTAGGAATAACTGTAAAATTCTTAAAAAAAAAAAAAAAAAAAAGCCAATACTTTGACAGTCATTTTATTAAGTCTATAACTCAGCGGAAGAATAGATATTTTACAGTAACAGACTTCTCTTTCAGAAAGCAAGTTTACGAGGGCCTTCAAAAAGTTTGTTGAGATAACTTAGACGTTGGCTACCTAAAACGAGAGGGTGATGAAGGCACCAAGTGACCGGCTTACAAGTTTTCAACAGGGAGTTTAGTTTAAGAGTATGTGGGGGAAGACAGAGTTCCCACTGAATAGTTTTCATCTTGTCTAGATGGGTCTAGTGAAAAGAGATAGGGATAAGATTCTTACCATTCAATAGTGAGAAACTGTTATCATGACTAACTGCAACTGTCACAACTATAAAGGTAGAAGTTTTGTAACAAAAACTGGGTAGTAGTGAATCTTACACTCCAGAAACAAAGGACCCTAGGAACATCAAGGGAGAAGAGCACAAGCAGAATGCGTACCCTATCCAGAGAAGCAGTGACACCAGAGATGGAGGCAGAGATGAGGACATGGAGAGAGGGAACAGCTAAGGACTGTAAGACTCATGGAAAGAGACGGACTGAGTGCTGGTGGCCAGGAGGCAGGCTTGTAGAATGTGCCATTTGGTTGCTTAAATTATATATTCCTGAGTGTTTTTGTGTACATCTTCCCACCCCCCATCCCCCCAAAAATAAAAGAAAAACAGAGGGATTGGAAGCAAATACTGTTGAATGATGATGCACGGAGTAAATTGTAATTGCAATGAAACAATAGTGTAAAGCCGATATTCTCCCATGTAAACTATCACTCAGTTCACAATTAAAAAAAAAAAGTTTGTAAAGAAATTCCATTAGCTTTTAATTTCATTTCTCCATTAATTTTTTAAGTGTTTTATTGTGAATTATATGATAGTTTCCATGGGAGAACATTAGTTTTACATTCATTCTATCATACATTGTATCATTGCCATGGTTACAATCCCCTCCATGCATCATCAACCAACCAAAGGGTATACCCTGCAAGCCTGCCCCCTACACTATCTCCACCCCGTCTTCAGCACACATCCATTAATTTTTGAAACCCCCTCATATTTCTTGATGCATATAAAGCTTATAATCAGCCCAAATAAATTTGGTAATTTATAAAATAAAGTTATCAGATAGCTTAACCCACACAACCCCTGAAGGGTTATACCAGATGAAATTCAAGCTCCGGTGCTTGTCCTATAGCGCCACACTAGGACTCCTGGTACTTATCTAATGAGCATATAGTAAAATGTACCATTCTAGTGGACTGGTTGGAGTGCTGGTGGGGCGCTGTAGAATAAGCACTGGACTGATAACCACAATGGCGATGGTTCAAATTCACAGCTGCTATGAATTGGAACTGACTAAAGGACTCTGAGTAGGAGCTCTGGTAGCGTAGTGGTTACGAATCGGGCTGCGAACCTTAAGGTCAGCGGTTCGAAACTACCAGCCGCTCCGCGGGAGAAAGATGAGGCTTTCTACTCCCGTAAAGATTTACACCCTCGGAAACCCTGTACAGGGTCGCTATGGGTCGGACCCGACTCGATGGCACTTACAACAACAACAACAAAGGACTCTGAACAACAGTGTATCAACAAATACAAACAGATATGGAACTACCACCACAATGCTTATTGTGAATTGAGTGAAGGATCATCAGTTTTGCATTTAACAAATCATACAAGTTTAGTTTTACCTCAGTGATTGCAATCCCTTCATTGTAACATCATATCCTACTCTGTCCTGTGTTTCTTACTTACATTCCTCCATTTTTCCTAATCCTTTGGAATTTTGCCCTTAGGTAAATGCTTTCTGATCTTGATTGGCTGACCATTCTATGGTGTGCATACCTCACTCGTGTTGTCACCCTCCAATATACCTATCTATTGCTTGGCTGATAATTGACTCACAGGGTGAGTTCAGTTCTAACCAGAAAGCTGACCAAGGGTCAGTCTTGGAGTTCTACCAGACTCTTGACTATTATTAAAGTGGTCTTTTTTTTTTTTTTTTTCCCCCTTGCACTCTATCCAGGACCTTCTAATGTGATCCTTTCCAAAGCAGTTGGTGATGGCAGCTAGACACCATCCATTTTTCTGGTCTCTGTCTTGTTTCTTAGTGCGAGCTGAAGTTGTCTCTTGTCTCTAAGAGGTTGTGGTGACGTATTTGAATTCAAATCCACCAGGCCATCCTGAGAAACCCTATACAGGATCACTGAGTCAGAACCAACTAGACAGCACACAACAACAACAATTAGATCATAATTTGCCACTAGTATTTTAAATACCAATAGGGAGTCCTGGTGTGGCGCTGTAGGGTGAGAAGTAGATTGCAAAGTCGATCTGACCACAAGGTAGTGGTTCAAACCCACCAGCTGCTCCTCAGAAACCGTATACAGACAGGGTTGCTATAAGTTGGAACCAAACTGAAGGCACTTAATAACAACAGGGTCACCCATAATGGACAGATTTCAGCAGAGTTTTCAGACTCAGAAAGAGAAGCAGACCACTTCTGAAAGGTTAGTCACTGAAAACCATATGAATATGGATATAGTGCCTGAAGATAAGCCTCTCTGATTGGAAGGCACACTACAAATACAACAGAAGAATTGCCTCCACAAAATAGGTGTGTGTGTGTGTGGGGTGGGGGTGGAGCTTGATGGCAGCTAGGGTGGAAGTGCAGTGAAGGTCGCCATCAGCAACAACACAGAATACCAGGCATAGCAGATCCTGGGCAGAGCTCCAAAACTCGAAACCACAGAGATAGGAATATTTTAAAGGTTTGAAGGCTTATAGCTTGTGGAGTTTGGAGCTGAAGTTAAAAATCGCATACTTTTGATTGTGAGGGTTGGAAATGTAAAGGTAGACATTTTATAGCAAGGAAGGGAGGGAATAACTTTCCAGTCTAGGAGCGGAGGTCCCTAGGACCATCAACGGAGAAGAGCCAAGAGCGGGACCCTACCCAGAGAAGCAGCGATGCCTGAGATGTAGGCAGAGACGATGACGTGGAGCGATGGAGCAGCTGGGGACTTTAGATCCAGAGAGGGAGAACAACTGTGAAGACTTGTGTGTGTGTGTGTGTGTGTGGGCGGTGGGGGGGGTGTAGTGTAAGGGGAAGGCTTGCAGGGTATACCCTTTGGTTGGTTGATGATGCATGGCGGGGATTGGTACCATGGCAATGAAACGATATACGACAGAATGAATGTAAAACTAATGTACTCCCATGTAAACTATCATATAATTCACAATAAAACATTAAAAAAAAATAGGTGGTGGGCCCTGGAGTCGGTTCCAACTCATAGAAACCCTGTGTAGGGTTTTTGAGGCTATAAATCTTCATGGGAGCTGAAAGCCTCATCTTTCTTTTGTGGAACAGCTGGTGGTTTCAAACTTCTGACCTTGTGGTTAGCAGCCCGACTGGTAACCACTACACCATAATGACATGAATGGAACAATGGTTTTGGGACCTTCATTTGCTAATGGGGCAAAACTCATATTGAAAAGAAACTGATGCAAACATCCGATAATATCTGGAAAATGGAATGTATGAAGTACGAATCTAGGAAAATTAGAAGTTACCAAAAATGAAATGGATTGCATTAAAAAAAAAAAAAAAAAAATCAATCTTCCAGGCATTAGTGAGCTAAAATGTACTCTTACTGGCCATTCGGAAGGAGCTCTGATAGCGTAGTGGTTACGAATCGGGATGCCAACCTCAAGATCAGCAGTTTGAAACTACCAGCGGTTCTGCGGGAGAAAGATGAGACATTCTGCTCCCGTAAAGATTCACAGCCTCGGAAACCCTGTGCAGGGTCACTATGAGTCAGAATCGACTCCACGGTACTTAACAACAACAACAGACTATTCGGAATCAGACACTTTTATGGATTACTATGCCATAAAAGACAAATTCAAGAGGAATGGCATCACATTCATCATCATAAAGACCATTTCAAGATTTATCCTGAAGTACAACGCCTGTGAAAGGATAATATCCATATGCCTAAAGGAAGACCAAATGAATACCACCGTTATTCAAATCTACACATAAAACCAGTGATGACGAAATTGAAGAATTCTACCAATTTCTTCCATCTAAAATTGTTCAAACATGTAATCAAGATGCACTGACAATTACCGGCTACTGGAATGTGAAAACTTGGGGGTAGGGGAGGAAAAATCAGTAAAGTAGTTGGAAGATATGGCATGGTAAAAGAAATAATGCAAGAGGTCACATGACAGAATTTTACAAAACTAATACTAATTCATTGCAAATGCCTTTTTTCAAATACATATACACATGGATCTCACAGAAAGAATGAATACACAATAATTCAAGTGATTACATCTATAGGAATGACAGTGGAAAAGCTCCATTATCATCAGTCAAAACAAGGTCAGAACAGACAGTGGGACAGACCCACCAGTTGCTCATATGAAATTTCAGGCTGAAGTTTAAGAAAATCAAAACAAGTTTATGAGAGCCAAAATAAGACCTTTGAATATGCCCTACCTGCATTCAGAGACCATCTCAAGAACAGATTTGATGTGTTAGGCACTAATGACCAAAGACTAGAAGAGTTATGAGATGACATCAAGAACATCATACAGGAAGAAAGCAAAAGGTCATTTAAAAGACAGGAAAGAAAAGACCAAAATGGATGTCAAAAGAGATTCCGAAACATGCTAGAGAAGCTAAACAGAATGGAAAAAACAAGGAAGTAAAAGAGGTGAAAAGAAAATTTCAGAATACAGCTAGAAAAGACAAAGTCAAGTATTATCATGAAATCTGTAAAGACCTGGAGTTAGAAAACCAAAAGGGACGAACACGCTCAGCATTTCTAAAGCTGAAAGAAACTGAAGAAAAATTCAAGCTCCAACTTGTAATACTGAAGGATTCTATTGGCAAAATTCTGAAACCATCAAAGGAAGACAGAAAGAATACAGACTCACACTACCAAAAAGAATTGGTCTACTACGGGAACAAACAGATCGCTCCCCTAGGAGACATTGGGGCAG
>NW_006408571.1:13677085-13709599 GCF_000296735.1 Chrysochloris asiatica
TGAGTGCCTTCCCACCTTCCGGTCCTGTATCTGACAGTGTTTCTCTGCTATTTATAGAGTTTTCAGTGACTAGTGATTTGGAAGTAGTTTGTCACTCTTTCTTCCTAGTCTGTCTTTGTTTGGAAGCTCATCTGAAACCTGTCCACCATGGGTGACCCTGCTGGTTATTTAAAATACCGGTGGCATTACTATCACTTAATGATATTAATCATATTAATACCATTAATGCAAATAAAATTTTGCTGAAGATCATTAAAAAACAGCTGCAATAGTACATCGACAGGGAAGTGCCAGAAACTCAAGTCAGATTCAGAAAAGAACATGACACTAGGGATATCACTGCTGACATCAGATGGATCTTGGCTGAAAGAAGAGAATACCAGGAAGATGTTCACTTGTGCTTTATTGACAATGGATCACAACAAACTACATGAAGAATGGGTATTCCAGAACAGTTCATTATGCTCATGAGGAACCTGTACAGCCCAAAATGAAGTTGTTAAGAGCAGAACAAGGGGATAATGAATGGTTTAAAATCAGGAAAGGTGTGTGCCATACTCAATCTGTATGTGGAAAAGCTGGATTATATAAAGAGGAACGTGGCATCAGAGTTGGAGGAAGGCATTAACAACCTACAATATGCAGCTAATACAACCTTGCTTGCTGGAAGTAAAGGAGACTTGAAGCACTGACTGATAAAGATCAAACACTGCAGCCTTTAGTATACATTGCATTACCAATGTAAATAAAATCAAAATTCTCACAACTGGACAAATAAATAACATCACGATAAATGAAAGAAACATTTTAAGTTATCACAAACTGCATTTTTCTTAGATCCACAATCAACATTCATGAAAGCAGCAGTCAAGAAGTCAATGGAGGATTACATTAAGCAAATCTGCTGCAAAAGAGGTTTTTAAAGTGTTAAAGAGCAAAGATGCCAGTTTGAGGACTAAGGTATGCTTGATCCAAGCCATGTTATTTTCAATTACCTCATCTGGATGTAAAAGTTGTATGACGCGTTAGGAAAAACAGTAGAATTTATGCATTTAAGATCTGGTGTTGGAGAAGAATATCAGAAGTACCATGGACTTCCAAAAGAACAAACAAATCTGTCTTGTAAGAAGTGATCCAGAAAGCTCCTTAGCAGCCAGGATGGCAAGATGTCACCTCTTACACTTTGGACATGTTATCAGGAAGGACCAGTGCTTGGAGAAGGACATTATGCTTGGTAAAGAGGAGGGTCAGAGAAAAGAGGAAGACCTCCACCGAGATAGACTGGCCCAGTGGCAGCAGCAATGGGCTCGGGCATCTTAACAATTGTGTTTAGTTCTTCTATGCACAGGGTCACTATGAGTTGGAACCAACTTGACGACACTTAACAACAACAACAACATGGCTTTTCAGTGAGAAAACACCAAACAATAAATACACAAAGCCATTATATTTACAGAGACATCACAATAGTAACTAAATGTGCACCAAGAAACATAAGAATATTCATGGCAGCACTGTTTGTAAAATAATAGTAAACTGGAAACTATCCAATGTCCATCAAAAGAGAGGATAAACTACAGTATATTTAAATAATGGCAATTAAAGGCATTAGAGTGAACCAACACCACAACCACAGGCTTAATTATAGATTAATCACAAAATTATGACAAAAATACGCAAAGTATGCCAATCATTTATATAGTAACTTCAAAAACAACCAAAATTAAGCAATACAGATCTGATGCTGTATATGTTAAATCCATAAAGAAAAGCAAAAGGATACTAAACACAAAATTCAGAAGCAGCACAGATGTGGGACAGCAGGCGAATATGGCAGGAAGGGTCATACGGGGGCTTTAAATGTACTGGTAATGGTTGACTTCTAAAATTGAGCAGCAGGCTTTATTATTATACAGGTGTCTATCTTTATAACTTGTAATATATGAAATACTTCATAGTTTTTTAAAAACAGGCCAAACTTGAAATTTTTTTTTTCAACCAAAATCTTGACTAAGCATGATGTTGTTGACCAAGCATGTTGTAGTTGTTAGGTGCCATCAAGTTCGTATCCAATTCACAGGGACCCTATGTACAACAGAATTAAACACTGCCCGGTCCTGGGCCAACCTCACAATTTTGCCATGCTTCAGCCCATTGATGCTGCCACTCTGCCAATCCATCTCTCTGGGGGTCTTCCTCTTTTTCTCTGGCCCTCCATCCTACCAAACATGATATCCTTCTCCAGTGACTGGTCCCCCCTGAGAGTATGTCCGAAGTATGAGAGACAAAGTTTGGCCATCCAGGTCTCCAAGGAGCACTCTGGCTGCACTTTTTCCAACACAGATCTGTTTGTTCTTTTGGCAGCCCACAGCACTTTCAACAGTTTCCTCCAACACCATAACTCAAAAGCATCAATTCTTCTACAGTCTTCCTTACTCACTGTTCAGCTTTCGCATGCATATGCATGTTGTTGTTAAGTGCAGTCAAGTCGATTCTGACTCACAGCAACCCTGTATAGGGTTTTCCGAGGAACAGCTGGTGAGCTTGAACTGCCGACCTTGCAGTTCCAATGACTTTGCAGTCCAGCGCAAACCCAGTGCCACACCAGCACTCATGCATATTGTTAAGTGCCATCAAACTGATTCCAACTTATAGAGATCCTGTACAGGGTTTCTGAGGCTTTAAGTCTTTGCAGGAGCAAAAAGCCTTATCTTTGTTCCATGGAGTGGTTGGTGAGTTCCGACTGCCAACCCTGTGGTTCACAGTTCCAGTGTTTATTCTACGACACCAATGTGCTCCCAGACTAGGCATATTATTAAACAAAACAAAGAGCAAAGTGTAAACAAAGTGTAAATAGATAAAAAAAATTGATAAAATTGATAAAAAAGTTGGTAAAATTGATAAAAAATGGATGTGAATATCAAAGAATTTTAAAGCTTCAAAAAGGTAAGTTTTTTGTTTGAGAAAGAAGACAGAATGGAAACCATAGTAAGGATCTAGGAGAATCTCAACATTCTCCTTTTCCTTTGTGACCACATATCCCAAAATACCATGCTTGGAGTGGGAAAATCAATCATTTTTTTATCTTTAGAGAAGGTTGCAGGGTAGATTCTCAGAAGAAAAACAAGATAGCTAAGTATAGAGGGTAGGCCAAGAAAAAAGTTAAAGAGGTAGGTGGATCTGCTTAAATGGAGTATTCCAAAGGAAAGGAAGAGTAGAGAGTTAAGAGGCCAATATTGGGGAAAAGTCATGAGCTAAAAAGCATAACCCATTAGGAAATAACTGTGATAAAGAAGATGGTTGGTTTGGTTCCCCTATTCATGTGCCTACAGGTTTTTAGGGGATGAGATGATGCATAAGTAGAACTAATAAATTATACCAATTTTGGTATCAGAATTACTTGAAATCATCAGTATGTTAAGGATCCCTAGTAGCACAGTGGGTTATGAGCTGAGCTACCAACTGCAAGGCCAGTAGTATGAATCTATGAGTTGTTCCACCGGCGAAAGATGAGGTTTTCTGCTCCCCATACAGGACGGCACACAACCATTACTACCACAGAAGTATCTTAAAGGAGTTGTTAGAAAGGAATGAACTGGGCGGGTAAGGAAAACATGCAGTCTCCCTTCTGGGCAAAATACATGAGAGCCTTGCTCTAAAATTAAAGTAAAGTAAGATTTTAAGTTAAATTAGGACTATAAATTAAAACTGAATTGTATCTTTTACCTTTCTGCAATACTCAAGTGATGTTGGCTGTCTTCTTTTCAAAACACGGGTCTAAATCTTTTGCATTTGACAGCTCTTTTCTGAGGTCAATGTTGAATGTTCAAAGGAAGTATGGAGAACACAAACACATACAAGAGCAAGATGACTCTGTTTCATGGCAACCTATGTGTTACAGAACAGTGCCGCTTCATGGTGTTTTTTTGGCAGTAATCTTTAGGGAAGCAGAGTAGGTAGATTTGAACTGTCAAAAGTTTTAGGTTGGTAGAGTGCAAACCATTTTGTGATCTACAAAGAGATAACTGTTTACTGGTGCCAGTAGTGAAAGTACTGTCAATTTTTTTCCTTGTTACTCATCTACTAGATCTCAAACTATTACAGACTGATCCATGTCTCTCATTCAACACAGGTAACTATGTCTTTTTTAACACATGCTGTACTGTATTTACAGAAATACCTACTGATATCCAAAAGTAATATTGCTATTGTTAAGTGCCATGGAGCCGGTTCCAACTCATAAAGACCCTATGTAGGGTTTCTAAGGAGCAGGTGGTGGGTTTGAACTGCTGAACCCGTGGTTCATAGTCCAGTGCTAATCCTACAGCACCACACCAGGAGTCCAAAAGTATTATAGACAAAAAAAAAGCAAAAGTTGGATGGGAACCGTGTTCTCCCAATAACTACACAATATATATGATAGCCTCGTGGTGATTCTGTGGGTTAAGAATTGGGCTGCTAATTGGGAGGTCAGTGGTTAGAAGCCAGCAGCAGCTCTAAGGGAAACAGATGAAGCAGTCTGCTTCCATACAGATTATTGCTTTGGAAACTCCATGGGTTTCCATAGGAAGCCCTATAGATACTTTGTCCCATAGTGTTACCATGAGTTAGAACTGGTTCAGCCACAGTGGGTTTGGTTTGGTCATATGTGATCAAACATCCCAGTACGTTTTTCTGAGACTATTTTCTCATCTAGAAAACCATTCACAGTATGTGTTAAGTGTTAAAAACAAAAAGGATATATGCATGCAAAGCAATGAGTACACAACTGGAAATGAATTTCAACAAGGAATACCAGTTGGAAGAGCCCTGGATCTCCTACACAGCTATCCCCAGAAATGTCCCATCTCCAGTTTAATGTGCCACACAGCATTTCCCTTTCAGAACTGGTCACTGCCAACTGTGTCACACCCACAAAACAGAAAAGAAGCTTGGCTCTATCCAAAATTCCTGACCATGGTTAACAACGATCCCACTACCCCAGCTTTATAAACACATGTACAAACACATGCCATAGCTCACAACTCTAGCATTCTGCAACTTGGTTTCTTCTGTGTTATTAGTAATAAAACTTCCATTACTAAAACATGTTTCTCTGGATACGAGAGACAAAGTTTAGTATCTAATGATTTATATTAGACCTCAGTAATGCTGTTAAACACCCAATAACAGCTCAATCTATTCATACCATTTTATTTGCTTTTTAAATTTTAAATTACATTCTACCCAGTTATCAAAAGTATCCCAGCTTTCTCTCGGAAATATACATTAGTACCAATCTCTAATAGTAAGCAAATAAGGTGATTATTTTTAAAAACGTGTCAAATGCTTTCCTTTCCAACACAATTTCACACATTTTATATCCCTCCTTCTGCTATCCTAAAGAACCTGACCTACTAAGTAATTGTGACCAAAAGATGAAAAAATGAGAACATTAAGTATTCAAATAATAAGTAGTAATTCAAGAGAAGACTAATATTCTTCAGAACAGCTAACTGAAAACACAAGTTATATTAGAGAAGTCCTCTAAGAAGAATACTTATTTGCATACACAGCAGAAAAGAAGAAGCTACTAAGAATTTTGTTTCAAGCCTTCCTACATCAGCCCTGTGTAGGGAAAGGGTAAATATATAAGAACCTGGAAGAAAGCTTTGAAGTGAGCATCCTCTTGAACGGTAGTGTTCTGATCACTTGGGAGGAGAGGGAACAGGCTCTGAAGTCTCACCCTTTCACAAATCACCTTGTTAGGATGGCCAGGTAGAGGTGCTGAATTGGCCCCGGGAGAAATCTGGGAAAAAGAGGGAGAAGAAAAGGATAGTTCATGGCTAGCCGCACCAATGTGGAGAATCATGACTATGAAGGATAGCCTGAGTTTGCTAGGCATGTGATGATTCTGTTAGTTGAAACTGATCATTAAAAATTCATTTTAAACATATAAACAAAGGGTGGCAAAGGTTGCCTCTGCCAAAGGATCACTCTTACAAAAACTTTGTAAGGTAAAACAGCACTGCTCAAGTACGAAAGAGCTTCCTGTTCCTCAGGTAACCTGAACCTATTAAGAATTTTTTTTGTTGTCGGTGTTAACTCTGAATTCCTAAGAACAGAAACCCCAAAATAAAACCATGTACCTTACATACAGAAAGATTAGCGTCTGTCTAAGAATAGCATCTGGACTAAGAATATTTCTTATTCTATTTTTTAGTTAACTTTCCAAATACAATCACGCAAAGATGAGAGAATTGAGAACACTTGTGGCAAACTTCGAATGCAATCACAGGTGTAGAAACCAAGAGTTTGACAGTGGGAATCTTAGCTCTATTCAAACAAACCAAGAGGTTTTCCTAAGGAATAAAGGACAAGATCATAAACCCCCAAATAAGTGATTACATGTTTTTAATGCTTGACTTGTGAGTCACTTCCCTTCAACCCTTATTAAAAAAACTCCAAAGGTAAATGTACTAATCTATAGCATTTTTAATGACTTAGTTACCATCATAAACATCACCTAATTTCACTGAATTGTGACAGTGAACTGCTCTTGGGGGTTAAGGTTCATAGACTAGATTGTCCTTACATACACTAAGAACTTCAATCCACATTCTCTAAGGCTGTCTTCTTTTAGAATTTCAATACTTCATTCACACGTGTCTATTCTGTAACATGCTTTTAACAGAAAAGATGGTTTCCTACCATTAATTAAATACATAAAAGAAACAGAAGTACATCAACATATCACATGAGTACTAAAGTAAAGATAGATACCGGGTGTGCTATGGAGAGTAGTGTAATCAGGAAACTGCAGAATCAGTGTGGCTGAACAGTAATGAAGTAGCCAGAGGTAGGCAGGGACCAGATCACTGAGTGCTACAACCCTTGTTATGATAACCTCTCTTATCCCCTTTATAATTGTTTCTGGTCTGCTATGAGCCTGGTCAACAGATTGGCATGCCTTTTTGTAGGAGCAAAAATACTTAAGACTTCCCTTTAAGAGTAAAGGCAAATCACATGAGGGCAGGTACTTTAGAAATCTGTTTACTGTATAAAATGTTCTGGACATAAGCTAGTTTCTCTCTGAATAACAAACATGAATGTACTGACAGTCTTTGCCATTATGTATGCACTGCTGAATAAAGAAATAGTTACTGATTTCCTCCTAAACACCAAGACTTATGTTAGGAAAGAAGAGAAAAAGATAAAAACATGGTTGCCATCCTCAAGAAGCCTATTCTAATAACAAAACAGAAGCAAACTACTAACTATAGGATCCTATTTTGAATGCCATAATACATCATACAGGTAAGAAGTCTTGTGTCTGAAAGTTTAAAGAGAAAACATATCACCACATATGGATTTCACATTCTGGACTCATTATTTTAAAGTAATCCCCTACTCCCCCAAAATGGTCTATTCCCCTGCGCAGGTCTAATATTCTTTTTTACACTTTACTTTGCACAGTAAATGCTGGCGCAATCTTTCAATAAGGCCATGTGCCTTCAACTACTATCCCCAAAGTAGACTATGTGGGTAACAAGCACTCTTACAAATCACTGAGTATAAGTAGCTGGTTGGGGAAAAAAAGTCAACGGGTCAGGTTTCCTCTCCCTTGTTCTTCATTCTTTTGAAAATGTATTTCTGCCTTGGCCTCTGAGGTCACCAGTTAGTAATTTTCAAGCATATCCTCTCTAACCCACAATTACCTTTGGTCAGAAGCTCCATTTGTCTATAAAAGTAGGCTTTATCAAAACCAGGCTTCCCCACACTGGGTAAGATCAAAATCACACACCAAAATCACATGACATTTTGTTTGCGTGTGTGGTGTGTCTATGTGGTAGGCAGAATTCTTATCCAGCTCCCCAGAGTCCCATGCCCTGGTGTATACCCCTTCCCTGAGTATGGGTGGGGCTGTATGATGAATTGCATTCTTATGATTAGGTTAAATCATGACAAAGGTGAAGTGATTTTCAGATCTAATTAAGAATTCAAATCAGTTAGTTTTGAGAAAACCAAAATGAGGGAAATGCTGGGTGGTCTGACTTAATTACAGAAAGAAGTGAGTCCTTCCTGAAGGAGTTCTGGTGGTGCTGTAGGATAAGCACCGGACTGCTAATCACAGGATCTGTGGCTCAGACTCACCAGATGCTAAGGTAGAGAGATGAGGCTATCTGCGCCTGTTAAGATTTATAGCCTCACACACCCTATACAGGGTTGCTATAAGTCAATCTACTCAATGGCAGTGGGTTGTTTTGGATTTGAGTCCTTCCTGTCATCCCTGAATATGTAAACTATTATGTTGTGAGAAGGCATATAGGTACCAGGTGGCAAGGAGCTGAGGGCAGTGGTCAGTTGACAACTAGTCGAAAACAGGGATCTCAGTCCTACAACCACAGAAGCCATCTTATGCCAACAATCAGTGAGCTTGAAGAGGACTCTGAATCTCAGGGAGGGGGAAAAACAACAGCAATAAAAATCACAGATTCAGTCAGGTAAGACCCTGAACAGAACAGAGGACCGAACAGCTCATCTGTCCCAGGCCTTCTGAAACCATGGAAACAATAGATGATAAAGCTGGGTGTTTAAAGTTACTACATTTGTGGTATGTTACACAGCAATAGAAAAACAAACACAACATGTATGTATATAAAAGAACAAACAGAAAATAGTATACCAAATTCAAGGAAAATTCCTTCTCCAAAATGTCGGCTGTATTAATTAGATTATGAAAGACAAAAAAGTATTTTTATTTAAGCCTAAAATTTTTCTCATTTTTGAGTTAAAGCACAAAACCCAATCTGGGCCTGTGTCCTTTGGGCACAAAGTAGAATCAGGGTTGGTAAAAATAGCACAGGTTCCTCTCTGACACCCCCAGGTCCCATAAGTTACTAAGGAGACAAGCAATGGGAACATTGTTATAAAATTTTTCTTTCCTTCTGCTCCACAATCCTGATTTGCAGCACAAAGATTCTTCTCTCCTCAAAAAAGTACGTCTAGCTTCATTTTACTTAAGGCTCATTAACTTCACAGATAGCTCTTAAGTACCTATTCAAGATTTGATCTCTAACAATTACAGGGTTTTGACAATATATACCTGTAAATATAATTGTGGGTTTCACAAGAGTCAAAAAGATGAACTATGACTGAGTCCTTCACGGGTTTCTTTACTTAATAAGTAACTTATTGCTGATTTATTCAAAATGTACCACATGTCTAGCACATACTGTAAGGACCACTGGTAGCTTAGTGGTTACAAATCGGGTTGCTAACCTCAAGGTCATCAGTTAGAATCTACCAGCAAGGAGAAAGATGAGGCTTTCTGCTTCTGTAAAGATTTACAGCCTTGGAAACCCTATGCATGCAGGGTCACTATGAGTCAGAAACGACTCCACAGCACACCACTACTACTACCACCACAAGGAGGCCAAGTGGTACTATGGGTTAGGCATTAGACTGTTAACCAGTTAAAAACACCAGATAGCAGTTAAAACCAGCAACCAGTCCTCAGAAACCCTACATGGCATTGCTATTAGCCGGAAGCGACTTGATAAGAGTGGGACGGGACCAGGTACTGCATTAGATGCTGTGAATATAAAGGGAGGGTGGGGGGAACAGTTCTTGTCCTCAAAGACACTCAGTTTATTGATGTACAAGAGTCCTGGTGTGGCCTTGTGGGATAAAGCACTGGACCCCAAGGTCGAGTTGAGCCATAAGGTTGGTGTTTCAAACTCACCATCTGCTTGCTGGAAACCCTATACAGTGTTGCTGAGTTAGAACTAATTTGACAGCACTTAACAACAAAAATGAGAACAAGGAGTCCTAATGTGGCGCTGAAGGATAAGCACTAGATTGCTAACCGCAAGGAAGGTGTTTCAAACCCACCAGCTGCTCATCAGAAACTCTATACAGGGTCACTAAGAGTGAGAACTGACTCAACACCACATAATGTCGACAACAAATAACAAATGAGAACAATGGGAGTTCTACTGTACACCCAAAGGGTGACCATGAGTTGGAACTGATTAGACAACTAATAGCCACCACCATCCAGTTAGAAGTGGGAAGAAAGTAAGGTATGACTTAAGAAAGGAACATGGAAGAAGAAAAACAAAGTTAATAGCTGGGGAAACTTTCAACTTATAGATAACCACCTTCATCTGCTTACAGAGTTCAAGCATTAGCTTGATCTCTTCCCAATAAGCAATGTCATTACCTCCACTGCCATGGAGTTGATTCTAACACATCGGGTTTCCCAGACTGTAAATCTTTTAAGGAGCAGACAGCCTCATCTTTCTTGCCCCAAGAAGAAGTCAGTAGACTTGAACTGTCAACCTTAGGTGAGCAACCAAACACCTTAACCGTCACCATCCAAAGGGCTTCCTTAAACAAAGTCCTAAGTGTTGAGTATTTGCTGAGTGAACTACAGGCTCCAAATGTTTGTTTACAATCTATTCACTCTCCACAGAAAAAGATGAGTTAACTAGGGAATACAAATGAAAACGGATGTATTATAAAAGTGCTTCATAGAAAAACAACCCAAAAGACAACCAGTAGACTTTGATGCTATGTCAATAGTCATGTGACTAATCAAGATCCTTCCAGCAGGATGAACTGCAAAATGGTGGTGACATAAACCAAGCTAGGGGCACCAGAAAGAAAGAGAAGTGTATGGAACAAAACGGAAACAGAAGACAAAGAATGTGACATTCTTTAGGATTAAATGTAGGTAGACGCTGATTCAGTATATATCTAAATTGGAAAGGAGAAGTCTCAGTAAGTCCACCATTTAAGAAGTAGAAACGAAAGGTAAGCACTCGTGTTTCTTTTTGGTTTAAGGTAGGAGAACTAGCATATCCAACTTTTACTTAATAATTGCATACCTTTTTCTAACAACAACAACAAAAATACCCTGTAAATCTTATACATGGAAACAAAACCTTTATTCTCGTTGGTCCTCATTAACCCCAAATACTCCCAATTCAAAACCAACCTCTCTCATTTTTCAGCCCTGAAAGGAAGAACTTCCATTCCCTAACAACAAAACGCAGTCGGCCCAGACACACGCGGCGGCAGGATGAGAGAGAGCACCCTTCCGAGAGGGTTCCGCGTTCTCATGGGTGACATCATTTCACCTGCGCCTCTGGAAAAAGTGAGAGAGCAAGAGAACCAGGCCGTCTGCTAGGAGGCGGCGGGTCGGAGGCTCCTGCTGGCTGCGGCCGCACCTCCTCGCCCGCCGCCCTGGAACAAAGAGTTGGGCGCCTCGGCCGCGCCCCACCAAGGTCGGGACAACTAAACCTCCGCCGGTGGCTGGGCCCAACCCCCGCTCGCACGGCAACCAACGGCCTATGCGGTCAGTACCTGCGAGAGGAGGCTCCGCCCTGCGGGGCTGCTCCCGCGGCTCCGTGCTGGACCGCCGCCTCCTATTGTGACCGCTCGCCCAGCCAGCCGCCAGCTCGCCAAATCCGCTGTCCCTGGGCCTCCTCACCCCCGGAACACAGGCTGTGACTGAGGGGCTGTCACGGCGCTTCCTTCCTCCCGGAACCATTACACGGGCCGCGCCAGGAAACGATGGCTGCACACCCAAGCCTGAACTAGTCAGCTAATGCCTTGGGGGACCAACATCCTCTCCCGCCCCACGCCCCAACTGCCCGGGCCTTGACACCGCCCCGCCCCACAGCACGAGAGGCTCCGCCCCGTCGCAGGCGCACTACCATCCGCTGCGCGCGTTGGTAACACCTCGCGCCGCTAGGCCGCAAGATATACAAGCACGCGTCTCTGCCACTTCTTGATTCGGCGCTGCCTTCCCTACCCCACCCCGCCTCCTCGCCAGCACTAACCTAGCAAGCCTAGCGCTTAAAACCACCAGAGTGCTCCGCCCCATTCCCCTCGCAGGGCTCCGTGCGCCGAGTCCCCTTTGTTCCCACCCCACCGGAGAAGGGGTGGGGCCGGGAGCTTGAATCGGAATAGTTCCGGCAACAGAGCCAGTCGCGCAGCAGCACCGCGCAGCACCGCCCCCGGAGTCCAACAAGGCCATGGCTTTGAAGCCGCAAAAAGCCCTAAAATTCCTTAGCTCTGGTAGCGTAGTGGTTATGAATCGGGCTGCGAACCTCAAGTTCAGCAGTTCAAAACCACCAGCTGTTCCGCGGGAGAATGATGAGGCTTTCTGCTCCCGTATTTACACACACTGTACAGGGTCGCGATAAGTTGGAATCGACTCCACAAGAGACTGGAGCCCTGATGGGGCGCTGCGCTGCGGGTTAATGCAATTAAAGTCAGTTTGAACCGCAAAGTCGTCGATGCAAGCTCACCAGCCGCTCCTTGGAAACCCTAAACAGGGTTGCTATGGGCTGCTGTTAAGTGCAGTCCAGTCAATTCTCTTAGCAACGCAACCCTGTTTCTGAGGAGTGTTTCTGAGGAGCCGATGGTGGGTTTGAACCCTCAGCCTTGTGGTTCACGGTCCAGTACTTATCATACAGCACCACACCAGAACTCCATTAACAAACATCACTTCTCACGATACTAACATGCATTCATATGACTCGAGAATCAGGAATTTGTATTGATGAAGACAGGGATGTAGAAAGGTTCTCAGAATGAAGCAAGCATGTTAGAACCTAAATTGTCCAAATCTAAGACTTAATCCTGGTGTGGTGCTGTAGGATAATGTGTTGGACTGCAAGGTCAGTTTAAACCACAATGTCAAACTCACCAACAACAAGGTTTAATTCCACGCTTCCTGGGGATGAGAAATGGCATAGGGAGGAAGACTAAAGCCTGCATGGCTCAGATCTTGATCCTGTTCAAGATGTGAGAGGAAAACCTTCCATATTAACAGTAAACAAGGAAGAGACACTTAGGTGGTATCAGAGTAGGGGGTGGTGGGCACATTATGGAAGAGGTGTTGTTAAGTGCTGTCCAGTTGGTTTTCTGACTGATCGCGACTCTGTAGAGTGTTTCCAAGAGCGGCTGGTAAGCTTGAACCATCGACCCTGCAGTTCAAACAAATCTTACAGTCCTGCACATTAACCCACAGAGCCACACCAGGGCTCCTAAGGAAGAGGTTTTGCTGTTGTTAAGTGGCCATTGAGTCGGTTCCAACCCATAGGGGTTTCCGAGGAGCAGCTGGTGAGCTTGAACAGCCGACTTTGCAGTTCAAATGGCTTTGCAGTCTGGCACATTAACGCACAGTACCACACCAAGACTCCGTGGAAGAGGTAGGCTTCTTTTAGAAAAAGATAGGAATTAAGCAGATGATGTCTACAGGATGGTGATCATATTTTACACTTGAGAAGTGTGGTGAAGGAGCCCTGGTGTGGCACTGTAGGATAAGTGCAGTCGAGTAGATTCCGACTCACAACGACCCTGTATAGGTAGGGTGGGTTTCCAAGGAGTGAAGTGGCTGGTGAGTTTGAACTGCCGACCTTGTGGTCCAGTAGTTTATCCTACAGCACCACACCACTGGGTCACAAAGTCAGTTTGAACTGCAAGGTTGATGGGTGAAACCCACCAGCAGCTCATCAGAAATCCTATATAGGGTGGCTATAAATCAGAACAGACTCAACAGCACTTAACAGTGTAGTGAAACAAAATTAGTAAGGGCCAGTTAGCAGGAAAATTCTAATTTTTATTTTTGCATTACTTAAACCAATCTTCTCCTGAATACCTCTGCAGAAAATGAGGGAATCAGGCGAAAATAGTTTTGGGACCCTCCAAAGTTTGTATATCATATATATAACATAACACAATACTGTAATTATACACGTCTGTCTCCCATTATCAGACTGAGCACCTGGGCTCAGTTTTGACTGTAACCCCAAGGCTCAAGCCTAGTGCCTGAAACACAACAGCAGGTGCTTAGCAACATTTGAATCTAAGTTCCAGCAAAAACATCACAGGCTTTTATGACCTCTGAACAAAGTGAAGCTGGAATGGGCTACCAGCCCCCTGTGAAACACATCCTGTCTTTCAGCTCCACACCCTATTATACAGCCGAGTCATTTGGCTGCCTCTCCCCAAAGTCCTCAGCCAATCTTCCTAAGTAGCCAGTTTGGAGACAATTACATCAAAAATTTAAAAAGTTAAGCAAAGTCAAAAATCCCAACCATACCTTTAGGTGCATCAAATGTAATGTGCAATTCTAACCTCTGAATCCCTCACAATACGTGTTCTGCAGCTGCAACTTCACATTAGCGTTATAGATCTCCTATCAGAATGTCAGTTTAACAAGCTTCCTTACATAATGCAAACACCCAAAAACAGCTTTTCCTGTGTGCTTGAATAGGAGTTATGAATTGAAGGGAGAAGAAAGTTGATAAAGGGGAGGGGAAATCATTGAGAGTTGTCTCATTGTAAGAGTAAAGATTCTTCAGTCGCTGAGTCTCAGAAGCAAACATTAGAGTTCTCCATGGTTTCTCAGTCATAACCTTGTACGAATCCCTCTAGGTTGTAAACTTTTTGAGAACCCTTCTCAAATCGTTAAGATTTAGTTAAGTGGGGGCTCTGAAGGCTTACCCCAAGAAGTCTGTCACGGTGTAAACAATGCCACCATAACCTCCAGTTTTGATAGTTTAAAAATTGTTGCTAAGTGCCCTCAAGTTGGTTCTGACTCATAGCAACTCTATATAAGGTTTCTGAGGAGCAGCTGGTGGATTTGAACTACTGACCTTGCGATACTGACCAATGCTTATCCTACAGCACCACACCAAGAGTAGGAAAATAATTAAGTTCCTTCAAAATGTGTCTGGTAGTTATGCACTGATTGTTCACTCTGAAGTCCTAACATCCTAACATATAGCAGTTTGAAACTACCAGCTGTTCCGCAGGAGAAAGATGAGGCTTTCTGCTCCCGTAAAGATTTACAGCCTCGGAAACCCCATACAGGGTCGCTATGGGTCGGAACCCACTCCATGGCACAGAACCACCACTACCAGTTCTTCTGGTCTCTGAGAAGTGGAGGCTGTGGTATGCGTGACCATTTGTCCTTTGGATTGTTTCCTTAAGGCTTTGATTTTCCTCTCTTCTTTGCTCTGGATGAAGAAACTAACGGCTACATCTTAGTTGCTCACAAGTTTTTAGGACTCCAGTGGCTACTCAACAAAGTAGGAAATAGAGCACTGTCTCTGTGGACTCTGTCAATTGACCTAGACATCTCCAAGGCCGTCTTTCCCAGATGTTGGATTATGGGTATGACGTTTACATAATGGCCCTGAATGTTCTACTATAGGGTCCTGGTGCAGTGCTGTAGGATAAGCACTGGACTACTAATCACAAGGTTGGTGGTTCCAACACACCAGTAGCTCTCAGAAACCTTATAGAGGGTTGCTGAGTTAGCACTGACTTGGTGGCACTTAACATGCTCTACTATATCCTTGGGCCTATTTTTAACACATACATATACATATGTAAAAAATATCCTCTGCCGAAAGGCTGTATGTTTGCGGCCAGGAGGCAGGCTTGCAGAATGTGCCCTTTGGTTGCTTAAATGATTATATATTCTTGAGTGTTTCTGCATATATCAAAAAAAAAAAAAAGGGGAATAGAAGCAGATTCTGTTGAATGATGATACATGGAGACTGTAATCATTGCAATGAAATGATAACTGTAAAACTGATGTTCTCCCATGTAAAGTATCACTCAGTTCACAATAAAAACTTTAAAAAGTTCATTAAAAACTTAGAGGTAAAAAAAAATCCTCGGCCAAACCTATATATATTCATGGCTGTCCTCCCATTTGCCTTCCCACATCTGTTCAGCTTGTATGCCTACTTATGTACGTACTCATTGTGTTTGCTATTATTACTACTGCAAAACTGTGTATGTAATAGTGTTCAGTCGTCTTTTACTCTTGTGCACCTCCCAGTGTCTACCTTTGCCTTTATGTTGCATAGCATTCCATTTTGTATATGTACCATAGTTTGCTTATCCATTCAATAGTGGACACTTTTTACCATAATGAACATGGATGTGCATGGAACTTATTCATACAATTCATATTTCTCTGGGATAGTAGTAGTGGTGGAATTACTAGACCATATATTTCTATTTTCAACTTTTTAAGGAAGTGCCATGCCATTCTCCAGGCTAATTTCACCATTTTATAATCCCATCAACACTCTACAGTTCCAACATCTCCACATCTTTGCCAGCATTTGTTGTTTTTGATCATGCATGCATGTGTGTGCATATATGTGTGAACTCTGCTGTTATTACTGGGTTGAGATGATATCTTACTATTGTTTTGATTTGGTGTGGCACCATGGGATAAAGGACTAGACCAAAAGGTTGGTTTGAACCACGAGGTTGGCGGTTCAAACTCACCAGCCGCTCCTTGGAAACCTTATACAGGGTCACTATGAGTTGGAACTGACTTGATGCCACTTAACTACAACCACAATAGACTAATGGGAGTCTTGGTGTGGCACTGTAGGATAAGCACTAGGCTGTAGGATAAGCACAAGGTCAACTTGAACCACAAATTTGGAGGTTCAAACCCATCAGACACTCCTCAGAAAACCTGATTTGATGGCACTTGGCAACAACAATAGGCTAATGAGTTAGGCATTGGGGCTGCTAATCTCAGAGTCAGCAGTTCAACCCACTAGTGGCTCTATGGGATAAAGATGAGGTTCTCTGTTCCCATAAAGATTTACAATCTCAAAAACCCTGAGTTGGAATCGACTTGATGACAAGGAGTTACACTAATGATAAAGAACACTCTTTCATATGTTTATTGGTCACCTGTATATCTTCCTTATGAATGCAGTGGCACTGTAAGATAAGCACTGGACTGCAAACCACAACATTGGTGGTTCGAGCCCACCAGCTGCTTGATGGACAAAAGATAAGGCTTCCTGCTCCCACAAAGATTTACCACCTCAGAAATCCTATACAGGGTTGCTATGAGTCAGAACTGACTCAACAGCACTTAACAACATGTCTTCTTTGACGAAGTGTCTGTTCATTTCCGGTGCCTATTTTCTAACTGGATTTTCTAACTTGTTTTTGTTGTTGTTGTTGAGGTGGTAAGTTTTAAAATTATTGTCAATTTTTTTTTTCTCCCAGTCTGTAGGTTTTATTTTAACTTTTTTGGAGAATTTTTTTTTTTTTTTTAATTTTATGAGCAAGTCTTTTGATGTACATGTTTATTGAATTTTTAGAAGGTCATCTAGTTAGTTGTCTGCAGTTTGTTTGTTAGTTTTTTGTTATATTTGACAGTGTATTTATGCCATATCTTTATCCTTTTCTTTAATGACTGTGATAAGGTTTTGTGGCAACTTGGTTGGGACAAGGTTCTCAATGGTTTAGCAGGTAAGATGCAGAAATCACTTCCATGATGAGATCTAGTATAATGAAATCACCCTTCCCCACGAAATGAGCTGATAGCATCAGCTCAGATCTAATCATCCCATGTATTAATTATCCCATGTATTACAAATCCTCATTTCTATGATGAGGCCAAGGGCAATCTACAGGATTAGGATGAATCTTGAGTCAATTTTCTTTGAGATATAAGAGAGAGAGAAGGACCTACTTCCAACAAGAAAAACCAGGAGCGAAGTGTGTTCTTTGGGTCCCAACACTATAAAATTCATACATCTAGGGAACGACTGATGCCAAGAGATATGGGGATCTCTCCAAGGAATGCTTGGCCTACAGACGCTGAACAGAGACAAGGATCTTGTTTCAAAGATGGTGTTCTGAATTCAGGCCTCTAGCCTCCTGACCTGTGAAAGAGTAGATTTCTGTGTGTTAAAGCCATCCACTTGTGGTATATTTCTGTTATAGCAACACCCAAAGAACTAAGACAATGATCTTTATAGTTTTAAATTTTAAATTCTGATCTTTGATTCATCTTAAATTTCTGTGTATGGCATGAGGTATGGATCCTGTTTCCTTTTTCTGCAGTTTTGTCAGCAACATTTGTGAATCAAGACTCTTTCGCATTTAATGAATTTCAGCATTTTGTTGAAAATCAGCTGTCCATAGGTGAATAGGTTTACTTCTGGGTTCTCAGTTCTGTTCCACTGGTCTATGTATCTATCATTGTATCAATAATAGGCTGTTTTGAAATATGAGAAACTATGAAGTCACCTATTTTGTTCTTTTTCTTTAGTACTGTTCACTGAATTTATTAAACGTCAGTTGCTCCTGCCCATATTAAACTTTAAGCTCCTTGAGGGTGCTTCCTACTTCTACTTTTGTTTGTACATCACTGATGGCCAGAAGAGCACTGGGCACAGAGCAAGGCTTCAAGGTTGGGCCAATGCTGGCCAAGAGAAATACACAAAACTCGAAGGAGGAGCATTTCCTATTTTAAGGTGTTGAAAATCATGGCTGAAGAGCTGCAAAACAATCAATTGCCCAGATTCTAAAGAGTCATTCATATGGAAGGAAAATGTCAAAGGAAAACATCAGAAACAATGTTACTATGCTGCAGCTTTGGGCACTAGCAAAGAGTATTCTGGGTAGACAATGGCCTATTCTCTGAATGTCTTTGATCTTTACAAGCGAGGAGGCAGTTGCCACAGGTTAACACTATCAGGAAGATGGCCACTCCACTATTACATCTACTGCCAAGGCTCCTGACAACACCTCAGAACCACCCCAGACACTAGTGCTCAGTTGATGACTCCTCTCTGTGCTCTAATCAAACGAAACCAGTTATGTCAATTTCTGGGACCCTGTGTTTCAGAGTAGAACTGTGTTCCATAAGGTTTCCAAAGGCTGTGCTCTAACACCATTAATCCCATTCCCCCCCCCCCACCCCCTTTTCGGATTACTTACTTACTCAACTCTCTAGAGAGTGAACTCCTTGAAACAAAATACTAAGATTCATAGAGTTTGGCAAAAGCCTAACACATGTCATATGTTTGGTACATAGTTCAATTAATGATGGGTAAAGCATTCCACAGCAGTGGTAATCCCAATGGTTTTTCTCAATAGGTAAATTCCCAGGGAGAAATGGAACACAGTAAGAGATTAATGTTGATAGAAAAAAAGACTCCCTCCCCCCCAAAAAAATCCCAATTTTTTTCTAAAGTTAGCTCTCTCTCTCCTCCCTAAAACTTTTTTCTCCTTTCCCCTCAAATCAGCTAAAGAGGAGGCAGGTATATTGGCCTAGCAGTACTCAGCTGTGGAGTATAACCAAATATGATGGCTGATTACCACAAAACAAGGGCACAAGCAGTTGCACTCAGAAGGATTGTAGGAGAAGCACTGTACTACTACTAACCGCAAGGTTGCCAGTTCAAATCCACCAGTTGCTCCAAGGGAGAAAGATGAGACTTCCTGCTCCCGTAAAGATTTCCAACCCCACAAACCCTATACAGGAGCGCTATGCGTCACAACTCAACAGCAGTGGGTTTGGGGGGTTTTTGGTAGAAGAGAGCATCCCTGGTGGCACAGTGGTTAAGCACTTGGCTGCTAATTACAAGGTCAGTAGTAATTTGGATCTGGACTCCTACCCACCAGGTATTCCTTGGAAACCCTATACAGGGTCACTATAAATCAGAACCAACTTACACTCTGAGGGAGAAAGATGCACACTAAAGATGCTTCAATAAAGATTGAAGTTCTCCTCTGTTCTTTCAGGTTGCCAGGGGTTGCAGTTGACTCAACTGACAGTGGGTTTAGTTTATTTCGGTGACAGTAGTGGTGTTAACTGCTGTTGAGTTGGTTCTGACTTAAGAGTGATCCCGCAAAGGTTTCTGAGAAGCAGATGATGGATTTGAATTGCCCACCCTTGTGGTGAGCAGTCCAGTGGGCTTATCGTACAGCGCCACAAAAACCCACTGCCATCAGTTATAGTGGTTGTTGTTAAATGCTGTCGAGTCGGTTCCAACTTAGCAACTCTGTATAGGGTTTCCAAGGAGCGGCTGGTGGATTTGAACCACCATTCTTGTGATTCAACCGACATTGCAGTGGAGTGCTTATCCTACAGCATCAGTGGGGAAGGGTTAATTATCAGCAGCTGCCAGCTATAGCTGCTACCGACCAGAAGGGGGCAGCAAAGGCCCACCCAAATCTACTGAAAGCCACCACTAAGAAAGCTGTTTTACTGGCTTTGGAATTGGTTAGCATCGGCCTTTAGAGAATCTCCTAAAGAAAATAAAATCTAGAACTGAAGGAGGTTAGACATTACTCCATAGTATATGCAGTGAGGCCACAGAGGTTCTGAACCTTTGTGACTGTAAGTGAAGGATGTGGTGTGACGCTGTTTCCATAGTGCAGGTGAGAGGGACTGAACATGGCAGTGTCAGTGGGGATACCAGGGGAAAGGCTCTTGTGGTGGTGAAGGTGGTAAGGCCACAAGGCAGCACCCCAGGTAAAAAAAATCATTATTCAAGGAGGAGCTCAAGAAGGAAGAAATGAATAAACCTAAATGGCTAGAATAAGCTTAGCTGGAAACAGAAAAATAGAGACCCATAACAAAGGAGTCCAAGGATGTGCAAATAAAGCACACAGCATCACCATAGCACATTCTCTAGATAATCTAGAGCAGGAGGACTGGGCGGGAGCTGCCAGGCAGGCACTGCGTGTCTAAGTGGTCTGTGTTTAACAAGCTTCAAAGAGTTCATTGAAAAATGGAATTAAAGATACTGGAATTTTTCCACAAACTTTTTGAAGCCCCAGCATACATCCTTTGAAGCAGAGACCTAAAGATGCCAGATCAGTCCTCTCTGATCTTAAAGGCACTTTGCTCATTCTGCTGTAGTGAACAGAGCACATCTAACATACAATTTCAGTTGCTATCCTCTCATTCTGATTATTCCTCCAGCACCCTTAATCCCAGGGAAAACCATATTCTGACACTATGGTTTTCCCAAATCTGCAGTTATGCCAGAGACATGGATAAGAGTTGATCACATAAAGATCTGGGTTATTCTTTTCACTGAAGCTTATTTCACTGTTGATACATCACATCTCCATTTTTAAAATTCTGTATTACATTTAGTTTTCAGTCTTATGCTATTATAAAAAATTACACTCAAATTCTTGTACAGGCATATAGTGTGGCATGTATTTTCATACTGACAATACATCCATATAAATTTTTAACAGTGGAACTGCTGGTTCAAAGGCTATGTAGCCTATGTATATGTTTTTGTTTAGTTTATTAAAATTTAAGGCATGTTGCAAGTTTGGCTGCATCAAGTCTTTACTGTTACCAACAGGAGATGAAAGTAGCCGGGAGCTGACTCTGAAATGGGTAACAGACGGCTTTAAGAGTACTCTCAGAAGGCAGACAAGCTAACTCTACTGCTGTAAACCAAACACTAGGGAGAGAGAGGTCCTGCAGATGAAACTGGAGTCAGTCAGTGTACTCTAAGAGTTGTTGTTGTTAAGTGTCATCGAGTTGATCCAGTCATATTTAATATCCAGCATTAAATTATTATAATTCCCTTCTGTTCAATCCTGAGTCTTTATTATGATCTCATTAAATGCAACAGCATAAGAACTAAGCCCCAACTTGAGTCAAAATGATACCACGGACCAAGTGGCAGCTTTAATCCACAGATAGGTAGGTACCTGGGTTAAAGAGCTGACAAGGAGGCAAGCAACCACAGAATAGATATAAAGAGACTCCCAGAAATACTTAGGGAGGAAAGCCAGGCAAAAGTGGTCAGTTGCAGTTAAGAGGAACAAGGCAAGAGCTCAGATCATTAAGAAATGAACATAAAAGAAGAATGTGGCCTCTAAAGTCAGTGAAACAGTGATTTTGGGTTATAATTTACCTGTCTCCCTGTATTTTTCCTCTTTTGATTTAAAAGTTATGTCTTAGTTGCATTCCATTATTGGTGAACTTTCATTTTTTATACTGAACTTTCTTTGTTAAGATGAAGAAGAAAATAATCGTATGAATTATTCTTACTCCCATCACTTTTAAAATTGATAAACATTGCACAATTTATATTTTCTGTTGTGGACTGCTAACTGCACGCAGGTCAGTGGTTCAGACCTACCAGCCCGCTCCTCAGAAACCCAATACAGGTTTGCTACAAGTCAAAACCAACTCAACAGCACTTAACACCCAAAACAAGTTGCCTGGAAACAATTCTTCCTGATCTTAACTTTGTGTTTTTCTTCCCTCACCAACAGCCTTGGAAACCGTTAGCAGCTTCAGAGTCTAATTACTATCAGAAGTTTATTCTCCCTTCAACCTAAAATCATAAAATGGTAGAACTGAAAGAATCTCAGAGATCAACTAATTCAAAGACATCAAATAGACAGGTTGCTTTCTCATCTACTGGTGATTGATGACCTTGAAAGCCATGTTAAAGGAAGGTTTGGGGCTATGTCCTGTTAGCAGGAAAGAATTTAATGATGAACCCATATATCTGCACCAGTTACCAGTCCAAGATGGGAGGGAAATAGAGGCTTAGATGTCACAAATCTATTATCTGGGTTCTGGTCCACCAGCCCCTAGTATTCCCACTCTTATTGGAAGAGAATGATCAGGACCAAAAAGACCTCTGGCTTTTTGTCAAACAGCCCCTAAACATTTTATTAGAAGTGACACTTGACCACACAGAACTTGTTTCCCAGCATGTTAGACAACTATTTATTTGCTTTTTAAATATGGGAGAAAAAAACTGAAACATAGAAAAACAGTTAATGAACTCATTCAGTAAATAAAACTAAATTAAAAATGAAGATTGCTGGTTGCCAAGAGATGTGTGAACCTGGAACTTCCTTTCACCAAATCATCAGGTAGTTTTAAAATAAACTCCATAATTTAAAAAAAAAAAATTATCATGGCACTGTAGATTAAGTGCAGTACTGCTAGGTTGGTTTAAAACACAAGATAGGCAGTTCAAACTCACCAGCTGTTCCTTGGAAACCCTAAACAGTGTAGCTATGAGTCGATACCTACTCAACGGCACTTAACAACAACAACAACCACTTAATAGGATCCTGGTGTGATGTTGTAGGATAAGCACTGGATTTACCACAAGGTTGGCAGTTCACACCCCCTAGCTGCTCCTTGGAAACCATATACAGGATCACTATGAATAGAAACCAACTTGACAGTATTTAACAACAAACAACAACCACCACTTAATAGGAGTCCCGATGTGACACTATAGGGAAGCTGCAAGGTCAACGGTTCAAACTCATCAGTCATTCCTTGGAAACCCTCCTATACAAGATCACTGTAAGTTGGAACCAACTCAACAGCACGTAACAACCACCACCACCACTTAGTATGCACCATGAATGGGCCAGGCTCTATCACAAGACACAAAGACTATGAAGTCAAACTGTCAGAGTCCAAATCTCAACACAACCACTTTAACTAGTCAGGTGGTCTTCAACATGGTCCATCAGTGTCTTCCTCTTCTTTAAAATGTGGACAATAGTAGTACCTACTTCATAAGGTACAGAATTTAACATAGCGGTATAGTCTTACCTGAAATACAGAAAAATCTCAGTCATTATTGCTGATTTTGTACAACCATAGTGTGATGCAGTTTTCTTTATATTTTATAAAGAAAATGAGTCTTGGAGAACTTGTCTAACATCATACAGAGCTAGGATTTGAACCTGGGTCTCTGACTCCAAGCACACAGAGTCTTTCAATGCTGCTTCTTGAGCATGTTTTCTTATAGATTTTCATATAGATTTTTTTCAACATGATCTCACATTGACTAAGACGTAAGTAATTAATTTAAAAAAACATTTAAAGCCAAATGTGTTTGTACATTTATCTTTTCAGGGTGTTTGTGTTTTGTACAGACAGATGTTCACAAAACAGCTTGCAAAGATAAAAATATTTTATAGAAATAAATTAGAAAAATCCTATTAGTACTCATATTTCAATTACTAGGGAGAAGGAATGAAGGGAGGACTGCCTTAAAAAAAAACCCCAACATGTAATTAAAGAAGAAAAGCCTAAATATTTTTAAAGATCAAGAAAATAAATATATGGTCATGGAAAAAAACACCACTAACACATTTCCCTCCTTCCTCAAAGGCAGTCTTGAAAGCTGGTGCTTCTTTCATGATAAATAGACCTAAGAATGTAACACAAGGAAATGGTATCCAGAAGAGACTTCTGCTGTGAGGAACCACTCACATATCAGCAGCTTAAGAAGAACTCTTGTTTCCCTCTTTCAAACGGCTGTTTGTCTTGGAAGTACCAAGGCCCTCTAAAAAAGTAGACCACTGAGGGTACAAATTAATTCACCTCACCTAGGGAATAGTGTCCTCTCATCCAACTGCTCAATAGTTCCTCTCATCCTCAAGGTCACACCTACTTAGCCATGACAAGTTTATTCTCACTGTGAAATTGTGACTATTTAGTCCCAAATTGACATTAGCTAAGGTAGGTTAATTTCAATATCTAGGGAAAACATAATGATACTATCACAATCACATTTTTGTGTTATACTTCGTATTTTTAAGAGTGTTTCTACATGATCATCACATTTGATCAGTGTGATGTATAATGCATAGTGAAGTTTCTCAAAAAGAAGCACAGATTCTGAGCATGAAGCAATACAGGGGTGTCATGGAAGAGGAACCTGAAATAACACAGTCATGAATCAAAACAGGAGCCAAGAAAACTCTGACATGCATACTGCCTGCCAACTGACTCGGTTTCCTGGGGGTTCTCCAGGACCATCTCCATCTCCACGTACAGATAGATTTTTTTTCTTGAAACATGTCAGAAGTTGAGTGGATAAAACTAGGAATGGAGAAGAGACTGCAGACTCTGGGATCAGGCAGCAGTGGTTTGACTCGCAAGGTTGGTGGTTCAAGCTCACCAGCTGCTCCTTGGAAACCCTATACAGGGTTGCTATGGGTCAGAACTGACTTAATGGCACTTAACAACAACAACTTGAAAATTGCAGAGTATAACTTTATGAATGAATATAAAAAATATGGCTAGCAGGCTAATAATGTGAATTGCCCTACCCAATATATACTGAGAATGTGCGAGTTTGCAACTCACAGTATTTACTAGTTAGCCTCAGAGCTGCAATCAACCCCTTCTAGCCTATAAGCTACAAGCTGATGAACATCAGCTGTGAAACTATTTAATTTGGAGACAAGCCAAGCTAAGAGATTTGGGGGCTTGCCACCACTTCCTAGGCTATACTGAATTGGCCCTCTTTCTCCTTGCCTAACCCCCTGTTCCACCCCCAGGCTCACATGGCTTAGTTAAAAATGAGACATGTTTTGAGAAACCTCATTTTTTGTTCTCTTATCTAAGCAATGAACCATGCTTGGGTGGAGTACCACTGTTCTGCTGCCCTGAATAGGAAGTGAGTATAATAAGCAAAGCTTCAACATTTACAGGGCAATGTGCTCAGAATAGCTAAACAACTATTCTACATGACTTGCTC
Organism: Chrysochloris asiatica; assembly: GCF_000296735.1. NCBI lineage: Eukaryota > Metazoa > Chordata > Mammalia > Afrosoricida > Chrysochloridae > Chrysochloris > Chrysochloris asiatica. The sequence continues at coordinate 13,702,426 of NW_006408571.1, forward strand.
TGGGATAGAAACGCTGATCTAGCCCTAGCTCTGGAAGGTGACCCTCCCACTAAGGGCACAGATTCTAAATTTATTTTAATCGGTAATTGGGGGGTTGGCGGTGTAAGATGCAATAGATGTGCTCTATATAGTCCCTTCAGCTCTTACGAGTGTTGTGTGTGTGTGTGTGTGTGTGTGTGTGTGTGTTTACACACACATTCAAGTAGTGTAGCAGGTTTATTTTTGCTTCTGCAAAACCAGAATGTAATCAGGAGCTGTTGCAAACAAAAGAAATCTAATTTTTAACCATTTCAAGACATAATTATTTTCTGCTCTGAAATTATTTTTTGTTGAAAACCAGGTGTTTTCAGTAATGGCAGGCATTTATTTTGAATGAAATGGAGGAAAAAGTTTTTTTCCCCTGAGGTAGTAAAGATTTTGATACAATTAGCAATGCACATATATCCTGAGAGGTGTCTGGTCTGGTGCTGGAGTTGGTGGGATAAAGGCCTGTTTTCTTCAATCATATAGGGCTCCACCAGATGGCAGCAGACTCTTAAAGGGGGATACCAGCTTCCCACTAAATCCTTGTTGTTGTTGTTGTTAAGTGCTGTCGAGTCGGTTCCGACCCATAGCGACCCTGTACAGGGTTTCCGAGGGTGTAAATCTTTACGGGAGTAGAAAGCCTCATCTTTCTCCTGTGGAGTGGCTGGTAATTTCGAACTGCTAACCTTAAGGTTCGCAGCCCGATTCGTAACCACTACGCTACCAGAGGCAGAAAATGTAGGTAAGCACTCTATATCTCACAGGTTGTAAGGGATTAAACCCACTATCCATCCTCAGAATGGTGCCGAGTGATCACACTTTGAGATACTATCTGCACCATCTACTCTTACTCCCCACTGCTGCACTTATTGTAACATACTACATAATTTATTATGTTTATTTTTCTTGTCTCTCCTCCAGTTAGATTGTAAACTCACAAAAAGAGACACCTTAATGTGTTTTGTACCCCAAGTGCTTAGACATGTGGCTGCAAATCAATAAATCAGCAATAATTTATTGCTGACTAAATTAGCTGAATAAAGAATAAATCCATAGTTGGAGACCCCACTCCATTCTCTCCATCTTCTTCTAGAAAACTATAGTTATACACATGGTAGGAGGGAGAGAAAGGAGGGCAGTTTCTGAAGATTAAGTGACAATATCACTTAAACTTCTTAAACTTCCGCGGGAGACAGATGAGGCGTTCTGCTCCCGTAAAGATTTACAGCCTTGGAAACCCTGTGCAGGGTCACTATGAGTCGGAACTGACTCCACGGTACATAATAACAACAACAACCTCTTAAACTTTTCTTTTTCCCCCTTATTTATCTCTGGAAAAATCTTCTCAAAACACAAAGATTCAGAAATAATCAGGAAATCCAACTGATGGGAAATGGGAATTATTAGGCAGAGGTGGGCAGAAGTCTCATCGGTGGACTCGTAAGATCTGGAGACAGTATAGAGCACAGTTCACCTTCTCCAGCATAAAGGAACAAATGGAGAAGCATATTATGGATCATAAGGGAATGAAAATTTAGCTCCAAACATCTTCAGAAATGCAGTATACCAAATTTTATGGAACCAAGTCTATATTCTAGAAGTCTCTTTCCGTGGCTTACATGCTGAAATAACTTAAAAGTGAAGCCTATGTTTCTGGATTTCAACAATAATTAAAGAGATGCTGGAATGTTATGAGCAATACTACTCTGTAAACAGACTGAAATCTGTCTGAACAAACCTCACAAAGACAGACAGACCAACAAACAGAACAAAGAACCCATTTGGAAAATCCCAATGATCAGCCAACTTCTTGATCTAGTTCCAACAGGATGAAGGAGGAGGCTTTTGATCAAAACAGCAGAGAAAAATGATTGGATTGCTCTGCGCTGGAAACTACCAAGGGAAACATTCCTGCATATGAGACACAGGAAATGGGAGGGAAGCCACTGGAAACTGATGGTGGAAAAGACTAAATATAAGCCCATCCAACACCAACCAGCAGCCAGATGTTCCAAACACCCAACCCACAGAAATATCTACTGCAAGGGCTGGGGCCTCAGGGTGCTGATGAGTACCAAAAAGTCTCCACAGATTAGCTTTCTTTACAGATAAAAAAGACAGAAGCAAGAACCAAAATGAAACAAGACAACCACGAGCTTGGGGGTGAGTTACACTAACCAAAAAGAAAATAAAAGGAGGCCAAAAGCAGACTTCTTTGGAGGAATCAAATAAATTCCATTCTCTATTCTCAACTATTATAAGTAGAATTTGGAAACAAGAGTTCAAAAAAGGTAACATCTGAGAAGAGAACATAATTAAATGGAAATAATTAACTCTGAAAACAAACAAAATTAGAATGTCCAGATATTTCATACTGGAATCCAACATGTGCTTCTGAGATAGCTATCAGCCTTGGGAGAATGTGCTCACTTATAAAGACGTCCGTCCCCTGCAGACTGGCAGGAGAAGCAGCTTAAACTCGTGAAAGAAATGTGGCGGGGGTAAGGAAATAAAGGACTGATCCAAAGTGCAGCCCAGCACCTGAAATTATCCTCAGGCTTTCTGGGGCAGTCTAATAATCTGCTACACAAACTAGCAAGGTCTTCTGCAGCTCCACACTGAGCCCCCCATGCCCCCCCACCCCCAAGTCAGGCACTCCTGCCCCTGGATCTAAAATTTAGGTAAAGTGAATCCAGCATTATAAGGATGGCATGCATTTTCACCATGGTAGACATCAACACGGACCTCACCTTGTCACTGTCATCATGACAAATGTGGTCGTGATGGATGGACTGGTACTGAAAAGAAGCACCAACACTACCTACAAGAGAAAGGGAGGCAAAGTTAAGATGCAGTAATTCCTTACATTAAATTCTTTACCAAGTCAGAGTGCTGCTATAGCCACCGTCCCATTTAATCCTCCTTAAATTCCCAAGTAGGCATGGTGGAGAGTATTACTCAAGTATTTTAAACAAGGAAAACAAAACACAGAAATGTAGTTGGTGAGATGGTTTGAAGTGGGCACTCAAGGTTTTCAATGCCTAACCAGACTGAGTTTTGTACTACCTTGAGTGGTCTGCTTACAAATCAAACCACCCAAATAAGCACAACAACCTTCAATAAGGCAAAATCTGATTTATGAAGAAGAAAATTATACATACTCCTTTTCAAGTGCACAATACATTGAGGGGGAAAATCTGACCCAATAAATTCTCAGCATATAAGTAACACAATCTAAAAATAAACATTTTGAATATACTTAACCATTTGTTAATGTGAAGAACTACCTAATAGCAACTGCTCCAGGGAAACAGTTCATTTCTAACAAAGAAGCAAACAATGATTATTCAATAAATGATGGGAGCTGATTAGGCATTTGAGAAAACAAAAAATCAGATTCCTACACCTCACACCACATACAATATGGTGGCTCAACTATGGATGTGGTGGTTACATGCTATGGAGTCAGTTCTGACTCATTGCGACCCTGTACAGGGTTTCCAAAGCTATAAATCATTACAGGAGCAGAAAGCCTCATCTTTCTCTGGAGGAACAACCTGGTAGTTTTGAACTGCTGACCTTGAGGTTAGCAATTTGTTACCACTACGTTATCTACGTACACATAAAAAAATGAAACCTTAGTTTTAGATTAGAGAATTTTAAAATAATCTTGGGTTAGAAAAAACTTGCAAAAGAAGACACTAACACAAGAAGTCATAGTGGAAAACCAACACACACCTAACCGGGGATCACCGGTTAACCAAAGCCCTTCTCTGGTATAAAAATCTGACCCCTTACTAAGACATGCAAACGAATTTACTTGGCGTGGCCGCTTTGGCATTTGTCACTCCACTACCCCAGATGATGTTAATGTTAGATGACAGACAGTGTATTTTCTTTCTTGAAAACCATGAATTTGGAATACATTCAATGGTAATGAATTAAAATCGATAGCAGAGGGAACTCTGGCTTCTATTCTTCTCATCCATAATCAGACCTTTTCTGGCAATTCTACCTCTCCCCACCTCATTCTTCACACTTATTCTTTCTCTCTTGTTCTCTCTCTTAACCTCTCACTCTCTCTCTCACACACATATACAACATAAACAAGTGGGCTTCAAAAAGTTCATGGAAAGTTTAATTAAAAGACAATACAATTTTTGCAAGGACTTTTTGAAGCCCCCCTTTATATCTATAATGATAATATACTGAGGTTTCAAATGGTTTGATTTTATAGTAAATATTTCAATTTTTTAAAAAGTAAATAAGCAAACAACTCACTGTCCTGGGCACTGTGCTAGGCACTGCAAACCTGCCCATTTCCTAGACTCGCGAAGTCAGGTCTGGTGAAGCAGACAGATTAGCTCGTCAGTAGCTAAACACAGACAAATGCTCCAATAAGGCATGCACGGGGGACTGAGGGAGGACAGTTGATGGACCCCCTTATCTCAGGACTCTTTAGAAGGATACCTTACTCAGTTTTTATTGTTGTTAAGTGTCGTCAAGTCGGTTCTGGCTAGTGTAGTGCTCCAGGATACCGTGCTGGATCACAAGATCAGTTTTAACAACAGGTTGGCAGTTAAAACCCACCAGCCATGCCTCAGACACCCTACACAGGGTCGCTATGAGTCAGAACCGACCTGACAGCACTTAACAACAACAGAAGCATAGGGTTTCCTGGTGTTCTGGTATGGCACTGTAGGAAAAGCGATTCAAGCTCAAGACCACAAAGTTGATGGTTCAAGCTCACAAGCCACTCCTCAGAAACCCTATACAGGGTTGCTATGAGTTGGAACTGACTCAAAAGCACTTAACACCACCACCAACAGGGTTTCCTAGGACAGCTGGTAGGTTTTGAATTGCAGACCCTATGGCTAGCAGCCCAGTGCTTATCCTACAGCACCACACTAGGACTCTATAATTTACTCAGTGGAAAGAAGAAAGGAGATTAGCTGAGTAAGGATGAGTGTCAGTCAGACAACCCAAGGAAGCAAGAAAGGAAAATATATACATAAGCAAGTCAGTTAGTTTGGAGGGTGAGGTGACAAGTCACAAGGCTAGAGAAGTCAGAAGAGAGCCAAATGATGTGATCCTCTGCTGAGAGAAGCCAAGTGACTTTAAGTCAAGGAATAACAGGACAGGATTTGTATAATGTAAAAGTAATTCTGATGGCAGAACAGCAGATAGATTGGAAAGGATCAATCCTGGTACCAAACCAAGTCCTAAATTTGTCAAATACATTCCCAGAATCTGAATCAAAGAATAACAGCCCAATAATAATAATTTTCACCTCATTAAGCTGTCCATCTCTTCCATCTTCCATTTTTTTAAAAGTTCATCAAAGCTTGAATCCTGATGTACTGCAATTATTTGTTTCCATGTCTGTCTTCCAACAAACTGGAGCTCCCTGGCTGCAGGAAATGTGCCTTTTTCACTTCTCTACCTCAGCACTAACCTGCTCTGCAGTAGTTTTGAGCTTCTCAAATAAACCTGTACACTGTGCAGTGCCAGGATACACATAGAGAGCTCAAAGCATTTTTAACCGGTAAAAAGTTTAAGATTTTTTAATTAAAAGAATTAAGAACATATGATGAAATAAAATGTAAAAGTTGTATGAATGCTCAAGATAAATTCTGAACTGACAAGGTCCTCATAGTAGCATGGCTTTTTGCTCCAAGTCTGAGGATCAGAATTCACTCCCTAGCTACTGGGTCCTTTGCTGGAGTATGATGGAAAATCATCCTAAGAGTCAAATGAATGCACACAAGCATTCCTGACCTCTTAAGCTGTTCCTGCCCAGTAAAGTCACAGGATGCAGAAAGATCACTCAAGCTGAACTCATATACAATAAAACACAAGTATTTAGGCAGCTTTGGATAAGGTAATTGAGGGAAAAAACTAAACACAAAAGAAAAAACCTTCTGTACTAAAATAAAGGGGCAAGTCTTGAAACTTGAAAGAAACTAGCAGAGAACAAACTAAACATGCTATATTAAATGGTAGTTTTTACTATACATCAGTATCCTGATTTTTTTTGTCCCCCCTAATAGATTTTATCAAGTTATATTCGTGTTCAGGAAGTCAACATTAGCACTCTACTACCCAAGAAACAGGACTCCTGGTGTGGTGCTTTAGAACCAGCACTGGACTGTGAATCAGAAGGTAGGCAGTTCAAAACCACTAGCTGCTCTTTGGAAACCCTATGTAGGGTTCTTACAAGTATGAACCAACATGACGGCACTTCAACTCAAGAAATAAAGCCCTCGTTTGAATACTTCTCTTCCGGTGAGCACTACTGTCTATATTTTATTTCATACAATTGAAAATATTCCCCTGAGAAGGAATCTAGAAGCTTCACAGACTGCCAATTCTCAGGTTAAAAACACTATTACTTTAAGTAGAGGATTCCTGATGTGGTGCTGTAAGATAAGCAAAGCATTTCTAAACACAAGACAGGGGTTCAAACCCACCAGCCACTCCTCAGAAACCCTATATAAGGTCGCTATGAGTTAAAACCAACTCAAAGGCACGTAACAACTATTACTACTAATACTTCAATTAGCAGAATATAAAGGACCCATAAGAACAAATGAGAACCATAGTAAGGGGCTATACATGCAACAATCTTGGAAGAGTTAGACAAATATTTCAAATCCAGGAGAGTGACCATATTGAAACAGGGATGGGGAGGTAAAGAGGTTTCAGGATAATAGTCTGGACTGTGAGTTAGTGTTTTTCATCCACAGGGACAAGGTAGTGACATAAATACAGATATTATTTGTTACGTTCACCAAGACATTGCAAATCCACTGGTCAACTCTGAACTCTGATATTTCTTGACTGATTCTGCATTTCTTGAAATACTTTTCTTTACTTAGTCTCAAAAAAACTTTCTATACATCATAGGCTGTAAATTCTCAATCTCACATACTGGATTCTTATCACCCCGATTTCCGAAGGTTGGAATGTCCTTTAAGGATCAGCCTTCAGACTTCTATCTCTGGTCACTCCTTGGGTTATCCAAAAAAAAGTTTATGACTGATGACTCAAAAATCTATTATCTCCTACCTGAGAAAGAATTCAGAAAAATGATTATAAAATGTCTCAAAACACTTTACAATAGAGTTGAGAAAAATAAGGAAGAAGTCAG